>NC_064615.1:1153773641-1154415551 GCF_023898315.1 Schistocerca nitens
TCTTCATCGGCCAGCTATTAAGTCCCTTCCCTTCACCGATCTGCGGAGCGGTTTATGTCGCAAAGTTGCTCAATTATGGCATGCGCATTGGTCAACACTTCCCCGTAATAAATTGCGGGAAGTGAAAGCCCTTCCTTGCGCTTGGACCTCTTCCTCCCGAACGCGTCGTCGGGAGGAGGTAATTTCAGCTAGACTCCGGATAGGGCACTGTCTTTTTAGCCATCGACATCTTTTAAGCGGCGATCCTCCCCCACTCTGTCACCACTGCTCTCAGCTGTGGACGGTACGACACCTTTTAATTGAATGCCCCTATTTTAATCCGTTACGCTCCCGTCTACAGCTATCGCCTGATCTATCGTCTATTTTAGCAGATGACACGCGCTCAGCCGACCGCGTTCTCCAGTTTATTAGTGACAGTGAAATGACGTCAGTCATCTGAAGCCGTTTGGGGACAACCACCCCTTTCTGTAGTGGATTTTTAAACATTCCTTCTGCTTTTAGTTTCTCCAATTTGACTTTGTTCCCATTGCTGCTGGTTTTCAATTTCGGTTTTTTACTGTTTCTTAAGTCACGGGCTGGGCGCTTATGACCATAGAAGTTTTGCGCCCTAAAACCAAAAAACAAAAAAAACCACCGTGGATTACGTTTAGTGTCTGGAGCTTTTTACACCAGCCCTGTGGAAAGCCTTTATGCTGAGACTGCTGAACCTCCGCTGTCTAATCGGCGAGAAGTCCTAAGTCGTTACGCTAGCCATCTGTCTTCCATGCCTGCTAATCCGGCCCATGACATTTTTTCGACGCCTCCTTGGATGTAGGGTATGCAGGTCGCCCTTCCTCCCTACTACTACCGGAAGTCCGCTTTTCGTCAACTGCTCCATTCTGTTTCCTTCCGCTTTCCTAAAACCACCTTGACAACTTGGGGTACAGCACCGCCTTGACTCAGTCCCCGGATCTGCCTGCTCCGTGACCTTTGTCAATTGCCCAAGGATGGTACCCCTTCACTTGTTTATCGTCGGGCATTTGCTGCTCTAGGTGCACAAATGAAGGAACTCACATTTATTTACACTGATGGCTCGAATAAATCGTTAGGTGTAGGGAGTGCCTATATTGTTGGCGACACCCCAAATCAATTTCGGCTTCCCGGCCAGCGTTCGGTTTACACTGCGGAGCTTTACGCTGTTCTCCAGGCTGTCCACTACATCCGCCGCCATCAGCGGATACAGTGTGTTATTTGCTCAGATTCTCTCAGCTCTCTCCTCAGTCTCCAAGCTCTTTACCCTGTCCACCCTGTGGTCCACCGGATTCAGGACTGTCTGCGCTTGCTCCACCTGGGGGCGTTTCGTTGGAGTTCCTCTGGTTCCCGGGACACGCTGGTATCTGTGGGAATGAGGCGGCCGATATAGCGGCCAAGGCTGCAGTCTCTCTTCAGCCAGCTATTCAGTCGATTCCCTTCGCCGATCTACGGAGCGATTTATGTCGTCGTGTTGTTCATTTATGGCACGCGCATTGGTCAACACTTCCCCATAATAAATTGCGGGACGTGAAAGCTCTTCCTTGTGCTTGGACCTCTTCCTCCCGAACGCGTCGTCGGGAGGAGGTCATTTTAGCTAGGCTCCGGATAGGGCACTGTCTTTTTAGCCATCGACATCTTTTAAGCGGCGATCCTCCCCCACTCTGTCCCCACTGCTCTCAACTGTGGACGGTGAGACACCTTTTGAGTGCCCCTATTTTACTCCGTTACGCGCCCGTCTCCAGCTGTCGCCTGATATATCGTCAATTTTAGCAGATGACACGCGCTCGGCCGATCGCGTTCTCGAGTTTATTAGTGACAGTGAAATGACGTCATTCATTTGAAGTTTTTTTGGGGACCACCAACCCCTTTCTGTAGTGGATTTTTAAGCCTTCTTTCTGCTTTTAGTTTCTCCAATTTTTTAGTTTCGTTCCCATTTCTGCTGTTTTTCATTTTCGGTTTCTATTGTTTCCTAAGTCACGGACCGAGCGCTAATGACCATAGCAGTTTTGCGCCCTAAAACCAAAACAAACAAAAATCCGAAGGCAGAGTGTCATCCACAACCAGCGTTAACATTATCTGTATTAACTAAGTACAACAGGCGTAGAACTCTGTCGTACACACTGGATTTAGTCACGTGTGAAACACACTGCATGCACGTTTGCATGCTTAGATTCAACATCCTGGCAGTTACACGGGTTTAAATGTAACAGCATTTCAAATTTGCAATGGCTTATTTCACGCTAACGTTATCCTGTGATTCGCAATGTTAGTCACTTAAATTCGTCACCTAGACAAATGTATTCCTGAAATTTCATTACTGTAGTTTTTGGTGTTGGGTTTCTTTTACGTCAGTGTGTGTGTGTGTGTGTGTGTGTGTGTGTGTGTGTGTGTGTGTGTGTGTGTGTGTGTGTGTGTGTGTGTCGATTGCATCTTGTGCAGGATGTCAGTATGTTTCAAGAACATGGATTGGCAACGGAGAACATGCCGGTGTGTAGATATTACGTATGGTCAGTTCTCCAGTTCCGATTCAGATTTGACGAATATAGTTCATGGAATCGGCTAGCAAGTGAGCATTAACGGTTTTACTCAGGACACGTGACTGCTCCGTAGACATTGTGAAACGTTGCTCTGACAATATAATATCCCAGTATTTAGAACAAGAATGTAGAAGATGGGCTTAAACAGCACCTCCTGTAAGCTTTGGCATTTCGTTCTGGTAATGCTCTAAATGTTCAGTTGACATATTTTAATATGATCCCACTTTTGCAGATGGTTGACCCTGGAAAAGAGCTTCTGATGTGCTGAGTCCTTACCCTTAATCTACAGTCGCTGTGCACAGCGATTCCTTCTGGAATCAAAGTTGGTTACTTCTCATGTATCTGAAAAGATTCTCTAGCAGTGAGTTCCGTTGCTTTCTTAGCAGCACCCAAGCATCTGTAGGGCAAGTATAGGTTGTCACCTACGGATGTGAAGGTCGATCCCTGAAATACTTAAGGATATAGCTCAACAGTTTAACAATTGACGGTTACCTTCGGTAAGCTGTCTACTCCAATGTTGCTCAAAAGAATGGAATGAGTCATTTAAGAGTAACTGGCGGGCATTTGATTTGAACAGATTTAATATTCATGCATTTTACACGCTAATGGGAAGAAGTTAGTAAAATTCTACAGCAGAATACTTAACGTCTCTCTACAGCAGGGACAGATTACGTTAAAGAAGTCATATTTTTCTCACACGGAAGTAGTCGCGTCCAAAGAGTATGGTGACCGTGACGACAGATGAGAGAAAAAAGTTTAACAGAACCGCTGGTAAATATTCTCAGCTTGCTCAATTTGGAACAGGACATACTTGGACTACATCTACATATGACTCCGATCATTCTACTAAGCAATAAAAATATTTTGAGCAGGAGAGAAAATCCCTCGGAAGATAATTCAGTGTGACAGTGAGTACCCAGAAGCCAAAAAGCAGCCTTTGTGACTGTTTCGTATCTAATACGAGAGGGCATCCTGGATCCGAAAGGTGCTGAGCCAAATCTGTTTTCAGACTGGGAAGTTCCCAGTGTAGTTTTCACTCTGAAAGCCCAGGAATATCGTGCTCGTTATTGTCACTGAGAATTTCTTTGGCTCTGTGACGTGATCTAAATTGCGTTAAATTAGTTTCTTAGGCGCGCAGGGAGGGAGGTACCAGCAAACCAATTATTAACTTTCTATAAAATGTTGTTACTGACTGTTGACGGGTGACAATGGAACATGTCAGACAAGCAAATTTGCACTCTGCCCCATTCACTACTGCTGGTAGATAAGCATAAATCACAGACGTTAAAGGATACAGCACAGAAAGTACATAGATATTACTGCACTATTAACTCGGTTCATCACACCCAGCGCCAGGTGCATTTTGCCTGTATAGTGGCTTTTAGAAGCAACAAAATTTTAAAGACATAATTTTAAAAACATAATTTTTGTAACCGAATGACTCATAATCTGCTCATTAAGAGGGAGAATCTTAGTATTTGGTCTAAAATACTTGTTTTACTGTATGAAACCTGCGACCTATGCATGTTTCTCCAGGATGCATAGCTCACGACGCGGAAATTAGCCATACTTACTCAGTGTTCCGTAGTGAGGATATTCAATGTTAGTTGGCCGTTGCTAAGCATGATTACAAAAACGCTTTACAATTTTTTTCTTGCTTCCACTCCTAATGTCAGATATTTAACACACAGGAACAGTTTAAACTTCAGATTGCTTTACAAGTGAGTTGAAAACATGGGAGTTTGATGGCATAAAGGCTCAGAGGTTTACTATTCGATTTCTAATTGCTAACAATGCTTATGATGACAGAGGTTTCTCATGTTATAGATTTGGTCTCATATAATATTATTTTCAACATATGCTTAATGTAAGACTTCTTCTCCCATGAGAACTACATTAATTTAAGTGAAACAAAACGCTACAAGGTAATTGTTCACGTTGTTATCCCGGATAGAGCAACGAAACTTGCTCATTACGGTTGTACTGATTGTCATAAACAGGTTTTGATTTAGTTTCGTTGTGCTAATGTGACGGCGCTACTAAATATGTACATCTTCGTAAGTACTTACGCCATTCAGTGTATCTAGCTGCTTTAGCACTTGGGTACCCTGCTTCACTTCTAACAGGCAGAGAACTGTGCTGTTAGTTGTACCAATACGTCGGCAGTTCATATTAATTCGTTCAGTGCTGCAATAGCTTCATGCACTGCTTGGCGCAAATAGTAAGTTATTTACCACTTTGTTTTAAACAGGCAGTGTACTATAGTTTCCTTTCATGCTAATAAGTCAGAACTAAATATTTAATTCCTTGTAACCACTTAGACTATACAATGCCTGTAGCTATTACAGCGCTTACATATGCAGTTCGTAGTTTAGAACTGGTAGACTGTTTCATTGTACTTACGTCGGCACAGTGTGTAATTTAGAACAGGCAAGGAAATCTACTGCTCGAAATAAGTTTTGCGCTTTAAGTTCAGAACCAAGCTTATTTTGATTGTAAGCACTGTCTGCTTCCTACGTGTTATATTAGTACAAACCACCAATTAAAACTCACTACGTAGCGTCATACTTGGATATGCAACGTCATCTGGCGTCAAACACTTGTACAGTCAGCGATATTAATAATGCTATGTTTTACTAATTTTTAACACTTTATTTGTATGAACATTTATTACTATTCTTGCACATTGCGTTGTATTTCCCTTGGTTTAATGCTTTTTGTAAGTCGTACGTAATTTCATACTATGGTGCTGCAGGGGCTACACCCGCTCTTGTAACGCAATCTGGTATTAAAATTTGTATTCTCACCTAATGATGAGCTGTTTTATGTCTGTTAACATTAAAACATGTAAATATTACGTCCAGTTGTGCTTGTAACTACGTCTACTAGTTGCATGCAGTTCCCTGGCACATGTCCTCTTCAGCTTTGCAATGCTTTTATTGTATGCCGATATTGGTTCTGTAACTCATTTTTATTTCATGAGTAATTGATTTAATTAAACAGATGTCTGATAACGAACGCCTGATTGCATTGTCATTGACTTTTTCAGTGAGCAATTCAGCAATGTGCAGACTATATGAAATTAGATATTAGCAGCACTTCTTGCTACCATATAGGTGACCTTTCAATTATATCTTACGGATACAAAATTTATAAGGGCCAACTCAAGAAATTTTCTCTAACCATGCTTCATCGTTTTTATGCCCTTTCATTATCTGTTGATTTTATTATGTGCTGTATAAATCTTGTTTTTTTAGCAATCCTCTCTCAGGACTGTAAAAGTAGGTAATTGTTTTTAGTTAAGTGCATTAGAGAATAAGTAGTTTGCTATTAATAATGGTAATTGTGTTCTAGGTGTAATCTGAACTGCATATGTAGATAAACAAGCATGTTACTAGTCATGTGCATTTGAACTACCCCATTTCTCGCTCTGTTCCAGAATTTTAATCAGAAATTTATTGGCTTTGTATACGCTGAAGCGCCAAAGAAAGTGGTACGTATTCAAATACAGAGATGTACACAGGCAGAATACGGCGCTCCGGTCGGCAACGCCTACATAACAAAAAGTTCCTGGCGCGGCTGTTAGATCGTCAGTATAGCTACAACGGCACGTTATCAACATTTGAGTTTGAACGTGGTGCTATAGTCGCCGCACGAGTGATGGGACACAGCATCTCTGAGGTAGCGATGAAGTCCGGATTTTCACGTATGACCATTTCAAGAGTGTACCTTGAATATCAGCAATCCGGTAAAACATCAAATCTTTGACATCATGCTGCCGGAAAAAGATCTTAAAAGAACGGGACCAATGGCAAGAAAATGGTTCAACGTGACAGAAATGCAACCCTTCAGCAAACTGCTGCAGATATCAATGCTGGGCCATAGTGTCAGCGTGTGAACAATTCAACGCAACAACCGACACTGGACACTGGACGTTTGACCAGAAACACGTTGTCTGGTCGGACGAGTCTTGTTTCCAATTGCAACGAGCGGATGGACGTGTGGAGACAACCTCACGAATCCATGGACCCTGCACGACACCAGAGGACTGTTACAGCTAGTGGAAGTTCTGTGACGGTATGTGGAATGTGCAGCTGTAGTGATATGGGACCTCTGATATGTCTAGATACGGTTGAAAAGTGGCACATTTGTAGCCATCCTGATAATCGCCTGCATCCATTGACGTCCCTTCTGCATTCCGACGGACTTCATCAATTCCACCAGGAAAATACAACAACCCACACGTCGAGAATGGCAACAGTGGCTCCAGGGACAGCCTTCAGAGTTCATACTGCCGCTGGCCACAAGACGTCCCAGACATGAACATATCTGGGATGCCTTGCAACGAGCTTTTCAGAAGAGATCCCCGCCCTTTCGTACTACCACGGATTTATGGACAGCCCTGCAGGATTCATGGTGCCACTTCCCTCCAGCACGACTTGAGGCATTAGTGGAGTCCACGCCACGTCCCGTTGCGGCACTTCGTCGTGCTCGTAGGGGCCGTATTCGATAGTAGGAAAGTGTAGCAGTTTCTTTGGCCTTCAGTGTGTTTCTTTCTGTTTCGGTTCACTTGCGGATAGGTTCATTTAGTCATTGTGCATAAGGAATAATCACAAGCAGTTTCAGCATTACCTTGAGTGCTGCTTGCCTACTGCTGTTGACCTCCCCCCCCCCCCCCCCTTTTGTCTGAAGTGGAATACTCTCATAGGTCTAAGATTACATCTGGAAGCTCTCATGTTGGCTTGCATTGAGTTGGCATTAATATACTTAAGATTCTCAAGTTTATTGATACTCATATATTGAAGTCTCTTAGCAGTATTAGATACTTCAGAAATATTTGATACATAAAATATTATTACATTCCTTAACATGGCTTCATTGCATTGTCTTTTAGTATGTTCAATTTAATAATAAAGCCCATTATATTATTTGATTTTTGTGCCCTTTACTTACCTCTGGGTTTGTGCATGGTTATGTTCATAAAGAATGTGCACTTTGTACATACTGTTCACTTTGGGAGTGAAGTGAAATTCGATTTCATAATCCTATTATTGAACGTACTCAATTTACTTTCATACAGTAATAGGAACTTGCGACATAATACTTAGCAGAAATTGTTTCATATTGCTATGCGCATGTATACTGTTTGTCCTGACAGTTAATGTATAACTGCAAACTTATGTTCACTTTTATATACATTTTTATTGTGACAGTTTTTCTTCATATATGTAGAAATGTAGGATATCTGATGATAAATATTTTTTGATAAGTATGTTAAGATGACATTGTAATCCCATTGGATCTTTAATTCTTTCTATTGTATATTTGGTTTCCTTCTCTTATGGTGTTTGTATAGTATTCCGAGTGTGGTCAGTGAATGAAACTAGTCGTAATAAATGATTGACAGGATTGTAATCGACTTTTCGAAGCCAGTAATTGATTTCGTACTGATCGCAAGTATATCCAAAAGTCGGTGTTTGAAGATAAAACACGTTACTGCTTATAGATAGCTATAAAAGTAATTTTTTCTAACCTTCGATCTTTATGTAACTTCACAAATGCCACATGTGGGTCCTACTCATTGTAGTCTCACTTTCTCTTCCTTTTTAACCTGTCGCAGCCTACATCTTCTGCTTCAGGAACGCACTGCTAGTTACAGAATCCATAGTTTCCTTCATTGTAATTAATGGTACCTATGTTACCATTGTCTTTATATGAATTTTTGTGTGTTCATATTATTGTGGGTCACGATATGTATTAAACAGTGTAACACTCGATAATTTTTCATGTTCACATTTTAGAAGCTTGCAAAAGTGTTCAACTAGATTTTGCAAAGCAGTTCTTAAAAACAGTTTGTGGTGTGCTTGAAGTATTGCACTTCATCTGGGGAAAAATTATTCCTCAGCACAGAACTCGCTGAAATATTTGCAGTCAATGAGTTCATCGTAACTGAAATTGTTATTACAAGTAGTCAATTGAAATTCCTGTCTCTGAAAGTAAACTGTAATATTACGTGAAAAGTTGCTGAGATTTTTAAATTGGTGTTCTCTCACAAGCAGTGTAATAAAGCCTGTTAAAAAGTTGTCCACTCAATAAAATTTGTAAATGGTATACAGAAACTGGTTTACAGTTGAACTGTTACGAATACTTTACTTTGTATCACCAGATCTAACAACTTGCATAGTCATTTCCACTATAACTGAGATTAAGAAAATTGTAACTCAAGAAATTATTTTTAGGTAAGGTGTAACCTCAATTTAGCTTTCGTTGTGTAACTACCACAAACTTTAAATGTCAAATACATCAGCAGAATTATTAAATAAGTAACTTCTACAACATACAGTGTGCAGATACATCTTTTAAGTTACCTTGTATTAATCACCATTCCTTTGTAAGCAGTATTACAGAAGCGCAGTCAGACTAGAATTATTACTTTAAAAAAATTGACAACCTTAGTACAGCAATGTTCCTTCCATGCTATATGGTCTTGCTAGTAACTGTTAACGAAGTCCGACTTTGCACTTACTTCATAATCTTGCTTCCTTTCCTGTCGGCCTCTCTTGGTCAACTCTTGTTCTTTTCGACCCCAATGGTATTAGGTTGCGAGGCCAGAGGGTGTCTTTCATTCTCATTTTTGCCTTCGATTGGGGGAAAGGGGGGGGGGGGGGGGCGGCGGTGGCGGCGGCGGCCTCAGACACGGTGAGGGGGAAGCCAACGTTCCTGGGAGGAAACCCATCAGAGAAAGCCTGGCCCTCCAAGCTGGGTGTTAAGCGATAAAGTCGGTAAACGATCCATGTAAGTCTTCATAGTCCCACGCCTAAAAATAATCTTTGGATGTGAAGACTAAGCAAGAGATAGAACAAGCCATACTAGATGTGTAAACAGCAGTGTCAGCAGGATCACTCGCAATATCCCTAGTTGGTGAATAAAATGTGAATCGCAGATGGAGGCGTCACTCTACATCAGTAGTGAAGTAAATGGGATCGAAAAAGAAACCTTAAACATCACGAAGGTTGCTTCTCAGGATGTAAACCATGTCAAATGCTAACTGTTGCTGATCTTAGAGGTGTGATCACCAGTAGAAATATTGGAGCATATTGGAATCACACAATCTAAAGTTCCTGCAATTACTACAGGGACAATCCTGGAAAAGTCCACAGCGTTGAATTGACCTTGATGGCTAGTGAACAAATGAAAGTGAGACAGAGAAGACTGATGTTTCAAAACTCCAGTGATATTATGTACCATGCTGTAGACCGCTCACAAGCACACACTGCTCACAAGCAAAGTAATTTTGTGGTGGCCAGTTGCGAAGAGAAGACAATGTGAAGACGGGGATAGAACGCTGTGGTAGAGCATTGCTGTATCAGATACTGGTGTACTTCCTCCCAAAACAGTGTCTGCAGTACACAGCCCGCCAGATGGCACCATATTCAAAGTTCTGTATCTCAGACGTCTGCACTGATTGTCATCATTTGTATGTTGGTGGCTATAACTGGAAGAGTTGTGATCATTTGTCATTGAAGAAGATCGTTCCGCAGATCAGTCAGCAAGAATAAGAGGTCCTGCCAGAACTTCACCTGCAGTCGTTCACTTGGCGAAGAAGATCGTGGCCTCCGCTGAATGCAGTCCTTACAGCCATTTCACTATCACTACTCCCCGACCTGAAAGCACCCAGCTTACAAGATGTACAGTGAACGATGCAAGTTGTTGGCCAGCACCTCAAAAGTGGAAATCCGTTCCCAACGATTTACGAGCCTTTCATCGAGACATTCCAGAGTTGGCTCTAAAGAACAGTGATATTTTAATGGCCAGTGGCTCAGAAGTTGGGGACATTCCCCCCCTCCCCTCCCCTATCTTACGTACTTCATACTGTTGTTTACTGCTTCTGTACCTAAATGAGTTACATAAAATAGCAAGTAAAGTTTCATGTTGAATATATATGTAAACTGAAACTAGCTGTCGGATCTCTTAGTAATACATTATTTCCTTCAGTTTGTCAATTATGTAAATGAAAAAGTTAATGCATTACATCACAAGACTGTAATATGGTTAAATGTGCAAAATGTGAGTAATATAGTACTGTCATTAAGACGTCAAATAGGTTCAATTCATAAGTGCAAATGTATCTCACCACTGTATAAGACGAAAGTTGTCAGACGTAGGTAATAAATTAGAATGGTCCAAAGAGGAGAGAAGTGGTGTACTGTAAGTATCCTGTTTGAGGGTGTTGTTTATCTAGAAATGTGTCGTTAAGCTAAAAAACCGAAGCAGATGAAACGCCCGTTGTATCCATAGTCGTTGAGATGGAGCTATAGCTCCGAAACACATTGGGCGGATAGTAGAAAATGAAGCTTGTGAATGATTAAGGATTTTTTCCTGTCTGTACTGAAAGTTGACACCCACTGATGAGTGATTTCCATGAAATTGTCTGTTAACAACAACAACAAAGAAGTTTATTGTAAATTAATATTATGCATGCGTTGTTACCAGTGCAATAACATAGCTATTCCAAATATCGACGTGATGTTTCCATATATCTCAAATTCATTTGAGAAAATGCTGTGCCTGAACATGCAGGCGTTCTAAATGTACCAGTAAACCTCTGAGCCTTAAAGACTCGAACTCTCGCGTACAAAACAGCTTCAGTCGTCTGATTAGCTACTGTTATAATAATTGCATGTCAAATTTAATTTCAAATCGTTCATAAACTTTCCTAACGAACTTCATGTACATAAGCAAGAAAATTACTGGGTGTTCTCATCCTCATACTGGATGAATTGTCAAGATACTTCCGTGCTGTCAGTTATGCTGCCTAAGGTCACACAGTTTGTAACTCTAATACTTGCTTAGTTTCGTTGTTAAACTTCAAACATGAGATAACGCCTCGTAATGTGCAGATCATGATAGCATTGTATATATTAAGTCAATTACGTGACGTAATGCAACTCAAATTTGTTGCTTCTGGAAGCAGCTAGATTCTTCATGCACAATAGACCAGGTCTGTAGTAATTATATTGAATGGAAAGTCTGTCAGTAGTTGGATTAAAATAATCCTCTAATTTAGCACTCTCAGCTAGTGAAAAACTCCAACTGTGATGTTGAGCACAAATGTTGACGTAGCTAAGCAGCAACCTCTTGTAGCGAGAGGTCAGGCCACCTCCTACAATGGGGTGTATCTGACACCGGGACCACAGTGCCATCTTATGTAATCAACACACGTCAAATAATGCTCTTACACTTCCTGCTGTGGGTTCGTCATCTCAGCACCCCATCTCAGATGTTTTGCGATTTCCAGTATTTCCTTACTTTCAGTGATTGTCCATATTTAGCTTCGAAATCTTTCTGTACAAACCTTCAAATTCTCCTTCCATGATGTGTATCATCCCTAAAATATGCGGAAGGCTGCCCGATGTAAATGATAAATGAGCTTGTGTGCAAGGTTTCTAATATTGATCAAACTGACACTTCCTTAGTGCAAGAAACTGTTACCATTTTCTGTAAATAATAAAGGTGTATCATTCTTAGCAGCTGACGAGGCTGTTGCAATGTAGTGAGCATTCCATCAAAATTACTGGTAATCAGTTTGAAGTCCAGTGCAGGGTTGGTCGTTAACTTCAGTTCCGCCTGCACATCCCGCAGCTTCTGATTAACTTAATTCTGAGCTTCTGTGCTCGCGTGCCATTCTGGCTGCTGTATCCAGCTCGGAGGGATGTGGTTACTGCACAAAGTTGTTAGGCATTGTGACGTGTAACTTTGATATTCGTGGTCTGTTACGGGGTCTTTGAAAGTACAGTGACGTAGCTGGAAAGCGATTACCCTGCGCATTTAGGGTTAAAGATTTTTAAACCCAGTCATTCGTAAGGTCACTTTTGTCCTACAGCTTATGGACACATTTCGAAAATACGTAAGCCAAATTTCTTCCAATTTCTATTCATCCTCGGGGCAGTTAGGCCTATTTGTTGTGTGGTATAAAAGAGTTAACATTATTTTGCATGACTGTAGGTGTCTGACTAGGCACAATTATTTTAAATATGGAATGTCAGTTACTCTCAGGAGAAAAAGATCTCATGTTTTACAGTAGTCAGTTTGTATGCTTTTGGAACTTCCTGGGTGAGAACAGGATAATTTTCTCAAACTAAAATAAACGCGAAAAGAAATTGAGTGAGCAGGATGATTTTTATGAGACCCAGCCAGGTGTGGGACGGGGTCACACTAGAGAAGCGAAACTCAGATTAAAACGTGAGATAATGTATCAGAAACACGTCGCACACGCTAACGATCACTTCGCCAAATAACAGGCCTTCAGCAACTGTCGAGGTGACAAAACGCCGTCCGGCAGAAGGCAGTGGCCGCTGCCCAGGGAAGGCGCGGCCAGGCCGCACTGCACGTCCAGAGCTCGGCTGCGGCCATACACGGCCCTGCAGGAACACCACTCCGGCACTCGTTGTTACACGCTGCCGACTTGGGCCGAAGACAGTCCAGACTCCGTAGTAGGGAAGACACATCTGCCGCTAACCGCTGTCCGTTCCTATCTGCCCACAGCTCGGAGACACACCTCGCTACTCCGCGAAAACGGCCAGCAGACGTAGCGTTCTTTTGGCTGTGGTGTTTGATCAGTCTACTGACTGGTTTGATGCAGCCCGCCACGATATCATGTCCTGTGCTAACCTCTTTATCTAAAGTAGCACTTGCAACCCACGTCCTCTATTATTTGCTGGATGTATTCCAATCTGTCTTCCTCTACAGTTTTCGCCCTCTACAGCTCCCTCTAGTACCATGGAAGTCATTCCCTCTTATCAGATGTCCTATCATCCTGTCCCTTCTCCTCATCAATGTTTTCCACATATTCCTTTCCTCTCCGATTCTGCACAGAATCTCATTCCTTACCTTCTTAGTCAACCTAATTTTAAACATTCGTCTGTAGTTCATCTCAAATGCTTCGCTTCTCTTATGTTCCGGTTTCCCCACAGTCCATGTTTCACTATCATACAATACTATACTCCAGACGTACATTCTCAGAAATTTATTCTTCAAATTAAGGCTGATATTTGATATTAGATTTATCTTGGCCAGGAATGCCCTTTTTTTTCCAGTGCTAGCCTGCTTTTGATGTCCTCTTTGCTCCGTCAGTCGTTATTGTGCTGCTTAGGTAGCATAATTCCTTAGCTTCATCTACTTCGTGACCATCGATCCTGATATTAAGTTTCTCGCTGTTCTCATTTCTATTACTTCTGATAACCTTAGTCTTTCTTAGATTCACGCTCAATCCATACTCTTCTCATACAAGCACAGCAGTCTCACCTCAATGAGATGCGTTGGTCTGCACAATGAAAGATTTCTGGAAATCACACTGTAAGAAATGGAGTTAGCCAAAGCGGTCCTCACAGCATCATAGGCAGACAGTTGCGATTTTCCCCACCTGAACTCCGCATGTCTTACGTAGGTAATTCAAGGGAATGCTAATTAAGCAAAATGAGGCACGAACTTCCTTAAGAAAAATAGAGCATGCCTGTAAACCGAGCAATTACCTTCTTGTTCTGAGATGGAGAAAACACACATATCTAGACTGTCCTTGATCGAATCTGAACCTTTAAGCTGACAGTAAATGCACTCCAGATTTTGGTGTTTGAAGATGGCGCTGTAGACACCACCATCGTCCAGATAATCGTAAATAGACTTAACTTCAAATCCCGTGAGATGTTACCCAATAATCGGGAGACGACGGTTCCACCTGTGTGCAGCCCAAGTAGAACTGTTAAACCTAAAAAAGTTCGTCAATGCAAGTGGCCATCACTGGCTTGGATTTTTCAGTGAGAAGAATCTGATAAAGTGCCTGGCTCAGACTGAAGACGGGAAAAAAGCTTTCTTCATAAACCTGGTGATACAATGGCGTAAGTCGGTAAATGATTCTATTGGTGACGCACGATTCATTGACCAAAAAGTCGGGGAACTGAGTGAGAACTTAAAACAGCCCCTCAGACTCCCCTGTGGTTAATTGGCTCATTCCGAACTCGGACCTCTCCACAGCTACATTGTTCATTCCAGTGACAACTTGACATGAACATGATCTGAACTTGTCAGTACAAAACCTAAAAATAAATGCTTTATCGGCTTTATCTACAACTAAGCCCGCTCGCTGGATCCAAACTCGGCCAATAACTGCCTGAAAGATATCTAGTTACTAATACTTGAACTAGCAATGAAAAATCTTGTGTAGACACATCACTTTACAATAACCCATCAGGGATAACACCTGTCCGTTGACAGTACGATGTCCTTGTAACGTGGGCTCCAAGGGAGAACACGTATGTGAAAAATTAGGGTACGACTGGTAGTTGTAATCTCGCCCTCCCACAAATCACCATTCTTTGTACAAATTTGGAAAACAGTGAGATTACAGAAGAGCAATTTTTTACTTACCTTGATTATCTCGTTGTTGTAGATCGCTGTCTTGTCTACCACTACTTTCTTGCAGCTGAAAAATTTCGATTTCTTAGGTTCGTGAAAAGCAAATAACTGTTCAACAGTTTCCTTTTGCTATGAACATACTTTTATTTTATACTATTCTTCTGAATCGCACATACTTCCATATTCAAAAAACCAATAATTACATTGTCGCTTACAAGGTCAACAAAATACATTTGTTTCCATCAGACATGCCCACCACTCCTTACGTTCTGTGCGGTACCCACAATACACCAAAGGCTTCACAAAGTAGAAGAGTTGGCAAAACAAAAGAATGATCACTAAAATATCATTATTTCATAAATTAATCCGGACATCAATAATTAGGAATAGATTGTACAAGAAATGAGAATTTTAAGTATGCCACAAATTTTGTAAGCTTCAAATAATTTCCAAAAATAGCCATTTTAACTGTTACTACCAATAGTGACACAATTTCTTTTTTATACATTTTAGCCTGACGTACATCATATACAAAATAAAATGAATTCTTGTAATGAAACAGCTGTTAGTTTTTAACCTATGAGAGATCAGAGATTATACATGGTATCGCTTATGTCTACAGAAAAGGTAATATCAGAGGAGGAAGAATATTCATTATCTAGTGCCACAATGAGATATTACTGCCGGATTCGAGTAAAATGCAGACTGTACAATCAACCAAAGCACTTCAATAACATGTGGCAACTCATCCAAGGTTAGCACATCCAATCCCTGCACCAAGGTACATATAGGATGGAAGAGCTTAGCAAAAGGTCGTCAGTCTTTTACTACAGCCCCAGTAATTCCACACGTTGCTGTACATACCACCTTGATTTTCTACGCTAGTCGAAAAACGTATGAAAGAAACTGCAGAAAGCTTACTTACCATCATTCACCATATGTAGACATAGTTACTGGGTAGCTGTCGGTAGTGCCTTGATTTTCTACCCTAGGCGAAAAATTAAGAAAAAGCCCACCGGAGCTTCCATACTAACACTTTGGAAGCCCTTCTTTCCACACAGACGTAGACAGCAGACAGCCTGCATCCCTGATTTGAAACGATCATAATAGTTGTAGTAACCCCACAGTCGCAGCAGTTGCAAAAGTTGCAAACGTTGTTTCGGGAGCAGAACTGTCGCAACATCGTGAGGGTGTCGACGAAAGGCCACTCTTTGATACCTGGAATTAAATCAGTAGACGGCCGTGCAAAGCAAGTACAGAGGCATGCAGCTAATGGAGCTAGTGTGTATATATATATGATTAGCTCCCTCTCAAGGATATGATACCTATGCTCACGAATCGGTTGTCTGTGGACTGGTAAGATGAATGGTCGCAGACATCGAAAATCAAAGGCGATCACTAAACGTTAGTTCATCCAACAGTTCAGTGTGTTCCAGGGTATCACAACTACAGTGCGGCAGAAAAATAACAATTGGAAGTTCAACAAACACTTGTATCGACTACCTGTAGAGAAGTGTAATCACACCACTCACTTCTACGACGTCCTCTGGGCACGTAACACATCAACGTACTAAGAAGTAATCTTCGGGCTCTTTGTCGTGTGTTCCTAGTCTGCCTCCGAAGTACGTTAACGTCGAACGCTGTAGCAACATATAACCTGCCATACGAATTCGACAACAGTGCCAGCATCAGGATACAGCTCCCAGTTGTTAATTAATGCTCAATGTACTTGCAATGCCAGAGGAAGACAAAAGTTCAATTGACTGTATCTGCTACTCTGCAGAATATTGAATGCTCAGTCTCTAAATTTATGTGGCTCTGTACGTTCTGTGTACTTGCCTGTGTACTGGTGTATCTAAGCGTGTGGCTGTAATAAAGCACTTTAGTTCTTGTGAACTGTTCCGCTCTTCTGTTCTGTGTAGACGGAACCTATAGAGTTGTACAGACATTCAGTTGTCTTTCCGAAGTTTTGAAACAATTGTCAGAACATACAAAAACATTTCATTGTTAGTCATTATTGTGGACTGACCGGCAATATCCCAAATTTGTACCAATGGCGAGTTATTTCTTCTGTTAGCAGAAGAATTTTTATAGCATTCTGGCACTGTGTATCTTGTGTTCGGTTTTCGTCCTGTTCACTCGTTTCGTGTACTGATCGTAAAACTTGTTTTATGTCCAATCCGATACTTGTCAGTCGTGTGTTACATCGTACCAGGACACGAATTGAAATGTCTTGCATGAACTGTCGAAACCAACTGTAATAACATTTTCTGTGTTTGGTTGGCTGTATGTGCATGTTCCAAAAGCCAAGAAATTAAAAAAAAAACATTGTTACGCCTCCTATACTTCCTGCTCTATTCACACACTTGCTTCACCGACATGCACTGATAAGGCAATGTGCTATCATTTGGCAATGCACTTTCACAGGCCTAATACTTCCACTACTCTGCTGGTCATTCCTGAGCGATGGATAGCTCCCGCCAAATCCAACGATTACGAATTTTATTGGACTTTAAAGGATTTCATTTCAGTCAGCTTCGTACAACATGACCTTTACCAAAGATCTACGGCAAAATGGTGTAATGCAGGTATAAGGATGGCACACAATGAGAGAGTAGCCTGACCACAGTGTCTGGAAACCCAAGAGCGACCACCTGAGTCCCACCTATCAATCTCTATCCAGTTATGTCAAACGCACCCACTAATGGCTGATAAACATTCCTTTAAATGAAGACTGCAGTTTTCAGAAAACTGTCACTGAGGACACCTTTTACATTAAAGACTGTGGAACACGAATATTGTACTTCAGGAATAGAAAAGCAGTTTCAAATTAACACTTGAATATATCGTAAAAGCAGCTAGTACGAGGACTGGAGATACCAGTACTAAGACAAATGACTGTACCAGTTTGCAACTGGGTTGCTGATCATGCATCGGGGCTTGGCTACAGACGATTCATGCAGAAGTTTGACACTTCTGGTCAACGATAAATTATGACTCTAGGTACGAAACTCTTGCAACTATTGTGCACACACTGTCGCGAAATATGGGCCATGTAAACGTCCTTTGAATACCAAACGCTGCCCAGGGATTATCCTGATACAACGTAACAAGACAGTCACACGTCCGCAACTTCGTGCTCATTCGCAGCGAGGTATCCACCAAGGTCCTGCATGAATACCGAAGGGAGAGAATGACTGGCGAGCAATGAATCGACATCCCACAGCCATCCCACTTCGCCGGGGCGCGGACTGGCCGATCGCCGTGACCATTGGAATCCGCCACGTCCTGGATTAGGGGGTGGGTTGGAACTTAGACCGCACACTGTTTGTGGCCCTAGTAGTTACGATTCATTGGTAGAAAATAGTTTTTATGGATAATTTTGAAAGACCTGCAGCGATTTCCAGTTAAGGCCAGCCCAGTGCAAAGGGCACGCCCACTGGGATTAGCTCAGTGGACACGGCCGAGAGAGGTTTGTATTTCGCTGGCACATTTTCAACGCTGCGGGACGTTGCTTGGTAGAGTAGACAGCATAGTAGGTTCCCCCCAGGGGGTCCACTACTCTTTTGTGGACACATGCGTAGCGAGCACAGGACCCCGAGCTAATGTGGCCCTCCTTCCTTTCCGGGCTGCATTCCTTCCCCTTCCGCATCCTTCCCCTTCCGCATCCTTCCCCTTCCGCATCCTTCCCCTTCCGCATCCTTCCCCTTCCGCATCCTTCCCCTTCCGCATCCTTCCCCTTCCGCATCCTTCCCCTTCCGCATCCTTCCCCTTCCGCATCCTTCCCCTTCCGCATCCTTCCCCTTCCGCATCCTTCCCCTTCCGCATCCTTCCCCTTCCGCATCCTTCCCCTTCCGCATCCTTCCCCTTCCGCATCCTTCCCCTTCCGCATCCTTCCCCTTCCGCATCCTTCCCCTTCCGCATCCTTCCCCTTCCGCATCCTTCCCCTTCCGCATCCTTCCCCTTCCGCATCCTTCCCCTTCCGCATCCTTCCCCTTCCGCATCCTTCCCCTTCCGCATCCTTCCCCTTCCGCATCCTTCCCCTTCCGCATCCTTCCCCTTCCGCATCCTTCCCCTTCCGCATCCTTCCCCTTCCGCATCCTTCCCCTTCCGCATCCTTCCCCTTCCGCATCCTTCCCCTTCCGCATCCTTCCCCTTCCGCATCCTTCCCCTTCCGCATCCTTCCCCTTCCGCATCCTTCCCCTTCCGCATCCTTCCCCTTCCGCATCCTTCCCCTTCCGCATCCTTCCCCTTCCGCATCCTTCCCCTTCCGCATCCTTCCCCTTCCGCATCCTTCCCCTTCCGCATCCTTCCCCTTCCGCATCCTTCCCCTTCCGCATCCTTCCCCTTCCGCATCCTTCCCCTTCCGCATCCTTCCCCTTCCGCATCCTTCCCCTTCCGCATCCTTCCCCTTCCGCATCCTTCCCCTTCCGCATCCTTCCCCTTCCGCATCCTTCCCCTTCCGCATCCTTCCCCTTCCGCATCCTTCCCCTTCCGCATCCTTCCCCTTCCGCATCCTTCCCCTTCCGCATCCTTCCCCTTCCGCATCCTTCCCCTTCCGCATCCTTCCCCTTCCGCATCCTTCCCCTTCCGCATCCTTCCCCTTCCGCATCCTTCCCCTTCCGCCATCTTCGCCCCTCCCTCTCCCCTCTGGCTCTTTCCTTCCTTTTCTTCCCCTCCGGGAGTAGGGTTTGTGCCTAGGTCCGGAGACGGACGTTCGAAACTGTTCCAAATTCCTTGCTTTCTACACTTGCAAGTCCTCATCCTTCCTCTGTCCTTCTCTTTTCCTTCCCTCTTCTCTTTGCCTTTTTCTCCGCTGCGGCGTTTGAGACCTCTTCTTTCCTTTCCCTTTCCCTTTCCCTTTCTCTTTCTTCCTCCCTGTGCGTGTCTGAAGGCCGACCCACGCACTTCCATGCGTAGCCGGTGACGGGGTAACGCGTAATTCCCCGCCCCGGGTAGACAGGTAGGACACGTACATACCCCCTGGTAACGGCCAGGCCCAGGGAGGGGTGATTACCCGAGCTGATACCTTCCGAAAGTGCCGATTGGTCCCTCCGTCTGTTTGTCGGGAGGTGTGACCTGAGGTGTGAACAATCACCTAAGGCGGGTGTGCCCTCAGTGAGGCCCCCACAAGGGAGGAGCGCGCCATCGGAGACGCCGGTAATCATGGGGGATTCTTCCGCAATGGTTTCCTCACCTTCCACTATGTCTGCTCACAAACGTAAGTTGACTGAGTCTCAGCCACAGACGGTTCTTCCATCGTTGCCACAGTTCCTTGTTGTTTCTCGGTCTAACGAAGGTCATGACTTCTCCACGGTCAACCCTTTCATTATTCAGAAAGGTGTCGACGCAATTGCAGGTCCTGTAAAGTCTTGTTCCAGATTTCGGAATGGCACCCTGTTAGAAACACACAGTGCCCTTCAGGCACAAAAATTGATGCGTACTTCTCTGCTCCACACCTTCCCTGTCCGGGTGGAACCGCACCGTACCTTAAATTCCTCGCGTGGAGTCGTTCATACACGCTCCCTCGATGGATTGTCTGACGGAGAAATTCAGCACTACCTGTCTGAGCAGGGCGTAACGGCTGTTCATAGAGTTACGAAAAGGGTTGACACGAACATCATTCCAACCCGCACTGTCTTCTTGACATTTGACAGAGTTCAACTCCCATCGAAAATCAAAGCCGCCTATGAGACAATTTCCGTTCGCCCTTATGTCCCAAACCCTACGCGTTGCTATAGATGTCAGCGGTTCAATCACACCAGCCAGTCATGTTCCAATCCAGCCAAATGTTACGTGTGGCAAGTATGCCCATGAGGGTGCTTGTCCACCTCCATCCCCTCGCTGCATCAACTGTATGGGTGACCACGCTGCTTCCTCTCGAGATTGCCCCGTTTTTAAGGACGAAAAGCTCATCCAGGAAATAAGAGTGAAGGAAAAAGTGTCGACCTTTGCTGCTCGAAAATTATTCGCCAGTCGACGGCCCACCGTGCCTCAGACAGGAAAATACAGCACTGTCCTTGATACTCCTCGGCCAGCAAAGGAGGCGGCCACGCAGACTTGCGACCTCACCTTTAGTACCACGGTCGTCAGATCGGCCAGCGCAAAGATCGCCCGTTCAACCTCACCACTTCCGCCTGCCCACTCCCTGGCTCACCCTTCGTCGGGTTCTGCTAAATCTCGAGCCCAAAAGTCGGACGCAAAGTCTTCGAAAAAAGAGCATACTCGTGACGAGTTTTTACGTACCGCAACTTCACAACCATCGGTTCCTCCTTCATCTAAACTCATACTTCCAAGAAGGCAACAAAGAAACAGAGTTCCTCTCCTTCTCCGCCAAGGCGTGTCCCATCTACAGCACCACCTGGCGGAAATCGCCCTCGGCCGTCCTCTGTGTCGCCGAGGCCCACTGCTGGTGGTCGGTCAACCGGCCGATCGCTGGTGGCAGGAGCTGCTACTGACCAACCTATGGATCAGGATCTTCTGCCTTCGGCTGAATGCCATTCCATGCTGTCGGTCGCAAGCTTTGAGCAGTCGTTGAGTTGACAGCACCCTTGGTTACATTCCTCCACTTTCTGTTCACCCTATGTCCATTATCCACTGGAATATCTGCGGCATTCGAGCCAATCGGGATGAATTGTCGATCCTCTTACGATCCTACTCGTCGGCCATCTTCTGTCTTAAGGAAACAAAGCTGCGTCCCCATGACCACTTTGTTCTCCCTCATTTTCAGTCCATCCGATATGATCTCCCCTCTGTTGAAGGCACTCCAGCCCATGGAGGACTCACGATTCTTCTCCATGATACTCTCCATTATCACCCAATCCCCTTAAACAGTTCCTTCCAAGCTGTCGCCGTCCGTCTTTCCCTTTCTGGATACACGTTCTCTCTTTGTACTGTATACATTCCATCGTCCACACCAATGGCACGAGCTGATCTCCTTCATCTTCTTGGTCAGCTTCCACCCCCCTATTTGCTGGTTGGGGACTTCAATGCCCACCACCCGCTTTGGGGATCTCCACATCCTTGTCCACGTGGCTCCCTATTGCTAGACGTCTTCCACCAAGTGGATCTAGTTTGCCTCAACACTGGGGTCCCCACATTTTTGTCTGCCTCCACGACAAATTTATCTCATTTGCACCTTGCGGTCGGTTCTGTTCCGCTAGCTCGGCGCTTCGAATGGTTCGCCCTTGATGATACACACTCGAGTGACCACTTTCCATGTGTCCTTAGACTGCAGCCTCAACTGCCATATATGCGCTCGTGACGCTGGAAGTTTGCCCAAGCCGAATGGACACTTTTTTCGTCTCTAGCGACATTCGATGACCGTCGCTTCCCCCCCCCCCCCCCAGGGGGTCCACAACTCTTTTGTGGATACGTGCGTGGCGAGCACGGAGCCCCGAGCCATTGCAGCCTTCTTTCTCTCCCGGGCTGCATTTCCTTTCCCTTCCCCTCCTTTCCCCTGCTTTCCCCTCCATACTCCTTTCACCTCGCCCTCTCCTCTCTCTCTATTGGTGTCCTTGCTTATGTTGGCCCCGCTATCCTCCTGGTTCTGTTGGTTTTACTCTCCGGCTTTGTTGCGTACTTACCTCCTCTTTTTGGCATTCCTTGGTCCCCCTCTGGGGTTTGACCTCCATTCCTAAATTTCTCTTCCGTAGTGTAAGCCATTTGGGGAAGAGCACCTTACCTAGTGTCTCCGACGTGCGCCCTCCTAGTACATTCCACCTTTTCTTTCACGTCGTGGTCTGATGCTAGGGTGCATAGCCAGCACGGTAGCCAACCCGTGTGGTGGGGTCGCTATGTACCCTTTTGGTTGAGCCTCCTGAACACACAGGGATCACACTTCTGATACCTGAGCTGTGACCTCCTCATGCATGCCATAGTGGTTGCTCGTCATCCTGGAGCATCGGAACTCCCGGCAATGGCCGCCGTGCCAGACGGCCCTTGCTGTGGCTGGGTGGCGCCCGTGAGGAGAGCCCCTGATCGGAGTGGGTGGTATCAGGGCGGACGCTATGCAGATGAAACGCATACGGGTCCAAAACTCTGGCCGTTCTGCGGCCGTCTCTCTGCGTGGTACTGATTCCTCAAGTTCTGCTTCTCTTGCCCCTTCGGCCTTCCCTTCCATGGCTACCCCCTGGGAAGAGGGTCAGGCCCGTCGTCTAGGGGCAAAACCTTTCCCCCGTTATCTAGTTAGCACCAGGACTGATGGAGATACTTTCACCAGTGTCAAGCCTTTATTCTTTGTGGAACACATTGAAGACAAGTTTGGCGAAGTGGACTCCCTGAGCAAGATGCGGTCGGGTTCGTTGCTGATGAAAACTACTTCAGCTGCCCAATCTGCGGCCCTTCGTGCCTGTACCCATCTTGGCACAATTCCTGTGTCTATTACCCCTCACCAGTCTCTAAATATGGTACAAGGTGTGATTTTCCACAGGGACCTCATCCTTCAAACTGATGAGGAACTTCGGGACGATCTCGCATGGCGGGGTGTTCACTTTGTTCGGTGTGTTCAGAAGGGTCCTAAAGATAACCGTATTGATACTGGTGCCTTTATCCTGGCCTTTGAAGGGGAAACCCTTCCTGAGAAAGTTAAGATTATGGTCTATCGCTGTGATGTGAAGCCGTACATCCCACCTCCTATGCGGTGTTTTAAGTGGTGGCGTTTTGGCCACATGTCTTCTCGCTGTTCCCAGGACCCTCTCTGTGGTGACTGTGGACGTCCACTCCATGAGGGGAGTCCCTGTGTTCCCCCTCCTGTATGTGTAAAATGTCATGGTAGTCATTCTCCACGTTCACCAGATTGCCCAGTATATAAGAAAGAAAAAAAGATAAAAGAGTATAAGTCCCTCGATCGTTTAAGCTACACAGAGGCCCGTAAGAAATATGCACGACTGCACCCTGTGTCCATGACATAAAGTTACGCCTTGGTTACATCTTCCCCCCTTCCCCCCCCTTCCGTACCCCCATCCCGGACCCCACTCCTCCCCCCTCCCCTGCAGCTCCCACACCTTCTCCTCTGGGTGCTGCTCCCCCTCCCCAGCCGGAGAAGTGTCCCACTCCTTCGGCGTCTGCCGGTCAAGGGCGCCTCTCCCGGGATGCCCCTTCCCGGCACCTTCCAGGTCAAAGGTCTGCTGCCGCGCGGCGACCGCGAGAGCCGCGGTCTGTCGGCCCCCAGGTCGCCCGGTCTCTTTCTGTTCCTGATCTTGCTGCAGCTGGCTCCTTTATGCCACACAGCCCTCCTCGATCTCAGCCTGAAAAGAAGAAGAAACATAAGTCCCGGGACAAAGAGCCTCTGGTGTCACCGGAGGTCCCTTCCCCGACTTCACAACTGGATTCTGACCTGTCGTTTATGGATGTCGCCCCCTCCTTCTCTGTGACGGGTGGGGACCCGGCAGTATGACTGGATTTAGCGTGTTCAGCCCTCATTTAAACCATCGTTCTGTGGTTCTCCAATGGAATTGTCATGGCTACTATCGACACCTTCCGGAATTGAAATCCCTTCTTTCGTCCTACTCTGCAGCTTGTGTGGTTCTCCAGGAATCTCATTTTACTGATGCTCACTCACCGACCCTCCGTGGGTTCCGTGTTTTCTGTCGAAATCGGGTCGGACCCTTGCGGGCTTCTGGTGGCGTTGGTACGTTGGTCCGTACCAACATTGCTTGCACGTGGATTCCTCTCCAAACTACATTGGAAGCGGTTGCTGTTAGGGTCCACTTAGACTCTGCAGTCACCGTTTGCAATCTTTATCTCCATCCTGACAGGGCTCTTACACCTGCTGCCTTAACCACCCTTCTTCAGCAACTTCCTCCTCCCTTCCTCCTCCTTGGGGATTTTAATGCTCATCATCCTTTGTGGGGCAGTGCCTTTCCATCTAGACGAGGTCTTCTTATAGACCAATTTATTGCAGACCACGACCTGTGCCTTCTTAATGATGGCTCCCCTACTCATTTCAGTGCTGGTCATGGTACCTTTTCTGCCATTGATCTTTCTCTTTCTTCTCCCTCTCTCTTCCCTTCATTACACTGGTCGCCACACGACGACCTTTGTGATAGTGACCATTTCCCGTTGATTCTCTCTCTCCCTTCCCGCTCCCCGATGGACAGGTTACCTCGTTGGTCTTTCCACCGCGCCGATTGGCCTCTATACACTGCACAGGTCGAGTTTTCTCCCTCTTTGTCGGGTTGTATTGATGACGTCCTACGTGACGTGTCTGACGCGATTGTTCGCGCTGCTAACCTTGCTGTCCCGCGCTCATCTGGACTATTTCGTCACTGGCAAGTCCAGTGGTGGAGTCCGGCCATTGCCATTGCCATCCGTGATCGCTGTCGAGCTTTGCAACACTTCAAGAGGCACCCATCTGTAGCCAGCCTTACTACTTTTAAACGCCTTCGCGCTAAAACCCGTTATTTAATCAAACGGAGCAAGCGGATATGTTGGGAACGATTCGTTTCTTCCCTTGGTTCCACTGTCCCTCTGTCACGGGTATGGGCTACACTTCGTTCTCTCCAAGGTTGCCATCGGCAGTCCACCCTACCAGGCCTTCACCTCCCAGATGGCATTTGTACGGACCCATTAGTTATCGCCGAACATCTTGCGACCCATTTTGCAGTGGCATCGGCGTCAGCCTCCTATCCCGCTGCTTTCCTTCATCAAAAACAGCAGGCTGAAGCTCTCACCTTATGTTTCACCACTTGTGAGTCGGAATCTTATAACGAACCTTTTACTGAATGGTAATTTGTTTCTGCTCTATCTTCTTCTCATGATATGGCCCCTGGCCCAGATTCCATTCATAACCAACTGCTTAAACATCTCAGTGCTCCACAACGGCAACATCTTTTTCGGGTGTTTAACCGTATCTGGCTCCAGGGTGACTTCCCTTCTCAGTGGAGGGATAGCATTGTGGTTCCTGTCCTTAAGCCTGGTAAGAACCCCCTATCTGTTGACAGCTATCGGCCAATTAGTTTGACCAATGTTGTTTGTAAGTTACTTGAATGGATGGTAGCCCGTCGGCTCACTTGGGTCCTCGAATCTCGGATCTATTGTCCCCTTACCAGTGTGGCTTTCGAGAGGGACGATCTCCAATCGATCATTTACTTCGTTTGGAATCCGCAGTTCGGCAGGCTTTTTCCCAGCGCCGCCATTTGGTTGCAGTATTTTTTGACCTTCGCAAGGCCTATGACACGGCCTGGCGCTATCACATCTTACTAACCCTTCATCAGTGGGGTCTTCGGGGCCCACTCCCGACTTTTATCCGCCAGTTCCTGATCCATCGGTCATTCAGAGTTCGAGTTGGTACTGCTTTTAGTTCTCCACGGACCCAGGAGATGGGCATCCCACAGGGTTCTGTCTTGAGTGTCCTTCTTTTCCTCATTGCCATCAATGGACTTGTGGCCTCTGTCGGTCCCTTGGTCGCCCCTGCCCTGTATGTGGATGATTTCTGCATTTGGGTTAGTTCCTCCTCGATGGCATCTGCAGAACGGCAGCTCCAGGTGGCTATACGGCGTGTCTCTGCATGGACCCTCTCACACGGGTTTCAATTCTCTCCTTTAAAATCGCGGGTGGTCCACTTCTGTCGCCGTACTACGGTCCACCCTGATCCAGAGCTCTATCTCGCTGCACAACGATTGCCTGTGGTTTCACAGTTTCGTTTCCTGGGTCTTCTTTTCGACAACAAGCTCACTTGGTTGCCCCATATCAGACTCCTGAAGGTAGGATGTTTCTGTAAACTCAATGTCCTTCGCTTCCTTGCCCACTCCTCTTGGGGTGCGGACCGTTCCCTCCTCCTCCGTCTTTATCGTGCTCTAGTTCTGTCTCGTTTGGACTATGGTTGTCAAGTTTATGGTTAGCTGCTCCTTCCACACTGCACGTGCTGGATGCAGTACACCATCGTGGTATCCGTTTGGCCACCGGTGCCTTCCCTACTAGCCCTGTTGATAGTCTCCTGGTTGAAGCTGGGATCCCACCCCTTTCTGTTCGGCGGTCCCAGCTTCTGGTGTGTTATGCCCTCACTATCCGTTCTTCTCCCACTCACCCCTCCTATTCTATCCTGTTCCCAGACCATGGACGTCGCCCACCCGACTCCCGCCCTCGGGCGGGTTTACCGGTTGGGCTGCGCCTTGCGTCTCTTCACCGTGATTTTCAGCTTCCTTCTTTGTCCTGTCTTCCTCGCTCCCTCCCCTCCACCCCTCCTTGGTTAGTTCCTCGGCCTCGAATTCGGATGGATCTCCGCCGCGGTCCGAAAGATTCCATCCCCCCGGTGGTGTTCTGTTCATTTTTCGGCCAAATTTTATGGGAGTTTCGGGATGCTGTTGTTTTTTACACTGATGGCTCTAAATCTGCTGATCATGTTCGGTATGCCTTCACGTCCTCTGCTGGAACGGAAAATCATCTGCTGCCACCTACATGTGGGGTGTTTTACTGCGGAATTGATGGCAATTTCCCGGGCCCTTATCTTTATTAAACAATCCCAACACAACCGCGTTTTGTTATGTACGGACTCGATGAGTGGCCTTACTGCTATTGACCGGTGTTTTTCGCGCCATCCCTTGGTCTCTGCCATCCATGACCATCTCGCTGATATTCACCGTGCTGCTTGTTCCATTGACTTCCTATGGGTCCCTGGCCATGTGGGTATCCCGGGAAATGAGCTCGCTGATCGTTTGGCTGGGGGAGCAGTTACTTACCCCCAGTTTTCTGTAACCCCTCCTGCAGCGGATTTACGGCTTCACATCAAATCCCACTTCGCACAGTCATGGGCCAATTCTTGGGAGGCTACTCCACTGTCTAATAAACTTCGTGCAATTAAGGTGACACCAGGCCCATGGCGTTCTTCCTTTCGCCTCTCCAGAAAGGACTCGACCACACTGTGCCGTCTCCGCATTGGCCATACCAGGCTGACCCATGGTTTTCTTTTGCGTGATGAGCCACCCCCGCTATGTGGTTGTGGAGCCTTCCAGTCAGTGGCCCACATTTTGGTTGAATGCCCCCTCCTTTTGGCTCTGCGTGCTAAGTACAGACTCCCCCACACTTTACCTTTGATGTTGGCTGACGATTCCCGGATGGTCTCTCTGGTTCTCGGTTTCCTCTGGGAGAGTGGTTTTTATTCTCAGTTTTAAGGTTTTTACTCTCTCTGGTGTTGGGGCAGGGCGGTGAGTGTTTGGGTGTCTCCCACTGTAGGCAGTGTTCAGAGATTCCCGATTCACCTCCCTGACCGGAATCCTCTTTTCTTCCCCTTTTACTCTTTTTTACCCTTTTTTTAAGGCTTGGTTAGTCTTTCTATTTCCATACGTATTTTCTGCATTATAGCAGTTGTACCTATTAAGTCAGCGGTGGTCTTGCCTATGCTGCCTCAGCATAGTGTTGGGTTCGTTCTCTTGCCGACTTCCCTCATTTGTTTTTACCAATGACAACGTGACTGCCCTTTTACGTTTTTCCCTGTTTTCCGTTTTATTGTTCTGACTTTTCTGAGATGTCCCGTTTGCAGAATGGAGTATATTTGAAACAAGGGACTGATGACCTCGATGTTTGGTCCCTTAAACCTCAAACAACCAACCAACCAACCAACCAACCGTCGCTTTCCCAGCGTCGACGATGAGGTAACACATATTACCGACGTTATTCTTACAGCTGCGGAACGTTCAATACCACGCACCTCCGAATTGCCCCGGCGCCCCCCAGTTCCTTGGTGGAACGAGGCCTGCCGTGACGCAATACGTGAGCGGCGACGTGCTCTTCGCATTTTCCGTCACCATCCTACTTTGGCAAACTGTATCCGCTATAAGCAGCTCCGTGCGCGATGCCGTCGCGTCATCCGCGATAGCAAGAAGGCAAGCTGGAAATTCTTTATTAGCTCCTTCAACACCTTCACTCCCTCCACGGTTCTCAGGCGCGCCTAGTTTCTCCCCGGTCTCTGGGCTCACTGTCGCGCATGATACCTTAGTGGACCCCATCACAATTTCTAACTCATTGGGTCAGCACTTTGCTGCGATTTCGAGCTCTTCAAATTACCCGCCAGCGTTTCTCCCGAAGAAACGTGCAGCGGAAGTGCGACATCTTGCTTTCTCCTCTCAAAATCACGAAAGCTACAATACTGTTTTCTCCATGCGGGAACTGCAACACGCACTCTCTTCTTCTCGCTCCTCCGCCCCAGGACCGGATGGTATCCACATCCAAATGTTGCTGCATTTATCAACCCATAGTCTGCGTTACCTCCTTCGCCTTTATAATCGAATTTGGACCGACAGTACCTTTCCCAGACGGTGGCGGGAAGCTATTGTCGTTCCCGTTCCGAAACCTGGAAAATACAAACATCTCCCCTCTAGCTATCGCCCCATTTCTCTCACGAGTAGTGTCTGTAAGGTTTTGGAGCGTATGGTGAATTACCGTTTAGCTTGGTGGCTGCAATCCCGCAGCTGCTCTCTCCACTTATATCATGAACAATTTTCTCCGGAAACGCCAAACAGTAGCGATATTTTTTGATCTAGAGAGAGCATACGATACCTGTTGAAGGACAGGCATCCTCCGCACACTGTTCTCTTGGGGCTTTCGAGGCCGGCTGCCCCTTTTTCTTCGCGAATTTATGGCAGAGCGCACATTTAGGGTGCGGGTGAACACTACTCTCTCCCGTACTTTCTCCCAAGAAAACGAGGTACCCCAGGGCTCCATGCTGAGTGTTGTACTGTTTGCCATCGCCATAAATCTAATTATGGATTGTCTCCTTCCTGATGTCTCGGGCTCCCCCTTTGTGGAAGATTTTGCGATCTACTACAGCTCTCAACGGACAAGCCTTCTTGAACGACGTCTTCAAGGATGTCTCGATCGCCTCCACTCGTGGAGCATCGAAACCGGCTTCCGTTTCTCACCCAGTAAGACCGTTTGTGTTAATTTTTGGCGACGTAAGGAGTTTCTTCCGCCCTCCTTACATCTAGGTCCTGTCAACCTTCCGTTTTCAGACGTCGCTAAATTCTTGGGTCTTATGTTTGACAGAAAACTGTGCTGGTCCTCCCACGTTTCCTATCTTTCGGCTCGCTGTCTGCGATCCCTTAACACCCTCCGTCTCCTGAATGGTACCTCCTGGGGAGCGGACCGAGTGATCCTTCTCCGCCTCTATCGCGCCTTAGTGCGCTCGAAATTGGATTATGGAAGCATAGTCTACTCCTCTGCTCGGCCGTCTATTCTTCGGCGTCTCGACTCTATCCACCACCGTGGATTACGTTTAGTGTCTGGAGCTTTTTACACTAGCCCTGTGGAAAGCCTTTATGCTGAGACTGCTGAACCTCCGCTGTCCAATCGGCGAGCAGTCCTTCGTTATGCTAGCCATCTGTCTTCGATGCCTGCTAATCCAGCCCATGACCTTTTTTCGACGCCTCCTTTGATGTAGGGTATGCAGGCCGCTCCTCCTCCCTACTACCCCCGGGAGTCCGCTTCCGTCAACTGCTCCACTCTTTCCTTCCGCTTTTCTAAAACCACCTTGACAAATTGGGGTACAGCACCGCCTTGGCTCCGTCCCCGGACCTGCCTGCTCCGTGACCTTTGTCAATTTCCCAAGGATGGTACCCCTACACTTGTTTATCGTCGGGCATTTGCTGCTCTGTGTGCACGAATGACGGACGCCACATTTATTTACACCGACGGCTCGAAAACATCGTTAGGTGTAGGGAGTGCCTTTATTGTTGGAGACACCCCAAATCACTTTCGGCTTCCCGACCAGTGTTCGGTGTATACTGCGGAGCTTTACGCTGTTCTCCAGGCTGTCCACTACATCCGCCGCCATCAGCGGGTACAGTACGTAATCTGCTCGGATTCTCTCAGCTCTCTCCTCAGTCTCCAACCTCTTTACCCTGTGCACCCTCTGGTCCACCGGATTCAGGACTGTCTGCGCTTGCTCCACCTGGGGGGCGTCTCGGTGGCGCTCCTCTGGTTCCCGGGACACGCTGGTATCTGTGGGAATGAGGCGGCCGATATAGCGGCCAATGCTGCAGTCTCTCTTCCTCGGCCAGCTATTCAGTCGCTTCCCTTCACCGATCTACGGAGCGGTTTATGTCGCAAAGTTGCTTATTTATGGCATGCGCATTGGTCAACACTTCCCCGAAATAAATTGCGGGAAGTGAAAGCCCTTCCTTGCGCTTGGACCTCTTCCTCCCGAACGCGTCGTCGGGAGGAGGTAATTTTAGCTAGACTCCGGATAGGGCACTGTCTTTTTAGCCATCGACATCTTTTAAGCGGCGATCCGCCCCCACTCTGTCCCCACTGCTCTCAGCTGTGGACGGTAAGACACCTTTTAATTGAGTGCCCTTATTTTAATCCGTTACGCTCCCGTCTACAGCTATCGCCTGATCTATCGTCGATTTTAGCAGATTACACGCGCTCAGCCGACCGCGTTCTCCAGTGACAGTGAAATGACGTCAGTCATTTGAAGCTTTTTTGGGGACAACCACCCCTTTCTGTAGTGGATTTTTAAACATTCCTTCTGCTTTTAGTTTCTCCAATTTTATGACTTTGTTCCCATTGCTGCTGGTTTTCAATTTCGGTTTTTTACTGTTTCCTACGTCACGGGCTGGGCGCTAATGACCATAGTTTTGCGCCCTAAAACCACAACCAAAAAAAAAGCATAGTAGGTTGAATAGTAGGCTTGAACATAGAGTAGCTAGCTTTCCATCCTGTAGTTAATATTTAGTAGATAAAAGAATAGTAAATGCTGCTTGGTAATCGGTACATTGTGTGTAATTAGGACCCAATTATGAGCGTACGGCACTGGTGGCCGGGAGTCCCCTTGCGGGGCGGTTCGGCCGCCGCTCCACAAGTTCTTTAACGCCACCACGGCGACTTGCGAGTGAATGAGGATGAAATTATGATGAAAAACACACAACACCCAGTCATCTCGAGGCAGAGAATATACCTGATCCCGCTGGGAATCGAACCCGGGACCCTGTGCGCGGAAGCGAGAAAGCTACCGCAAGACCACGAGCCGCGGACAGGACCCACTAATCTTTTTGATGAATAAAGATTTAAAAAAAGGCCCACACAGCCTTAGACCCCAAATCTGTGGTACGAAGAACACCCCTATATTGTCATTTTAAACCATAACTGTATTAAGCTTCTTCGCTATTGTGGAAGGTTGTAACATAACCTTTCATTTTTCAGTTTTGTCTTCTCTCAGTTCACTTACTATCATTGCATTTTTTCTTGTTGATAGCTCTAATTCTGAAGAAAATGCGTGCCCTTGTGAAACATTCCAGGAAAGATCAGAGAAAAGCTAACGTTATATAAGATAGGCCACGTACATTCGCGTCCTATGCAATATCTTCAAGTGACCAGTTAGTACGCTGTGCTTCCATAAACAGTTGTTGATACAGAAAGCGCCCTGAATCACTTTTTGAACATGATTTAATTTCCGTAACTCAGTGCTGTATCCTGTATTCTTTTGTCTGTAGGGCCTTTGTTTCTATTTTCATAATTTCTAATTACTAGCGTAGGCACGCATTGTCACACAGCAGTGGGTTTTCGTGGTTAACGTTTTGTCTAGTAGCAATTTCTTCGTTAGTCGTTAATTTACTTCAGTTTTACTGTAAAATATTTTCTAATTCCTTGTGGTAGCTCCATTTTTGTGTCGGAATATTTATCTCATTATTAGGATCAGTACTACGTCCTGAATCAACAGTGGATAGATTTAGAATTGGAACAGCATCACTCTACCTGCAATTAGAACGAGCAGTCAACAGTTCTTTTGGAATTTCTTCCGTAATCGCAACCCAAAGAGCATTTTGAACTGGAAGCGAATCTGCAAGTTTCAAGCACTTACCTATTTTATTTTTGTCTCACCGCTTCTAGGGCGCGTAGCGAATCATTATTTTTCACTGAAGAACTTACTCTAAAAATCCCTCAACTCGCCGATAATTACGCCGTAGCTCTGTATTCAATCACCAGTCTCTAATAAAAATTAAAATTGACGCAAGCAACCACGTTTTCGCTCGAAAACGCAATTACAACACAGAACACAGTGGCAGTCCCGGGCTGCTGAGCGCTGGCCGGGTCCACTTCGACGCCGGCGGTGCTGCTCGCTAGTGTGGAACACACCTCGTGATCCCTGCCGTGCCTTCTAGTATCCATGCACACACCCTACTGACAGCGAAATCTTGAAAGGTCATTCTTATTCGCCATTTCACCTACATATTCCCCAAGACGTTTTGGCAACTTCGTAACCCTTCAAAAGAACATGAAACTATGGGAATATCAGCACCTATTTTGTTGCCACATCTACCCACCATTTCCTTTCCATTCGTAAGTGAAACCTTAGTCTGATCCACACATTTGGTTAAAAATAATCTGATTTACTCCTAATAAGATTACGGCAACAATGTAACAGTCGAGCCCCTGAAGGGAATTTAGTAGTAACTTACACTTTTCTAGAAAACTTGTGAACAGACAAATGAAAACTTCTGCACTAAACGTTGATGCTTCTGCAGCTCGTTCCGAATTTTCTGCCTGAATGTTCAGCAGAGTTAAATTGTCTACTTCAAAGCCATTCGTGAACCATACTGACACACATATTTAGTGTCGCTTTTTAAATTCTATTTCATAAATCTTCTTTCCCATTTTTGAATCAAAAGTTAAATGTGCTGCCGAATCACTCGCAAAAACAGTACTGCAGTGTCAAAATATCTATGGCCGACATTTCACCATACCGAGACTAAGTTATGGTTCATACACAGGGCAGGGAGGGCTCTAGGGGCGCTGTGCACCCAGCTTCCCAAGCCAGACAACCCCGACAGAAAATGAGGCAAGAGGCGGCAGCCCCATCACGTGACTTAACGTGCGCAGATGGTGTGTCTTTCGCAATGTGGAATGTTAGAGGACTGACCAACACAGAAAACAAGCTACACCAAGTACCCAAGGACAGGGAAGTATACACTGCAACAACAGAAACTAAGAGAAAAAAAAAATCTGACTGACTGCACGTTAGCTTACAGTGGCGTCACGCAAAGAAAACGAGCTAGTCCTGGAGTGGCAATTTCAGTCAATGATAAAGGGAGAGGGCAGATTCGAGAATTCAGCCTCATAAATAAAGAATGACAGATTTCAAATTCCAAGAGATCATCTAACAGTAAAAGCTGTCTACAGCCCAGAGGAGGAAAGGATGATCCTGACACCTTTTACGATGATCCTCAGAAAGTAAATAAAAATCAACAGGAGACCATCGCTGGTGATTTTAATGCAAGAGTTGGAAATGTACCTACACCAGTAATATCAGGCTTATTTGGAGAAAAGACGCTTGATAATAACGGAAATGAACTACGCACGGTTGTCTCCAACAATTTTAAAATTACTAAGACATTTTACAGACAGACAGTAACAAGTTAACATGAAGTGCACGAAGATTGTCTGTGATTGACTACACTCTGATTAATGATACAATGAAGAATCTGATGATATACACATGTTTATAGAGGACGAGACATAGGTAGTGACCACTTCCATCTACTCAGTAAGATAAGGCTACCGCCAAAATGGAAGGAGACAAACTCCTAAAGAAACGACACGAGTTGTTCAAAATACATCTGTCGGAATACAGTATTAGGAAACATCAGTACTGACTCCAATGAAAGCTTGCTTTATTACCAGTCAACAAACACATCGATGTAGAATGAAATATCAAAACCGGCATCGTTGAAGCCCTAGAAGCACTTGGTAGAAAGAAGAAAATAGATGGGGAAAACCACTCAATTTGGAACACAGAAATTGAAGAAGCGATTAAAGAACAACACACAGCTTGTCTGAAGTTTCTACCGATTAAAACGTCAGAAAGTTTGCAGACGTACGAAACAAAGCGGAATGCTGCCCAACAATTGTGCAAAGCACACTAAGTCATGGGACCCATTCATAAACGTCTTAGAACACGATGTACATGCCAGACAGCAATGTGCATACGAGGTCATGAAAGCCCTCAACAAGAATTTCTAGTAACAAAAAAATAATGGCATTCTGAGGAAAATCACCAGTCAGGTCAAAAATTGTTTTGGATAATTCAGTTTTAGAACAAGTGTCTGAACTCATATTTAGGCTGCGCTGTAAGTTTTGATTTGGACCCTGATATTGAAAATACAGAAATTTCAAGCTCTGTGGCACCGCTAGCAGAACACTGGCTTATAAAGCACAAAGAGAAACAGTCGTGCTATTCTATAAAGTAACGGCGGTTCCGGTGTTATCCTACACAATCTAAAGTTTACCACAAAAGACAACAAAATAAAATTCAAACAGAGATGGGGTTCCTAAGAAAGACAAAGATCTGCAAAATAAGATATGATTAAAAACGAAGAATTAGAAGAGAAATATTTCCAGCATGAATGAAAAAGTTTGTATCGTGAAGATTGGGAGGAAAACTTCATGAGAATTCCAGGTCAGAGAATTACTCATACGATTGTGAACTACAAGCGGAATGGGAGATATTGGAAGGCCTGCAATAAGATGGGTATGAAGTTAGTTTGAAAGGTCGCAACAGGCAACAGCCTCATCCTTATAAGGATGATAGTGTGTGTAGGTGGCTTATGGGATTTCTTTGCTTAAAACAGCTTGAATACGTGCATAAAAATCACTCGTAGGTGCAGCTCCGTCATGTGACTGTGCAACAGAAATTTAAATTACGGTTGGTAGTTTTTTCTTAATGTAGGCCGGCGAAGAATAAGCGACCAAGTTTTTACAGGTTCGAAGACTAGGAACGCTTCGTATACGTTACCACCTAAACAGCACCGAAGGACTATTTTCTCAGTTTTCGAAAACCCTTTTGACTCTTCAAACATTAGAACAAAATACTGGGCTTCTTTCACTTCATGTGAGGCATTCTAGCATATTGCTAAGGTTCTAAGAATTATATTTGGTGTACCATGAGGTTTATTTTTACCTTTTAAGTTCACTTTTTTCCTAAGACAGGTCCTTCCTTCAAAGTTCCAATGGAAGGAAAAAAATCCGATTTGCACTATCTTTCTACTCACTATGAACTCTTCGAACAAGTCCCTTGAGAGCTGTGTATCGAAGCATATCGGCAGTCGCTTCCATCCCCCATCCGTTTTCTTCAACGTCTAGAACGTATCTTTCGTCCAGTAGAGCAGCAACCGTTACATTCACTGCAACCTATTACTTGCAAACTATAGAACACGAGAGCGTATAATCCCTGAACAACAACTGCAAACCTTGTGCTAAAAGTAGCAGGATGTAAACATTCTTTTATGAATCAGTGTAGTTTTACTGTTTATTATAACGGAATCAGAATAGATGCAATTCATTGAGTTACAACACTGAGTGAGTTAAGTAGATGACAAAATTCATAGCACTGTTTACGGGATTACCGAAGGGTTGCGATCCCACCTGCCTGCTTTGACTCATGATATGAAAATACCGGCAATCTGGGTTTCAAGCATAAATATGTCCCTCATAGTGCTACTCATTGCATCCGCGAACAAACTGAAGTAACATGCGCAATAATTACTAAAAACTCTAATTAACGGGCCAACCACGAGAAGTACAAATTCTCGGTGGGGACAAAAGACTGTAAGAATAACACCACCTTACCAGACCAATATTAACACAAAAATCTAGCACACGAAATTCTGCACAGTTTGCACAATCCAAATACGCAAAACCAAAACCAGTGGCATTGTAACTTCACTTGACCTTGTAAGTAGGCTGTTTAGGTTTTTTTTATTGGTAACGCCACCTCTGTATGAAAATCACTGGCTGTGCTGTGTGCAGTCTGTGGCTGCTTTGCATTGTTGTAATACTCGCCATTGTAGTGTTAGGCAGCTGGCTGTGAACAGCGCATAGCGTTGCGCAGTTGGTGAGCCGCCAGCAGTGGTGGATGTGGGGAGAGAGATGGAGTTTTGAAATTTGTCATGAACTGCTATGTTTATATATATCAAGGTAAATACATTGTTTTTTCTCTATTAATATCTTTCATTTGCTAACTATCCCTATCAATAGTTAGTGCCTTCCATAGTTTGAATCTTTTATTTAGCTGGCAGTAGTGGTGCTTTCTGTATTGCAGTAGTGGGAGTAACGAAGATTTTTGTGAGGTAAGTGATTTTGTGATTTGTGAAAGGTATAGTTTGTTAGTCAGGGCCATTCTTTTGTATGGATTTTTGGAAGTCAGATTGCATTGCGCTAAAAATACTGTCAGTATAAGCACAGTCATGTACAATTGTAAAAAGGGGACGTTTCAACCTGTATTTCTAGAACGAAACCCTCGACACCACATACCCCACTCAGGTCTCTCACAACCGATACCGCATATTTCACTTGGTCATTATGGCAGAAAAAAGAAAGCCCATAGTGACAAAAACAAACACACTGAAATCGTAAAAACCCATTACGGAAACCTTCACTTACCGTATCTAACAAGGCCACAGTAAAACAAACGAAAACACTCCAGACATAGTACAAGAAATATGACCAACCAACAATGGTAAATCGATGAAGACACCTATCAACCACTAACAACGGCCAAATACTAACAAGAAAACACCCTAAATTATTGGAAAGAATCGTCCGTTATTGGTAGAAATAGTTGCTGGAAACTTATCACAGACAATTTCTTCCCCCACTGCAGGAAGCATTGACCTGCTCGTAAGTTTCCTTATCACAACTAATTTTATTTGATTGGCGACTGCATGGAGTGTTCTATGCACCACGACCAGATAATGGATACAATTGTTTTATTATCCGTAAAATGGATTTTTGGTCACTTAGTGACCATCCTCAGTGCTGTAATATACAATTAAAATTGGTCGGCACTGGTATCAACAAGCTTAGAGCTATCACATAAACTGAGCAACCTCAGTTTGTGATCACACTAAGCTTGTTGATACCAGTGCCGACCAATTTTAATTGTATGTTACAGCACTGAGGATGGTCACTAAGTGACCGAAAATTGATTTTGAGCATAATAAAACAAAAAGAGCAAAATACGACCAATGCTGTGTCTCCTTCCAATTGAATTTTATTTGCATTCCCTGTCCTCTTCCTGAATATTCTGAAAACTTATTATGCGACGTTTGGTGGGTTTCGAAACTTTTATTCTCACACCCTTCACCCAGAGCTTTTAAGAGTTAGATGGATACGAAATCTAATGTCAGATAACGGAAGGAAAACCTCTAATGCAAAAATTAACAGCGCAGCCACTGCTGACAGAAACAAAAAAAAAAACAGGCAAAATAGTTTAAATGGCTGATGCTTACTGTAAAAAAAAATATTCGCAATGACCAAGCTATTATACAAGTTGTATTAGAGGGAATTTTTAAGGAGTTAAAAATTGCCGATATTTAGATATATTTATTTTACATGCATAACATGTTTCCAAGAACACCAACTAAAACAGGAACACTGTCATTTTCTTAACTTAACATACCTGGAAAAAACCATTTACAAGAAATATCAGATCACTTACCATGGCTCTTAACTTGATGTGAAACTCCTCTCCACTCGAAACCTGCAACAATGGCAACAACGACACCACCACCACCTCTCCACTCGAAAGCAGCAGTAACGACGACACCACCACCTCTCCACTCAAAAGCGAAAGAAACGACAACGAAGACGTCGATGTCAACAACAGCGCCTCCTCTCCACTCCCAAACAACAACAGCGCCTCCTCTCCACTCCCAAACAACAACAGCGCCTCCTCTCCACTCCCAAACAACAACAGCGCCTCCTCTCCACTCCCAAACAACAACAGCGCCTCCTCTCCACTCCCAAACAACAACAGCGCCTCCTCTCCACTCCCAAACAACAACAGCGCCTCCTCCCTCCTCTCCACTCCCAAACAACAACAACAGCGCCTCCTCCCTCCTCTCCACTCCCAAACAACAACAACAACAGCGCCTCCTCCCTCCTCTCCACTCCCAAACAACAACAACAGCGCCTCCTCCCTCCTCTCCACTCCCAAACAACAGCGCCTCCTCCCTCCTCTCCACTCCCAAACAGCGCCTCCTCCCTCCTCTCCACTCCCAAACAACAACAGCGCCTCCTCCCTCCTCTCCACTCCCAAACAACAACAGCGCCTCCTCCCTCCTCTCTACTCGCAAACAGCGCCTCCTCTCCACTCGCAAAAAAACAGCGCCTCTCCACTAAAAACAAAACCCCTTTCACCAACTCTGTGCAACAACAGTTCAACGCAGTAACACTTCGATCTTTACAATGAGAATCAAGTAAGACGAATAACCCTCGGCTGTTCGTATCATCCGCTGCAGCCGTCAGGCACATCACGTGACTCGATAGCAGCGCCTCTCCTGGCGCCCCACCAGCCGACCGCCTGACAAATTGGCTGTGTGTCGGTGTTTTGACTGACCGACCGACGAACTTCTATTGTCGGGATGTCGGTCGCCTCTGACCAGTCGACAACTGACCCAAGACATTGTGTCCTGTGTAGCGCGATCGTGCCAACCGCATGAGTAAAACTCCTGTTCTGACACAGCTCTCGGAATGAAATACTGTTGTAATATACATTTCGACGTCCGAGGACGACGAAACCTTAAGGACAGAGTTTGTAGAGAAATTCAAAGACTGCAGATGTTTTCACGACACATCGTGCGAGGAGTATAACAATAGAGATGCAAGAAACGAGGCACTTATTTCATTTTTCAACGATTCCATAATGGTTTCTCTATGTGCAACACGAGATTGAGTCTGTCGATCTTCTTTATTTCTGTTTTTAAATTTTAATTTCCCTGTAGACCAAAGTGTGGACTCTTCAATTTTTATTTATTGCAATTCTGACGCCGAGCGAGGTGGCGCAGTGGTTAGCACACTGGACTCGCATTTGGGAGGACGACGGTTCAATCCTGCGTTCGGCCATCCTGATTTAGGTTTTCAGTGATTTCCCTAAATAGCCCCAATCAAATTCCGGGATGGTTCCTTTGAAAGGACGCGGCCGACTTCCTTCCCTAATCCGATGACCTCGCTGTTTGGTCTCTTCCCCACCCGAACAACCCAACCCAACAATTCTAACAGTCGCTAAATGTTTGATTTCTTACGTATCTGTTGCATTTACTAGATGATGCGCGCCGCCCTCACGTGTAGTCTTTCATATTCAAATATGAAATGAGTTCCTGAAATTTGCAGGTCATCCTTTGTACTACATCCGTAACTAAATTAAAAACGTTTTCATGAACGTCTTTTGTTTTATTTATTTTAATTTATCATGATTTATTAACTCTGTCAACCATACATCTCGTTGCACGTTTCACGAATAATTTTAGTTAATAATTGTAGTGGTATTACAGTACTGAATCTTAGGTCTGCCGCCAGTGGCGAGAAATCGCAATACAGCTAACAGTCTCTCCTCGGAGTTTAGCATCTCTCTCAAGACTGCATTATTTTTCCTTTAAGAATGGTTCTGTGATGTCCAGCAGCTCCGAAATGCATGATTCACCCCTTCTAAAATAATCAGGAAATTTATAAGCGCCCAGCCTGAACATGGGTGTATTTCTTCCCTTGCATTGGCCACTTCTTTGCGCACAGCTTTCTTTCTGCTTTTTCCCTTCTTACCTTTAAAACAGCCAATGCAAACCCCGTTATTATTTTTTATGAAAGACCAGGCCGGATCTCGTAGAATAAAAACGCAGTGAACTGAAGATAAAACAAACAGGGCGGCACTATAATTGCCGAGTACAGTCGGTTCGGACGTGCGTAGGCTGCGACCAATTTGGTCATTCTGTCATCCGATAAATTGGTGTATATGTGTAGGAGCCTTGTATACGCAAATATTATTCATTTAGACCCTAAACCGATGACGAATCCGTATTTCCTGCTTCCCGACGCTGAGCTGCCTCTGTTTCCTTTGCCTGGTCTTTGATGATAGCCAGCGCAGCTGGATAATTCTTTTCGTTCTGGCGCTAATTTTAATGACTTCCGGATGAAAAGTGGACCATTGTTCCCAAAGTACGGAGCACAGGTTCTTAGTGACACCAATTTCCGTGGACAAAGTGTGGTTCCCTGGATCTGGACAAAAATTAATTCCAATCTCGTAGCTGGGGGGTGGAGGTTAGAGTTTAACGTGCTCTAGACAGCGAGGCCATTAGAGACGGAGCACAAGCTCGGACTATGGAAGGGTGGACTAGGAAGTCGGCCGTGCCCTTTCACAGGAACCATCCTGACATTTTCAGTACGCAATGTAGGGAAATCACGAAAATCCTATACCTAAATGGCCGGCCGCAGGTTTGCACTGTCAACCTGCCGAATGTGAGTCCAGTGTGCTAACCACTGCGTTACCTCACTCGATAATTTCATAGTAGTTTGAAGGAACGATTCTGAGGTTACAAGCAGACCTCCGAGAGAAATCGTGGTCAGCCACCCAACCGAACTTTCCTCAAGCATTGCCAGTAACTCCCCAGCGTGTGTCGCCAGTGATCTGCCGTAATGTTGCTTCGGTATACTACATACCTGGCGACATATAGTATTGAAATCCTTCAACACTGAAGTCAGAAGCCTGTTATGAGACATCGGAAACTGCCACTGCGAAATCTAGATTTTCGAGCTCTCTCTCATTGAGTTACTATAGTGTCTCACTGTCAGGAAAGGACCCTACCCTACACATGCGCCAGTTTACCGACCGACCGATAAATTGTGCGTGTGTAGCTTGTTGACCGACCGACCGACTAACTGTACGTCTGTAGGCTTGTTGGTCTAAGGAGCGATATTTCTTTGCGGTGGGTTGGTTAGGTAAGACTAGCAGACAGCCACACCCGCCTCCCCGCGGCCCCATTCGCCGTTAAATTGTGTAGTCTGTCGTGCAAGCCGCCCAACAACAGTTCCTTCCCAGTCACTGAGCGCAGAGTTCAGTGTACTCCGAATGTGGCTAACATGGCAGTGTGCGAGGCAGACGAAATTTTTATGACACAGTTTCTGGAGAGTTTTCGGGTCTTCAGATGTCTGTGGGACATGCCGTGCGAGCAGCATAGCAATAGAGGGGTAAGAAATGAAGTGCTTCTTTCATTTTTAACGAATCTGTAATAGTTTCATGTGGCAAACGGAGAGAATAAAATATACACACTTTTGTGAATAACGGTTAGTCGTCTGTCTGTTTCTCGGTTTTACTTCCAATACTCACCGGAAATGAAGTCAGGTAACCTTAAATAGAGACAGAGTGGATTTTTATTTCGTTTCAGATACGTATCGATAGTAAGAACTAAAAACGGAATTGTAGATAGTACACGGACTTTTATTCATGAAATCCACTTGGTTCATTATTAGAAGTGTTACAAAAATCCAACCTATCGCCGCCTGTTCTGCTATGAAGAGCAAAGTGAAGGACTTTTCTTTTCTAACAACTGTTACGTGCTTCACTTCTTATATGTTGCTGAATTTATTAGATAATATGCGCCGCCGCCATTTGCAGTCGTCCTAATCTGAAAGGAGTTTCTTGAAATTACAGGGGATATTATTATTACATACGAATATAAATTCATAAAGTTTACAGGAATATAATTTAATTTTCGTTTCGCTTCTGCTTCATCACGAGTATTTCCTCAAGCAACTATGAATCACCATGCAGATTTCAAGAATCATTTTAGATAATTTTGGGGATTAATTGCGCTGAATCTGAGGTCCTCGTAAATTCCGCCAGTGGCTAGAAATCGTATGTGGCTATAGTTTGACGACGTTCAGGAGCTCCGAAAAAGCATTTTTCATCCATTCTTAAGTAATTCGGAAAAATCTTCGGGTCTCGGCTCGGTAAGTAACAAAGCGTAGGTGAATTTGGTCCATTGCACTAGCCATTTCTTTACCTACAGCTTTATCACGGCTTTGTCTGGCCTTGTTAGTTCGAACAGCCAAGCCAAATCCCAATTCTTTACCTGTGGAATACTAAGCGGAATCGCGTAGAACAGAACGTCATAACCAGCTCTAGGAGCAGGGGGTGCTGAAATCATGTAGTCGGTCGGGACGTGTGTTGTGTAGACTGTTACGAAGTTTGTCGGTCGGTCAATAAACTGTGTGTAGTAGAGCAGTTGATGTTGGGGCGGGGTAGTTTTGCATGACGGAGTAATAGAGCACAGAATGAGAGCTGTGCTGAGCACAGCCTACCTGGACAGCCTGCCCGCACCAGTGCCCGAGCGTAGAGGCCATGGCCAAGTCATACGTAACGTTTGTTCCAAAAACGTTAAACGTGCCTTCATCCCTGCGCAACTACATCCACCACAGGATTCTCATTCGTGGTGTGTTTGCAATCATGCAGAGTGAGGAAGAATTTGCAGTAACAAGTAAAACTGAAACCAATGCGTAAACGTAGAGGAAACGGGAGAGTCCAAAAAGAGAAGTAAGGAATAAATATTTGTTGTAAACTAAAACAGAAATTCTACAGCATGTGTCACGTGTGAACTGATCGTTTCTGTTTTTCCAGTCGCGAACACTCATTTAAAGAAATACAGTTGTATGAAATCCCCCACTATCTCCTTCGGGAATTTAGGTTGTAATAAAAAACAGCGAAGTTTGTTGCAATGTGCTAAAGAGGTGACACCTTTCAGAGGTGAGAGGTGTTTCAGATGACAGTTCCGAAGAAATAGGCTAAGAATTAATTCATCTAGGTGCAAATTATCGAGAATTCGGCGTTTCGGATGTTATTTCAAATATTTCTACTGTAAGTATGCATGTCAAAGAAGAGGCTTCTTGCAGTCCGAAACCGTATTATAATCTTCTGTTATAAAGTTATTAATACAAAATTGCCTACGACGGTTGATATACGTGGACTGATTCATATAAAAGGTGCATTATTTGACACAGCACATAAGCACAGATTGGTCTCTTGTGAATAACATTCTATTTATAACCGAATTCCCAGACGTTAAGCTGACAGGAGTAAATACAGGGTGTATACGAGGACGAGAAAAAAAATTCCCGGATTTCTCGGTTAAAATTAGACTTTCTCCCATGTGAAAATACACTTTTTCCTTGTTAAGTGACAGGGTACCTATCCTCGAAACTTTAAAATTTATCAATCCTTTGAATGGTAATGGCTTTATACACCAGCGTAGTACCTCTCGGCCCTTTAGAAAGCCACATTCAGTAAAAAAATAAATTTGGAAACGTGTACGCTGCATATTTTCGTATTACGGAAGTGTACATTTAAATTACGCCACATGTCACTTTCCAAAGCATTGAAATAAAGATTGCAATGCGCTTTTGTAGCCAGTCATAGCTCATGTCACGTGGTCTCGCCAGCCGATTAAAGCGGATATTCGACCATACGACACGTGATAGCAATACCACCGTTCAGTAGCGGGTCCACACAGATAGGAAACGTTGATAATGGTTCAAATTAATATACATATCGTTACTACAAGAAAAGCAGAGTTTTCGCATATAATCTTGGTCTCTAAGATTAACAAGCTGCAAGAGAAGCTAAGCTTTCACATATCATGTTGATCTTTTTTGCGCGTTACACTTAGACACATCCCACAAATGTCAGTAACATTTTTAACAAGGACATGACTGATCTTGTGAGCTCGAAATTTTTCTAAATGTTCGTACCAGACTTGATTTTTAAATGAATCAAACACTCCGTGATGTAAGGAATTCATCGTAAATTCTCGCACATGGTTCATCTTACATAAAAGGAAATTTACTTTGAAAGTAACGCTTTTCAAACAACCATTCGCAATATTTTCCCGCGACCTGTTAGAAATAGGTTCGCCTCAGTAGTTGCCAGAGAGTGCCAGGTAACAGGCGTCACCGCGCTTGCGCAGCTACTAGAATGCTGGAAGCTCGTATGTTCGTAGGTGTAAGACATTAACCGATCTTACATTGTCATAAAAGAAACAAGACATCAGAGTACACTCAAAGAGCATCGGAATTTCGTGAACCACACTAAAACGCGTAATTCGGCTTGAAGTGCACATTCGTATGTCCAGATTCGGATGTAAATTTTCTTGGAGTACCAGTAATGTATTATTTCATATTTGGTTCTTCATTATGACATAATTTCATACGTGCTAGAAGATGAAAACATGCACTTTTGAAATGCAGCAAACCGTTGAAACCAGCCAGTAGTGTGGAATTAAACACTTCGTTTCAAATCAATTGACTGCCTCAGTGGAAAAGATTAATGAAAGCCAAATCTCTTCGACAAATATAACTTCATTGTTCTGTAAGGCTATTAATGCTTGACTGTCAGAATGGTGGAAATAAAATCTGAAACTAATAACATATTTAAGCCTTCCGTACTCATGTCAATGTATTTTAATTTAATTCACTTGATAGCTCCCAGCCACAGAAATCCATTTTGTTTTCACTTGACGTGAGAGCAATAAACGAAGAGAAAACAGCAAAATCACTGAACGTAAACGTCGGTCGCGTGAAGATTATCACCTTTCCCACTATAACTGAGACTGCTTTGCGCATCAGAAAAAACTCGCAATCAATATTGGATGGGATAATTTGTAATCGGGAGAACAAGAACTCTTCAGAAAATTTGCATTATTTATTGCCTATAGCTAGTAACTCGTTTTTTTTTTTGTGTAATATAAAATTAAATATAGGATACATGAAACCAGTAGAAGAGACAAGCATTTCGTCAGACATTAAACCTAGCATTTTTTCTCTCTAACTTCGTTACAGATTTACATGACGTGCTTTGCTTTCTGGGAAAGAATCTATTACCTCATGAAAGATCGTCAAACGTTTTGCTACATGAAAAAAGAAATTATTTGGCTAATACTGAAAAAGCCGTTAGTACATACAATACCCAAGACTTGGTGATTTCTCAATCTGATTACGTGTTTCTGTCACTGCTAGATAAAACAAAATAAGCCTGTCTAATATTGTAGCTATCTTAACACCAAATAAACGAGACAGTTTTGGCACAGATGGTCACTTTCATAACACGAGAAAGTATAATTCACGAAGTACCAATATCAAATGCTTATCAGGCTTACTACAAGCAAAAAGCTTTATGTTCGGAAGTAGTTTAACATTTCATTCATATGCTCCAGCTTCCCAAGCATGAGATCGAAAGTAGTAGTACGAAATTTTTGTATAAAATTGGAATCGTCGCTGCTCGGGAGTAGCCGAGCGGTCTATGGGCGCTGCAATCATGGACTGTGTGGCTGGTCCCGGCGGAGGTTAGTCCTCCTTCAAGTGTGTGTGTGTGTGTGTGTGTGTGTGTGTGTGTGTCCTTAGGCTAAATTTGGGTTAAGTAGTGAGTAAGCTTAGGGACTGATGACCTTAGCAGTTCAGTTCCATAAGATTTCACACATACTTCTACATTTTTTGGAATCGTCTTATTCTTACATAATTTGTGATGTCCCCGTTTCTGCTTCTTCGTTCTAATAAACATTCTTGTCGTGACTAATTATGTAACTTATTCTCCGGTTAACTTAACTAACCCTGCCACAATCAACGGTTTAGTTATCCCGCGTTTATTCTCCGGTTAGGCATTATTACGTGTTTATATATATATATATATATATATATATATATATATATATATATATATATATATAAGCGAGGTTTCTACGGCTGCCGCCCCCTCTCGTATCCCAATCTCCATCGTTCACGGTCTATCCAGTCTCCTTCATTAAGACTTCTCGCCGCCGTTGCTTCGTTGACGTCGTCTTTCCAACATCTCGCAGGTCTACCGCGCCTTCTTCTTTGATGTGGAGTCCATTACCATACCCGTTTTGGCCATCTTGTGTCTGGAATACGCTGTAAGTGACCATACCAGAGTAGGCGCTTCCTTTCTATGTAGTCTAGGATTGTGCTTTTGACATTCATAACCTCTCTGATCGTATCACTTGGAATATGGTCAAGTCTGGAGTATCCACAACCGTCTCCAGAAATCCATCTCGACAGCCATCAGGCGATCTTTCTGCCTCTGAGTTAGCTCCCACACCCCTGCACCATGTGTTGTGATACTTCCAATAACTGTGCAAGCGTACAATGATCTCTTCTCCTCGAAAGCTAACAGGCTGATTACTCTGGTCAACAATACGCAGTTCTAGGTAGTCCAATATCTGAACTGTTACTGGGAGATATATAGTTTGTGGGGGCTTGAACTATTTTGTACCCAGTACCGACTGTAGGGAAGAATCCATAAATCGAATGAATCAACTTATCGTTGAGGTATGAATTTGTGGCAATATTGCACTCAACGTGGATTGTGCTGACTGGTAGTATATCTACAGCTTGATCCGATGCATAAAATTTACTGGCGTCCCTTACCAAAACACGATCATTTGGAAAACCTAGCAGTGGACCTATTGAATCTGTCTTAAGTCAATCGTAGCTCTCTCTGCCCATATTTGATTTAAGGATATTAATGTTTGCCCAGAGTTCAATACCTTTTCCTGACTGTTTTAACACTTCGTTTGAATCATCAATATCGTAGGCACCAAGTTGTATTTGTAGAATCTCCTTCCAACCGTTGATTTCCAGATGCTCTTCATGATATTTGGAATGCTGTTACACGCCTCCAGACCAATCAGAGCAATACTCCAGTCCCCTGCACTTAAATCGGCAGAAAGTAATCTGCACGTAATGCTGATACTCGCTCTTTTAAAGTCAGTGTGTATGACATTGCATCTAAACCTCAAATGATGGGCGTGCGTTCAGTTATGGCTCTTTCATATGTGTGGATGTTCGCACACCGGCTCTGACAAGGAGAGGAGAAAGCGCGCATTCCAGACTTCTCACCGCTCGGTCTAAATATATTGCGCATTCCAGAAGTTCGCTGATGCAGGCGAAGGCTAATTTGCCATGGCTGTGATGAGGAACATAATGCGGAGATGCCCGCACAGGTATGTGTTAAAGTCCTGACGTCGCCGTAAATTGTAGAAAACACGACTTTTGCTGGTGAGGTAGCGTTGTGAATCTTCAGGCGGCTGTAAATCCCCAAATGAATCGAAATATTGTACTGTATTCGCACTTTTCTTAACATACGGCACCCAATGAATCCCTGGACCCCCAGCAACATCTAAATTTACAATTCCGCACTCATTAGTCCGCCACATAGTCTTCGGTAATGTGTCCTGCATAAAGACGCCACGGAATCCAGGAATGTGAAGTTTCTCTTTAACAATATTGATATCTTTATTCGTGAGTGCTCGATCAGGTAGGATAACTAACGAATTTTTTTTATTTATGAAGAGACCTAGTCTTTTTCTGTATGGTTTAGAGAAGAGACCCTTTCCGATAGCTGCTGATTCCGTGGCCCGATTATGTCTTCTGGCTTCCTCTACTTTCGCCTTTGCATTCTGTGCATTTTTGACGTTTTGGCTACAGCTGCAGCCCCACCTGTGGGTGAACCTACCGCCGACAGAGCTGCAAGGGCTGGAACGAACGGAATAATTCCACCTGATGTGTTTGGTAGTGGTAGGACTCTAACTGGTTTAATTGCAGTCTTCTTCTTCTTCCTCCTCCTCCTCCTCCTCCTCCTCCTCCTCCTCCTCCTCCTCCTCCTCCCCCCCTTCAACACACGTTTAGTTGCATACATCGAAGTGAGATAGTTTTTCAAAGAACCTGGTTCCTTCTTCTTCTTCTTCTTCTTCTTCTTCTTCTTCTTCTTCTTCTTCGCCCCCAAAGCTGTTCGCGCTGCATTCATAATTCGTTTGTAATTCATCACCCCCCATGTCCAATTTAATTTTTCCACGCATGGCTTTATGAACTACGAATGCATCAACGCGCTGACCTATTAAGAGATCTTTTCTTCGTCTTATTTCCTTAGCTCTATCGGCTAATATTCGGTCGGCAACGTGGCTTGCTGGGAGATCTTTATTTGCAGCGAATGCGAGGTCGTGTTCAAGGCAGACTTCGTCTAGTAGGTTAATAGCGCTACCACCGCGTGCCACGCGTTTCTCAATCTTTGTCCCAGGCCCACAGAAGTTGAATTGCACATTCCGGGATACAACAGGCAATTTTTCAAACATACCACTTCCACCTCTTATTGTGGTGTGCTGCCTATCATGCATGGTACACTACTGAGGAGACAGAGATCTACGCTCCCTGTTATATACTAACTCGTCAGCGTCAATCCAACTGTTTTCTGATGTTGGAAATCCTAACAATTTAACTAGCGCTCTATTCCCGCGACGTCTTATCACGCGTTCGATGAGAAATACATGTGGTTCTGAACTCTCCTGCAATTCCTCTGTGTAAAAGCATCCAGCAATTTCTTCATCCTTGCCATCCTTTAGGATATATGTCCTAGGGTTCGTTCTGTGCACTTTGGATACTGTGAATATCTCCGCTCACCAGTTTGGTAAGTACGATTTCTTGAACGCTGTCTTGTATTTTGAAATATGTACTAAGTCGCCTACATTGAACCTCTGTTTGCGCGTGTCCAGCATTTAATGTGGAAATATACTTCGTCCATGAGTGAATTATAGCGAACATCGGTCAGTCTCATTTTTATTGTACTATGTTTTGTTCTATTATACCGCGCAATTATTTGTGGGATGATATCTAGCCACTTGTAAGAACCGCGAAGATTAAAACGTATTCACATTTGAGCTTTGACCATTCTGTTCAAACTGTCCACGAAGCTAGCTTTCAGGTGAGTAAACGTCGAGTAGTCGTGTATCCCGTACCGCTCCATCAGTCTTGAAATGTTCATTGTAAAACTCACCACCATGATCGGTTTCAAGATTGCTGCAGACAGGATCGAATCGATGCCCAGACAAATGCCCATGCGAATTTAGAGTATGTATCAATAACCATTAAAATGTATTTGAATCCATTATTCTCAAGTGAATATTGACTTATATCTAAAAGATTGGCCTGCCACAAGTCATCCAGCCGCTTAATCATAACATGCCTCCGAGGATATGTTTCGCGTGGTGGCTTGTGCAATTCTCGAACTACCGTCTCCATACTTACTAAATGATACCTCTCTCTCAAAGCTCAGAGATTATCGAAACAACGTCATTCGAATGAGCTGTACTGCCTGCAGCAGCCGAAGCCATCAACAGTCGAAGTCTATTAGTTCATCCGGCTCATCGTAATACATATACTGTGGGAGTCGATTGCTCACGCCTTTATGCTGAAAGTCTACACCCTCACCAATGCTTTTAGGATGCTCATTCAGTAAAGGTTGTATAATGGCTCTGTATTTAGAGTTTTGCAGGTTTCTCAGTGTTCTGTCAGGAATTTCATACAGCTCAGTCAATTGCAGTATTTCACCACACACTTTGCGATTATTGGTAGAGTATTTTAAGTTTTTTGAGGGCCTTAGGAAGATAAGATTCATTAAGCCAGGTGTTCTTTTAAACTCTGTATCCCCGATGCGTGTCGTGCTATCGTATAAACTTACAGTTTGAGCCTAGCATGTACGCCCTCTCCCCACTGACACCAAATGTTCTATCTTACCCGCCCAATACTGGTTGGTGAATTCTGCGATTGAATCATTATCACGCGAAGCCATCTTACTGATAGATTCGGTAACAGGTTTAAAAGTTTCTCTTAATGTTTGCTCGCAACCCATATGCCCCATCCTCAGCAAACGTAATTCCTCTGGAACTGCTTTGCGTGGCTGAATGACTTTATGCTTTGTCGACGTCTCTGAGTATACTAATCAGAACTGTGCATTTCACGTGGTTTAATATATGCTTTGTCATTCTTCTTCTTCCCTACACCACCTCCTTCAATAACAACCACCTCAGCTTCTATCTTCTCTCCAATTGCGCTAAATCTATTCTCTAGCCAATTTTGGTTAAGTGCAAGAAGTTTGAGTGTCCTTTAATTCCCTTACAAGCTTACCGAGTCTTGCCTCAAGATTCTTAAATTTCATATCAGTATACACGTGAGCATTATATGCACACCTAACCTCTCAGATTGAGCATCCGCCAAGCGTGCGAATTTGTCCATGGTGTAGTGTCTACTGACGCACTCAGCTATTTTGTACATTTATATATGGAGAAACTGCTGGAAGTTCCGGCTATAACTACCATCATTCGGTTTCCGCCTTTTATCAACAACGAGAAAAGCGGATTGTGAGTGATTCCAACAATCAGCACATATCTTTACGAATTCATTGTATGACATGTCAGTCCGTACATGTGCCTGGTAAATGTAAGTTAGAGATTGTTTTGTTTGAAGGCTATGAGGTTGGCATTATCCCTCACCAACTGTTCTGGGATCCTGGAATACGTCTGAGATAAAATACGTCGACACCCATATGACGACCAAAGCAGAAATATCTACGAATTTGATCCTGCTTTTCGACAGCCACATAGTCAAATATGAAGACAGTGTTAGGCTTTACCTTTTCAGGTGAGGGGGAGGGGGAGATGTAGTCGCTTTCACTGAATGCTCTATTACACCATCTACCCCCCCCCCCCATGTATGTCCGGGGATTAGAATAGGACCGAGGTATTCCTGCCTGTCGAAAGAGGCGACTAAAAGGAGTCCCTCCCCCTCAAGGGGTAGTTAGCGCCTGCGTCCAGAGACGGACGGTTCCACGACCTATATTTGCGGTCATTTTGGTTTTTCACTTCTTTTTGTTTCTTCCTTCCTTTGGTTGGTTCCTTTCTTTGTTCTTCTCCATCTCACTGTCTTCCTTACTCTTTCCCTTGGCTTCGCCTCCTTGGCTTCGCCTCCTTGGCTTCGCCTCCTTGGCTTCGCCTCCTTGGCTTCGCCTCCTTGGCTTCGCCTCCTTGGCTTCGCCTCCTTGGCTTCGCCTCCTTGGCTTCGCCTCCTTGGCTTCGCCTCCTTGGCTTCGCCTCCTTGGCTTCGCCTCCTTGGCTTCGCCTCCTTGGCTTCGCCTCCTTGGCTTCGCCTCCTTGGCTTCGCCTCCTTGGCTTCGCCGGTCTCCGCCTCGGCGTTTGAGACAGTCTGTCCTCTCTCTCCCTCTCTTCTTTTTCCTCTTCTTCCTTCTTCCCTGTGCGCGTCTGAAGACCGACCCACGCGTTATCACGCGTAGCCGGTGATGGGGTAACGCGTAATTCCCTGCCGTGGGTAGACAAGTAAGGCATGCACGTACCCCCTGGTACAGGCCAGGCCCAGGGAGGGGTGATTGCCTGAGATGATATCTTCTGACCATGCCGATTGGTCCATCTGTTTCTCGGGAGGTGTGACCAGAGGTGTAAACATTCACCTAAGGTGGGCGCCATTGGGGATGCTGGCAATCATGGGGGATTCCTCCGCAATGGATTTCACTTCTTGTTCTCTCTCGCCTTCTGCCCATAAACCGAAACTTGACAAGCCACCAGTAACAAAAGTACTACCGCCTGCCCCACAGTTCCTCGTAGTTTCTCGATCTGAGGGCGGCAAGGATTTTTCCTCTGTCAACCCTTTCGTTATCCAGAAGGGCGTAGACGCCATAGCTGGATCTGTCAAGTCGTGTACCAGGTTGCATAATGGTACCTTGTTATTAGAAACTGAGAGCGCCTTTCAGGAACAAAAAATTGCTTCGGGCCACACTCCTGTACACGTTCCCTGTCCGGGTGGAGGCTCACCGCACTTTGAATTCGTCTCGTGGTGTGGTATATACTCGATCACTCAACGGATTGACTGACGAGGAGACTGTCTTCCCTCGCTGAGCAGGGCATGGCGGCTGTCCATAGGGTCATGAAAAAGGTCAACAATGACCTTATACCGACCCAGACACTTTCCTTGACCTTTGATAGTGTTCAGCAGCGGTCGCGTATCAAAGCGGGCTACGAGGTTATTTCTGTTGGCCCCTATGTCCCGACACCTACGCGCTGCTACCAGTGTCAGCATTTTAATCACACTCGCCAGTCTTGTTCCAATGTGGCTAAATGTCACTTATGGCAGGGATGCCCATGAGGGTGACTGTCCACCTCCGTCTCCTCGTTGTGTGAACTGTCAGGGTGACCATGCAGCGTCCTCCCGCGACTGTCCCATCTACAAGGAAGAACGCTGTATCCAAGAAATTTGGGTCAAAGAGAAAGTGTCCACCTCGGCTGCTCGCAAGCTATTTGCTAGTAGGAAGCCCACGCTGCTCCCACCGGGAAAATACAGTACTGCCCTCGCCTCTCCTCGGACTACCAGTGAGGCGGCGACGCAGACATGCGATCTGACCGTCAGCACCACGGTTGTCCGTTCGGCAAGTGCTAAGATCGCTCGGTCGACGTCTCCTCTTCCTCCCATCACCCCTCAGACGCAAGCACCTTTATCAGCTTCTGCCAAGACGAAGACCCAGAAGTCAGATGCACGGGCCTTCAGGAAGGAACCGTCTCGTGCAGACTTCCTACGTACCTTGAACTCCCAACCGTCGACCAGTACTTCCAGTAAACGACCTTCCAAGAAGGCTCATAGGAAGCACAGTTCTCCTTCTCCACCACAGCACATTTCTTCTCCTGCGCCACCCAGCGTTTGCCGCCCCAGGCCGTCATCCATTTCGCCTGGCCGCACCACTGGTAGCCGAATATCTGGCCGTTCACTTGCAGAGGAAGCTCCCCCTCCCGGCCATCTTAACAAGATGGCCGATGAACCTATAGAACCAATGGACGATGACTGTCCACCTACTGATAGCGGCGGCAGTGCTCGCTCGAAGCCAGGCCCTCAGCGGCCTCCGAGGTGATCTCTTCTTTCATCTTCCTTTTCTTCTCACGATGGCAATTATTCACTGGAATATTCGCAGCATTCGCTCCAACCGAGACGAATTGAAGTTGCTGCTCCGCTTGAACCGTCCGCTCGTCACAGGCCTCCAGGAAACGAAGCTACACCCATGCGATCAAATTGCTTTGGCACACTACACCGTTGTTCGTTTTGACCTACCCCCTGTGGTAGATATTCCGGCTCGTGGAGGGGTTATGTTGCTGGTCTGGGATGATATTTACTATGATCCCATCACATTGCACACCGGCCTGCAGGCAGTTGCCGTCCGAATTACTCTCCCCACTTTTACATTTTCCATTTGTACCGTTTACAATCCATCGTCGTCTGCCGTTACCAGGGCAGACATGATGCAAATTATTGCTCAGCTACCTGGACCATTTTTCTTAACTGGAGACTTCAATGCCCACCACCCCCTTTGGGGCTCGCCAGCATTCTGCCCAAGGGGCTCCCTGTTAGCAGACCTTTTCAACCAGCTCAATCTTGTCTACCTCAATACTGGCGCCCCTACTTTTCTTCCGGACACATCTCACACCTATTCCCATTTAGACCCCTCTATATGTACTACCCAACTTGCACGCCGGTTTGAGTGGTATGCACTTTCTGATACATACTCGAGCGACCACTTCCCGTGTGTTACCCATCTCCTGCATCATACCACCTCTCCGTGCTCAACTAGTTGGAACATCTCCAAAGCAGACTGGGGGCTCTTCTCTTCCAGGGCGACCTTTTAGGATCAGACCTTCACTAGCTGCAATAGTCAGGTCGCACACCTCACGGAAGACATTCTCTCTGCTGCTGAATATTCCATCCCTCACACTACTTCTTCTCCACGTCACGTACCGGTCCCCTGGTGGACCGCAGCATGTAGAGATGCTTTATGTGCTCGTCGACGTGCTTTATGCACCTTTAAACGCCACCCTACGGTGGCGAATTGTATCAATTATAAACGATTACGTGCACAGTGTCGTTGTGTTATTAAAGAAAGCAAGAAAGCCAGCTGAGCTGCTTTCACAAGCACCTTCAACAGTTTTACTCCTTCTGTTGTCTGGGGTAGCCTGCACCGGCTATCTGGCACTAAGGTCCACTCACCAGTTTCTGGCTTGACAGTCGCGAATGACGTCCTTGCGGCCTCTGAGGATGTCTCCAATGCCTTCGGCCGCTTTTTCGCAGAGGTTTCGACCTCCTCTCATTACCACCCTGCCTTACTCCCCCGAAAACACGCAGAGGAGGCTAGGCCACCTAACTGCCGCTCCTCGGATCATGAAAGTTATAATGCCCCTTTCACCATGCGGGAACTCGAAAATGCACTTGCGCGGTCACGGTCCTTCGCTCCAGGGCCTGATTCTATTCATATTCAGATGCTGAAGAACCTTTCTCCTGCGGGTAAGGGTTTCCTTCTTCGTACTTATAATCGCATCTGGATTGAGGGACATGTTCCCGCATGCTGGCGCGAGTCTATTGTTGTCCTGAATCCTAAGCTGTGGAAGGACAAGCACTTGCCTTCCAGTTATCGACCGATCTCGCTTACCAGCTGTCTCTGTAAGGTTAACTCTCGTTTGGTTTGGCTGCTTGAATCTCGACGCCTACTTACCAATGTATGATGTGGATTTCGTCGGCGCTGGTCTGCTGTTGACCATCTGGTTACCTTGTCGACCTTCATTATGAATAACTTCTTGCGGAAGCGCCAAACCGCGGCTGTGTTCTTTGATTTGAAGAAGGCTTACGACACCTGTTGGAGGGCGGGTATTCTCCGCACCATGCATACATGGGGTCTTTGCGGTCGCCTCCCTCTTTTTATTTGTTCCTTTTTAATGGGTCGACAGTTCAGGGTACGTGTGGGTTCTGTCCTGTCACACCTTTCGCCAGGAGAATGGGATGCCACAGGGCTCAGTTTTGAGCGTCGCTCTGTTCGCCATAGCGATCAATCCAATAATGGATTGCCTCCCAGCTGATGCATCAGGCTCTCTTTTCGTGGACGATTTTACCATCCATTGCAGCGCGCAGCGTACATGTTTCCTGGAGCGCTGTCCTCAGCGTTCTCTTGACCATCTTTACTCCTGGAGTGTCGCCAATGGCTTCAGTTTTTCTGCCGGGAAGACGGTCTGTATTAACTTCTGGCGTTAGTTTCTCCCAACGTCCTTACGACTCGGTCCCGTTGCTGTCCCATTCGTGGAGACAACAAAATTGTTAGGTCTTACATTTGACAGGAAACTTAGCTGGTCTCCACATGTCTTGTTTGGCTGCCCGTTGTACGCCTTCTCTAAATGTCCTCCGTGTTCCCAGTGGTATGTCGTGGGGAGCGGATCGAACCGTCCTACTTCGCCTATATCGGTCGATTGTCCGCACCAAGCTGGATTATGGGAGCTTCGTATACTCCTCTGCACAGCCGTCCATCTTACACCGCCTCAACTCCATACAACATCGGGGTTTACGTCTTGGGATCGGAGCGTTTTATACTAGTCCCGTCTAGAGTCTTCATGCTGAAGCCGGTGAATTGCCACTCACCTACCGGCGCGATATACTGCTTTGTCAGTATGCCTGTCGGCTACTGTCAATGCCCAACCACCCGTCTTACCGTTCCTTTTTTGACGACTCTCTCGACCGTCAATACGGGTTGTATGTCTCTGCCCTGCTACCCCCTGGAGTTTGCTTTCGTCGCCCCCAACACCTTGATTTTTCACTCCCTGCAAACTTCAGAGTGGGCGAGAGCCACACAGCACCTTGGCTCTAGGCTCATGTTCGCATTCACCTTGACCGCAGCTCGCTGCTAGAGGAGGTTACCCCCGGTTTGGTATACAACTCCCATTTTGTCGAACTTGGTTCCAAGTTCATTAATATGACCTACATTTGTACATATGGCTCTAAGACCAATGATGGGGTTGGGTGTTCTTTTATTGTCGGGGCACAAAGTTTCAAATACTGGCTCCATGGCCATTGTTCAGTCTTCACAGCTGAGATCTTTGCCCTCGACCAGGCTGTTCTTTACATCTGCCGCCACCGACATTCTGCTTATGTCATCTGCTCTGATTCCCCTGAGCGCCATCCAGAGCCTCAGTGATCCGTATCCGGTTCACCCTTTCGTGCACCGGATCCAACGCTCTCTTCAGCAGCTGGTGGACGACGGTTCTCCAGTTAGCTTTATGTGGGTTCCTGGCAATGTCTGTATCCCTGGGAACGAAGCTGCAGATGCCGCGGCCAAGGGTGCGGTCCTCCAGCCTCGGACAGCTTCTTGTAGTGTCCCTTCGTCAGATTGTAGCAGGGTAATTTGTAGGCGCATTTTATCGCTGTGGCATGCCGATTGGGCTGCACTTACGGACAACAAGCTTCGGGCCTTGAAACCTCTTCCCGCGGCTTGGACGTCGTCCTCACGCCCTTCTCGGTGGGAGGAGGTAGTTTTGGCCCGGTTACGAATTGGACACTGCCGGTTCAGCCATCGCCATCTGATGACGGCTGCGCCGGCGCCGTTCTGCCCATGTGGGCAATTGCTGATGGTCCGCCACATTTTAACGTCCTGTCCGGATTTTAATACACTGCATCTTGATCTTGGCCAGCCATGTACTCTAGATGCCATTTTAGCGGATGACACAGGAGCAGCTGCTCGCGTTCTTCGTTTTATCAACTTGACAAACCTGTCTAAGGACATTTGATTATGCTGTTCTTTTAATCCTATGCCTGTCAATCTGTCTTTTATCATGTTTTCCATTTTAGTTGCTGTTTTAAACTTGTGCCTCGTGGTGCATTCCTAACGTAGTCTGGGCGCTAATGACCATTGAAGTTGTGCGCCCTAAAACCACAAAAAAGTCTACCCCATCTAATATTTTCTGCAGTAACTGCTACTTGGGTTTAAGCAGTGTTTCAGAGTAGACGAAAATGTGCTTGAAGCGGACTCTATGTGTGTTAACAGAGCCATCAAGACATTTGTCTAACCTCAGTTGGAAGGACCTACAATTACAGCTTGTATGTTGTTGCGAAGGAGTGCTCCATTCTTCTTCTTCTACTAATACTACTACTACTACTACTTGGTCTTGATCATCACAGGACAAGTCACCAACAACAAAGTCCTTGCAGCAAATGTGCATCACCCAGCCTGCCATGATACCTATTGTGCTATGTACTGGTGTGCAATTGGCTTTTATATGATAAATAGTGTGCGTGTGCGTGTGCGTGTGCGTGTGCGTGTGCGTGTCTTACCAACTGAACTGGCTACACGACAGAATGAATTCCACATGGTGTATTTAAAGGGAAGTATGTCACATACATTAACGTACATAAAGGTGTACTAACGTGCATTAACAATTGTGACATTTTTGTCTAGAGAAATGAAAAAGACAAAGAGAAATATAATATTATAAATATGTTTATTTACTCGAGACATAAAATTATGATCAGCATGGAAAACAATAAGTTCATTCTTTTTCAAATGGTGCAACAGAAGTACAGTATTTCGAAAATAGTTGTTTCTTATATCCCTCAAATTCAGCACATGTATCTCGTAATGTTATAGACCCATTGAAATAGTTGGGTATCCCATCAGTAAATTTGAGTTCAACATTCACAACACTTATTTGAGGAATAGCACAAGACTTCGGCACTGCAGTTATACAGGTGCTAAGACAATGGTCTATATCTTCTTAGTGAATGCTACATGTCTGAAGCCAGTTAATGATGTTGCTGTATACAGCTTGAACACATGGGCGCCATCTACTTAGTACTAGTTACTGCCATCTCTAGATTGAATAAGTTATCAACACTCAAGTGCTGCATGAAAATACTACGACCCCCAGCACATTTGATATCCTCTCTACTTCGACCATCATCAGTTATTTTGCTCCCCAAATAGCAAAACTCCTTTACTACTTTAAATGTCTCATTTCCTAATCTAATTCCCTCAGCATCACCCGACTTAATTCGACTACATTCCATTATCCTCGTTTTGCTTTTGTTGATGTTCATCTTGTACCCTCCTTTCATGACACTGTCCATTCCGTTCAACTGCTCTTCCAAGTCCTTTGCTGTCTCTGACAGAATTACAATGTCATCGGCAAACCTCAAAGTTCTTTTTTCTTCTCCATGGATTTTAATACCTACTCCGAATTTTTCTTTTGTTTCCTTTACAGCTTGGTCAATATACAGATTGAATAACATTGGGATATGCTACAACCCTGTCTTACTACCTTCCCAACCACTGCTTCCCTTTCATGCCCCTCAACTCTTATAACTGCCATCTGCATTATCATACTCTTCTATAAATGATGTAGTGAAATGTGGCTAGTTCTCCCTCGAATGTCTACATCCTCCACATTCATCTCGATGATCGAACATGTGACGATGCTTTGACAATGACAACACAGCAAAGACTGAATGTGCACCGCCAATCAGGTCATTTGAGTGGTGAAACAAAATAAGTCGCCGTCCTTCATGATGGTAGTTAAGTGGACGTGGCCCAGTTGGCCTTCTTCCCAACAAAATTCAAACTTCCCGCCAAAATCCGACATCTTGAATGACGTCCTCTGCTGGTGGCTATGTGACTTAGCCAGTTGGACCTCGTGGCGAACACACCTGCTTGATATTGTTGAAGTAATAATAAAGAGAAGTCAAGTTTTACTGCCATTATTGTGCTGGAATTTGAGCTTGCCGCCATTTTCTAGGGGGTTAGGTGTTAGGTTAGTGGACGTACCCCAAGTGGTCTATTTTCCCATTTTCGTGGTGTGATGCATTATCCTGCTGGAATTTGAATTTCCCACCAATTTTTTTCTGGAGGGTTAGGTCAATTGGGCTACCTCCACTAACCTATCTTCCAGCCAAAATTCAAACTTCTCACCAAATTCCGCCATCTTGGATGACGTCATGCGCTGTTGCTAAGTCTAGAGCCGCCATCTTTGATGACGTCATCGCCGTCATTTTTGAATAAACTTACAACAATGGAATGTCGGATAGAGCATACTTTGTCCCCCTACTGTTGGTATCCATGTAAACGAGGCAGCCGATATAGCAGGCAATGCTACAGTCTCCCTTCCTCGGCCCACTGTTCGCATGGTTCCCTTCACCGATCTGCAGAGTGTCTTATGTCGTCGTGTTGCTCTTTTATGGCACGCACATTGGTCTACACTTCCCGCTAATAAATTGCGGGATGTGAAACCTCTTCTCAGTGCTCAGACATCTTCCTCCCGAACTTGTCATCGGGAGGAGGTAATTTTAACTAGACGCTGGATAGGGCACTGACTTTTTCGCCATTGACGTCTTTTAAGTGGCGATGCTCCCCCACTTTATCCCCACTGCTCTCAACTGTGGATGGTGAGACACCTTTCTTTTTGAGTGCCCCTGTTTTACTCCGCTACGAGCCCATCTACAGCTGTCGCCTGATATACCTTCCATTTTAGATGATGACCCGCGCTCAGCTGATCGTGCCTTCGAGTTTATCAGTGTCAATGAGATCACGTCGGTCATTTGAAGCTCTTTTTGGGAAAAACAACTCCCTCTCCTATAGTGGTTTCCTAAGTTTCCCTTTGGTTTTTTAGTTTCCCCTCTTTTTGAGTTTAGCTTTCACCGCTGCAGTTTTCCCATTTTGTTTTTGTACCCTTCCCTAAGTCGCAGAATGGGCGCTAATGACCGTAGCAATTTTGCGCCCTAAAACTGTAACAAGATAAACTGTAAAATGAAAAAAACTACTTCCTTAAGACATCGATTCCCTGTGATACATGCACAATATAGCTTCGCAGAGGTGTATGGCATCCACTGTTCATATCCGATCACGGTTTAGAAATTATACTATGCCTGCATTAGTCCCATACAAAATGATCTTTAGTAACGGAGAATACCTCTCACAAGGAAACTGACCAACGCATAGCAACGATGTTCGACATGTGAAATTACAAGACATGCCGTCACTAAATCCGTAAACAGAACATCTGTCAAGCAGATGTATCCATGGGAATTCAGTATCTCACAAACTGTCACTAACATAGAATCAATGTAATTATGAAACTGAAGACTCGATTTTATGCCAAACATGCGGCAGGTTAATGGAGTACCTTGCAAATATCTTCGTTCATCTAGAGGAAAGTGCCGAAACAAGATGGGCATGTTTCGTCGTCGTCGTCGTCGTCATAATCACACACATGAGATGGAACTCCTCTGATGGCAGATCTGCTGTTAACGATCGCGAGTAGATGGTGCTCTAAGCCACAGATATAACATACAGTTGTATACGAGTCGAACACAGGTTATGCCACACAACTGATGCACCCCAACAGAAGGGAAAAAATTGTTAAATGATCTGACGCAACATCTTCCTCTCTCTAGAATGCATCTACCATTCAATCATCTACCATTAGATCATATTTCGTTACAATCTCATCTCAACCGGTCATTCCATCCACTGTCATCCTTCACAGATGCAAGTAAGTTTAGGCCCAGATAGTAAACTACCAACACAAACAAATCTTCACAAGCATCCCATACTTAGGCACAGTATCACAAAAAGTAGCTAACTAATTAAAAAATATTAAAATATTTTTCTCCACAAACGGCAGACTTGGATACCACTTACCTCACGCAGGGAACACAAACAAGCCAATAACATAACACAGTGGAATATATAAATTACAACGTAACAGTTGCCCTGCGTTTTACATAGGAAAAACTGGAAGAACCTTCCACACACGGTATAAAAAATACACTGACGCCTTTCGACTACACCTTTTTGAAAAATCTACAATAACTAACCACATTTATATTAATAAACAGACTTGACGACATCCACAACAGCCTAACTACTTCACACAGAACCCAACAGTAAAAAATTTAATCTACTAGAACAGTTAGAAATAATACTACACAAAGAAAAATGTTCCGAAAACTTGTTGAATGAACAAACAGAGTTTAACAGCCACAATTTTTTTTTACACCTTCAAAAGTTTATTTTTTCCTGAGAAATCAAATTCATAATAGTACGAACAGCTGACAACCTAAAACATGGTGCCAAATAATTATTTTAATACCTGTGTACTAATACTATCACGTTATCTTCTGTGAAACAAGAAAATCGATTATATTTATAAGTAGAACATCTGTATGAACGAGAATCTGTGGCATGTTTACGTTCTGCTACTACAATGTGCGAGAAAGTGTGTGACTATGTATATATCCCATTATGTACTGCAAAATTAAAGACGTATATTGTGTATACCAACTGCACAATAGGTGCAGACATCATACAATGTTAAACTGTAAGTTATTTTCATATTATTAACGCTGTTAAACTTACATCTAGAATATACCATGTTGTAACAGAAAAATGTAATATCAACAGGGAAACAACTAAAAAAACCTTATGTAAATCACTAAAAAGCACCTGAAGATGAGCCTCCAGTGCTCGAAATCCATAGTGCAGTAAATAAACGCAACTTGTGACTGAAGGCGGTTTGTTCTTCATTTGATTAAAGAATTCTTCCACTATGAGATGGCACCCTTGTCATCGATGGTGAATTTCTTCTCCAGTGCGTTGTATGGAAGAATGGTGAAACACTTAAGTTAATGCTAACCAAATACGTTCAATACTTAAGAAGGCACTACAGCGGAAGTGCGACAAGTGTGGTGGTCGATGGCTACCCAGAAGACCTGCCCACCAAGAGAATCAAATATGCTGAGCACCTCTGCCGAAGCAAAAGACACACTACTCCTGAGGTCATATTTACCGAGCTAATGATGGTGACTATGACTCGGGAGCAGTTCCTTTCCAGAAATAAAGTACATCTCATTAGCTTGCTTATTTCGAGGCTCGAAGATGAAGGCTTCTCAGTAAGGCAAACTAATGAAGACGCAGACCACCTAATTGTTGCCACAATGCTTGAGGTTTCACAGGAGCATGAGAAGGTTGTGGTTGTTGGTGAGGATACGGACCTTCTCATCATGCTCAATGCCCTAGCCACACCATCAGCAAATATATATTTCTTGAAACCTGGAAGAGGAAAGACCTCATCAAAAGTATTTGATTCTAACAGTTTCAAACTGGCAAAGATCAGGTCACTCATATTTCTTTACCCCATAAGTGGATGTGACACAACTTCAGCACCCTTCGGTCAGGGCAAGAAGAAGGTGGTCAATCTACTGGTAAAAATAAATGTCTTCTGGAAGATATCAAACCTTTCTTAGAGCATGACACTCAAGCTGAAGCTATTGTCGAAGCTGACCTCCGATTTACGGAGGTATGGCAGGAGAGACTTCAGACAACTTGCGATTCGACCTGTTTTCCAAAGCGATTATGAAATTCAGATTCACCCTAGCATCCCTAGCACCAACGTCGGAAGCAGATCGCCAGCATTGCTTGTGGACCTACTTACAAGTACAAATGTGGATAGGACACCAGGTGGATCCGCTCCTGGAGATGGCAGGCTTCAGAGTTTCTTGGCCTCATTCCTACCTCCAAAGAACCAGCTCCACAGTCTCTTCTCTCAACAAGACAGTCAAACGTTGACGTATGTGAAATTTGTGTACATACCTACTTTTACCTTTTCATCTCATACATTCACGTAAAATTCTGTAATTACGAAATATAATAATCACTACTTAATTTCAAGGAGTGTCTCTTCCTGCGTCCTTCATATCAGTTGAATGGGTATCACTATACTATATTGAGGGTTATGAACGGATACCACGTACCTGACAAGACAAATTTCACAGGAGAGATAAAAAAAATAACCTTTAATAAAAATTTTGATTGTTCTGATTTTTTATTTAGAGATAATCACTTATTACTCAGGTTGTGCATTGTATTTTTTGCATCATTTTGTTATAACATGTATTTTTTCCAGTTGCAAGTTTTTTTTAGTCAGAACTTTCTCTGACATCTGTCAGATACGAGGTCTCAGTTCTTAACCCTCGACATATGAAAAACTTTAATATTTTTCAAATGTTACAAAATTTTAGTATTTTATTCTATTACTATATTACATAAGTACAAGACAATTGGTTGCTATAGTTCTGTGTTTAAAAGACTGTACATACGAATTACTGAAGAACTACATTTGAAATTGATGATGAGAAATGGTCCAAATTTAATGAGGAGCAGTACACAAATGGGTGGTTCAATAAATTCACTTTTGGTTTCATCGAATGCCAAATTTCTCTCTCCATATCTTTTTTCTGAACGACATTATTGATAGGTGGGTTAGTTTCTACGATAATACCAAAAAACAGAGGTTAAAACGAAAATTTTTTATGAACATGTGAAATTGGTCCAATTTTGAAGAACACTAGTATGGAAACGGGTGGTCCAAGAAATATACGGATGGTCTCGTTCAATGCAGAATTTCATGCCCTACAATTTTTAATCGCACTATGTTTTCGATTTGTGAGTCATTTACGAGATATAATCACGAAACCGAAAAATACCACTTTCTCGGGTACATTTTTGCCCCCCCCCCCTCCCCCGCCGCATTTTTCCGCAACTCCGCTGTGGGGGAAAACCTAGGATAGTCTTACTGGGACACAAACGAAGCCATTAAAACAATAAAATTTTTGTAGCAATTATTTCCGATTGGAATGCTAATTCTACTGGACTAATTGTAAATACTGTTTGTTAGGGTGAGTGTGGCAACGGCGCAGTGCCGTATCACGCGAATGAACGCCACAACAGATAACAACGTATGCACTAACCGTCGCATGCAGACGGCCGACATCGTAACCAAAATATCGGACATTGATTTACTCCAGGGTATAACTGCAACCTATGAATTGTGTTCCGAGAGCAATCACATTCTAGGAAACTGTCGCTGAATAACAATGACAGAAATAATGGACGCAGTATATCGGGACAAAACACGGGGCCTGTGCCTAACTGGACGCCACCCCCGCAAAATCATACCGTGAGCACTTTAGAGGTGTCCCAGGAATGGTCCTCAAGCAACGCTGGTGGGTCGTACTAAAACCGCCCCCATCGTACTCACTACGATCGTCAGAAAGGGCGGCGAGTGGAAGTGATAGACGGCATGAAGAGCAGTGGCAGCTGTTGGGTAAGAGCACAAGAGCACATGAACACCGTAACATTAGACACCTTGCTGATTTATTGGTTATTTTTCTTTGAACGCTTTAAACATAATGTAGATGGGGTAACCCGAAATAAATGGCACCTACCGCGCTGCGCTACATTGTTCCCCTGACTCAGTGAAACTGAAACTTTGGATCACGATAACGGGCGCACATTCACGGGCCAAATACATACGGATTTGATAAGCAATGTGCACGGTTCACAGCACTCATCTACAAGTTTACATCAATGCCACCAGGTGACAGCGCACTGCGGCAGTCGTTTGCTTAGCATAAATCCCACTAGGCAGTCGACACACTGCACAGATACGCCAATTCACCCGCTATATGGTAACATCAGATCGGACATAGGTGTTTTTTGCCAGTATATCTATAAAATACACCAATTTTGTGAGATTCTGAATGAGATACAGTACATAAAGTTCTGGAGTTTATCCTACACCAATCCATTTGAGGCACTCAGAACCATAAAGCACATCATTTTCAATTGTGAGTGTGGAGCATTTATTCAATGCTTCTGAAATCTGTTGACCTTTCGGTGGGTCAGGTTTATCGGCACTGTAGGCCCACATTACATGTATATCTGAACATTCAAGAAAAGCTGTCTCACTGGTTTCTCTGATATTCACTTAAATTTGGGGGTCAAGGACAGTGTGCTTTTGGCCCTCGTGGCTCTCAGCGCCTTGTTCGTGTTCTGGTCAAGTGACCTCGTTGGTAGATAGCACTAGTTGAATTTAATAATTGCCATGAAAGGCAGTGTGTGTTTGGAGTTGGCTGTTTACTGCGCAGGAATCTGCTTTCTTGTGCAGTGTCAACATCAGTTCTGTTGAACCTGTCGTAATGAGCGTACAGCATTGTGAGCCGGGAGTCCCCCATTTGGGGAAGTTCGGCAGCCGAGGGCAAGTACTTACCATCATTTAGCCCAATGTGGCGTCGAATGCAGTGACACAAAACCCAGTCCCCAAATGGAGAAAAATCTTCTGCTCCAGCTGGGAATCCAACCTGGGCCCCTTGAACCTGTATTAAACGCTAACAGAAAACAATCACCAGGAAAAGGAAGCAGGGCCCCTCAGACGACATTCGTTGTTTGAGAAAGTGAGGAAATCAAATCAGCGTGACTAGAAGTGAACATTCAACAAAGGAGTGTATAATACGCGTAAGCTGTGTGCGTGCATCGTAATAATTCCCGATTATCGGCCTGGAAATCAATTCATTAACTAATACACGAATTGTACATGCACGAATTGTACATGCACGAATTGTACATGCACGAATTGTACATGCACGAATTGTACATGCACGAATTGTACATGCACGAATTGTACATGCACGAATTGTACATGCACGAATTGTACATGCACGAATTGTACATGCACGAATTGTACATGCACGAATTGTACATGCACGAATTGTACATGCACGAATTGTACATGCACGAATTGTACATGCACGAATTGTACATGCACGAATTGTACATGCACGAATTGTACATGCACGAATTGTACATGCACGAATTGTACATTTTTCCGATAAACTAAAAAAGGCGCGAAAACTGACACTTACACAAATATATGAAATGGAGAGTAGTGAAAGCCTAAACATTGTTTCATTCTTGCCGTCAACTGCACTAAATAATATACAAAATAACAAAATTCCACATACATAACTTCTTTCAGACAAGTTGAAAATTATTATTATTATTATTATTATTATTATTATTATTATTATTATTATTATTATTATTATTATAGACAGCGGCGGAAGTTATACAAATATCTTGATAAGCATAACTGTTTTACAGTAGATGCTATTAATTTCACACTTGCGTATTTACATGACTTTAAAAATTTGTGAACACCCAGAACATATACCTACGAGGAAACCTGATGAAACGATTCGTATGCTAAGATATAAAGAGGATACAGATAAAGAACTGTGAGATTTTAAATCGTGCATGAAACTTAACAACTAGTTCAGGCAGCCGTGAATGCTGTAGTGGAGAGCATACCCACGACAGTTGTACTGGACAGAGGAGCAGGTATTAACGTCCGTGACGTGAAATTTTCGAAAGTGTAACTAGTAAAACTCGTGTACCGATAATGCCATTCCAAAACTGTGTAGTCTCCGGTGCTACTGGCGCCAAGGGACAATTAGTTAGGTGACGGTGGAATGTGAGGTCCGAACAGTATCATCTACATGATAATGTGTGCACATAATTTCCTTAATAGTCATAGTTGAATATTTGCATGGAAGTAAGGCGCTGCACGAATTTCAAAAAAGTTTGCATTGAAAAACAAGAGTCGCTATGATGTTAACGTTCGGTGCATACTAAATTATAGCGGTGTATTAAATTTAGCTAACATACTGAATTTTTGTTGAGGCTTGGTACTTGGTGTCTGTCATCGATCTCGAAAAAACTGCTCTGACGTATCAATGAAGCCACAGTGTAATATCTACATCATCTCTTATATTTCCTCAACTGTTTTAGATATCGAAATGAGATTTTGGCAAATGATAAAACGCAGAGAGACTATTTTTCCTTACGTTTATTATGCAGAACTTCATTTACCGTGTTATTCCACGAACTACAGACTTTCTCGAAGAAAGCACATGCTATAGGTTTCGGAACAATATTAGACAGTACACGTTTATATTTATACCGCGGGTGTGCTTTTTCATAAGCTACCGATCTTACTTTTCCTCAGTTCCATACTTAAACTTCATGAGCCACTGTTTCGGAATTGTCTCTGCACAACATGTTTGTGAGGTGAAACTGTAAACTCTGCTGTGCTCTGGCAAAAGAAGCAAGTAACAGGGCAACAAGTTAAAAGTACAAGTATTATTAAAATTCGGCACTCATGATGCTTCTCTGAAAATTACAAATGGTTAATAAACAAGGCGAAAACCAATTCAGCGGAATTCTTTTTTGATATTAACGAAAGCAGAGGTGGCAGAGCTTTTCGAATGGTCACCAGACAAGTGAGGGCTCCACTTAATACTAAACGAAAATTTTGAGCGTACGCTTCAGTTTAGAACGCACTACACCTCCAGTGCTCTAAAGTTCCTCTACAGGGCATGCCCGTAACACCCACCACCACCACCACTCTCCCCAAACGTGCCCAGCCGTTCGCGCAGCGTTATTCGGCCCGGGCTCAACGTTTCTCACTGTCAAGAATTTGTCTGTTTCCTGTCTGGTAGGCATGGGATTTCTGCGAAGAGGGGACGCAAAGATCGACCTTGTGAACGGAACAAGTTGTATGTTTCTTAAGGAAAACATCATGTCATGGTAGGTATTGCGAAAAAGTGAAGGCCAAAGTCTCAAACTGATAAAAACTAAGGCTCTGTCCACTAGTGGTGGGCGGTACTGTGTTCATAATGCACTAGAATGTCAGAATACAGGAGATGCCATGGATATTTTATCCCACATTCAAACGAAAATAGGCGAATCAGGGCATTTAACAGAACAACAAAAGGCTGAACTAGCTGATTTGCTGAATAAATATTCAAATGTCTTACCACATAAGCCTGGTATCAAGGGGTACGAATATCATGCGCAGGTCGTCCCTTATCAGATGTATCATAGGCGCAAACTAAGTTGACACCGCGCGCAGTGGCAACTGTAAATGCGAAAAGCCTTCATCAGGTCATTCACACCAGTCATGCGCTGACTACCAACTTCGTCTGCACATACAGTACTGTCATGTGACGTATTGCTTTCCCTAGGCCTAAGGAGAGGCGGTGCAATTTCTATTGAATTTAGCTTCATATATAGTATTAATAGTTAGGATGGCATTTTGTAGTCAGTCTGGCGAATTTCTCTTCTAAAAATGAAATAAAACTTTTCTAATTTTAAAGCATGATCCTTCAAAGTTAAGTGAACTTCTTGTAATTACAGATAGTAAACACTTCTGTTTAATTCATGACAGTCAAAGACAGATGATCGGCTGTACTAATCTCATGGACTAATGTATATATGCAAATATATTTGTATAACAACTGATCAAGATTTGGACACAAGCTTTGAAGCAGTAGAAGTACGCTTTGTTTCATGGACTAACCACAGTGGCGTGTAAAGCTAGGAATTTTAAATATGTTCTGAACAGTACAATGTCATAAATTAGTACTTTCCCAAATTATTTTGAATTGACTAGACATACATGGTACGGGAATGAATATTAAAATGTACACCATAAAATCACACTTTTACTGTAAGCACAGCCAGTATGGGTAGGATATACCAGCAAGCAATAGAAATGAAACTCTTCAGCTATGCAAGCAAGGCACAAATCTGTAATTGTGTATGGCTTATATGTAGCTTATTTTTACAAACGTAGTAGCTAAGTTTTGGCAGGAGCCAGTAATTACTTTTCTTGTGAATTTTTCTACATAAATAAAGTAAGCCCATAGTAATAATAGAAAATCTAGGAAATGAGTTGCTTATTGAATCTTGTCAATCTCGTAGTTACACAAAATTTCTCTTTGTGTGTGTCTGGATGCCCATGTTTGATTCGCGCACGCGGCGGACGGTTTATTTACCCATTTTTTCCTCTGGTAATTTTCGCTTATTTCGTAGACACCGTAATTTCTATGGAAGTAAATGTCGTATAGCGATGGTTTAGTGGCCTGATGTTTACATGTGAAATATATTTCATAAAAGAAAAACTTTCTTTTCGTACAGACCAAGTAACTAAGTACATGACCGAATACTATGAGAATATATAAATCTTGTTACATAGCTCCACTGCTAGATTCACAAAAGAGAGATATTAATATACAAATAATTCTAGTGTTGTATTAGGCTTCACCTTGCATGAGAACAACATACACTCCTGGAAATGGAAAAAAGAACACATTGACACCGGTGTGTCAGACCCACCATACTTGCTCCGGACACTGCGAGAGGGCTGTACAAGCAATGATCACACGCACGGCACAGCGGACACACCAGGAACCGCGGTGTTGGCCGTCGAATGGCGCTAGCTGCGCAGCATTTGTGCACCGGCGCCGTCAGTGTCAGCCAGTTTGCCGTGGCATACGGAGCTCCATCGCAGTCATTAACACTCGTAGCATGCCGCGACAGCGTGGACGTGAACCGTATGTGCAGTTGACGGACTTTGAGCGAGGGCGTATAGTGGGCATGCGGGAGGCCGGGTGGACGTACCGCCGAATTGCTCAACACGTGGGGCGTGAGGTCTCCACAGTACATCGATGTTGTCGCCAGTGGTCGGCGGAAGGTTGCACGTGCCCGTCGACCTGGGACCGGACCGCAGCGACGCACGGATGCACGCCAAGACCGTAGGATCCTACGCAGTGCCGTAGGGGACCGCACCGCCACTTCCCAGCAAATTAGGGACACTGTTGCTCCTGGGGTATCGGCGAGGACCATTCGCAACCGTCTCCATGAAGCTGGGCTACGGTCCCGCACACCGTTAGGCCGTCTTCCGCTCACGCCCCAACATCGTGCAGCCCGCCTCCAGTGGTGTCGCGACAGGCGTGAATGGAGGGACGAATGGAGACGTGTCGTCTTCAGCGATGAGAGTCGCTTCTGCCTTGGTGCCAATGATGGTCGTATGCGTGTTTGGCGCCGTGCAGGTGAGCGCCACAGTCAGGACTGCATACGACCGAGGCACACAGGGCCAACACCCGGCATCATGGTGTGGGGAGCGATCTCCTACACTGGCCGTACACCACTGGTGATCGTCGAGGGGGACACTGAATAGTGCACGGTACATTCAAACCGTCATCGAACCCATCGTTCTACCATTCCTAGACCGGCAAGGGAACTTGCTGTTCCAACAGGACAATGCACGTCCGCATGTATCCCGTGCCACCCAACGTGCTCTAGAAGGTGTAAGTCAACTACCCTGGCCAGCAAGATCTCCGGATCTGTCCCCCATTGAGCATGTTTGGGACTGGATGAAGCGTCGTCTCACGCGGTCTGCACGTCCAGCACGAACGCTGGTCCAACTGAGGCGCCAGGTGGAAATGGCAGGGCAAGCCGTTCCACAGGACTACATCCAGCATCTCTACAATCGTCTCCATGGGAGAATAGCAGCCTGCATTGCTGCGAAAGGTGGATATACACTGTACTAGTGCCGACATTGTGCATGCTCTGTTGCCTGTGTCTATGTGCCTGTGGTTCTGTCAGTGTGATCATGTGATGTATCTGACCCCCAGGAATGTGTCAATAAAGTTTCCCCTTCCTGGTACAATGAATTCACGGTGTTCTTATTTCAATTTCCAGGAGTGTACTTGCACAGCAACTATTTGATTGTCAACGTACACAGAAGCTCCTGAGAACAGAGACACAATGATTCTGTAGATAGTGCAGTTTAAAAACCCACTGTGGAACTCAGCACACTTAAGTGATACTGAAAGGCTACGCAAGCATAAGCAAGTAAAACATGTGAAAGCCCATAGTAGTACGTGAATCTGTACTCACCTCTGCTGCGTCGGATTATGGAGGTAATCGGATGAAGTATGCACGGACGCTTTTAACCAAGTCGATCTTCATAAATGTTCTCGCACCGAACCACAAATAAACGCGTCTGATAAACGTGGTACTAACAAAGCGAACTGACGTCTGCCGTTGTGGTATTCAGTAACAGTGCTTAACAAGTCCACTATTGTCACGTATGGTTGTGCGCGTTTAAAGTACAAAAATTTTAAAGACTGAATAAATAACCTGTGCCCTACAAGAACGCTAAACTACCGTTTGTCGTAGACAGTTTTATAATATGATTCGCTAAGAGCTGAACAACGTGCAACAGGCTAACAGTAATTCTGTAGTGGATGTCATGCGGTGCTCTGACCGGTGACAGTGTTGCCAACGTAAAACAAGGAAACGTGTTCTCACTTTGAAATGAACGAACAGTAGTAACTGCGTATAAACTACATTAAACAACTGACCACACAAATATGCTAAGCAAAACTCTTTTCAGTGCCGTATAGTGGATAACAAATGTTCTGTCTCTGTGATGCTGCACTTAATTTGTTTCGTATAAACGATGCTGAGGTGAAAAGCAGAAGCGCAGCCCGCGACATATCGTGCTAACCTTGGTACCAGCAGCAGGCATTTGTTCCTATGAAGCAGTTGGTGTGGCGGCAGAGCCGCAACAGAACAGATGATAGGAGCCGCCGACCGTGTGATGTGAGCTCCGTATCAATTGCATAGAGAGTCGTATCAAATGAAATTTACAATTAAGACTTCAACGCTGACTTGTATCACACTAATGTAAAGTTTAAGAACTTTACTACAGTTTGTAAACTGTTGAGCCAAAAATAGCTCGGACTTGAAAACAATCAGTACAATAATATTGATAACATAATTAAAGCAAAACAATTTTGTGTGTAATTCTATTACGTAGCGGTTGTAAATATGAAGCACATTTTATGTTAAACAAAACTGGATGGAAATTTTATCCCTCGCTGAGTTTTTTCCCGTTGGGAGCAATGGAAACAAAGTATAATGCCACGTAAACACAACTATTCACTTTTGCCTCAGTCAAATGTAAATATTGAAAAAAGTTCTCATGCAATCCTGAAAACTAAGCCTTATCATAATGACAGTGTATTGATCAGTGCGCAAGTAAACTTCATTTGGTTATTATACAACTAAAGCAAATGAGAATATTTCTGAAAATAATTTGCCATCAGAAAATCATACATAACCAATACATTAAAAAAAGAGTAAAATTATTTTGAAAAATATTTAAACGAACAATTAAGTACTAGCTGGTAACTGTTGAATGCATAAAGTATGTTCTGTTCATCATATAACTTCATTCATTCATTGGGCTTACAACACATTATATATCCTCACTATCTGTGAAAGACGTTTATGCCTTGCCCCCAAAGTGATTTCAAAAACGTATTTATAGAAATCTATTAATACTGTAATTTATAGTACCGAAAAATGTCTTCTGTTTTTTTTATACAAAGAAATGTTTTGTAATTAAAATCGTTTGGATAGACACTTGATATGCGAGCGAAGCGGCAAATGGAAAATACATAGTGACGGTGAAGAAATAAGCGATCGTTACGTACTTCATCTATCCTCGCCTGATGGTGGCGTTTTCTCTGTCGGATACTACAGAGGGTAAGCATCTGCTCCTGTGGTCCTTTGTATTTAGTTAAACATACGATATTAAGGGAAATGTGTGAATCGCGTTTATTTAGAAAAAGCACACCTCTTCAGTCCTGTGATAACAACTAGGATTATGTACGAATATTTCTGTCACTGTTCACAGCCAGTAAATAAAATACAACTGAAGAATTGTTAGAGGGTAGAACCACCGGATATATTACGTGTCTTTCGTTACTTACTTGAATATCTCCAGGTCGAACCACTCAGAGATCAAATTGCCGATCATTTCTTTTCATTTGTTGCGTGTATCTTTACATAAGAATAGTATTAAGCTGATCGGTCCATTAACGTGGAACAATGACACAGGTTGTCGTTTCAGTGGACTGGTGGTGTTCTGCTTCACGATGTTATTGGACGGTGATGTAAACAGATGCTTAATTTGCATCGGTTATCGGAAATACACTACTGGCCATTAAAATTGCTACACCAAGAAGAAATGCAGATGATAAACGGGTATTCATTGGACAAATATATAATACTATATCTGACATGCGATTATATTTTCACGCAATTTGGGTGCATAGATCCTGAGAAATCAGTACCCAGAACAACCACCTCTGGCCGTAACAACGGCCTTGATACGCCTGGGCATTGAGTCAAACAGAGCTTGGATGGCGTGTACAGGTACAGCTGCCCATGTAGCTTCAACACGATACCACAGTTCCTCAAGAGCAGTGACTGGCGTATTGTGGCGAGCCAGTTGCTCGGCCACCATTGACCAGACGTTTTCAATTGGTGAGGGACCTGCAACAAGCTGTCGTGCATTATAATGCTGAAATGTAGGGTTTCGTAAGGATCGAATGAAGGGTAGAGCCACGGGTGGTAACTCATCTGAAATGTAACGTCCACTGTTCAAAGTGCCGTCAATGCGAACAATAGGTGACAGAGGCGTGTAACCAATGGCACCCCATACCATCATGCCGGGTGATACGCCAGTATGGCGACGACGAATACACGCTTCCAATGTGCGTTCACTGTGATGTCGCGAAACACGGATGCGGCCATCATGATGGTGTAAACAGAACCTGGATCCACCCGAAAAAATGAAATTTTGCCATTCGTGCACCAAGGTTCGTCGTTGAGCACACCATCGCAGGCGCTCCTGTCTGTGATGCAGCGTCAGGAATAACCGCAGCCATGGTCTCCGAGCTGATAGTCCATGCTGCTGCAAACGTCGTCGAACTGTTCGTGCAGATGGTTGTCTTGCAAACATCCCCATCTATTGACTCAGGGATCGGGACGTGGCTGCACCATCCGTTGCAGTCATGCGGGTAAGCTGCCTGTCATCTCGACTGCTAGTGATACGAGGCCGTTGGGATCCAGCACGGCGTTCTGTATTACCCTCCTGAACCCACCGATTCCATATTCTGCTAACAGCCATTGAATCTCGACCAACGCGAGCAGCAATGTCGCGATACGATAAACCGCAATCGCTACAGGCTACAGTCTGACCTTCATCAAAGTCGGAAATGTGATGGTACGCATGTCTCCTCCAGAGACGAGGCATCACAATGTCTCACCAGGCAACGCTGGTTGACTGTTTGTGTATGAGAAATCGGTTGGAAACTTTCCTCATGTCAGCACGTTGTAGGTGTCGCCACCGGCGCCAGCTTTGTGTGAATGCTCTGAAAAGCTAATCATTTGCGTATCACAGCATCTGTCGGTTAAATTTCGCGTCTGTAGCACGTCATTTTTGTGGTGTAGCCATTTTAATGGCCAGTAGTGTAATTCATTTTCTCACATTTTTTGCTTATGTTTGTCGTCTATGGTTTCCTCGCGCCCGACGCGGACGGGTACAATAGCCAATAAGTTTCTTACCGTGACATACTGGGAAAACTATGCTTACCAGTTTTCTCCCAGGATATTCTTATTCACTAAAAATTCAGAGAGAGGTGAGGGCTTCGTCACTACTCGGACGTCGAAAGTCATGGGATACCTCCTAAAATTGTGTCGGATCTCCTTCCGCCTGACGTAATGCAGCTATTGGGTGTGACATGGACTGAACACGATGTTCGAAGTCCCCTGCAGAAATAATTAGCCATGCTGCCTCTATAGACGCCCATAATTCCGGGAGTGTTGCCAGTGCAGGATTTTACGCATGAACTGATCTGTCTATATGTCCCCTAAATGGGATTCGCGTCAGGCGATCTGGGCAATCGAATCATTCGATCGAATTGTCCAGAATGTTCTTCAAACGAGTCACGAATAGTTGTGGCCCAATAACGTGGCGCATTGTAATACATAGAAATTTGACCGTTATTTGGGACCTCGAAGTCCGACAGTGGCTGCTGATGTGCAAGTAGCCAAACATGTCCATTTCCAGCCACTGATAGGTTCAATTGGTCCTGAGGACCCAGTCCGTCCCATGTAAACACAGCCTGCACCGTTACACCAGCTTGCACAACGCCTTGTTAACAACTTGGGTCTGTGGGGCCTGTGCCATAGTCTAATCCTACCATCAGCTCTTATCAACTGAAATTGGGACTCATCCGACCGCGACACAGTTGTCCAGTCATTTAGAATCCAACTCAAATGGTCTCGAGTCCAGGAGAGGCGCTGCAGGCGATGTTGTGCTGTCAGAATAGGCACCCGCATCGGCCGTCTGCTGGTGTAATCCATTAACTCCAAATTTCGCCGCACTGTGTCTAGCGGATACATTCGTCGTGCGTCCCACATTGATTTCTGCGCTTATTTCACGCGATGTTGGTTGTCTGTTAGCACTGACAACTGTACGCAAATAGTGCTGCTCTCTGTCGTTATGTGAAGGCTGTCGCCATTGCATTGTGCGTGATGAGAGGTAATGCCTGAAATGTGGTGTTCTCGGCACACTCTTGACACCGTGGATCGCGGAATATTGAATTTCCTAACGCTTTCCGGAATGGATTTCCCAAGCGCCTAGCTCAAATTACGCTTCAGTGTCAGTTAATTCCCGTCGTGTGAGCATTATGAAATCAGAAACATTTTCACATGAATCACCTGGCTACAAGTGACAGCGCCATCGATGCACTGTCCTTTTATACTTCATGTACGCGATACTACATCCACCTCTATATGTTCGTATTGCTATCCATGACTTTCGTTACCGCAATGTACATTATCAACGGCAATGCATTACTATGCATTTCACAGTAGTGTACCCGCATTCCTATTTTCTTATTCGTTACACCCCAGGGGGTCCACAACTCTTTTGTGGATACGTGCGTGGCGAGCACGGGGCCCCGAGCCATTGCAGCCTTCTTTCTCTCCAGGGCTGCATTTCCTCTCCCTTCCCCCTCCTTTCCCCTCCTTGCTCCCTTCCCCTCGCCCTCTCCTCTCCCTCTCTTGGTGTCCTTGCTTATGTTGGCCCCCGCTATCCTGGTTCTGTTGGTTTTCCAATTCGGCTTTGTTGCATAATCATCTCCTCCTTTTGGCATTCCTTGGTCCCTCTCTGGGGTTTTACCTCCGTTACAAAATTTCTCCTCCGTAGTGTGAGCCATTTGGGGAAGAGCACCTTACCTAGTGTCTCCAACATGCGCCCTCCTAGTACATTCCACCTTTTCTTTCACGTCGTTGCCTGATACTAGGGTGCATAGCCAGCACGGTAGCCAGCCCGTGTGGTGGGGTCGCTATGTACCATTTTCGTTGAGCCCCCTGAACCCACAGAGATCACACTTCCGATACCTGAGCTGTGACCTCCTCATGCATGCCTTGGAGTGGTTGCTCGTCATCCTGGAGCATTGGAACTCCCGGCAATGGCCGCCGTGCCAGACGGCCCTTGCTGTGGTTGGGTGCCGCCTGTGAGGAGAGCCCCTGATCAGAGTGGGCGGACGCTATGCAAATGAAACACATACGGGTCCAGAACTCTGGCCGATTTTCTGTGGCCGTCTCTCTGCGTGGTACTGATTCCTCAAGTGCTGCTTCTCTTGCCCCTTTGGCCTTCCCTTCCATGGCTACCCCCTGGGAAGAGGGTCAGGTCCGTCGGCTAGGGGCAAAACCTTTTCCCCGTTATCTAGTTTGCACCAGGACTGATGGAGATACTTTCACCAATACCAAACCTTTATTCTTTGTGGAACACATTGAAGACAAGTTTGGCGAAGTGGACTCCCTGAGCAAGATGCGGTCAGGTTCTTTGCTGATAAAAACTGCTTCAGCTGCCCAATCTGCGGCCCTCCGTGCCTGTACCCCTCTTGGCACAAGTCCTGTGTCCATTACCCCCCCCCACCAGTCTCTAAATATGGTACAAGGTGTGTTTTTTCACAGGGACCTCATCCTTCAAACTGATGAGGAACTTCGGGACAATCTCGGACGGCGGGGTGTTCACTTTGTTCGGCGTGTTCAGGAGGGTCCTAAAGACAATCGTATTGATACTGGTGCCTTTATCCTGCCCATTGAAGGGCATACCCTCCCTGAGAAAGTTAAGATTATGGTGTATCGCTGTGATGTGAAGCCCTACATTCCACCTCCTATTAGGTGTTTTAAGTGCATGCGTTTTGGACACATGTCTTCCCGCTGTTCACAGGCCCCTCTCTGTGGTGACTGTGGACGTCCACTCCATGAGGTGAGTCCCTGTGTTCCCCCTCCTGTGTGTGTAAATTGTCATGGTAGTCATTCTCCACGTCCCCCCCCCCCCTGCGGGTCCGGGGTAAGAATCGGCCTGAGGTATTCCTGCCTGTCGTAAGAGGCGACTAAAAGGAGTTTCAACCGTTTCGGCCATGTGATGGTCCCCCTTGGGTTTTGACCTCCATTTTTCAAAATTCTGCAGAAGTACGAGCCTTTTGGGGAAGGACGCGTTATGTGGTGTACCACTGGTCCTCAGTGCACTAAGGCCTTGGCACTCAGCATTGCAACCGCGTTGTAACCATACCCACTATTCCTCAAATTGGGCCTAAACGCCTGATGGGTTGTACAAGTTACGCCCATAGTGCGTCCCCATCTGCACCTACCATCATGATGGACTTTCCATGGCACCCGAAATCCAGCACGGTAGCCAGCCCGTTGTGGTGGGGTCGTCATGTACCCTCTAGGTTGTAGCCCCCTGACAACACAGGGATCTTACTGTCGATACCTGAGCTGCACCCTCCCCACGTCAGCCAAGGAGTAGATGCCCGTCTCCTTGGGGCATCAGGACTCCCGGCAACGGTCATCCTGGCAGGTGGCCCTTGCTGAGGCTGGGTGGCGCCCGTGGGGAGAGCCCCTGGTCAGAGTGGGTGGTATCGGGGCGGACGTTTCGCAGATGAAACGTCAACATGTATCAGGTCGCTCTGCGGCCGAGTCTTTTATAAAGAAAGGTACTGTCTCTCGTTCTCCTGCCCTTTCCCCCTTGGCCACTCCCTGGGAGGAAGGACAGGCCACCGGCTTGGGGCGAAGTACTACCCCCGCTATTTGGTCTGTTCTTGGGCTTAGAGGTGGCGAACGTCCCCCCATTGATTCATGTTCTTTGTTCAGCACATCGAGGACATCTTCAGGGAATTCGAGGCTCTCAGTAAAATGCGTTCGGGGTCCGTTCTTATAAAGACCACCTCCGCCACACAGTCGGCGGCGCTCCAGGCGTGCGACCGACTAGGGGACATCCCAGTGTCCATTGTCCCGCATCTGGCACTGAATAGGACTCCGGGGGCTATTTTTCATCAGGACCTCCTGCTATCTGATGAGGAGCTCAGGGCCAACCTGGAGCGCCGAGGCGTGCATTTCGTCCGGCGAGTCCAGCGCGGCCCCAAAGACCGTCGCATCGACACCGGGGCCTTTATCCTCGCCTTCGAGGGGGACGTTCTCCCAGAGAAGGTAAAGGTGATGTGCTACCGGTGCGACGTGCGACCTTACGTCCCGCCTCCTATGCGCTGTTTCCGGTGTTTGCGCTTTGGGCACATGTCGTCACGGTGTGAGGCTGAGCCCCTTTGTGGCGATTGTGGACGTCCTCTTCGTGAGGAACATACATGCACCCCACAACCTCGGTGCGTTAATTGTCCTGGCATCCACTCACCTAGATCCTTAGACTGTCCCGCGTATCAGAAGGAGAAGAAGATTCAAGAACTCAAAACTTTGGATCCTCTCCCTTATTCTGAGGCCAGGAAGAAGTATGACCGCCTTCGTCCCGTGACGTTGACCACTTCGTTTGCCTCAGTCCTGTCCACTCCTTCCACAGTATCCTGACCCCTATCCTGTGCCCCCTTCACCTCCTCCCCCCATCCGGGGTCTATGCCTCCGCCTCCCAAATCCCTCCCTTCCAAATCCTCCTCCCCCAAGGCCCCCGCCCCCTCTGCCCCAGGGGCCACCCTTCCTCCTCCCCCCCTGCCACCTGAGAAGCGATCCTCTTCTCAGGCGTCCAGCGGGGAAACGTTCCGGACCCCAGCTTCCGAGGTCCAGCGTTCCAAAACGGACCCCGCGCGTGAGGACCTTCTTTGGGTCCAGCCCACCATCCCTGTGCCTCCTCGGACTTCCAAGAGGGCCTCCAAGAAGTAGTCTCTATCCCCCTCTCCACTCCGGCGCGTTTCGTCTGACGCTCCATCCGTGAGTCGCTGCTCCCGGCCGTCCTTAGTTTCACCGGGACACTCTGCTGCCAGGCGCTCAGCTGGCCTCTAGTCGGCAAATGATGCTGCCCCTCCTACACAACCCGGGACAGTGGCCGCAACTGGCGACGACTCGATGGAACAGGATCCGCCTCCCGCCGTTTGTAGCGTTGTTCCCTCAAAACCAGGCCCTCTGCAGCTGTCGAGGTGACCAGCACTTCGACTGTCTCATTCCACCTCTTGCTTGACTAGCGATGGCCTTGTTACATTGGAACATAAGAGGAATTCGATCTAATCGGGAGTAATTAAAACTGCTCCTCCGCCTGCACTGTCCGCTCGTCCTTGGTCTCCAGGAAACCAAGTTGCTCCCAACTGACCGTATTGCCTTTACCCACTATACCTTGGAGCGGTATGACCTCACCCCTGTGGACGGTATCCCAGCTCATGGTGGGGTCATGTTGCTCATTCGGAACGATGTCTATTACCATCCCATCCCATTGACCACCCCACTCCAAGCAATAGCTGTCCGTATTACTCTTTCTGCTTTTACTTTTTCAGTTTGTACCATCTACACTCCATCATCCGCAGTTAGTTGGGCTGACATGATGCACCTGATTGTCAGCTTCCTCCGCCGTTTTTATTGTTTGGTGACCTCAATGCCCATCATCCCCTTTGGGGCTCTCCTGCATCCTGTCAACGAGGCTCACTCTTGGCGGATGTCTTCAACCATCTCAATCTTGTCTGCCTCAATACTGGCGCCCCGACTTTCCTCTCGGACTCTACTCATACCTACTCCCACTTGGACCTCTCGATCTGTTCTACCACTCTCGCCCATCGGTTCGAGTGGTATGTCCTTTCTGACATCTATTTGAGTGACCACTTCCCCTGTGTCGTTCGTCTCCTGCACCACACCCCATCCCCACGTCCTTCGAGATGGAACATACTGAAAGCTGACTGGGGACTTTACTCCTCCCTGGCGACCTTTCCGGACCACGATTTTCCCAGTTGTGACAGTCAGGTCGAATACCTCATGGCTGTTATCATCAATGCTGCCGAACGTTCCATTCCTCGTACTACTACTACTACTTCTTCTTCTTCTTCTTCACGTCGCGTTTCCGTCCCCTGGTGGAATGAGGCTTGTAGAGACGCTATCCGTGCTCGACGACGTGCTTTACGCAACTTTCGCCGCCATCCTACGTTGGCGAATTGTATTGAATACAAACGACTCCGAGCGCAATGCCGTAGAGTCATCAAGGACAGCAAAAAAGCTTGTTGGGCCTCCTTCACCAGCTCCTTTAACAGTTTTACTCCCTCTTCCGTCGTTTGGGGTAGCCTGCGCCGGCTGTCGGGCATTAAGGCCCACTCCTCGGTACCTTGCCTGACCTCAGGTAATGAGGTCCTTGTTGATCCTGTGGCTGTCTCCAACGCCTTTGGCCGCTTTTTCGCGGAGGTTTCAAGCTCCGCCCATTACCACCCAGACTTCCTTCCCAGGAAAGAGGCAGAAGAGGCTCGGCGACCTTCCTTCCAGTCGCTGAATCTGGAAACTTATAATGCTCCCTTTACCTTGCGGGAACTCGAACGTGCGCTTGCACTGTCCCGGTCCTCTGCTCAGGGGCCAGATGCCGTTCACGTTCAGATACTGGCACACCTTTCTCCGGTGGGCAAAAGCTTCCTTCTTCGTACCTACAATCGTGTCTGGACTGAAGGTCAGGTCCCCATGCGTTGGCGTGACGCCATCGTTGTTCCTATAACCAAACCCGGGAAGGATAGACACCTTCCTTCTAGTTACCGCCCCATTTCTCTTACAACCTGTGTCTGTAAGGTGATGGAGCGCATGGTTAATGCTCGGTTAGTCTGGATTCTTGAATCTCGATGGCTACTTACCAATGTCCAATGCGGCTTTCGTCACCGCCGCTCCGCTGTTGACCACATTGTGACCTTGTCGACATTCATCATGAACAACTTTTTGCGAAGGCGCCAAACGGTAGCCGTGTTCTTCGACTTCGAGAAGGCTTATGATACCTGTTGGAGAGGAGGTACCCTCCGCACTATGCACAGGTGGGGCCTACGCGCTCGCCTGCCCCTTTTTATTGATTCCTTTTTAACGGATCGAAAGTTTAGGGTACGTGTGGGTTCCGTATTGTCCGACGTCTTCCTCCAGGAGAACGGAGTGCCTCCGGGCTCCGTCTTGAGCGTAGCCCTTTTTGCCATCGCGATCAATCCAATTATGATTTGCCTTCCACCTACTGTCTCAGGCTCTCTCTTTGTCGGTGACTTCGCGATCTACTGCAGTGCCCAGAGAACATGCCTCCTGGAGCGCTGCGTTCAGCGTTGTCTCGACAGCCTCTACTCATGGAGCGTGGCAAATGGCTTCCGGTTCTCTGAAGAGAAGACGGTTTGTATCAACTTTTGGCGATATAAAGCGTTCCTTCCGCCATCCTTACATCTCGGTCCCGTTGTTCTCCCATTCGTGGACACAACTAAGTTTCTGGGGCTCCCGTTGGACAGGAAACTGTGTTGGTCTCCACATGTCTCTTATTTGGCGGCCCGTTGTACACGTTCCCTTAATGTCCTCAGAGTTCTTAGCGGTTCATCTTGGGGAGCGGATCGCACTGTCCTGCTTCGCTTGTATCGGTCCCTAGTCCGATCGAAGCTGGATTATGGGAGCTTCGTCTACTCGTCCGCTCGGCCATTCCTCTTACGCCGGCTCAACTCCATCCACCATCGGGGGATACGTCTTGCGACCGGAGCGTTCTACACTAGTCCTGTCGAGAGTCTTTATGCTGAAGCTGCCGAATTACCATTGACTTACCGGCGCGACGTACTGCTGTGTCGGTATGCCTGCCGGCTGTTGTAAGAGGGGTGGTCAGGCATAGACAAGTCCTTCTTCGCCGATTCTCTCGACCGTCAGTACGGGTTGTATGTGTCTGCCCTGCTGCCCCCCGGAGTCCGCTTCCGTCGCCTGCTTCGACAATTGGATTTTGCCCTCCCTACCACCTTCAGAGAGGGTGAGAGCCCACACCACCTTGGCTCCAGGGTCCGGTTCATATTTATCTCGACCTCAGCTCACTCCCGAAGGAGGGTACTCCGGCTGCAGTGTATTGCTCACGGTTTGTCGAACTTCGTGCTCGACTTGCCGGTCACACCTTTATTTACACCGATGGCTCCAAAACTGACGATGGTGTCGGCTGTGCCTTTGTCGTCGGGGCCGCCACCTTCAAATACCGGCTCCTCGACCAATGTTCCAGCTTTACGGCCGAGCTTTTTGCTCTCCATCAGGCCGTTCAGTATGCCCGCCGCCACCGCCATTCATCGTATGTACTCTGCTCTGACTTGGAGCTCCCTATCCCGTCCATCCCTTGATTCAACGGATACAGCAGTCCCTCCATTCTTTCGCTGATACTGGTGGTTCTGTCAGCTTTCTGTGGGTTCCAGGACATGTAGGAGTGCCTGGGAATGAGGCTGCGGATGCTGCAGCCAAGGCTGCAGTCCTCCTGCCTCGGCCAGCCTCCCATTGTGTCCCGTCTTCTGACGTTCGTGGGGATGTATGTAAGAGGCTTGTGTCGTTGTGGTGGGATGTTCGGTTATCCCTCCAAGGAAACAAGCTCCGGGCAGTAAAACCGCTCCCAACTGCTTGGACAACATCCTCCCGACCATCTCGGCGCGAGGAGGTCCTTCTGACCAGGTTGCGGATTGGGCATTGCCGGTTTAGCCACCGCTACCTGCTCTCCGGTGACCCAGCCCCGCAGTGCCCTTGTGGTCAGGCATTAACAGTGCGCCATGTTTTATTGTCGTGTCCCCGTTTTAGTCAATTTCGTGTTGTCCTGTCCCTGCCTTCTACTTTACCGGATGTTTTAGCTGATGACGCTCGAGCAGCTGCTCGTATTCTGCGTTTTATAACTTTAACTGGCTTGTCCAAAGAAATTTAACCTTTTTAATTATTTTATCTGCATCTTTGTCAGGTCCTTCTGGTGTCCCCCCCCCCCCCATCCCCTTGAGTTTTACCAGATTCCATGTGCTCTCACAACAGTGACTGGGCGCTAATTACCTCAGCAGTTGAGCGCCCTTAAACCCAAACAAAAAAAAAGTATTAATAGTAACATAATGGCGCCTTGCTAGGTCGTAGCAATTTACGTAGCTGAAGGCTATGCGAACTATCGTCTCGGCAAATGAGAGCGTATTTTGTCAGTGAACCATCGCTAGCAAAGTCGGTTTTACAACTGTGGCGAGTGCTAGGAAGTCTCTCTAGACCTGCCGTGTGGCGGCGCTCGGTCTGCAATCACTGATAGTGGCGACACGCGGGTCCGACGTATACTAACGGACCGCGGCCGATTTAAAGGCTACCACCTAGCAAGTGTGGTGTCTGGCGTGACACCACAGTTTTCTCCTCCAATTGCGAAAAGATACTGTTGGCACCCACCTACATAGGGTGACATGATCATCACGATATAATAAGAGAAATCAGGGCTCGCACAGAAAAAATTGTGCTCGTTTTTCCCGCTCGCCGTTAGAGAGTGGACCGGTAAAGAGACAGCTTGAAGGAGGTTCATTGAACCCTCTGCCAGGCCCTTCATTTTGAATAGCAGAGTAATCCTGTAGATGCAGATGAATACGGCAAAAAGATTTAGAAAATAATTCTGATAACGCAACGATAATTCGTGGCTGCATTACTGGTTACGATATAGACCAAATTATACCTTCCTGATAGGTTACGTTGGAATTGTTTGTCGAGGAGTCTTAGGCCATTACCCATTAAAGCTTTCATATAAGGACATGTAGCCCAAAGATCGTCTTGCACTTTGTCTACTGGGGCAGTAATACTCGATTAGATGTTGTTGACCGTGACGTCTTTTTATTGTTATGATTCATAAGACTGGAATACATCTCATACTTTGAGATGGATTTGTAGATGTTGTAAAAGGGTGTAGTTTTAATGCATCATTAATTTCAGTGCGTTTTTATTGATAAAGAATTCTCTAGACTTTCGGCAGGTGCCACGCTGTTAGCCTTATCGAAACATCCTCCTGCGATTGGAGCGCGTCGCTAGTGTGTGTGTGTGTGTGTGTGTGTGTGTGTGTGTGTGTGTGTGTGTGTGTGTGTGTGTGTGTGTGTGTGTGTGTGGGGGGGGGGGGGGGGGGGGGTGGTGGTGTGTTCAGATATGGCTCCTTAACGGCCGCCTTGGAGCCATAGTCTTCTGACACACAGGTGGAGATGAAAGAAATTTCTTGTCCGTTACTCATAATGACGCACACAGGTCGCTGAGTCCCCCCAATTTTCTAGCTTTGCGTAGGCCGCTTCCAACACTTTCTCTCAACCAGCTTAGAGCTAGCGGCAACACATTCGGAGATGTGACGAATGGCTTCCGCCTTCAGTATTCCCACGGCTGGCCACAGGCTCGCAATGGCGACGTGAAACCTCATGGTTCACTGCTGCAGCAGCAGCACCTGCAGAGAGAAACAGCATTTCATCACAAATATGGTGCCGATTGCAGTGTTATCGGGTATGTGCAGCCTGTTTCTACAGAGCTCATTGTGCGTGTGTTGTGCGCTGTTTGAATCCACACAGTCTTCGGAGAATAATGTTATCGACAAACGGTCCTCAATCTCTGCAACTCTCTAAGCTCGCGATTTATTGTACTGTGACTCTGAGTATATGACTTCGCGTACGTAAATAGTTTCTTTTTCCTACACCGTGGTCTTCACTCAGTTCCGTTTGTGTGTGGTGAGGACGCGTTTACTTCGGAGTAGTTCCGCATCTGTTCATGAGTCTTAGTGCGACATAGCGATGTAATATTGTGAGAGTTACATGTTTTTACATTCTGTCTGGGAACACGGGAAGATACAGCCCACCGTCAACGTGATTCCAGGACTAAATTTTGTCGCTAAATTTTCTCCCGATATACCCGGTATGGTTGACGTGTAGTGGGGTAATACGTCAGCTGCACTGGTCCTGCTCACAACTGAAGGACACTCACGTACTGTCTGCCATTGGGTTCCCCTAAATGGCAGGCAGCACCGCATAACAGCCACGCTATGAGGGAAACAAACCAACAGCTGAAGACATCAGGTAAACACGCCGAAGATTCCAGTTGATTAATAGGAACCTTTCCTTGCAGAGGTCACCGCGACATATCCGGCCACGGATTCCTACGCCGCGTTTCTATTGGCTCCAGCTCACTATATAGGCCCGACCGGTCAAAGGCAGACCAGTCTTCGTCCGCTGCTGATGGCAACCGTTGTAGCAGAGTCTCCGAGAAGATATCACTGAAGCCGCTGTACTGTACTGCCGATCGAAGTACCAGTCGACCGAGAGGAACCACATCTTCGGCTAGATCGACGGAAGTCTACATCTATTGTACAGCCAGCTATTGTATTGTAGAAGAAGTTACGTTCAATAAACTGTTCGAGAATACAACAGTGGCGATGAGTAAGGATTCGACAACCCAAAGAAGATGGAACCACAACAACAACAAGCACAGCCACAACTGCAGCAGCAGAATCTATCAGTGCAGCAGGTACTGAATCAACTTTTTCAACATTTCGCAATACTGCAGCAGCAACTGATTGCCGAAATTCAATGTATTCACCGTCCACCGATACCTCCATCGAATGCCGGTAACGCTGAAGACGCTGAAGATTGGGAAACATATAAAAAGAGGATTCGTCAACATTTCCGGATTCATCAGGTATCCCAGGAAAATGATCAGAGCGCCTATTTTCTTTCTTGGAATGTTTCCCGTATGTACGAGCTCCTGACGAAACTCAAGCCACGTGATCCTGACAGTCTTACCTTCACCGCCATATGTGAGTGTCTCACCTCCTATTATCGCCGCAGATATCACGTCATGGCAGCAAGAGTGGAATTTTACCAGAGTCGAAACAAACCCGATGAGACGTACCGACAATGGACTGCTGAACTCAAAGGTCTCTCTCGGAAGTGCAACTTTGTCACCCGCATATCCCGGGAATCTTACGCAGATGACGTGGTCTGGGATCACCTGATCCAAGCAGCCCCAGACGCGGCTTTCTGCCACGACGCCTTAAAGTTGGAGGACCCGTCGCTAGATCAAATCATAGACCTTGCATTCAAGTTTGAAGTTCCCACTGCAGCTGACCGCAGATTGGAAACGTGGACCGACGTTGCAGCCGTCCGAGAAGAGACTTCCGACGTCCAGGAGGACATTGCGGCCATATACGCACCTTCACGCCGCACTCCCCAGCGCACCACCCCGGCATCTTCTCGGCGTACGGAAAAGAAAAAAAGACGGTCGTTCAAGGAAGACAACCAGCAGCTCTCACGGGGCCAGCAACGCCGCCGCAGGGAACCCCTGTGCCTTCCATCACGTCCAGGATGCTACTCCCAGCATGAACGGGAGGATTGTCCTGACCGCTGGGCGACGTGTCGCCGTTGCGGTCTGGACGGGCACCTTGCCTCTGTCTGTCGCTCTGTCACGGCGCCAATCTCCAGGCACTCTGACACCAAGGCGTCCATGGACATCAACAAAGTTGTGTCTTTGGCGTCCCCCAAACTATATATTGATGGCACCATATTGGGTAAGCCAGTTCGACTGCAGGTCGATACAGGGGCTGCGGTTTCCCTGCTCAATTACACTACCTAGACCGTTCTAGGAGCGCCAAGCCTTCATCCGGCCCCTCGACGCCTCCTTACATACAACAGACAGGAAATCGCCTTTTTGTGGCAGTTCACGACGGTGGTTTCTTACAAATCTGTCAGTCATACGATTTCTTTTCTGGCAGTCAACAGTTCCAATGCTACCGATCTGTTTGGGTTGGATGCTTTCCAAATGTTCGGGTTCAGAATCGATGATCATGTACATCTGGTTTCTTCACAGCTGCCGTTTCCCGAAGTTGACTCCCTCACCACCGAATTCCAGGATAGCTTCTCCCCCGCATCGGGTGCGCCAAGGGGTTTGCAGCGACCCTCCACCTCTGGCAGTCAGCCTGCCCTCGATACTTCCAGGTTATGCAGGTCCCCGTCGCTCTCCAGCAGCCACTGCACGACGAATTGGACCGTCTGCAAAAGGAAAGGGTGCTACAGCCTGTTCAGTTCAGCCCCTGGGCCACACCTCTCGTCATCGTCCAAAAGTCAGGCAGGTGTCTCCGTCTCTGTGGGGACTTTTCGGCGACCCTCAATCCCCAGCTCCAGGTGGACGACTTTCCGCTCCCTCGGTCTGATGATCTCTTCCATCGATTGGCTGGTGGTCGTTACTTTACCAAAATTGACTCGCTGAGGCGTACCTCCAGGTTCCTTTGGATAAACCTTCTCAAGCCCTCACCGTTCTGAATATGCCAGCCGGCCTCACGTTTGGCCTGGCTAGCGTCCCGGCCATTTTCCAATGCTTCTTGGAACAACTTCTGCAGGACATTCCCAGTTGCATTAATTACCTCGACAACATTGTCGTTACGGGCCCTACTGCTGCAGCCCATTTTACCAATTTGCTTCAGCTGTTTCTTTGCCTCTGCCAGGCTGGGCTAAAATGCAATAAGGTGAAGTGTTGCTTCTTTCAACCTTCTATTTCGTATTTAGGACAGGTTATTTCACATAAAGGCATCTCTCCGTCATTTTCCTATGTGGACGCCATACGCCGCCTGCCTCCCCCACGGGACATCCATCAGCTGAAATCCTTCCTGGGAAAAATATCGTATTACCGGAAGTTCCTTCCATCGGCCGCTCAGGTGGCAGCCCCCTTATATCACTTATGCCGCAAAAATGTCCCCTTGAGTTGGTCCCCTGCTTGTGAGACGGCCTCTTCCACCCTCAAACGCCAGTTGCAATCAGCCTCCCGCCTGATGCCGTATGATCCGTCTCTGCCATTACTCCTGGCCACGGACACGTCTGATTACGGGCTCAGGGTTGTCCTCTCCCACAAGCTTCTGGATGGGACAGAACGTCCAGTGGCTTTTCTATCCAAGGCCCTAACTGCCACCCAGCTGAAGTACTCTCAGATCGAAAAGGAGGCATTGGCTATCGTATTCGCCTGTTCCAAACTCATGCCTTTTTTATATGGACGGGACTTTCATATTGTCACTGACCACAAGCCCCTCCTCTCCCTGTTTTCCCCGGAGGCCTGGCTTCCTACGAAGACGTCTCAGAGGCTTCAACGATGGGCCCTGTTCCTCTCGCAATTCCGTTACACCTTGCATTTTAAGTCCACCTCCCAGCACGCCAATGTGGATGCTCTTCCACACCTTCCTCTTGGTCCCGACCCTGCGTTCGGACGTCCTCATGTTCCAAGTTGATGAAGCGATCTAAGACACCCTGCGCGGGTTTCCCATCACGGCCATGCGTGACCCACTGTTGCGCCGTGTCCGCTCCTATGTTCAGCGCGGGTGGCCCAGCAGTTCCCCCACCCACGACCAGCAGCACCTTCAGTTCTTTTTTTCTATCCGCCATCAGCTGTCGGCGGTGGATGGTATCCTATTGTGGGTAGTCCCTACGTCCACGCCGCCTACAGAGTACAACTGACTGGGCTCATCCAGTTCAGCTGTACCTATAGAGAAAGAATTACTATTGATAATCTGATATTGCTTATAACAAATCTGCACCTCTATCACGTGATGCTCAGACCTCGAATGAAAAGGGCTATGGGCAGTTGAGCTAGTTATGACAGATGATAATGGGGAAAGGTGCTTGATCCACATTGGTCGATTGGGGCTCCCATTGGCTGAGAAAGGGTCCCTGCCATTTTTGTCACGTGATGACTATAGAGTTAAGCCGTCTACAGACAAGCTAATAATTACAAATTCAGAAAAATTCCGTAATTTATTGGACAGAAAGAGTTTCGCAAACTGAGCGTCAGTAACGCGTTAGTACACCTCTGGCCGTTATCCGAACAGTTATTCAGCGTGGCATGGAACGATAGTCCTCCTGAGGGATATCGAGCCAAATTCTTTCCAATTATGCGTTAGATCGTCAAAACACCTAGCTGCTAGGAAGGCGCTGCCCATAATACTCCAAACTTTCTCCACTGGGGGAGATCTGGGCGACCTTGCTGGCCCAGGTAGGGTTTGGCAAGCACGATACAAGTAACAAAGACTCTACCTGCATGCAGGTCATTTTGCTGAAATGCAAGTACAGAATAGCTTGCCACGAAGGTCAGAAGAATGGGGCATAGAATATAGTCGACGTGCCATTGTGCTGTAAGGGTGTCACAGGTGAGAACGAAAGGGCTCCTGCTACGAAATTAAATGTCATCCCAAGCTATCACTGTGTCAGACTGTACGGGGTGTGGAAGACAGGTCGATACCACTACACTCCAGGGTGTCTCAAGATGTGTACTCGCTGGCCATCGGGACTTAGTTCGAATTGGGACTCCTCACTGAAGACAATTCTACTCCGGTCAATGAGATTCCAGGCCCGAATGAACAGCGAAGACGTGTCTGGCGACGCCCTGGACAGTGATGGGATACCAACTTGACTGCCGCCCGCACACAGCCTACCTACCAGAAGTGGTGGTCTGGGTGGCATTTCATTTCACTTCATAGCAGAACCCCTTCGGTTGTCAACCGTGACACCCTTAAGGCACAACGGTGCGCCGACCACACTGTGTGCTCTGTTTTGTTCCCCTTCCTGGCATGCCACTCTGGGTTTACATTTCAGCAAGATAACGCCCGCCCTCATAGGGCGAGAGTTTCTACGGCCTGTCTTCGTGCCTTCCGAACCGTACATTGGCCAGCAAGGTCGTCAGATGTCTCGTCAGCTGAGAACGTTCACAGCATTACACGCAGGGCCCTCCAACCAGCTCGGGATTTTGACGATCTAACGTGCCAGTGTGACAGAATTTGACAAGATGTCCTTCAGGATGACATCTAGAAAGTCTGTCAATCAGTGGCAAGCCGAACAACTGCTTGCCTAAGGGCCAGACGTAGACCAACGCATTACTGACTTTCTCCGTTCGTGAAGCTCTTTCTCTTGATTATATTATCCAAGTTTTCTGAAACAGTACTCATTTGTTTGTCTGTACTTGTACGACACATCTGCTGATTTGTCCTATTCCGATAACCACTTCGTGATGCGTCTTTTTCTGTCTTATAGTATATATTTTGGATCATAATTAGCACCTTTTGGCTGGTAAAGAAGTACTTTTCCCGTCGACGCCATAAAGGAAAGTTTTCGCCAGTGAAAACCACTCGTCTCCAAAAGTGGAGGGTTGTGTCGCTATTAACGGGAGCAAAAGCTGGGCAGGCTTCTCTGTAGCAAGTAGACAATCTCTCTTTGAGAACAGTGTTTCTTGCTCTCAGTTCTGCTTTCCTTAGAAGACGAATGACTGTCCTGCTGATAACAGTGAAGCTTAAAACTTGCTGAATATGTCGTGCGTTGAAGAATGGAGGGCTAATCACTGAAAGAAAATATCCACCGGTCGTGAGCTGCTGCTCCAGAATGATGTCGCATTTTCAGGTTACCACCCTCTTCCTTTCTTCTAATGCACCTGGCAACCGTCAACCTGCGAATGCACATGGTCACGGTCGTGTTTAGGGGATGAGGTGGGTGGTGCAAACTGGGCAACTGCCCAGGGTGGCAGGGTGAATGGGTGCTGCTTTACAATGTTTTGGTATTCACTGAAGAAACGATTAAGTGGGGCTCAGTATTGATCTCCAGCAAAAGGAAAAGAAAGTAAGCATTGAAGATACTTTCTCGACGTTTTTATAAAATCCTCAAAGAATTCAGGTAGACAATAAACGCACTCTCAAAGTGAAATTGTAGAAGACCAGGAGGAAACACACTAAAGATGAACACACTACATTTTCACCATACGTAATTGGTAAACGGACCGCCCAGCATTGTCGAGGAACGTTTCACGGTGCTGATACTTTTCTTTCTTTTTTTTTTTTTTTTTGAAAAATCTGAAAAATATGGAACTACATTGCTATGGACAGGATAAAACAAAATAAAGAGAATGATACGTTTTATTTTAACGAATGTTACAAGGAGTTACTACTGTTGTAAACAAACTTTGTACTCGAATTCTGCCTTTCCGTCGTGATGATGATGAACGTGAAAGTGTTCAGAAGGGCAGCTTCTTAATGGGCGTGGAACGTATTGCTGAATTTGGATTATTTCTTGCCAGGCATCTGTCACAAAAGAAAGATTCTGGGAAGGAAAAAACGCCATACTTGACTTTCACTACATAAGAGGATTTAATAAGGATTATGGGGAAGAGTAGTTGAACAAATAGTGACAGTAATTTTTGCAACTAAATATTACATTGTTATTGTTGACCCCAGTCTTCATATTGCGCACAATGATTAGTTAAGCTGTGGTGCTATATCAAATAACTATGGTTAGCAGTAGAACGTATTGCTGAATTGATAGCCGATTCACGACCTGGTGGCGAGGAGCTGGCTGACGCGGTACCCCACTTTCTTGACAGATAAGGATTGGACATAAGGAACTGTTGAGATCAGTGCACCAAACTTGTCAGGTACTGTTTGGGTATAATTAAAGTGCAGCTGCTCACAGACGTCCAGTGCGGGCTGTAATTGTCACACGGCGGTGGAATTTGATAGATATTCCAATGCGTTAATGCGGAGCCGGTTTACAACGGAAAGGCATTAATTCCAGTTTTACCCATAGGTGCAAATCGGCCAGAAATACGAATAGAAGTGTAGCGGATTAGGAACGGAATGTGGGCAGACGAGGTCAAACAAGTGAGGAAGCCATAATGTTGATCTTATTATTAACTGCTGCTTACACAATTTGTTCAATATGAGCACTGGAGAGGACGAAGAGAGGCTACATCCATAATATAACTTGAACATCGGGTGCTCGCAGCAGTCCTGGTGGAATCTAAGCCATGTGTTCCTGTGTAATGGCCTCCCTATTATGTAGAAACCCTATTTTCAACTCGTACGGGCGTTCTTTTGGATAACCCCCAGAGCAGAAAGTCATACGGATTCAGATCAGGTGATGTTGCAGGCCATGTATCTGGAAAACCTGTGAAAATAACACGTTTGTGTAATGTTGGATTAAGCAGATCTTCCACTGGGCGAGCGACATCAGGTTATTCCATCTTGCATGAAATGAGTGGTTTCCACACAAGGTGCGCTCTTCCACAGCAGGAATGACATGCTCTGTCTACCAGCAGGTTTCGATAACGTGCAGACGCCATAGTACACCGGACAGGCCCTTTTGGTGTACTCTCTTGAAAAGAAGAACGGGTCAAGAAACGACACCATCCAGTCACATACGATGAGTGCAGCGGCTCTACGTACACAACACACGTTTTAACATCGCCCCAAATTCAGCAGTTCTGTTTATTCATTGCTCCCTGTAAAGTAAAATGTGCTTTGTCATTCCACTGAACATTGTCTGGCCACATGTCATATCAACTTCGATCTGTGCCAGAAACCCAAGAAATTCAGAACGTTGCTGTGGATCGTGAGGTTTCAGATGCTGCAACTTCTGAATCTTGTATGAGTGTTACTGTGGTTGCTGTCGTTGTGATTTTCAGTTCAGAGACTGTTTTGATGCAGCTCTCCATGCTTCTCTATCATGTGCAAGCCTCATCATCTCCGAATAACTTCAACGTCCATCCTTCTGTCTGTTAAGCGTATTCATCTCTTGGTCTCCCTCTACGATTTTTTGCTCCACGCTTCCCTCCATTACTAAACTGGTGATACCTTGATGCCTCATAACATGTCCTACCGACCAATCCCTTATTCTAGTCAAGGTGTGCCACAAATTTCTATTCTCCCTAATTCTATTTAATACTTCCTCATTAGTTATGTGATCTACCCATCTAATCTTCCGCATTCTTCTGTAGCATCACATTTCGAAAGGTTCTATTCTCTTCTTGTCTAAACTGTTTATCGTCCATGTTTCACTTGCATACATGGCTACACTCTATACATATACTTTCAGAAACGACTTCCTGACACTTAAATCTATACCCGATGTTAACAAATGTCCCTTCTTCAGAAATGCTTTCCTTGCCAAAGCCAGTCTAAATTTTCATCCTCTCTACTTCGACCATCATCTGTTAATTTGCCCCTCAAATAGCAAAACTCATCTACTGCTTTGTCTCATTTCCTAATCTAATTCTGTCGGCATCACGTGATTTAATTAGACTACATTCCAGTATCCTCTTTTTACTTCTGTTGAAGTTCATCTTATATCCTCTTTTTCAAGGCACTGTCCATTCCGTTCAGCTGCTCTTCCAAGTCCTTTGCTGTCCCCTGACAGAATTACAATGTCGTTGGCAAATCTCAGTTTTTGTTTCTTCTCTATGGGTTTTAATTCTTACTTCAAATTTATCTTTTGTTTCCTTTACGCTTGCTGAATATACAGATTCAATAACATCGGTGATAGGTATACCCTGTGTTGCTTCAGACTTTCCCGACGGACATGTTGTATATATGGTTCTCAGGCGAAACGTCGGATGTCATAGTGAAAAACTCCACAATATTTCGTCAGCGCAAGTGGCCGACATCTTCAGGTGCGACGAACACACTTCTGAGGCAGGACCAGAGCTCCCTATTTATGCCAGTCTTGGGTAGTAAGTGCGCAGGCGTGGTGGCGCCAAATTCGATGGCCAATAGCGACGATATCAACCGATAGCTGGAAGGACAGCAACGCCACCTACAGGATGAAGAACCGAAGACTTCGGCGCACGCGCGGAGGCTGCCGCCGCTGCTCTGCGCTGCCATCGGCCGCCCCCAGCGACCTCTGTCGGAAGCCGCAAGCAAAAATGCGCGTCCACGTAGGCGCCTTGATTATTCTCCCGTTGTCAACAGAAAAATTTATGTTGGTGGCGAATCGTCATTCGTCTTAGACCAATAGTACTCCTGTCTGCTCGAAGAGACTTCAATATGGCCAGTGCTGCATCCCAAGTTGTACTAAGCTGAAAGCCCGTGTCTCTGTTTACAAGATTCGTCGAGCTACGTATTTCCACTGCTTCCTTAGTAACACTGTCCCAGTACGAACTTGTCGATGCGAGAATTTTTGTATGTTGATAATTCATAGAATGGCCTGTACTGAGACAATGCTCGGCCACTGCAGACTTTCCTGGTTGCTCCAGACGAATGTAGCGTCGGTGTTTACATCTATCTTCTACAGTGCGACAAGTTTGTCCGATGTACGGCATGCCGCATCTACAAGGAATCTCGTAAACACCGGGTCTTCTTAGGCCAAGGCTGTCCTTAGACGAGCGCAAGAGAGCTCTGAGTTTTGCCGGCGGACGAAAGACACATTTAACGTTATGCCTCTTCAATAATCTTCCTATTTTTGAAGAGAGACCGCCGATGTATGGCAAGATGACCATTCCCCTTTGTTCTTTGCCTTGTTCCACTTCTTCACGTTGGGTAACCCGCTTCGGTTGTAAGGCATGGCGAATCTCCCGTTCGGAGTATCCATTTTGTTGGAAAGCGGTACGCAGATGGAGTAGCTCATTGGATAAGCTGTCAGTCTGATTAGGCTCGTGCTCTGTGGACCAACGTCCTCGGTACGCCACTTCGTTGCGAAGGATGGTGACAGCTGGTGTCCTGTAAGTATAACTCCGTGTGCGTTGGTTTACGGTACACTGCGTGACGTAATGTGCCATCTTCTTTTCTCCGTACCAAAACGTCCAGGAATGAAAGTTCGCCGTTTTTCTCCATCTCCATCGTGAACTAGATGCGGGATGAAGCGAGTTATGATGCTCAAGAAAAACGTTCAACGATACAATGCCGTGAGGCCAGATAACAAAGGTGTCGTCCACATATCGCCAAAAACACGTAGGTTTCAAATCCGACGTCTGGAGGGCTCTCTCCTCGAAGTAAGTCGAGGTGAACACATGTTGGAATAAGTCTGAAAGTTCCCCATCCAGCTTCTCGCTAATGAGCAACAAAGATTCCTGCAGTGGTCATAGAGTAAAAAGTTGTTAACCGGAGCCACCTTCAGAATTTGAAAGAGAGAAAGCTTTTGACAATATTGACTGGAACACTCTAAGTCTACAGATGCTAGAAACGTAGGTTTCCCTTTCCTTAATCTTTGTTCTAAGAGAAGTCGTAGGGTCAGTATTGCCCCACGTGTTCTAACATTTCTACAGAATCCAAACTGATGCACCCCGAGGCCGGTCTCTACCAGTTTTTCCATTCGTCTGTGAAGAATTCGTGTTATTTAGCAACTGTGACTTATTAAACTGATAGATTGGTAATTTTCACACCTGTCAAAACCTGCTTTCTTTGTGATTGAAATTATTACATTCTTCTTGGAGTCTGAGGGTATTTCGCCTGTCTCTCAAATCTTGCTCACCAAATACGAGGGTTGGAACTTTAATAGTGGAGGTGTGGTGGTGTGTTGGGGCTTATGGGCGCTCAACATCGAGGTCATCAGTGCCCTGACACACATTAAAAGGAACGAATGTGGACAGACCTAAGAGAACTAAAGCACACACTCAACTTTAATAGTGGCAACTAGTTATTTATAGTTCGTACAAAATAGATACGTGTTTCAAAGTTTAACTGACCTTGATAGTAGTCACCAGGATTGTGAATAACCCGTTGCCAGCGATGTGGAAGTCTTAGGGTACTCTTAGCAGTGCCAGTTGTGTTGACAGTAAGTGCGGCGCGGTCTGTTCTTGAACGAATTTGTAGCAGTTCTGAAGCGAATGCCGTGGAGTGTTTCCTTCAATTTAGAAACAGAGTTGAACTCACAAGGGCTTAAATCGGCGGAGTGCAGTAGGTGGTATAGCAATTAGCAGCCCCATCAGTCAAACAAATCAGTAACATCTTGCACTATACATGCTTGAGCGTTGTCCTGCAACATGGTGGTCACGTCCTGCAGAAAGTGTCATCGCTTCTGTCTCTAAGCTGGTTGTAGGTTGTGTTCCAAATTGAACAGCATAGTGACAGAAGCGATGACACTTTCTGCCTGCAGGACAATGCTCAAGCATGTACAGTGCAAGATGTTACTGATTTGTTTGACTGATGGGGATGCTAAGTGCTATACCACCTACTGCACACCCCTAAATTAAGCCCTTGTGAGTTCAATTCGATTTCTAAATTGAAGGAAACACTTCATGGCATTCGCTTCAGAACTGCTACGAATTCGTCCAGCAATAGACCGCTCCGCTCTGTCAACACAACTGGCACTGCTAAGAGTATCCTACGATTTCCACATCGCTGGCAACGGGTTATACACAATGCTGGTGGCTACTTTGAAGGTCAGTAAAACTTTGAAATATGTATCTATTTTCCACGAGCTGTAAATAAATAGTTGCCACTATTAAAGTTCCAACCCTTGTAGATGAGTTTTTATCATGGCTGGTCCTCCCCAAGGCTATCAGTAGGGGCCTTGTTTCGATTTAGGTCTTCTAGTGCTCTGTCAAATTCTTCACGCAGTATCATATCTCTCATTTCATCTTCATCTACGTCCTCTTTTTGTTTCCATAATACTGTCAAGTACACCGCCCCTTTGAAGACCCTCTATATACTCCTTCCTCGTTTATGTTCTCCCTTCTTTGCTTAGGATGGGTTTTCCATCTCAGGAATCATGATAATCCTACAGGTGGTTCTCTTTCCTAAAAAGTCTCCTTAATTTTCCAGTTGGCAGTATCTATCTTACTCGTAGTGATGCATGCTTCTACATGCTTCTTACATTTGTCGTCTAGCCATCCTTGCTTAGCCATTTTGCACTTCCTGTCGATCTCCCTTTTGAGACGTTTGTATTCCTTTTGGCCTGCTTCAATTACTGCATTTTTGTATTTTATCCTATCGTCAATTAAATTCAATATCTTTTGTTATCCAAGAATTTCTACTAGCCCTCGTCTTTTTACCTACTTAATCACCTGGTGCCTTCACTATTCCTTCTTTCAAAGCTACTCATTCTTCTTCCACTGTATTTCTTTTCCCTGTTCTTGTCAATCGCTCACTAATACTCTCTCTGAAACACTCTATAACCTCTGTCTCGTTCAGTTTATGCTGGTTCCATCTCCGTAAATTCCTACCTTTTTGCAGTTTCTTCAATTTTAATCTACAGTTCAAAACCAATATATTGTGGTCATAGACCACATCTGCCCCTGGAATTGTCTTAAAATTTAAAATCTGGTTCCAGAATCACTGTCGTACGATTTTATAATCTATATGAAATCTTCCAGTGTCTCCAGGCCTCTTCCGTGTATACCACCTTCTTTCATGATTCTTGAACCAAGTGTTAGCTATGATCAAGTTATGCTTTGTGCAAAATTCTGCCAGGCGGCTTCCCCTTTCATTCCTGACCCCCAATCCACATTCACCGACTGCTTTTCCTTCCTTTTCCTACGAACGAATTCCTTTCCCAAATGACTATTAAATTTTCGACTCCCTTGATTAGTTGAATAATTGCTTTTATCGCATTAGACATTTCTTCAGGCTCTTAATCATCTGCAGTGGTAGTTGGCATATAAACTTGTACTGTGGTAGGTGTGGGCTTCATGTTCATCTCGGCTACAATAATAGGTTCACTCTGCTCTTCGTAGTAGTTTATCCGCGTTCCTATTTTTTTATTCATTATTAAACCTACTGCAATACCCCGATTTGATTTTGTATTTATAACCCTGTATTCCTCCCCCCATAAACCATGGACCTTGTCGTTGGTGGGGAGGCTTACGTGCCTCAACGATACAGATAGCCGTACCATAGGTGCAACCACAGCGGAGGGGTATCTGTTGAGAGGCCAGACAAACGTGTGGTTTCTGAAGAGGGGCAGAAGCCTTTTCAGTAGTTGCAGGGGCAACAGTCTGGATGATTGACTGATCTGGCCTTGTAACACTAACCAAAATGGCCTTGCTGTTCTGGTACTGCGAACGGCTGAAAGCTAGGGGAAACTACAACCGTAATTTTTCCCGATGGCATGCAGCTTTACTGTATGATTAAACGATGGCATCCTCTTGGGTAAAATATTCCGGAGATAAAATAGTCCCCCATTCGGATCTCCGGGCGGGGGCTACTCAGGAGGACGACGTTATCAGGAGAAAGAAAACTGACGTTCTACAGATCGGAGCGTGGAATGTCAGATCCCTTAATTGGGCAGGTAGGTAAGAAAATCTAAAACGGGAAATGGATTGGTTAAAGTTAGATATAGTGGTAATCAGTGAAGTTCGGTGGCAGGAGGAACAAGATTTTTGGTAAGGTGAACACAGGGTTATAAATACAAAATCAAATAGGGGTAATGCAGGAGTAGGTTTAATAATGAATAAAAAAAATAGGAGTACGGGTAAGCTACTACAAACAGCATAGTGAACGCATTATTGTGGCCAAGATAGACACAAAGCCCATGCCTGCTACAGTAGTAAAAGTTTATATGCCAACTAGCTCTGCAGATGACGAAGAAATTGATGAATTGTATGATGAGAGAAAAGAAAGTATTCAGGTAGTGAAGGGAGATGAAAATTTAATAGTAATGGATGACTGGAATTCAAGAGTAGGAAAAGGGAGAGAAGGAAACATAGGTCAATATGGGTTGGGGGAAAGAAATGAAAGAGGAAGCCGCCTGGTAGAATTTTGTGCAGAGCATAACTCAATCATAGCTAACACTTGGTTCAAGAATCATGCAAGAAGGTGCTATACATGGAAGAACCCTGGAGTTACTAAAAGGTATCAGATAGATTATATAATGGTAAGACAGAGATTTAGGAACCAGGTTTTAAATTGTAAGACATTTCCAGGGGCAGATGTGGACTCTGACCACAATCTATTGGTTATGAACTGTAGATTAAAACTGAAGAAACTACAAAAAGGTGGGAATGTAAGGAGATGGGACTTGGATAAACTGAAAGAACCAGAGGTTGTAGAGAGTTTCAGGGAGAGCATAAGAGAACAATTGATAGGAATGGGGGGAAAGAAATACAGTAGAAGAAGAATGGGTAGCTCTGAGGGATGAAGTAGTGAAGGCAGCAGAGGATCAAGTAGGTAAAAAGACGAGGGCTAGCAGAAATCCTTGGGTAACCGAATAAATATTGAATTTAATTGATGAAAGGAGAAAATATAAAAATGCACTAAATGAAGCAGGCAAAAAGGAATACAAACGTCTCAAAAATGAAATCGACAGGAAGTGCAAAATGGCTAAGCAGCGATGGCTAGAGGACAAATGTAAGGATGTAGAGGCTTATCTCACTAGGTGTAAGATAGATACTGCCTACCGGAAAATAAGACACCTTTGGAGAAAGGAGAACTTGCATGAATATCAAGAGCTTTGATGGAAACCCAGTTCTAACCAAAGAAGGGAAAGCAGAAAGGTGGAAGGAGTATATAGAGGGTCTATATAAGGGCGATGTACTTGAGGACAATATTATGGAAATGGAAGAGGATGTGGATGAAGATGAAATGGGAAATACGATACTGCGTGAAGAGTTTGACAGAGCACTGACAGACCTGAGTCGAAACAAGGCCCCCGGAGTAGACAACATTCCATTAGAACTACTGACAGCCTTGGGAGAGCCAGTCCTGACAAAACTCTACCAACTGGTGAGCAAGATGCACGAGACAGGCGAAATACCCTCAGACTACAAGAAGAATATAGTATTTCCAATCCCAAAGAAAGCAGGTGTTCACAGATGTGAAAATTACCGAACTACCAGTTTAATAAGCCACATCTGCAAAATACTAACGCGAATTCTTTACAGACGAATGGAAAACCCCTGGATAGCCATCACCAGACGAGAGTGAGGGAAACACTGGTCGATAGCTCGTAAACCGCTCAGGGAGTCACTACAGATAATGCAGTACTCACCTGAGCAGAAGCGTAAATACTCTAGAGTGTGAGAGATGGTGACCATCTTGGCAGTGAAAACACTGCAGCCAGCTGGCAGTGAGTGTTGTTCATAATGTTCCTGCAGAATAAGAGCATGACCGACATGACCAGCAACCATTGAACCATCAGTATAGACAATGTCACAGCCTTGAACCGTGGCAAGAATTGAGAGAAAGCTGCAACAGAGGGCCTCAGGAAGGACTGAGTCCTTCAGGCCCAGTGCCAAATCGAGCCAACACCATGTGGGGCGCACACATCCTGGGGGTATACACTGAGGGGCCCAGAAAAGAGTGGAAGACGGAAAACCTCAAGCCCAGAGAGAAGAGCTCTGACGGAAACTGTGAGCGTACACCCTGACCTGTGCTACCATTCCGGAAGGTGGACGATTGAATGAGGGAGCAGAAGACGATAAGTGGGATGCCCGGGCAAGCTACAGATTTGTGTAGCATAAGCGGCCAGTAATTGTTGGCGTCAGAACCACAATGGAGGGACCACTGCCTCCACAAGTACACTGTTGACAGGGCTTGTCAGGGAAGCACCAGTGGTGAGTCGGACCCCGCTGTGAAATATTGGGCCCAGCAACCACTATGCGGAAGGTGTTACCGAACCATAAGCCAGGCTTCCATAATCTAGGCAGGACTGAATTAATGCCTGGTACAGCCGTAGAAGGGTAGACCGATCGGCACCTCAGTTGGTGTGACTCAAGCAATGAAGAGCATTAAGACGCTGACAGCACATTTGTTTAAGCTGCCAAATATGAGGCAGCCAAGTCAACCAGGTATCGAAAACCGATCCCAAAAACTGATGTGTCTCCACAACACGAGAGGTTTGGTGTCAAGATAAAGCCATGGCTCACGTTGAACAGCGTGTTGCTGACAAATGCATAATGCAGGTCTTGGCAGCCGAAAACTGGAAGACATGTGCTACAGCCCAAGACTGCACATTTTGGGTAGCCCCCCGCAGCTGCTGTTCAGCAGCTGCAATGCCAGTGGAGCTATAGTACAGGCACAAGTCGTCAGCCTACAAGGAAGATGAGACAGGCATTCCACCACCACAGCAAGCCCATTAATTGCTATCAAAAAGAGGCACCCTCTTAATACAGATCCTTGCGGGACTCCATTCTCCTGAACTCAGGAGGAACTATAGGAGGCCACAACTTGCACACGGAAGGAACCAAGCGACAGAAAATTTTGTATTAAAATTGGGAGGGGAACCCAAAGATCGTAACCATGAAGCGTAGAGAGGATGTGATGTTGCAATGTCATATCGTATGCCTTCCACATGTCAAAAATGATGGCGACCAGATGCCGATGGCGACCAGATGCCGATGGCGACCAGATGCCGATGGCGACCAGATGCCGATGGCGACCAGATGCCGATGGCGACCAGATGCTGATGGCGACCAGATGCTGATGGCGACCAGATGCTGATGGCGACCAGATGCTGATGGCGACCAGATGCTGATGGCGACCAGATGCTGATGGCGACCAGATGCTGATGGCGACCAGATGCTGATGGCGACCAGATGCTGATGGCGACCAGATGCTGATGGCGACCAGATGCTGATGGCGACCAGATGCTGATGGCGACCAGATGCTGATGGCGACCAGATGCTGATGGCGACCAGATGCTGATGGCGACCAGATGCTGATGGCGACCAGATGCTGATGGCGACCAGATGCTGATGGCGACCAGATGCTGATGGCGACCAGATGCTGATGGCGACCAGATGCTGATGGCGACCAGATGCTGATGGCGACCAGATGCTGATGGCGACCAGATGCTGATGGCGACCAGATGCTGATGGCGACCAGATGCTGATGGCGACCAGATGCTGATGGCGACCAGATGCTGATGGCGACCAGATGCTGATGGCGACCAGATGCTGATGGCGACCAGATGCTGATGGCGACCAGATGCTGATGGCGACCAGATGCTGATGGCGACCAGATGCTGATGGCGACCAGATGCTGATGGCGACCAGATGCTGATGGCGACCAGATGCTGATGGCGACCAGATGCTGATGGCGACCAGATGCTGATGGCGACCAGATGCTGATGGCGACCAGATGCTGATGGCGACCAGATGCTGATGGCGACCAGATGCTGATGGCGACCAGATGCTGATGGCGACCAGATGCTGATGGCGACCACATGCTGATGGCGACCAGATGCTGATGGCGACCAGATGCTGATGGCGACCAGATGCTGATGGCGACCAGATGCTGATGGCGACCAGATGCTGATGGCGACCAGATGCTGATGGCGACCAGATGCTGATGGCGACCAGATGCTGATGGCGACCAGATGCTGATGGCGACCAGATGCTGATGGCGACCAGATGCTGATGGCGACCAGATGCTGATGGCGACCAGATGCTGATGGCGACCAGATGCTGATGGCGACCAGATGCTGATGGCGACCAGATGCTGATGGCGACCAGATGCTGATGGCGACCAGATGCTGATGGCGACCAGATGCTGATGGCGACCAGATGCTGATGGCGACCAGATGCTGATGGCGACCAGATGCTGATGGCGACCAGATGCTGATGGCGACCAGATGCTGATGGCGACCAGATGCTGATGGCGACCAGATGCTGATGGCGACCAGATGCTGATGGCGACCAGATGCTGATGGCGACCAGATGCTGATGGCGACCAGATGCTGATGGCGACCAGATGCTGATGGCGACCAGATGCTGATGGCGACCAGATGCTGATGGCGACCAGATGCTGATGGCGACCAGATGCTGATGGCGACCAGATGCTGATGGCGACCAGATGCTGATGGCGACCAGATGCTGATGGCGACCAGATGCTGATGGCGACCAGATGCTGATGGCGACCAGATGCTGATGGCGACCAGATGCTGATGGCGACCAGATGCTGATGGCGACCAGATGCTGATGGCGACCAGATGCTGATGGCGACCAGATGCTGATGGCGACCAGATGCTGATGGCGACCAGATGCTGATGGCGACCAGATGCTGATGGCGACCAGATGCTGATGGCGACCAGATGCTGATGGCGACCAGATGCTGATGGCGACCAGATGCTGATGGCGACCAGATGCTGATGGCGACCAGATGCTGATGGCGACCAGATGCTGATGGCGACCAGATGCTGATGGCGACCAGATGCTGATGGCGACCAGATGCTGATGGCGACCAGATGCTGATGGCGACCAGATGCTGATGGCGACCAGATGCTGATGGCGACCAGATGCTGATGGCGACCAGATGCTGATGGCGACCAGATGCTGATGGCGACCAGATGCTGATGGCGACCAGATGCTGATGGCGACCAGATGCTGATGGCGACCAGATGCTGATGGCGACCAGATGCTGATGGCGACCAGATGCTGATGGCGACCAGATGCTGATGGCGACCAGATGCTGATGGCGACCAGATGCTGATGGCGACCAGATGCTGATGGCGACCAGATGCTGATGGCGACCAGATGCTGATGGCGACCAGATGCTGATGGCGACCAGATGCTGATGGCGACCAGATGCTGATGGCGACCAGATGCTGATGGCGACCAGATGCTGATGGCGACCAGATGCTGATGGCGACCAGATGCTGATGGCGACCAGATGCTGATGGCGACCAGATGCTGATGGCGACCAGATGCTGATGGCGACCAGATGCTGATGGCGACCAGATGCTGATGGCGACCAGATGCTGATGGCGACCAGATGCTGATGGCGACCAGATGCTGATGGCGACCAGATGCTGATGGCGACCAGATGCTGATGGCGACCAGATGCTGATGGCGACCAGATGCTGATGGCGACCAGATGCTGATGGCGACCAGATGCTGATGGCGACCAGATGCTGATGGCGACCAGATGCTGATGGCGACCAGATGCTGATGGCGACCAGATGCTGATGGCGACCAGATGCTGATGGCGGGCAAAGGTTGTACAGATGGCAGACAACAGGCATACCAGATTATAGGTGGCAGAGCGGTCCTTATGGAACCCACCCTGAGATGGAGCCAGAAGCCCCTGAGACTCAACTAGCCAACTCAACCTCCGGCTCATCATGGGTTCGAGCAACTTGCAAAGAAAGTAGGTGAGGTTAATGGGGCGGTAGCTGTCCAACTCCAGTGGGTTCTTGCCATGTTTCAACACGGGGATTACAATGCATCCTCACCATTGTGACAGGAACTAACCCTCAATGCAGATATGATTGAAAAGGTCTAGGAGGAATCGCTGGCGGTCCACTGAGAGGTGTTTGAGCATCTGACAGTGGATGCCATTTGGCCCGGGAGCCGTGTCAGGGCAAGTGGCTAAGGCACTTTGGAATTTCCTTTCACTGAACGGAGCATTGTACGATTCAGGGTGGCGCGTGTGAAATGAAAGGCTCCGACGTTCCAACGACTCCTTCAGGGAGTAAAAGGACAGTGGGTAATTCACAGAAGTGGAACTCTGAGCAAAATGATCTGCTAAGTGGTTTGCAATTGTGTCTGAGTCAGTGCAGACTGTTCCAATCAGTGGAAGTGCAGGTACACTGACGAGGGTATGATAGCCACAGAGTCTCCTAATCTTGGCCCGAACCCACAATGGAGAGGTACGGAGGCCAATGGTGGAGACATACCTTTCGCAGCACTCTTGCTTGCATCGGCGAATTAGGCTGTGAGCTTGCGCACAAAGCCGTTTAAAGGCGATGAGGTGTTCCAATGAGGGATGCCACTTGTGATGCTGGAGTGCCCGCCTGAGATCTTTAATCCCCTCAGCCATCTCGGGCGACCACCAAGGCACAGTCCTCCACCAAGGGGCCCCAGAAGAACACAGAATGGCACATTCTGCGGCAGTAATGATGCCGGTGGTGACCGAGTGAACCACGGCGTCAATGGCGTCATTGGAATGAGTCTCAATAGTGGCAATGGAGGTGAACAGGTCCCAGTCAGCCCTATTCATAGTCCATCTGCAGGGGCGCCCAGAAGAGTGATGCTGTGGCTGTGACAGAAATATTGGAAAGTGGTCACTACTACACAAGTTGTCAAGCGCACTCCATGGGACAGATGGTAATAGGCTAGGGCTGCAGCTGGTAAGGTCGTTTGCTGACTATGTGCCATGTGCCACACTGAAATGTGTGAAGGTACCACTATTTAAAAGAGAAAGGTCGAGCTGTACCAATACTTGCTCAACGATGGTGCCTCAGCCTGTTGCCACTGATCCACCCCTCAGAGGTTTATGGGCACTGAAGTCGCCGAGTCGCAGATAGTAACAGCCAGAGGCATCCACACCCGAACAGTGACAACCTCTAAAGGCATTTGTAGAGGGACAGACTCACTGTAAAGGGAGTGATGGAAATAGATGCAGACACCACCAGGTACCCTCTCATAAGCTACCCAGTTCCTATAATAATCCCTGTAGCTATGGAGAGCAGGGGTACACGTCACCAGAAATCAAGATTCCTGAAGAACAATGTAGAGGAAAGGGTCAAGGCTGAGAAGTTGACTGAGCTCAGCAAGATGGCGGAAAAACCACTGCAGTTCCAATGGAGGCTGACATTGCCTCTTCGGTCCCTTCACACCTTTCTCAGCCAGGGGCAGATTACGCCACTGGGTCACCTGCTGCCACCGACTGAGCACCTGTGTGAGTGACATCCATTGTGTCAGAGTCAGGCCAGATCTAGGTCCGCAGCATACGCCAGTCTCTACCTCACCCTCAGATGCAGAGCTTGTAGGTTGCGGTGGGCTAGATGCCATCACAAGTTCCTTCATCTTAGAGGTCTTCTTGGATTTTTCTCTCTGCCCCTTGGGTTTCACTGGCTGGGAGGGCTTCACCAAGTCAGTCTCCGGCATGGAGTAGGATCACAAAGCCCTACAACCAGCTGCTTGTGGGCACTTATGCCATTGCCGGGCGTCATCTTTCCCACTTGTGGAAACCTGGGAAGGGAGGGACCCCTTGCAAGAGAGAGCAGCTGAACAAGTTGGACATTTCTCTAGCTTAGAAGTGGGGACGGACATCCCCAATACCCAATAGGTGTGTGGGGAGGGGATGGTTGCTCCCAAAGTAGGTGGAGCAGGAGCAGCAGGGTGGATAGTGCCCCCATGGTTAAGGGGGTGTTTGGACTTGATCGACTTTGTGAGCCGACTGAAATTCTCTGAGCTGATAGGGCCATCATGGTGGTGGTTGTGGTGGCATATGAGGATGCCATTCACACCAGATGGAGTCATTCATATTTCCTCTTAGCCCCAGTATAAGTCAGTCGGTCCAGTGTCTTGTTGTTGTTGTTGTTGTGGTCTTCAGTCCTGAGACTGGTTTGATGCAGCTCTCCATGCTGGTAGAGCTGCATGCCCTCAGGAAAAATTATGGCTGTAGTTTCCCCTTGCTTTCAGCCGTTCGCAGTACCAGCACAGCAAGGCCGTTTTGGTTAATGTAACAAGGCCAGATCAGTCAATCATCCAGACTGTTGCCCCTGCAACTACTGAAAAGGCTGCTGCCCCTCTTCAGGAACCACATGTTTGTCTGGCCTCTCAACAGATACCCCTCCGTTGTGGTTGCACCTACGGTAAGGCCATCTGTATCACTGAGGCACGCAAGCCTCCCCACCAACGGCAAGGTCCAGTGTCTTATGTCCATGATTTTCTGCTCCTTCTGTAAGATCCGGCAGTCCGGCGAGCAAGGTGAATGAGGCTCTCTGCAGTTGACACAGATGGGAGGTGGGGCACATGGAGTATTGGGATATGATGGGTATCCACAATCTCGACATGTGAGGCTGGAAGTACAGCAGGAAGACATATGGCCGACATTGCAGCACGTAAAGCACTTTGTCAGGGGAGGGATATAGGGCTTGATGTCACAGTGGTAGACCATCACCTTGACCTTCTCCAGTCATGTATCACCCTTGAAGGCTAAGATGAAGACACCAGTAGCAATCTGATTATCCTTCAGACCCCAATGTATGTGCCAGATGAAATGAACACCTTGATGTTCTTAATTGGCGTGCAGCTAGTGATTAGACTAAAAAGGTGGTCCCTACGGAAAATAATATCCTGGACCATATTTAAACTCTTATGGTGTGTTATGGTAACTGAAACATCCCCCAACTTGTCACAAGCAAGTAATCTCCAGGACAGTTTTTGTCAATACTGACCAAGAGCGCATTTTGGACAAGCCCTCCACCTCCCTAAACATGTCCTCTAAATGCTCTATGAAGAATTTAGACTTTTTTGACATGAAAGACTTCAGCTCTTGTACAAACTAGGAACCAGAGCAAATAAGTGTCACTGCCATCCTGAGACACTCCTCCCACATTGTGGCCAGGGAGGGGAATGATTTGGGATTGTATTTCTGAGCATTGAACCGAGCCCAAGAATGCTTAGAGACTGCTGGTAGATGGCCACCAGCAACAGATGATGCACCACGATTCATTGTGGGTCATCTACACTGATGCCACCCACTGCGACCAAGGGCCCTCCCCACGGGCACCACCCAGCCTCTACAAGGGCCACCTGGCAGGATGGCCATTGCCGGGAGTCCCGATACCCCAGGGAGATAGGCCTCTACTCTTCTCCTTGGCATACGTGGGGAGTTGGCGCAGGCATCAGCAGAGTGATCCCTGTGTTGTAAGGGGGCTACAACCAACAGGGTACATGGCAGCTCCACCACAATTGACTGGCTACTATGCTGGATATTACGTGCAAGGAAGTCCTTGGTCATCAGCTGTGCAAAAAGCAACAATGCACAGTGCACGGTGGAAATTGCACCTAGGAATGTATCCTCACCCAAGAGATGGGGAACGAACAGAACGGCAGTGCGACGATGAGAAGGCTGGCTAGAGGTCTCTATGCACAATGGGCACAATGTACCATGTAAGGTGCCCTTCCCCAATTGGTTCGCTCTTCAGAAGAATTGGAAATATGGAGGTCAAACCCGAGAAGGGACCATCACATATAGGTTGAAGCATTTCAGACTCCTTTTAGTCAGCTCTTATGACAGGCAGGAATACTGTGGGCCTATTCTAACCCCCGTACCTGCAGGGGGACCCTGAGATGAATTTGTATAGCTTTAACATTAACTGTCCCCACCAAATAATAGTATTTGTGTGAATGGAGGATACCTAGAAATTCATTAATGTGCCAGATACATGACCTGCATTGATCGAAAGTCAATTCATCTGCATACTTCAGATGTTTGCCGAATCCTTAACAGCTTACACTAGAGGTCAGGCCATTTGGGCAAGAAAATTTCTTTGTTTTCAACATTATTAGCATGATGCGAGCAAAATCAAAACTGGGTCAATATGCTATTTGTTGTAAGTCAATCACCTTTGACAATACCTCAGTTACAATCATCCATTCACCATCAGCACCAAAAGGATATCGCAGTGAAGCAGACATCAGCAGTTTGATTTGTACCCAAGTCATGAGTGATGACAGCCAATGGCGTATTTGTTCATCTATGTTTATTTGTTATGTTTGTCACTAGTAATTAGGGCCTTGCAGGTGTTCAAAGCCCTCCCATGACATCTTCACTCCTCTGTGCCCCAAACTATTGTTGCTATGATGGTCCATCGCAAGACTGCTCACCTCGCCATCATCTTCCTGATCTTCCCTTTCTCATTGTTTCTTTTTGGAGCAATTAGTCTGTTGTTAATTTGCTTGTAAATAATTGCACATGCATCCACATGATATACAGTATGCTAGAACTCTCGTTCAGTACAAACCATGTGTGACCTGTGAAGATATTGGACATTTTTTGCCATAAAATTGTCTGTGGATCTGCACTTCACAATGTCTATATTGCACTGGGTCATACACAAGCATGGTAATGGAAAGTAAACTAATAGTTTGGCACTTGTGACAGATGAGACCTGTTGGAATATAATCAAGTATTTTGTTGCATAATTTTGCTTAATTAGGCCAGCGACTGAATGATACTGTGAATTATTGGTTTTAGTGTTTCTATTCTTTACCATGATGTTTGGTTTGTGTTCAACAAGTTATATAAAAGTGAAAATCCATCGTATGTCTACATCAGTCATTGCACTTTAAACCTTGGTCTTGGACTTGACTGGAAACTTGTTGCCTTGTTGGATGAGTCATCTCAAGCTGTATCAAGTGGATGAAAGTGTATGGGTATGGAGGCAACCTCACGGATCCATAGACCCCACAAGACAGGAGGTGGAAGCTCTGTAATGGTGTGGGGCATGTGCAATTTGAGTGATTTTAACCCCTGATATGGAAATGCCACGTAGCTAGTGCCCCCATCATGTAGACAGTTAGCCTGGTTCAAGTCTTGCGAGTTGACACCACTTTGGTGACTTGCGTGTTGATGGGGATGAAATTATGAATGTAAGGACAACCCAACATCCAGTGCCTGAGCAAAGAAAATCCCCGACACAGCCAGGAATCAAACCTGGGCCGTTAAGTATGATATTCTGTCGAACTGACCACTCAAATACCAGGGATGGACACCCCTAATATGTCTAGATGTGATAGACAGGTGACATGTACTTAAGAATCCTGGCTGATCACTTGCATCCATTCATGTCCATTGTGCATTCCAACAGACTTCAGCAATTCCAACAGGTAAATGCGACACTCCACATATCCGGAATTGCTGCCGAGTGACTCCGGAAACACTCCTTTGAGTTTGAACACTTACTCTGGTCCCCTCATGTGTGCGAATCTCATGGGTGCCCAACAATGAGGTCGTCATGATAGAAAGTGTTACTGGTACCTTTTTGCGAGGACACAGTTTCCCAAAAATACAGAATATATAATGACTAAAAATAAATTGGGTTTGATGGGTTAAGTCACACAGAAGAACTACACAGCAACAAGAAAAAAATGGCAGATGAGGCTATCTGGTTTAGAATCGGGAGGGAGTTTGGGTGGGAGGGAGGGAGGAAGGGAGGGAGGGAGTAAAGGAAGGGAAAAAACTGAGCAGAAAGGAAAGGAGCACGCAAAAGGAGAAGGGACTGGTTGGTGCACTTGCAGAGAGCCGTGCACAGTGGGGATGTGAATTGGGAGATGATAGAACAGTGGGGTGAGGGTGGGAGGGAACATTTTGGCAGAAGGAGGGAGACAGTAGGTTACTGTAGGTTGAGGCAGGGATGGTTTCAGAAGCAGAGTATGTGTTTTAAGGGTAACTCCAGTCTCCAGAGTTCAGAAAAGCTGGTGGTGTATGTGACAACACAGATTGCCTGGGTTGTGAAGCAGCCATTGAAATTGGGCATGTTATGTTTACCTCCATGTTGTGCAGGGTGTTCCACTTTCCTGTAGTAGGTCATGTGTCACATTTACAATGAGCAGCAGTCTATCCCTTCTGTAACTCTCGACATTATACAGCAAGGAACTTTGAGGCGAGTACATTCTGACTCTTCAATTTAGAAATTCATGGCAATCCTCCTACGGTACTAGCCAGTCAATTTCTCTCTCTCTTTGATGGGTGGAGCAGGTGAATTATGAACTTCATAGTTGTTCTGGTACAAATAACAGAGTTATTCATCACATGGCCCTTACTTAAAGAATACTAATTTCAGTTAGAATTTACAGAGGAAAATAATTATGCAAGCAGAAAAATGAAAGTTCCAGGTTAAGTTGATAACACAATGTGCAAGTTTATTTTATAGGTCATCCTCATTATCAGGAGAAGTGAAGTTATGTCATCCTTTGGTAGGCCTGGGAGATTACTTGGGCCGATCACTGCTACAACCTTGTGACTCTGGCTAAAAATGGGGGTGAGATGCAAATACAAGAATGAAACAAGAGAGTTCTCTTAGCCTCTCTCATCTTAATTCTCCACAATCCTACCTACACATCATGGTTCTGTTAAGCTGAGCTACCCAGTGGACGGTTGGGTAACCAACCCCAGTTGTGAACTGGGTCAGCAAGCTGACAGGATATGAAGGACAGTGGAAGGAAATGGGAAACCACTACTGGAATTTCTTCCCTAGATGTTCATGGGCTTGATCTCTTTGTAAAATATTCCAGAGGTAGAGCTTCCCCTCAATCGGTTCTCCAGGAGGCAAATACAATGAGGAGTCCAGAGATTTGGGAAAATGGAAAAGGAAGGAAGGAGAAGAAGGAAGACTTATTGAGGATTGGTAGTTGGAATGTTTTAACCCTTCTCCAGGAAGGGAAATTGTACTATTCAGGTGAAGATAAAAATGGAATGAATAAGGTTGAAATTTTGACAGATGGAGGACAAGGTAATCAAGGTTAAATATGTTAGTGGAAGAACATTGATGATGAGACAGAGAGAAAAAGAAAGACTTACTTATCATCCAGTTCTATATGCCAACAAGTAATCATTCAGATGAAGAGGTATAAGAATGTTGTGAGATGATAGAAAACTTAGCAGAGAGAAAAGAAATGCATGTATTGTTATAATGGGTAATTGGAATGTGGTAGTTGGTGAAGGACCAGAAGGAGAAGCTCTGGGAAAATACGGACTGGGTGAAAGAAATGAGAAAAGGCAAATGTTTTTGGAATACTGCAATGAAAATTTCATGGTAGTTGGAAATACTCTATTTGGTAACCACAAAAGATGACAGTGTACTTGGATACCTTGATTTGACAACAAAAGATATCAAATTGATTACATAATGATACAACAAAGACAACAAAATTGCCTAAAGAGTCTCAAAAGCTATCCAGGGGCAGATACTTATTCAGATCATATATTAGTAATAGCTGATGTTCTAGTTTAATTGAAAGGAACCTGGAAAGGACAGAAGAGAGAGCACATTAACTTTGAGAAACAAAGACAAAGGCAAATGTGAAAAATTGGAGAATGCATATTGTGAAATCATAATGAAAAGTCAGGAAATGGAATGCACAGATGGAAGGCAGGATCATTTTAAAAATAGGATCAAAAATGCAGCTAAGGAAACACTGAGTCAAGGAGAGGAAAATAATAAAAGAAGAACAGGTAACACCAGTTATGATAACCAAGATCGGTGATTGCAGGAAATGGAAAACTGTAGACACAGAAGAAGTGAAGCATAACTACAGAAGTTTAAATAATGAATTAAGAAGGGAGACAGAAGAAGCAAAGGACAAATGGCTGACAGGAGAGTGTGACAAGACAGTGAAATTAGAGAAAGAAGGAAAATATGATTTCATGTACAAAGAAGCAATGGATTTGACATTCAGGGGAAAAGAGAAACGACAATGGACTGAAGGAAGTAGAGGCAGCAGATGGTAAAATGGTGAGTGAACCCCAAGAAATTATGATAAGATGGGAAGAATATATAAAATGGCTATATGCTGTAAACAGCCGACCAAGTGAAGAAGACATTGGGATAGAAGAAGAAGATGAAGTTGCAGATGATGACAAAGGAAACGCAATACTAACTAGTGAGATTTAAGAGTCTATAAAGTCATTGGAGAAAGAAGGGAAAAGGGAGTTGATTGAATTGTGTAATCAAATATTCATGACAGGAAAATAGCCAATGGACATTACAGAAAGAATCTTAATACCTGTAGAAAAGCAAAAGAACAGCAAAAAGTGTGAGAAACATAGAACAGTGTGCCTGATACACATGCAGCGGAAGTCTTGCTGAGGATGCTCAGCACAAAGCTATGTGGACAGTTGAATTGCATACTAGGAGATGAACAATTTGGTTTCAGGTGAGGAATGGGGACTACAGGTGCCATTGGGCTACTAAAGGTGATAGGGAAAACGTACATGGAGAGGAAAAGGAAGGTGTATATTGCATTCATTGATCTTGAGAAGCCTATTGACACTGTCAGATGGGACAAACTGATGGAAATCTTAAGGAAACATGGACCTGACTGAATGGATAGATGGGTAATTAAAATCTATATTTGAACCAGAGAGCAAGAGTAAAAGTAGGAGGTGTGATGAATGAAGAAATTGAACTCTTAAGAGGTGTAAGACTAGGTGGTTGCTTATCACAAACACTGTTCAATATATACCTGAAGGAAATTATTAATGAAAGTTTTGATGGAAGTGGAGGAGTTTATATAGGGGGTCAGAGAGTGGAGCGTATAAGATTTGCAGATGACATGGTTGTGATGGCAGAGAGTACAAGAGAGATGGAACAAATGTTATATGATCTAAACACAAAATTAGAAGAGGCTTAATCCATGATAAGAGCTGCTGTAAGGCAGAATACCATACTACTACTACTTTGGTAGTATTCCCTCCATGATTTGTATTGAGTACCCCCTACATTTGATCAACAGCTTAGGGAGAACTGTCAATTGCTGAATCATCCCTTGATAAGTTTGATGCCTCATGGCTGAAACCTGTTTCAACACGACACTCAGTAAAAACTGAAGGTGCAAATATAGACTAGCGAATCACTTAAAGATTGGAAGGAAAGATTCCTGTTTCTTTGAAACAGCAGTCAGCCTCATTTGTGTCATTTCTCTCAGCCAGGCACTTACAAATATCACATCTGTAAATCTCAGCTTTTCCAGATGTCCAGGAATTAGGTCAGCAACGTCCCAGAATATTCACATGTTTTGGAAACACATTTATCAATTGGCATACATTCACATTTAATTCCTTTATAGGCAATAGAATATTTTGTTTTCTCAAGCAGCACCAACAATACTAGGCACCCTGATGTGATTTAGCTCCATTAAGAAGTAGGAAGGTTTTGCAAGGATACTGGCTGTCATTAAGCTTTTTCTGTTATTTTGAAACAGGTGTCATCACAGAAGTTTTAATGCTTTTCATCTTTACACAGCATTCCTCTGAACAGAATTATAGGTGGGATACTTGCAATTACAGCATCTCCACATTCAACTATTGTTACATTCTCACCATGATCACCAGCAATAATCTGAACTCTTTTTGTCTCTGAAAAAGGGTCAAGTGGCAATCCACCTTGTCCACACTAAATATATTTTAGTGTTTACCAATAAATCCTTTATTTAATTTGCAACTTGTGCCAACTTTTTGGCAATATCAGTGAAATAAATATTGTCAGCCATGTCCTGCAAGCTAGTAATTTATCGTTTTGAATGTTATTTAAATATTATTCATTTAGCGAAAGCTAAACAATCTGCCAAAAGATATGTTCTGGTTGCAAGGTTTATATTGTGGATCTACCCATATGAACCTGCTAATGAGGTGTTCACAGGTGTCAGCTGTCTCAAAAACAATAATTAATTATGGCAGAGCACAATATGAAGAAATCCTCAGTAAAGGAAACATAATTATTCTTATTACAATGAACTAATCGGTGTCTTATTAGAGATCTACATTCAAACAATGAAATTCCAGGGTAGGATGTAATTGTATGAGAGTGGTCTCAGTTCCCCGAGACTGCAGTGAGTGTGTTGTGCCAATGCATGTGACAAGGTTCCGTTAGATGGTGGATCTGACTTCAGTACATCGAAAGTACCACCAAGTTGCCCATCACTTAACTGCCACCATTTAATGATGTAATGCAGTTCGGGCATTTTTATGACATTTTTGATCTTGTGGTAAATAATGAGGAATTACAGGGCACTGCTAAGCATTATCATTTGCTTAGTTAAGTAATGTGAAGCTCACAATGCCACTGCTCATATACTAGTGACTAGCACTTACTTTAATGTGGCCTTTAATATGGTTTGCAACAGATACAATAACACTCAGTTTCTTGCATCAACACGTGGGAAGAAACTTAGCACTCCCATCAATGACAAGGGCATGAGCAAGTGCATTTCATGCACTGCTTAACAAGGCTCCAAGCAATTGTGCATGCACCGGTGGCATTACAACTAGATGCATCCCTGCAAGACATGATTATGTTTCAGCCCCTGAAAGAAAAAGTTGACCAGTCTGTAAGAACAAAATCTGAAGCCAGTCTGAGTCCCAATAGCTCCCTGTCATCTGAAGAGAGAGTGCTTTCCTCAAAAATAAATGTGAATCATTGCAGACCACAAGACTACAGTACCACCATGGCACAGCACACCTGGGAACAAACAGCAGTCTCCCTCCAATGCCAAGCACTTAGGTAATTGGAGACAAATCTAAGTTGCTATTAGAAGGCAAGGATTGTCTCCATAGGAAGTGATCGTCCTGTGCTTCAGTATATGTCAGGGCAGTATCAAATGGTAGAGCACATTTCATCAAGGTGTTCAGTCATATTATGTTTTGCAAAATCTTACACTGATGCTCAAACCTCCTTGAACAGATTCTTGGAGACAGAAGAATTAGATCATGTTGTAATGATGAGAAGAGCAGCAATGCAAAAACACACAAATATACATTCCACATGCAGGTCCATTGTTTGTCTTCTGTTTTGGGAAGAGATGAGTCAGTACTCAATTCTTTTCACACTGCAGCAAAATGCTTCTCTCAGACTGAATAGAAATTTGTGAGACAACCAAAGTTTAAAGAAAGCTATGCCGAGTTTATGAGGGAGTACAAAGACTTAGCAACCAGTAGTCATTACAGATGCCATTTTGTGTTACATGGTGCATAGTACTGTCTCTGAGGAAGGCAGATCGACTACTGACTGAGAGTAGTGTTTGATTTTTCTACCATATTGAACATGGATTAGTAACTAAACAGTTTGTTAATGACAGGACCAACCATTCAACAGGAATTGTAATCCATAATATTGTGTTTCTGAATGCACTGCATTGCCTTCACAGCAGTTATAGAGAAGACATATTGACAAGTTCTGGTAGCAGGTGAAGATCATGCTTACCAACAAATATTATGGAAGAGTGATATGTGCAACACTTCAGGAATACCAATTGAAGACAGTCACATGACAAACGGCTTGTGCAACCTTTCTTGCAGAATGGTGTCTGTTACAACCAGCTCACAAAGAGAGTGACCACATTGAAGCAGCAAACATCGTCACTAATTGTTTCTTTGTGGACAATCTTTCGTTGTGATTCAGTAGGGCCAGCAATCAAGCTCCAGCAAGATCTCACAAGGATATTTATGAAAGGTGGATCCTCACTATAGAAATGGTGCAGCAACAGTGTGACTACTCGAAAATATCCCCTCAGTGGCGCAAGAAACACAATTACCTCTACTGCTTGACAACAATGAGGATGTTAAAACTTTAGGTTTACTCTAGCATCCAGCATCTTGTGAACAGTGTCAAACCAGCCCCTGATGTCTACAGCTTCATAAAATGCACTGTATTGTTTGTCACTTCATCACATTTTTATTCATTTGGATTAATTAGGCCCATTGTGAGCACATGCAAGATATTTGACATTGACTATGGCAATGTAAGTTAATGTGGAATGAGCCCTTGCCTTTAGAATTGCACTCCTTGTGGCAGACACTATACAGTGTAATTTTTATGACAGACAGCAGCTGTGTTGATCATAGAGTCATTGCTGGAGGGATACCTGTCAGCATCAAGAAGTCAGTACAAGAACTGGAGGATTGTCAAAAGAATCATCATTTGGTTCTGTTTCATGTACCAGAGACCTATCTGTATATTATATAGTTACAAAGTTACTTTCACATTACACTGCACAAGCTGTGATACATGAGCTTAAATACATGAAGTCAGTTTTATTGAATTACTAAGCAACATGTGTGTGAAACTCTTGATACCCACAGACAATAAGACCTGTCTATGATTTAAAAACCAGTGAAGTATTTTAAGAAGATTTTAGGAAGTTTGTCCGGCCACAATTGTATCAAGAGGAGTGGCTCTTCTGTCATTTTAGAAAAGTACTTGGATGTGTAATTGCAATACATACAAATATTTTTGTAAACTGTAAGTGGAAATTGGCATGTTTAATGAATATTAACTGTCGTGACGTGCGCAGGCACACAAACACAACAGTTGACTACCGCAGCACAGTTAAGTGGCACCTGCAACTTACTGCCGGCACCTCCCGCCAGCCAGCACTACAGGCGTTCCTGCCAAACATTCAATCAGCCGGCAACTAAGCATGTGCACGAGCCTTTTTCCGGCGCGGATGGTCACACTACGATATGACCATCTGCCAGTCAGGGATCACCAACGGCTGCCAATCATCACTCTGGAATCAGCGGAGGAAGACTGGAGCTGCTGGGTTAAATAGCCACAAGAAAGGGAAACCGGCGTCCTTCAACCTGCCGCAGACTGCCACCTGGAATATACTTCAATGCAGCCAGAACATCCAGGTGCCACGTCTTTACTATGCCAGCCACCGACCCCAGACACTGCACCCCTGTACTTCCTTGTGATCTGCCAGAAAACATTGTGAGAAAACCCCAACAAAAGAATGTAAATTCAGTTCAGTTGCTAATATTTCGATTCAATAAGGTGGCATATTCTTTGGTTTGTTATACAATTTTGGTAGGAGAAGAAGCCTTTTGGTTTTGAAGAAAGTTTATCTTTCTGTAAAATTAAGTGGTGGCCTAGTTCCACCTAATAAAATTTTTTGTTCGCTCATGGGTTGTAATCTGTGTATATATAACACAAACTGTCATATAACCTATTACTTTGGTAACGTTATGTATTTCACAATGTGTATAGTATGTATGAATGACAGTGGCTACCATAAAGTTATTTTTAAGTTCAAATAAAGGATTTACACTTTTATATGCTTTCAGAGTTCTCTCTCTCTTGTGCATGAAATCTGGTGCAGGTGAATAAAGCATTTCTGCAGGGTGGGACAATAGCTGCTTTATCGTGCTTCACTGTATCTGCTGATTTGAGTTGTTTATTCCATGCCGTCTCAATCTGGTTCAGTTATGTGCCATGCCCTTAGACCTGTGAGCACTGTGAGTACTGCCATTACATCAATAGAATGAAAATGAAGTTTATTGTCATTAAGATTCCATATACTATGTACAGCCTTTAGTTATTAAGGAGAGATTCTCTTCTAGATGAAGATGCAGTATGTCAGTATTCTTTGATAAACATTTTGGATTGTTCATAGAGAATTTAGACTTTAGGTAACATTTCAGTTACCAGTGCAGGAGAAGTTGCAAAGGTTGTGGGGTCAGGAAACCAACTGGAGTGCTGGACATAATGTTACTGAAGTTGTGGTAAATAGAATGAGCAGAAAGGAGTTTACTTCCTTAAGTAAGTAGGAAGTGTGCAGGGCAGCACACAAAATGAGGAAGTATTGTAATGGCTGAAATCTCTGGGCTGATGAAATTTGTGAAAAGAGGTCAGGAAGCAATGTGATGTGAATTATATGCTACAAAATCTAACTTTCTTGCTCCTGGTGAAACTCACATGTGCTCTGCCAGGCTCAGGGGTGCTGCCTGACTGTCCCCTCTCCTCCAGTATTGGGGTCCGCTCCTCTTGAAGAGGTCCTGATTGACAGAAAAAGAAATTTGCAGTTAATGCAACCAACATTTTACCTGCAAACATAAAGCAACCAAATAAAATAAGATCGTTTCAAAACAAAATGAAAGAGAATGGAATCATTTATGTCAGTCTTTTCAAATCCCTACTGATAAGTGAATGACCAGCATCTAATCTACTCAATTATGCACAAGAATCAACATTACTAACAAACTTCCAGAAAGCCAGAACTTTACTCCAGTTGGAGGCTGGCTATCTGAAGACCGTCAAGGCAAACAAACATTTACCATCAACATTTCAAAACATTACTGAACAAATTTTAAAATTTTAAATCCTGTAGTCATCCGCCTATTAAAACACGCAACCTTATGTTACAGAGTTAACTCACTGTGCCAAGTTCTACAGTTACAAACAGTGAATAAGACTGTATTTGCAGCCTCACTCACTGCAGGCATATACTCACACTATATTAATCCAGTCTTTTGCAAAGAGAGAACATAGTGACTAGCAAAAAGCTTCACCCACAATTTCAAACTATCATGAATTTTTCTCAGGTACACCCAACACAAAGTTATAGGAAAAATGATTATCGCTTACAAGATTTTTGCTGTTCACACAGTAAAATTGCCACACCAAACACATGCAATGTAACTCTCCTTTCTTTACTTACTGATGAGTAGATGCAGCCAGGAGAATGAGTGGCAAATGGGTGGGGTATTTCTCAGCTGGATTCTTTGTAGAAGTGGGGCAGGAAGAAAAGTGGATGGTTATGACAACATGACGGAATAGGAGACACAATAGGATTGAGGTGCAAGTGGGTGATGTACCATCTGACTGCTGCCTTAAAATCCATCCGTACACCACACAACAGACGGCTGTCTGTTGCTGCCATGTTAAGAAGCCTGAAATCCAAACTCAATGCCTATGATCTTGCCTGTGTCAGCCACGGCATAGTTCCCATCCATGAGCCATGTGACACTGGACAACTTTCAAGCATTCCTCAAATGGTCAGCCTTTATAGGTCACTGCAGAGTGGAGCACCACCCAATCAAAGTTCCAGGCACGACTCCAATTATCTACTTTGGAGTGCTGTGACTATATTCCTAGCAGTGCAGCACACAATATTGGTATTTCAAGTGCAGCCTATACTGATGGCGCCTACAGCAGTGTTTGTCAGTTGTTAAAAGACAGAGTGCAGGAATGTAAGCTTCAACAATAGTTCTCATATTAGTGCCAATCTTTTAGTGGATCAGAACAATGTCTACCTTGCCTTCACTGGAAAGCTGTTTCATTTGCTGCATGTTACCGTGTACAATGTGTGTGTTGCAATGAAGCTCTATTCTTCTCACCTATTCAGGAACATCTCTCTTCTTGTGCACTTTTCCTTACTTTTCTGTCTCTGAAAATTTATTTCCATTGTCTCATGTTCCATCAGGTAGCATTCCGATCTGTGTTCATGTGCTTCCACACCGAGCTTGATGGTTCTGCTCCATGTTTAAAAAACATTGCTTTTGTTTCCTTTGGTTTGCAGATGACTATACACTTTTGTTTTCTCATGTGCTGTGATTCTTTGCCTCATTCTTACCTGTTTTATCTTGTGCCTGTCTTGTGCCACTCCATCCCTTCATTCTCGTATCTTTCTGCCTGTGTCATTACACCACACAATCCCTCCTTCAAGATGTCCTGGCCTGATTGCTGTATTTTTCTTCCAGGTCTGCACCTCCTTGATGGCACTGCCATCTCCTCCATGGGAATAACAGTTTTCATATTTTTTTGCTGCTGTTACAGTGACAACTTTACCCCTGAGTACAGCACACAACATTGGAATCTAGGACATCACCAGTGCACCTTGCAGTGCCCTACTTGCACCTTCATGAATGATTCTCTTTAGTACAACATTACAGCCTGTCAGGACTATTTACACATTGCTTTCGCTAGGAAGCTGTTTCACTTGCTGAGTATTATGTTGTTCCTTCCGTGTTGCAATGGTATTCTAATGTTCATGGCTACCTGAGCACATTTCATTCTTGTGCACGGATCATCCAGAATTGGTGGTACATCGGACCATGAGTGTGGGTGGCAGGTTGGGCAAGGGAGTTCCTTGTTGAACTCCCTATAGAAGATGAGGCAGAATGAGAAACAGAATGGTCAGGGAACAGACTGTAGAGAAAGGCTTAGTGGGAAAAATTTTATGAGCAAAGGCAATGGCATCCCACATAAATCAAGAGGACAAGATGTGTTATTGTATGTACATTATCTTTGGATACAGTATCTGTACATTTGTGAGGGCTAATCTAAAACTACAGTCAGGATTTTCACATGGTTTTCATTAATAGACACATCGGTTAGTTAGCAAGGTTGGTTTTTATAGCCTATTACTGCAGTGCCAGACATGTCCAGCCATTGATACTTAGTGTTAGCTGTGGTAGCTATGAGAAATGTAGGAATAGTTTTTGATGTAAAGAAATGGTCAGAATGTTAATTTTTCTGAACAGTCTACTTACAAGACACAGACATAAGTTCTCTTTCATAATAAGTCATCAGTGAACATATACATCCATGACTAGAAGTGTAGCAAATATTGTAGTGTAATACCTTCACTGACTTTGCCACCCACAAAGAAGGGAAATATAAGAAGCTCCTTCCACAAAACATACAGTGCTCGGTTCTGTAGAAATACAGCAGAAATATACATTTCTAACACCAACTGTCAGCCTGTGTGGTCAGATAGTACGCAAACTCAACAACACATCACAGTACCACACAGAAATTGGACATTCCTACAGATGTGTGCACTCAGAAACAAACATTCTGGCAGGTCCCTTAAGTCCAATGGTTCACAGAAGAGTTAAGGGAGCCTCTGAAAATGTTGGTACCAAATACTTCATAGGGTAGTGCTGAATTTATCAACTACAGCCTGTCAAACTAGATTCACACCCCAATATTTAATTTCATTTTCTCCCCTAAGAGGCTGTACAAAAATATTCTGTTTTGAAATTCAAATCATCCTCAATGAATGAAAAATGAGTACATAGAAAATATTTTTCATCCAAGAGCAAACTTCAAATGGAATACTCCCATTTCTAAATATTTTTGGTGGGAGAATCATGAAAGTGAAGGTATGAAATGACATGAAAGAGTGCTTGGTAGTGGAGACGTAATGTTTTCTGTTCATCTGTAGAATAGCCAACTTGCATTGGAGCTCTCATGTTACTTGATGTGATATTATTTCTTGGTCAAAGAGGCTTGGCAGTCAGAGGTTCCGCTCAGGAAATTGCAGATACAAACAAAGAAAATCTCTTGTGAATATTAGTACCCTTATTTCTACAATGATCCAATACATAAGCAAGGTCAGATACCAACAAGTGTCTGGAAAGAGTTTACATGTGCATTATCTGATATGCGATGCTCACAATGAATGCATTTCTAGTTGTCATGCGACTGGTGCCATATTGGAACAGAGAGAAAATAAAACATTTTTCTCAATTACTGTTGCTGCAACTCCAGATTAAAATCACACTGAACAAACAACATTCACCCTGCATTATATTTACTGTGATAAGGGTACTGATAAATGTCAAACACTTGACTGGTTTTTGGAATTTGTAGATTGTAATCAGGAAACAAGAGTAAAACTGTTAGAAATATTTTACTAAATTTCCAGTCTTCCCAGTTTTTACAAGATTTTTACCATCTTTCTCTTCCCAGGTATATTAAGATCCTTGTTACACTATGTTTTATTACCACAATACCACTCTGGCTATATCTGTATAAGTATCAAGTGCCTATTGTTTAGAGCGAGTTATCATGAAGCTTCACTGGTGAAAAAAGTATGACTAAAAAAATATGACTAAAAAAATAATTTTGTGACCTGATAAATCATTGATGACCCTACAACCCTTGCCACACGTCCACGTCATCAGACAAAACTATACTTGTTGCTAAGAACCAGTGGTTCAGAGTTGTCATACTTTTGTTGCAAATTATGCATGTAATTACTGGTCTAATGCATAAATAATGTTATACATAAATGTTTTGATGTTCCCTGAGAATATCATCTTTAGAAGCAACAGTAAAATTTTCCCTTATTTCCAATCAAAAGAAACTGCAAAAGTGGACATCCCCACAGTTTGTTCTTTTCGTACAGAAGAAATTGGGGATTTTGCAGCTTCTCAGGAATCGCACATGAAAAAATGGCATATTAAAGGAGGGATACAAATCGTCATGCATAAACTGTTTGCAATTGTAAAGATGTGGTTAGTCTTTTAATAAGAAATTACATATACTCTTTATTTTATCCCAATGAGCACATTTTTTTTATCTCCAATATTCCTCAAACTGTCATGTTTCATGTCAAACCACCTTTAAAATAACAAGAAAATTGGGTTAGTATAACAATACTATGAAAATCAATTTTAACTAATGCAAGCTTCCGGAGCCACACCAAGTATGTTACATTGTCAATAAAATTGGGTTGCTATATTTCTAGATAGCAGCCAGCCCTGTATCATGCTCCCTGGCAATCTGATGGCTGGGTTCAGTTTGAAAAACCCGATGTTTACTTTACCTGCCATTATCTTAGTGCAAACAATGACATTCACACGAGGCATGTCTTACAATATGCCAGTCCTCCTCGTTAATTTGTTCTCCCCTTATTGCACTTTCAAAAATGCTAAATGCAGAAGGATAAGCATATATTTGACAGTTCTGTGTAATGTGTACAGCAGAGGAAGATTGCAGAGACAATGACCATTTGAATCAGTTCAACAATGCCACCTGTCATGAATCAGAATTGTGAGGAAATTATTTATGGACAGTGACATTCCTGAAGTGTACCTTTCTGTCCATGTTCCAGCATGAAAGCAATGGTTCATCTTAGGGATGAGATATGAAGGTGGCTTCACTCCAAACCCAATGTCCACTATTTCCATCTTCTCCAGTATCGACTATCGAGGAAGAATGGATGAAAGTTTCCCCACATGAGTTCAGATTAGATTATATTAGATTAGATTAGATTAATACTAGTTCCATGGATCATGAATACGATATTTCGTAATGATGTGGAACGAGTCAAATTTTCCAATACATGACATAATTAGGTTAATTTAACAACATACTTAAGTTAATGTAACAACTTTATTTTTTGTGTTTTTGTTTTTCTTTTTTCTTTATTTTTTAATTTTATTTTTTATTTTTTTAATATTTTTGTTTTTTTCTTTTTTTCTAATTTATATCTAAAAATTTCTCTATGGAGTAGAAGGAGTTGTCATTCAGAAATTCTTTTAATTTCTTCTTAAATACTTGTTGGTTATTTGTCAGACTTTTGATACTATTTGGTAAGTGACCAAAGACTTTAGTGCCAGTATAATTCACCCCTTTCTGTGCCAAAGTTAGATTTAATCTTGAATAGTGAAGATCATCCTTTCTCCTAGTATTGTAGTTATGCACACTGCTATTACTTTTGAATTGGGTTTGGTTGTTAATAACAAATTTCATAAGAGAGTATATATACTGAGAAGCTACTGTGAATATCCCTAGATCCTTAAATAAATGTCTGCAGGATGATCTTGGGTGGACTCCAGCTATTATTCTGATTACACACTTTCGTGCAATAAATACTTTATTCCTCAGTGATGAATTACCCCAAAATATGATGCCATATGAAAGCAATGAGTGAAAATAGGCGTAGTAAGCTAATTTACTAAGATGTTTATTACCAAAATTTGCAATGACCCTTATTGCATAAGTAGCTGAACTCAAACGTTTCAGCAGATCATCAATGTGTTTCTTCCAATTTAATCTCTCATCAATGGACACACCTAAAAATTTGGAATATTCTACCTTAGCTATATGCTTCTGATTAAGGCCTATATTTATTAATGGCATCATACCATTCACTGTACGGAACTGTATGTACTGTGTCTTATCAAAATTCAGTGAGAGTCCGTTTACAAGGAACCACTAAGTAATTTTCTGAAAGACAGTATTGACAATTCCATCAGTTAATTCTTGTTTGTCAGGTGTGATTACTATACTTTTATCATCAGCAAAGAGAACTAACTTTGCCTCTTCATGAATATAGAATGGCAAGTCATTAATATATAATAAGAACAACAAAGGACCCAAGACTGACCCTTGTGGAACCCCATTCTTGATAGTTCCCCCATTCTTGATAGTTCCCCCATTCTTGATAGTTCCCCCATTCTTGATAGTTCCCCCATTCTTGATAGTTCCCCCATTCTTGATAGTTCCCCCAGTTTGAGGAATGTGCTGATATTTGCATATTATGAGAACTACTTATTTCAACTTTCTGCACTCTTCCAGTTAGGTACGAATTAAACCATTTGTGCACTGTCCCACTCATGCCACAATACTTTAGCTTGTCTAGCAGAATTTCATGATTTACACAGTCAAAAGCCTTTGAGAGATCACAAAAAATCCCAATGGGTTGTGTTCGGTTATTCAGATCATTCAAAATTTGACTGGTGAAAGCATATATGGCATTTTCTGTTGAAAAACGTTTCTGGAAACCAAACTGACATTTTGTTAGTACTTCATTTTTACAGATATGTGGAGCTACTCTTGAATACATTACTTTCTCAAAAATTTTGGATAAAGCTGTTAGAAGGGAGATTGAACGGTAATTGTTGACATCAGATCTATCCCCCTTTTTATGCAAAGGTATTACAATAGCATATTTCAGTCTATCAGGGAAAATGCCCTGTTCCAGAGAGCTATTACACAGGTGGCTGAGAATCTTACGTATCTGTTGAGAACAAGCTTTTAGTATTTTGCTGGAAATGCCATCAATTCCATGTGAGTTTTTGCTTTTAAGCAAGTTTATTATTTTCCTAATTTCAGAGGGAGAAGTGGGTGAGATTTCAATTGTATCAAATTGCATAGGTATGGCCTCTTCCATTAACAGCCTAGCATCTTCTAATGAACACCTGGATCCCACTATATCCACAACATTTAGAAAATGATTATTAAAAATATTTTCAACTTCTGACTTTTTGTTCGTAAAGTTTTCATTCAATTTGATGGTAATACTGTCTTCCTCTGCTCTTGGTTGACCTGTTTCTATTTTAATAATATTCCAAATTGTTTTAATTTTATTATCAGAGTTGCTGATTTCAGACATGATACACATACTCCTGGATTTTTTAATAACTTTTCTTAATATAACACAGCAGTTTTTATAATGTTTGATAGTTTCTGGATCACTACTCTTTCTTGCTGTCAGATACATTTCCCTTTCCCGGTTACAAGATATTTTTATACCCTTAGTAAGCCATGGTTTGTTACAAGGTTTCTTATGGGTATATTTAACTATTTTCTTGGGGAAGCAGCTTTCAAATGCATTTACAAAAATGTCATGAAATAAATTATATTTTAAATTGGGGGGGACAGCAATATTAATGTGCTAATGGTAAACTGCAGGAGTGTCTACAGAAAGGCCCCAGAACGGCTCTCATTAATAAATGGTCATAAAGCCCACATAGTACTAGGGACAGAAAGTTGGCTAAACTGGATGTAAACAGCAATGAAATTTTAAACTCAGATTGGAATGTATAATGCAGAGACAGGCACGACAGTGAAGGGGAGGTGTGTTTATAGTGATAAAAAGTACAAAGGTATCGAAGGAAATAGACGGAGATCCGAAATGTGAAATAATTTGGGTGAAGTTCACGGTTAAAGTGGGCTCAAAAATGATAATTGGATGTCTCTACAGGCCCCCTGGCTCAGCAGCTGTTGTGGCAGAGCACCTGAAGGAAAATTTGGAAAATATTTTGAGTAGATTTCCTGACCATGTTGTAGTTCTGGGTAGAGATTTTAATTTGCTGGCTATAGACTGCGAGACTCAAATGTCTGTAACGGGTGGCAGGGACTAAGAATCCAGTGAAATTTTTTTACGTGCATTATGTGAGAACTACCTTGAGCAGTTAAACAGAGAACGTACTCGTGGCAATAACATATTAGACCTTCTGGTGACAAACAGCCCCGAACAATTTGAAACAGTTAATACAGAACAGGGAATCAGTGATCATAAAGTGATTACTGCATCAATGATTTCAGCCATTAATAGAAATATTAAAAAAGGTAGGAGGACTTTTCTGTTTAGCAAAAGTGACAAAAAGCAGATTTCAGAGTACTTGACAGCTCAATGCAAAAGTTTTGTCTCGAGTAGCGATAGTGTTGAGGATCAGTGGACAAAGTTCAAAACCATTGTACAGTATGCATTAGATGAGTATGTGCCAAGCGAGTCATAAGAGATGGAAAAGAACCACCATGGTACAACAACTGAGTTAGAAAACTGCTGCGGAAGCAAATTGAACTTCACAGCGAACATAAACATAGCCAAAGCCTTGCAGACAAACAAAAATTACACGTAGCGAAATGTAGTGTGAGGAGGGCTAAGCGAGAGGCGTTCAATGAATTCGAAAGTAAAGTTCTGTGTACTGACTTGGCAGAAAATCCTAAGAAATTTTGGTCTCATGTCAAAGCGATAGGTGGATCAAAACAAAATGTCCAGACACTCTGTAACCAAAATGGTACTGAAACAGAGGATGACAGACAAAAGGCCGAAATACTAAATGTCTTTTTCCAAAGCTGTTTCACAGAGGAAGACTGCACTGTAGTTCTCTCTAGATTGTTGCACAGATGACAAAATGGTAGATATCAAAATAGTTTACAGAGGGATAGAGAAACAATTAAAATCTCTCAAAAGAGGAAAGGCTGCTGGACCTGATGGAAAACCAGTTCGATTTTACACCAAGTGTGCAAAGGAACTTGCCCCCCCTTCTTGCAGCGGTGTACTGTAGGTCTCTAGAAGAGCATAGCGTTCCAAAGGAGTGGAGAAGGGCACAGATCACCCCCGTTTTCATGAAGGGACATCGAACGGATGTGCAGAACTATAGACCTATATCTCTAATGTCTATCAGTTGTAGATGTTTGTAACACATACTATGTTCGAGTATAATGACTTTTCTGGATACAAGAAATTTACTCTGTAGGAATCAGCATGGGTTTTGAAAAAGACCATCGTATGAAACCCAGCTCACGCTATTCATCCATGAGACTAGGAGGGCCATAGACACGGGTTCCCAGGTAGATGCCGTGTTTCTTGACTTCTGCAAGGTGTTCAACACAGTTCCCCACAGTCGTTTAATGAACAAAGAGCATATGCACTATCCGCCCAATTGTGTGATTGGATTGAAGAGTTCCTACATAACAGAATGCAGCATGTCATTCTCAATGGACAGAGGTCTTCCGAAGTACGAGTGATTTCAGGTGTGCCGCAGGGGAGTGTTGTAGGAACGTTGCTATTCACAATATACACAAATGACCTTGTGGATAACATCGGAAGTTCACTGATACTTTTTGCAGATGATGCTGTGGTATATCGAGAGGTTGTAACAATGGAAAATTGTACTGAAATGCAGGAGGATCTGCAGCGAGTTGACGTATGGTGCAGGGAATGGCAATTGAATCCCAATGTAGACAAGTGTAATGTGCTGTGAATACATAGAAAGAAAGATCCCATATCATTTAGCTACAATATAGCAGGTCAGCAACTGCAAGCAGTTAATTCCATAAATTATCTGGGAGTACGCATTAGGAGTGATTTAAAATGGAATGATCATATGAAGCTGTTCGTTGGTAAAGCAGATGCCAGACAGATTCATTGGAAGAATCCTAAGGAAATGCAATCTGAAAACAAAGGAAGTAGGTTACAGTACACTTGTGCGCCCACTGCTTGAATACTGCTCAGCAGTGTGGGATCCATACCACATAGGGTTGATAGAAGAGAGAGAGAAGATCCAACGGAGAGAAGTGCACTTTGTTACAGGATCATTTAGTAATCACGAAAGCGTTATGGAGATGACAGATAAACTCCAGTGGAAGACTTTGCAGGAGAGACTCTCAGTAGCTCGGTACGGGCTTTTGTTGAAGTTTCGAGAACATACCTTCACCGAGGACTCTAGCAGTATATTGCTCCCTCCTACATATATCTCGCGAAGAGACCATGAGGATAAAATCAGAAAGATTAGAGCCCACACAGATGCATACTGATGATCTCTCTTTCCACAAACAACACGAGACTGCAATAGAAGGGAGAACCGATAGAGGTACTAGAGGTACCCTCCACCACACACCGTCAGGTGGCTTGTGGAGTATGGATGTAGATGTAGATCTAGTCTGCCCACACCACCTGTCATAGCCAAGCACAGAAAATGTGGCAAACCTAGATAATTTATAGATATAGTGTCTGTTCTTTTGGTCACATATCCATAACAACAGACACCATACCTTTATAAATACATGTGCCTAATGGCATATTTGCCTTTCAGTACAGATGCACGATGTTGTCTTATTTCACAGAAACACAATAGACCTGCAAGCAAAGTAGAACAACATACTGGTAACAACATGCTGTAGTGTCCATCATATGGAGATTTGGGGTAGATAGGAAACATGCTCTGACAGCCAGAGCAATTAAGGTGACCACTCATGTAAAGTGAGGAAACAGGAAGTCAACTATGTACATATACTGCTTTGCATTATTGTGTTTCCAGTCAGGAACTACTCATTTAAGGCAATGCGTTTGTAAGAAAACCGACATTGACACAGCTCCTTCAGTGATACTGAACATATTAAACAATAGGTTAACAACAAAGGGTGTAGGCATGTGTGCTAAAGGTACAAGTCCTTCTAGTGCTGTTTCTGGTGAAGGTTTTAAAGAACTAGGCCAATGATTAATAGATCTAGGTGCACATTCAGCACTTCATATGTACTGAATACATTAGCACAACACCACATATCAATGGTGTCTGCCATGTCTTGTGTTTGGAAACAAATCTGTTCCATTCATTAACAGTAGTTACTGTTAGCAACATAATGCATATCTTACTCTTCATCTTTGAGCTTGCATTCAGTACTGCTCAGTTCTGTCTCAGGATTGTTCTTCCACCCCTATTAGTTCTACATGAGCAGTGACACACACAACTATGGATAACGTAGCTCACTTAGAATTGGCCGACATGTAGTTTTTGTATGGGTTCATTGAATGCTGTGGAATGATTACACTGTGCTGAACTATTCCCACAGCAAAAACCACCTCACCACAGTTTCATCAATGTGTAGTGGCATTAACCTGTGTTTTGTGTTTTGATGTTTAAATATGCAAACTCTTCCATTTTTGCAAAAGTTTTTCATAGAAACCATTGTAATATGGGTAACAGACTAAATCAATTAAACTTACTGTGTGACAAGCTGCTGTAGACAGTGTGTTCCTTATACCAAAATACTTAGGGACCCCTGAACAATGTCTAGACGTTTGTCTGTGGAGTTCTGGTTCACTATTTGTACTTTCTTCAAGCCTGAATATTTTGTGACAATTGTTTTCCAGTTTTGTTAATTATTTCATGAAAGATACAATTTCAATATACTGTATATTTGTTACTAAGCAAAAAATACATGTGTCACAATTTAACCTTGAGAAACAACAACCTAGTCAGCTTTATAGGTCAGTTGTTCCTGACGCTGAAGTAGTAATTATGTATACATTACTTATGTAGTTCAAAAGTCATTAATTACTTAAGATACTATTTCAAGTCACCACCTATCCCTGTACACTGTCACACTTTCCTAAAATTCTGATAACTTGCAGTCTGCAATTTTCTGCACATGGTGGCATCCTTAAGTCTCCAAAAGAATTTGGCTCTGAGCTAAAATTATTAAAGCTAAAGCTAAATCTTTGAGCTAAAATTATTAAAAATTTAAATTTTTTAGTTACTTAAAAATAGCAACTGTTGGAAATCAGGAATATTTCGTTGACTATCAAGAAAGAAGTGCCTTATGGTGTAAACCAAAGATATAAATCACTTAGTACATGAAAGAATAAGTCCTAAAACTCATCTGTTTACCACAACAACATCATTAACAACAACAACAAAAACAACAAAGACAGCATGAAGGATGAGTCAGAGCATCCTTGGTGTTCTTCCAATCTTAAGTTCAGAAGGAAATTCTTCACAGGCACCTTGAATGTGAACTCATTACTAACATTTGGTAAACAGGAATAACTTTGAATTCTCTTAGACAAGCATGACATACAAATTTTAGCAGTACAAGAAACAGAATTTTTTGACAAAAATGTTACATAATCAAAGAAAACAACAAAATTTTTTGAGGAGAAACCAGCAATATGAATTATAAAAGGTATGCCAATAATTGGTACTGCATTCTATATTCATAAAAAGTTTGAATATAATGTGGCAATTTCAATCCCATTCAGAAAGACACACTTCTCACCTTGAAATGCAAAAATAAACAGTATAGTTTTTAATTGACACATTCCAATTAATGACGATAAGAAAAATATGAGAGAAGTAGCAGCATTTGATAACTTTTTAAAGACAAAATATCAAAATTTACATAGGCTCAAAAGAGACAATACAACATTTTAAGAAGAAATTAAAATAGGAAAATCAGGAAAATGGGAAGAATTATCCAAAGCAATCAATAGGGCAGTGAAGAATCTATTGGTACCACAAAAAAGAAGAAAGTCTGGTGAAATGTAACATGTGAAAAAGCAGTTGCAGAAACAAAATGGAAATGTTCTTGGAATACTAAGCACTTTGATAAATTTGAAGGGCAAAGGAAAGAAACTGAAAGAATAATAAAGGGTGCTAAATGGTCTTTTGGGAAGTGTAAACTTCTTGACATACAAAACAGCTTTGTTAAAAATCACACCCAGAATTTCTATAGGATGTTTAAAAATCACCTAAAGGGCGGCCAAGTTTTAAGTATTTACTTCAGAGAATAAAATGGTAAAATAAGCAAAATAAGCAAATAACCTGTGAATTAATGAGAATGTATGGTACTTTCAACAAACTTGAACTCGTGGAAATTATAGCTGACAGTTCAGTTCTCCAATCTTCATGGAAAAACAGAAGCAAATCCACCACCTACAGCCAAGGAAATCTAAAAAAGGCAATAAATACCTTGAAAAACAACAAAGCCAGCAGAGAAAATTATAAAATGGTCTCAACCAAAAAAGATGAATTCAGAGCGTATTTTAAGAAATATGGGAAACTGCAAAGATACCAAAAGGCTCTAAAGTGGCTTTTAACCATCCTGTGCACAAAAAAGGCAATAAGCATAATGTAAATAGCTCCAGAGATGTATCTCTACTGTCAGTGAGCAGGTAGAAGCAACACTTGATAGCTACTTGTGAGAATATCAGAGTGGATTTAGAAAGGGCAGATCTTCCTCAGAACAGAATTTCAACATCAAGTCCATAATCTGCCACACACTTACAAACTGTAAGGGCACAGCTTTAACATTTATATACACTTCTGGAAATTGAAATAAGAACACCGTGAATTCATTGTCCCAGGAAGGGGAAACTTTATTGACACTTTCCTGGGGCCAGATACATCACATGATCACACTGACAGAACCACAGGCGCATAGACACAGGCAACAGAGCATGCACAATGTCGGCACTAGTACAGTGTATATCCACCTTTCGCAGCAATGCAGGCTGTTATTCTCCCATGGAGACGATCGTAGAGATGCTGGATGTAGTCCTGTGGAATGGCTTGCCATGCCATTTCCACCTGGCGCCTCAGTTGGACCAGCGTTCGTACTGGACGTGCAGACCGCGTGAGACGACGCTTCATCCAGTCCCAAACATGCTCAATGGCGGGACAGATCCGCAGATCTTGCTGGCCAGGGTAGTTGACTTACACCTTCTAGAGCACGTTCGGTGGCACGGGATACATGCGGACGTGCATTGTCCTGTTGGAACAGCAAGTTCCCTTGCCGGTCTAGGACTGGTAGAACGATGGGTTCGATGACGGTTTGGATGTACCGTGCACTATTCAGTGTCCCCTCGACGATCACCAGTGGTGTACGGCCAGTGTAGGAGATCGCTCCCCACACCATGATGCCGGGTGTTGGCCCTGTGTGCCTCGGTCGTATGAAGTCCTGATTGTGGCGCTCACCTGCACGGCGCCAAACATGCATACGACCATCATTGGCACCAAGGCAGAAGCGACTCTCATCGCTGAAGACGACACGTCTCCATTCGTCCCTCCATTCACGCCTGTCGCGACACCACTGGAGGCGGGCTGCACGATGTTGGGGCGTGAGCGGAAGACGGCCTAACGGTGTGCGGGACCGTAGCCCAGCTTCATGGAGACGGTTGCGAATGGTCCTCGCCGATACCCCAGGAGCAACAGTGTCCCTAATTTGCTGGGAAGTGGCGGTGCGGTCCCCTACGGCACTGCGTAGGATCCTACGGTCTTGGCGTGCATCCGTGCGTCGCTGCGGTCCGGTCCCAGGTCGACGGGCACGTGCACCTTCCGCCGACCACTGGCGACAACATCAATGTACTGTGGAGACCTCACGCCCCACGTGTTGAGCAATTCGACGGTACGTCCACCCGGCCTCCCGCATGCCCACTATACGCCCTCGCTCAAAGTCCGTCAACTGCACATACGGTTCACGTCCACGTTGTCGCGGCATGCTACCAGTGTTAAAGACTGCGATGGAGCTCCGTATGCCACGGCAAACTGGCTGACACTGACGGCGGCGGTGCACAAATGCTGCGCAGCTAGCGCCATTCGACGGCCAACACCACGGTTCCTGGTGTGTCCGCTGTGCCGTGCGTGTGATCATTGCTTGTACAGCCCTCTCGCAGTGTCCGGAGCAAGTATGGTGGGTCTGACACACCGGTGTCAATGTGTTCTTTTTTCCATTTCCAGGAGTGTATTTTAAAAATGCAATTAAATTTTTGGGACAAATGATAAATGGAGATACCATGTGGTATAACCATGAATGTTTACAACACAAGGTCTCTGTCTAACAATTTGAAAATAGAGCACTACAACCCAGTAGCGGAGCCAGGTGAAGGTTTAGTGTTGAATAACAAAATACGCAAATTTTAAGTCATAGATAGAAGAATCATTTGAAACATGCTCACTGTGCTAAGAAATATGGAGGTGTAGATATTGGGAAGTAACAAATAACTAAATCACAACATAGAAAACATAGTTAAAATGCTACAGAAGAGGTGATCGCTATTTTTGGACACTTATATTGAATAAACAGCAGCAGGTTCACCAAATAGATTTTAAATATATTTGTAACAAGAAAGCAACAACAGCATGGATTCAAGAAGTTGGCAAAGATGTGCAAAGAAGCATAAGTATAAAGATGCAACATAAAGACAGTCTTAAGAAGAAATTGTTGCAAATGAAAGGATGCAAGGCAGGAGGGAGAAGAGAACAGGGTCATAATTGTCTGAGGAGATAAAAGGATACATAGTGAGAAGATGAAAGAAACCAGGAGGAAGAAGAAAGGAGAAGAACAAAGGCGGAAGCATTAAGACTGCATGTGGTCACTGGCAGACCCAAATGGAAAAAGAAAAGTGGGAGAATAATGTCCGCCAAATCATTAATATACATCCACAGCAAGGGCCACACACATCCCTAGAGCACATCTAAAGTTACTTCTACTACGTTCTGTGAAGCTCTAGGCTGTGTCTTACCTGCCAATATACAAATTGTATTTCCTTTGTACATATCTTAATGGAAAAAAAGATCAATATTTTATGATGCTGGTACACCATTAGACTGACAAGTTTTGGAACACAGAAGAGATACATCTTTAGTGCATCCTGTTAAATCTGTTATTGGTATATATGCAGCTGATACCAATAATGGTGAGCAAATTATTCATGCCTGAAGTCAGCCTTTCCATTCTTTGTGCTTTTATTGTTAGGGGCATTACACATGATCTAACATAAGTTCATATGCCTACAGTCCAAAGGTTACAGTGTGCTTTTCCACTATTTTAATAAATTACATTACCTTGTTCTCACATAATGTGGACATATTGTCTTCAGCAAATAGTCAATCTATGGATGTTATGTTGACACAAGGCACTGCTTGATTTTAATTTAAAATGGCTGAATGGGTAAAATGAGAACAGTGGTGTTTATGAATAAGTGGATTTAATGGTAAGAGATAAACATGACTTTAAAATGTTAATTGCCTTTTAGTTCCAGCCACAAAAAATTAAAAATATTAGGATGGTAACCAAGTTCATATAGTTTCTATTTGGCAGGTTGGTATTCTGATTGCTATGGGTGGCAGTATTTGCCCCATCTGCTTGCTTGATGTTGATTAGGATTTGAACAGCACTGACCATTCCTATCCTCTATCATTAATGATGACCAAAAATTTTGTATTTATGCCTAAGTAAGAGGAAAAATGGAAAGGAATGCTTGAGTCCAAACAAAGCAGAAACTCCCCATACAAAGACATGTGTGCAACCACAAAAGACAATGTTACGCATCTGGTGGAACAGAGATCATGTGGTGTTCCACAAATTTCTTCCCTGAGGTGTTATCTTCACTACTGACATTTATTGTCAACAACAGACCTCCTGCAGATGCAATCAAGAACAACAACCAGGAAGGCTACGTGAAGTGATGCTAGTCCACAATAACACCCACCAGCATTCTACTAGATTGACAAGAAACACTATACCAGAGTAGGGTTCAGAAGTCATTCTGTGCCCAACTTTTTCCACCTGATTTTTTTCACCTTTTCTGCTCTGTCAAATGACCTTCACTAAACTTCCTCTCAGGGTGAAAATACACTGTGAACATTGTTGCAAGAGTTCTTCACTACAAAACCATATTGTTTCTAGAGCTGCTAATTCAGAATGTTACCCCAGTATTTACAGACTGTAGTAATCAGTGAAGCAGATTATGTTACTGATGATGACTGAAGTCTCCATTATACATAACCTTCATGTTTATTACTGATCTTTAAGACAGTACTATAGTCTTATACATCAACTTAGTGTGTTCCATTGGTCATGAAAGGGTTAACATGGGAACAAGCAGTAAAAGGCTAAGCCTGGAATAACATTTGCCACTGTGTGTCCATCTGCAAATCAGATATATCGTCTTAGACCTTCAGGCCAACTGGGTGAGGACCTGTGTTGGGCAGATCAGGTGAGGTCAGGATGGAGCTATTTGCAGGAAAGGTCAGGATAGGTGCTAGTGAGTACTGAGGCAAGGAGGATTGTGTAACTTAAGGATGAGTTAAGGGGAATTCCCATATGTTCAAATAAGGAAAGCTGGTATGGGAGTGGAGTCTCTAGGCCACAGGTTGTGAAGCTGCCAACAAGTCAGGCATCTTGTGCACAACAGCATGTTGTCACGGTGTAGTCAATTGCATGCTTGCTGTATGCGGATTGAGAGCAATTGTGGTTCCCAAATGGACCAGGCTATTTCAGACATCAGTCACGTGGAAAAATACTGGTTTGGGGGAGAGGAGAAGGATTAAAGGGACACTATTCTTCATTTCAAGACATGACAATGAGCTTTCAAATCACTGGCTATGAATGTGGTTGACTTTTTCCAGTCCCCAATAATATTGGAAATTTTCCTCTTCAAGAATCTCAGCTATGTTGAGTGACAGTTGTATACTTAAATATATTTATCTCAAGATGATGAGCTGAATATGTGCCATGACTACAGAATAAAGTGTGTGGGATCTAAACATTGCTGCTTATCGTAGTGTGCCAATTGGCAATCATTACTTACCTTCATTGTGAGCTATTTTTAAATGTCAGTTCGATACTTAACAATTTGTCTTCTTTATCTTTGATCACATTCCCCTCGCAGTCAACCACAGAATACATTTTGAACACAACTATCTGTTGTAGTTATGATGACACTGCCAATTATACACTATAAATTATGCACTAGATAATTAATATCCAGTGTCAAGTTCGAGTATAAAATTTTGAACAACTGTTTCACTAAACTAATTTAGCATACCACAAATAAAGGATTAAAGTCAAAGAAGACGACTAAAAGGAAAGTACCACAGAAGAAAACATTTACATGCTATTATTAATGTATAATTAAGCTACTGAAGAAAGCAAAAATCTCACCTGCCAACAGCTCCTCAAGCCGTATCTTTTTAGGGAGCTGAAAAACAAAAATAATAATAATAATAATAATAACAATAATATATATGAACTGAATTTAAGTGTAAATCAAACGCCTTTGAACATGGCAGTAGTATGTCGTGTCACTGCAATGCTCATCTCTGTATTACTAAGATGGTAAATTAAAATAGTATTGGAGATAACAAATCAGGTGCAGATACAAGTAGATAGATGTGAAAGTTTATTGAAGTGACATTTATGAAAACTGCATAATGATCCAAGTGAATAATCACAAAATATTTGAGTTTCAAGTGAGCTCAATTATGTGAATTCACTAGAGCTGCCAGCTGCCACGTACAGCCACTGTCGCAGAGCAGACAAAGGTGGCCAGGAAATGCAGACCTCAGCTGCCAGATGTTTGAACGTTGGTGTAAGCATACTCCCAGTGACAAATACAGTATAGTTTGCAAAAATGAACACTACCTCAGCTATGACCTGGTGAAATAGTCCAAGAGATCATGAAAAGGGAAAGGAGTAACATACCATTCTAAAATTACAGGTTGTCAGTCAGGAGGTAGGAGATGATATGGCACATAATTGTCTCCATTGTATTTCAGGTTACTGATCACCAACAGATCCCTAACTTTTGAGGCTTGGTGGTTCTAGTCCCATTTAGCAGACATCACAAGACATACGCCACACAGTGTAGCAGAGTTGTGGTAGCTTAGAACTGTAACTTCATATATGAATCCCTTTCTTTTTTATTGGCAGTGTGATGCTGAGAAGAAGCACTAAAGGTCACATAATCACTGAATCCCGATCATAGCAATGTTATCTTTTTGCAAATAATGTAATGACTGCATACCTATGCAACTGGAGGACACTGGCCTCAACAGGACGTTATTATTTTATAAGATTTGTCTATTTGTGGACAGACTGACCTGTTCCATAGTATTGCATCTTAGAATAATTCATCATCAGGGTTCATATGTTTGAATGTAACATGCTATTACCTGTCCTGGAGCATGTTGATAATGTGGTCACGGATACTTAAGATAGAGGGCCATGCAACCCTTTTAGGTTGCTTCTTACTGATGCACGTAGACAGTTCAAGGTACAGTGTTGGTTCGGATCCAGAAAGTTATTTTCCCGCTATGTGAAAATATGTATTTTGTGTGTGTGTGTGTGTGTGTGTGTGTGTGTGTGTGTGTGTGTGTGTGTGTGTGTGTGTGTGTGTGTGTGTGTGTGTGTGTGTGTGTGTGTGTGTGTGTGTTTTAGCACACAGTCTGTTAGTCACCATACTACAGTCGTGAATTACTGCAGTTCAACTGGCTACAGCAGACTGCAAATGTGACAAACATAGCACTGTGGGCATCCAAATAGCTGTTGATGGCATTCATCTGTGGCCACTGGCATCAGTGAACCAGCCTCACTGCATTGTAGCTGTACACACAGAGAAGTGAGACTTATGTGTTTCATAGTGAACACTTAATACTGTGGATGGCGTTAAGGTGCTATGCAGAAATGTATGTCTAATTTACAAAGAAGATAGTGTATATGTCTTTGAGTTGACTATGTGACAGTGGGATCGATGATATAGGCATCACAATGCAAAAGTATTGTGACAGCTTAACATGTATTCATATTGACACTGCAGAGAGGAACAGTGGGAGTGAGGAAACAGCACACCAGTATGGGAGTTCCAACATCTCCAAAATTTTATATCCTGCAACGAAATGAACCACGTGTCCATGTGGATACACAGCTTATCCAGCAAATTACCATGAACAAGTGTGGTACTCAGTAGTCATGATTTAACATTAGGCAGTCCTTATGTGTAGTTAGAACTATTACAGTAGCTAATTAAACATTTATACAAAATCCAACTGCAATGTAATTTTGGATTCTGTGATGTGCAAAAGGGAAATCTTACATCACCTGGAGGAGATACAAAGTGTCAAAATGGAAGGCTTAAAATAGTCTGTAAGATCACTGTTCGATAGAGCTACAGACAATGCATCCATACTCCATTTTTGATACACTGTAGCATTTGATCAGGAAGATGCTAGAGCAGTTGATGTGGGCAATTTCGAAGCTTCTTTGTATTTTGGCCTGGTGTATCCTCTGTGATCATGACTAATACAGATGGAAGGTGATGTGACAGCAGCAGCACAATGTGACCAATGCGAACATGTCCAATAAACACAAAACTGCAAGTAAGAAATGCTTGTGGAGTAGTGACATGAGCAGGGGCATAATTGGACTGGGGCAGGCAAAGGGCTAGGGGTCTCAATGACATACACAATAAATAAAATGAGAAAAATTAAAATGGGAACAAAAAGTGGAGAAATAGATAAAAGCAACATATCTTAATCAGGTCCATGAATGTCCACAGTTTGCCGTGGGGTTACAGCAGTGGTAAGTCATTAATCCTCTGAATGGGAAGCATATCCATTTTGGTTGTAACAGCCTGTTTTGTTATGGTTTTAGGATGCAAAACTGCTACGGTCATTAGTGCCCAATCTGTGGCTTAGGAAAAGGTAAACAACCAAACTGGATATCAGGAGCAATGAGAGTGGAAACTCAAAAATGTGGGTAAACTAAGAAACAGAAGGGAAACTTAGGAAACCACTATACAAGGGGGGGTTGTTTGTCCCCAAAAAGAGCTTCAAATGGCTGATGTCATCTCACTGATACTAATAAACTCGAGATTGCAATCAGCTGAGCTCGTGTCATCTGCTAAAATGGAAGACATATCAGGTGACAGCTGTAGACGGGTGCATAACAGAGTAAAATAGGGGCACTCAAGTAAAAGGTGTTTCACCGTCCACAGTTGAGAGCAGTGGGGACAAGGCATGGGAGAACCACCACTTAACAGATGTCGATGGCTAAAAAGACAGTGCCCTATCCAGAGTCTAGTTAAAATTACCTTCTCCTGATGACGAGGTCTGGGGGAAGAGGTCCAAGCACAAGGAAGAGCTATCACGTTCCACAATTTATTATTGGGAACTGCAGACCAATGTGAGTGCCATGAAAGAGCAACACGATGACATAAAACTTTCTGTAGATCGGTTAAGAGAACCATGCGAACAGCAGGCTGAAGAAGAGAGACTGCAGCCTTGGCTACTATATGAGCCACTTCATTTCCATGGATACCAATGTGTCCTGGCATTCAGAGGAACACCACAGAGATGGCCCTCATGTGGAACAAGTGGAGATAGTCCTGAAACTGGTGGACCAGAGGGTGGACAGGGTAGAGGGCTTGGGGACTGAGGAGAGAGCCAAGTGAATCTGAGCATATAATATACTGTATCTGCTAATGGCGACAGATGTATTGGACAGCCTGGAGAACAGCGTAAAATTCCGTAGTTACAACTGAACACTGGTCGGGAGGCCTAAATTTATTAGGGGTGTCACCAACAATATTAGCACTCCCTACACCAAATGATGTTTTGGAGCCATCAGTGTAAATAAATGTGGCATTCTTCATTTGTACACATAGAGCAGCAAATGCCTGATGATAAACAAGAGAGGGAGGGGTACCTTCCTTGGGAAACTGACAAAGGTCACTGAGCAGGCAGGTCCGGGGCGAAGCCAAGGTGGTGCTCCACCACTAATTGTCAACAAAGTTTTAGGAAAGTGGAAGGGAAGTGAACATAGCAATTGACAGAAGCGGACTCCTGGTGGTAGTAGAGAGTAAGGGCGGCCTGCATACCCTAAATCCAAGAAGCTGCCAAAAACAAATGTCATGGGCCAGATTAGCAGTCATGGAAGGCAGATGGCTAGCATAATGACTCATTGTCAGAAGGGCAGCTCACCAATTGGACAGCAGAGGTTCAGCAGTCTCAGCATAAAGGCTTTCCACAGGGCTGGAGTAAAAAGCTCCAGATGCTCAGAGTAGAGACGCCGAAGAATAGACGTCCAAGCAGAGGAGTAAACTATGATTCTACAGACCAATTTCAAGTGTACTAGAGTGTACTAAGGTGCGATAGGGGCAGAGAAGGACCACTCAGGCCGCTCCCCAGGAGGTACCATTCAGGACACAGTGGATGTTGAGAGATCACAGACTGCGAGCCGTAAGATAGGATATGTGGGAGGACCAGCTCAGTTTCCTGTCAAACGTAAGACCCAAGAATTAGCGACCTCCGCAAATGGTTTGTTGACAGGACCTAGGTGTAGGGAAGGCCTGTACAATGGCAGAAATTGACAAACGGTCATACTGCGAGTAAAGCGGAAGCCGTTTTCGATGCTCCAAGAGTGGAGGCAATTGAGACATCCTTGAAGACTTCGTTCAAGAAGGCTGGTCCATTGAGAGCTGTAGTAGATCGCAAAAGGGTCCACAAAGAAGGTGCCCGCGACATCGGGAAGTAGACAATCCATAATTGGATTTATGGCAATGGCAAACAGTACAACAATTAGCATGGAACCCTGGGGTACCCCGTTTTCTTGGGAGAAAGTACGGGAGAGCGTAGTGTTCAATCGCACTTTAAATATTCGCTCTGCCATAAATTCGGGAATACAAAGGGGCAGCTGACCTCGAAAGCCCCAAGAGAACAGTGTGCGGAGGATGCCTGTCCTCAAACAGGTATCTTACGCTCTCTCCAGATCAAAAAATATTACTACTGTTTGGAGTTTCCTGAGAAAATTTTTCATGATGAAGTGGAGAGAGCAACAATGTGGTCAACTGCATAACGATGCTTTTTCAAACTGCATTGGGCAGGTGTTAAAAGACTTCAGGGCTCCAGCCACCAGGCTGAACGGCAATCCACCATATGCTCTGAAACCTTATTTACACTACTCGTGAGAGGAATGGGGGATAGCTAGAGGGGAGATGTTTGTCCTTTCCAGGTTTCAGAACAATAACGACAATAGCTTCCTGCCATCTTCTGGGAAAAGTACTCTCGGTCCAAATTCGATTATAAAGGCGAAGGAGGTAGCACAGACTGTGGTCTGGTAAATGCAGCAACATTTGGATGTTGATACCATTTGGTCCCGGGGTGGAAGAGAGTGCGTGCTGGAGTTCCCGGATGGAGAAAACAGTATTCTAGCTTTCGCCATTTTGAGAGGAGATAGCAAGGGGTCGAACTTCTGCTGTACATTTCTTCAGGGGAAAGGCTGGCGGGTAACTTGAAGAGCTTGAAATCTCAGCAAAGTGTTGACCCAATGAATTAGAAATAGCGACTGGGTCCACTAAGGTATCATGCATGACAGTGAGCCCAGAGATCGGGGAGAAACTAGGTGCACCAGATAACTGTCGAATTTGACTCCAAACTTCAGAGGAGGGAGTAATGGTGTCAAAAGAGCTAGTAAAGAAGTCCTAGCTTGCCTTCTTGCTATTGCAGATGATGCGACAGAATCACACACATAACTGCTTATAGTGGATACAGTTGGCCAAAGTAGGATGGTGGCGGAAAACTAAAAGAGCATGTTGCCACTCACGCCTCGTCCAACCAAGGAATTGCCAAGATAAATAGGATGTCTGAGGTATTGAACATTCCATGGCTGTAAGAATAACTTCTTTAATATGAGTGACCTGATCGTCGATGCTATGAAAGTGACGGTCATCGAATGTCACTAGAGTGAGCAGGTGATAATGGGGAGGTTGAACGGACGATATTTGCGCTGGCCGATCTGATGACTGTGGCATCAAAGGTGAGATCACAAGTCTGCGGAGCTGCCTCCTTAGTAGGCTGAGGAGATGCAAGGACAGTGCTATATTTACCTGTGGGAGGCACAGTGGGCTTGTGACTTGTGAGTAACTTACGAGCAGCAAGTGTCGACACCTTTTCCTTCCCTCTGATTTCCTGAATAAGATGTTCATCTTTGAAAATGGGGCAATCTCGAGAGGAAGCAGCATGGGCATCCTTGCCTCATGAAAAGCATTTGCCCGGATTTGAACACAGCTGGCTGGTATGATTAAACCACTGACACTGTTAGCAATGCCTAGGTTTGGGATGTATGGGTAAAATGAAATTATCTTGTAGCCCACTTTAATGTTTGATTGAAGTTGAACTCTGTCAAATATCAAGAAGATAGTACAGGTTGGTACCAAGTCCTTGTCAACCCTTTTCATGACTATGTACAGTTGTTACAAAACTACCAGTCTGACAAGGTCGTATTTCCTCATTGGACAATCCATCGAGTGAGTGTGTATAAACCACGCTGCATGATGAATTTAAAGTGCATTACACTTCCACCCAGACAGGGAATGTAAGTAGCAGTGAAGTTCAGAGCAACTTTGGTGCCTGAATGGCACTGACTGCTTCTAACAAAAATGTGCCATTTCGTCATCGGGAACAAGACTTCACAGGAACTGCAATTAATCATGTCGACACCTTTCTGAATAATGAAAGGGTTGACTTTCGAAGAGTCTTGAACTTCGTCCAAATGAGAAACAACAAGGAACTGTGGCACTGATGGAAGAATTGTCTGTGGCTGTAACTCATTCAATGTTCGCTTGTGAGCAGACATAGTAGATGATGATGAAAGCCTTCCAGAAGTATGTCCCATGGTTACTAGCATCTCCAATGGTGTGCTCCTTCCTTGTGGGAGCCATCTCTGTGTGCTGTGATGTGATCATACTATGCCTCCTGCCAGATTTACATATATGATAATCAATTTAACAATGTTTGTGGAGAGATGAGGGTATGAAGTGTCAAAGACAAGTGGCATTATGGTTACTCCCCACTCCTCATATCATTTGCCCCTATTGAAAGGTGCAGGAATGTAAGACTGATTGCCACTTAGCAAGGAAATTTAGTGCCTGCTCTTGCTATTGTTATGTAGCACTAACTAGGCAAGACGATCAATTGTTGAGATCAGATGGCCTCTTAACAATGCTGTGCTTTATCAGGCTATGGAGCAAGGAAGATGGAAATTACATGATGCAGTGTCAATAGTTTCATTTGTTCTCCATTTACAGGAAGAACAATTTCAATGCTGTAGTCCACCTTCAGAAAAAATTTGTCCAATGCAAACAAATATTACATTCTTTATTATCCTATGCCCACCATAGGAAGAAGAGCACACTCCATCAATTAACTACAGCACACAGACCAGTTTCAATATTTGAACACTATTTAGAAACTACAAGCCATTCTAATAGCCTGGTTCCTGAGATAGAGAGAGAGAGAGAGAGAGAGAGAGAGAGAGAGAGAGAGAGAGAGAGACAGACAGGCAGATAATGTTAGAAGAAATGTTTTGATTATTTTGGGCCAAGTCCAGTGGATAGCAATAGAGTGGAAGGCGGGCAAATCAAAAATAACAAAAAATAGCTTTAAAACAATGCTCTCTTGATTTATATCTTTTCATGTATGTCGGCACAGATTAAGTAAACAGAATGTAATAATCAAAACATAATTGGAAGTAGTTTATTTCAGTTACAAGAATGAAGTGAACTAGAACTAGCTCAAATTTTCTCATCTCATGTTTGATGTTTTCCCGTCACCAAGGGATTTTCCACCGGCTCTCGGACAGAAAAGCAAGCAGCAGAAGATGAAAAATCATTAGATACCTTATGTGTGAAAAATACATCTTCCCATGCTGCATTCAGACAGAACTCTGCAACTGCCAGACAATGTAGCACATTTTCCTCACTGAGTTCCTGTTTTACAGTTGATCATTGGGCAAGCAGTACAGCTTTCCTCAGCCTTCAGTTAACTGTGTCATTTGAACTGAAGTTGGTCACTCACATCAACTGCTTCATATTTAGGAAACGAGAGGACAGCTCCTACACACAAGCTCCATATGGCCCTGCTTTGCACTCTCTTCCTGCTCGAGCAAGGAATTCTGCTGGTAGTGCCTGTTTCAACATAATTCTTCCAATATCTCTACAGTAGTCAGTGGCGTGCCATATCTCCCACATGCATCTGAAACCAAAAACTTGTATTCTTGAATCAGAGTGTCAACTGTCTCCAACTGAATGCTACAAGTGAGCCATTGCAACTACTTGCTCGCAATGTTATTTCTTCTTGTCACTTCATGCTGATGCCTGGGGAAGAAGTAAATATGCTGCCATGAAAAGGTGTGACTGTGGTGACAGGCTGATCACTGTCTGGGCATAACCGCTGTGGTGCCTGCCTGTGGAGGCTGTGTAGGGCAAGACAGATGCTTTCCCAGGGGTTGTAGGTCTTAATACCACCTCTGACAGAGGTGATGCTTGCTTGAGTTTTGGCACATCTGTTCGTATCTGTATCCCTAAATAAAGTTTGTCTGGTTGACTTGTTGCAAAGGGAACTAAGTTGAGAAGACATGGGCAGCTAGTTTGAATTTGATCCAAGGATGAGCCATTTTAATATACGTGAGTCCAATTTTGAATTCTTAAGCAAAAGGAAGAACGGAAGCAGCCACAGCAGTTACACATGTAATGTGACCCAAGTAATGTATGTTAGTTGCTAATGGCTTGTCCTTAATACCATCCATTTATTGGGTCACGAGTCTGACATTCCAAAGATTCATCCATCACACAAGTTGATATTAATCTACAGTTCCCAATACTCCAGCAACTTCCATTCCTATTGTCATCCTTGAGATGATTGGTTGGTCTGTGGTATTGAAGGGACCAGACTACTAGGGCCATATGTCCCTTTTTCCATTAACCTGAAACCACCACAAGGAATAAAAACAAACAATGGAGATGACAAGAGACAACAACACAGGACAAGAAAGACACAGACAGAGACCTGACAAAAGGAATTAGAATCACATGGAGTGTGACAGTGGTTGGCCGACCATAAAAACAAATAAAAGAAAAAAAAAAGGAAAAGGAAAAGCCAACCACCAAGAAACCCACTAAAACCCCAGTCTAAAATCGTAGACCAAATGCCAGACTCTACACAAAAAAAATGACACTCACTTAGATCAAGCGATAAAAACCCCCTGCACCAATTAAACTCAAAACTAACTCTGCCATCACAACATCTACTGATAAAAGTTTAGGAAGCATATCAGGAAGAGCAAACATCTGCCTGAGCAGCGTTAAAAGCGAACAGTCCAACAAGATGAGGACCACAGTCAAAGGTGACCCACAGCGACAAAGGTGGGACCTCATGCTGCAATGAATAGCTGTGCGTTATCCAGGTGTGACCAATGCTCAGCCAGCAGAGGGCAACAGAGTTCACGTGAGAGACCCACAAGGAGGAGTGCCACACACCGCTAGCCTCCTCGATGGCCCGAAGTTTGTTGGGTGAAGGAAGGGTGTGCCATTCTTCACCCCAGGTGCGAGGTACCTTCTGCCACAAAACTGACCAGAGGTCACACTACAAAAGGCCAATCTCCATGGCTGGTGCACCGACAGCCTGTTTGGTCACTGTATCAACACATTCATTTCCCAGCACGCGTACAGGACCCAGGGTCCACACAAAGACCACAGAGCGGCCACTACTGGCAAGAGTACGGAGGGACCCCTGGATAGCCATCACCAGATGAGAGTGAGGGAAACTCTGGTCGATAGCTCGTAAACCGCTCAGGGAGTCACTACAGATAATGCAGTACTCACCTGAGCAGAAACGTAAATACTCTAGAGTGTGAGAGATGGTGACCATCTTGGCAGTGAAAACACTGCAGCCAGCTGGCAGTGAGTGTTGTTCATAATGTTCCTGTAGAATAAGAGCATGACCGACATGACCAGCAACCATTGAACCATCAGTATAGACAATGTCACAGCCTTGAACCGTGGCAAGAATTGAGAGAAAGCTTCAACAGAGGGCCTCAGGAAGGACCGAGTCCTTCAGGCCCAGTGCCAAATCGAGCCAACACCATGGGTGGCACACACATCCTGGTCGTATACACTGAGGGGGCCAGAAAAGAATGGAAGACGGAAAACCTCAAGCCCAGAGAGAAGAGCTCTGACGGAAACTGTGAGCGTACACCCTGACCTTTGCTACCATTCCAGAAGGTGGATGATTGAATGAGGGAACAGAAGACGATAAGTGGGATGCCCGGGCAAGCTACAGATGTGTGTAGCATAAGCGGCCAGTAATTGTTGGCGCCAGAACCACAATGGAGGGACAACTGCCTCCACAAGTACACTGTTGACAGGGCTTGTCAGGGAAGCACCAGTGGTGAGTCAGACCCCGCTGTGAAATATTGGGCCCAGCAACCACTATGCGGAAGGTGTTACCGAACCATAAGCCAGGCTTCCATAATCTAGGCAGGACTGAATTAATGCCTGGTACAGCCGTAGGAGGGTAGACCGATCGGCACCTCAGTTGGTGTGACTCAAGCAATGAAGAGCATTAAGATGCCGACAGCACATTTGTTTAAGCTGCCAAATATGAGGCAGCCAAGTCAACCAGGTATCGAAAACCGATCCCAAAAACTGATGTGTCTCCACAACACGAGAGGTTTGGTGTCAAGATAAAGCCATGGCTCACGTTGAACAGCGTGTTGCTGACAAATGCATAATGCAGGTCTTGGCAGCCGAAAACTGGAAGACATGTGCTACAGCCCAAGACTGCACATTTTGGGTAGCACCCTGCAGCTGCTGTTCAGCAGCTGCAATGCCAGTGGAGCTATAGTACAGGCACAAGTTGTCAGCCTACAAGGAAGATGAGACAGGCATTCCACCGCCACAGCAAGCCCATTAATTGCTATCAAAAAGAGGCAGCCTCTTAATACAGATCCTTGTGGGACCCCATTCTCCTGAACTCAGGAGGAACTATAGGAGGCCACAACTTGCACACGGAAGGAACCAAGCGACAGAAAATTTTGTATTAAAATTGGGAGGGGACCCTGAAGATCGTAACCATCAAGCGTAGAGAGGATGTGATGTTGCAATGTCATATCGTATGCCTTCCACATGTCAAAAAAGATGGCGACCAGATGCTGATGGTGGGCAAAGGTTGTACAGATGGCAGACAACAGGTATACCAGATTATTGGTGGCAGAGCGGCCCTTACGGAACACACCCTGAGATGGAGCCAGAAGCCCCTGAGACTCAACTAGCCAACTCAATCTCCGGCTCATCATGGGTTCGAGCAACTTGCAAAGAAAGTAGGTGAGGTTAATGGGGCGGTAGCTGTCCAACTCCAGTGGGTTCTTGCCAGGTTTCAACACGGGGATTACGATGCTTTCTCACCATTGTGACAGGAACTAACCCTCAATGCAGATATGATTGAAAAGGTCTAGGAGGAATCGGTGGCAGTCCACTGAGAGGTGTTCGAGCATTTGACAGTGGATGCCATTTGGCCCGGGAGCCGTATCAGGGCAAGTGGCTAAGGCACTTTGGAATTTCCTTTCACTGAACGGAGCATTGTACGATTCGAGGTGGCGCGTGTGAAATGAAAGGCTCCGACGTTCCAACGACTCCTTCAGGGAGTAAAAGGACAGTGGGTAATTCACAGAAGTGGAACTCAGACACAATTGCAAACCACTTAGCAGAGCATTTTGCTCAGAGTCAGTGCAGACTGTTCCAATCAGTGGAAGTGCAGGTACACTGACGAGGGTATGATAGCCACAGAGTCTCCTAATCTTGGCCCAAACCCACAATGGAGAGGTACGGAGGCCAATGGTGGAGACATACCTTTCCCAGCACTCCTGCTTGCATCTGCGAATCAGGCAGTGAGCTTTTTTTTTTTGTAGTTTTAGGGCGCACAACTTCAATGGTCATTAGCGCCCAGACTACGTGATGAATGCACCGTGAGTCAAGTTTAAAACAGCAACGAAACGGAAAACACGATAAAAGACAGACTGACAGGCATAGGATTAAAAAAGGAAAACAGCAGAATCAAACGTCCTTTGAGAGGGTTGTCAAATTGATAAAATGAAGAACGCGAGCAGCTGCTCGTGGGTCATCCGCTAAAATGGCTTCTACAGTACATGGCAGGCCAAGATTAAGACGCAGGGTGTTAAAACCCGGACAGACCGTTAAAATGTGGCGGACCATCAGCAATTGCCCACATGGGCAGAATGGCGCCGGCGCAGCCGTCAGCATATGGCGATGGCTGAACCGGCAGTGGCCAATTCGTAACTGGGCCAAAACGACCTCCTCCCGCCGAGAAGGGCGTGAGGAGGACGTCCCAGCCACGGGAAGAGGTTTCAGGGCCCTAAGTTTGTTGTCCGTAAGTGCAGCCCTATCGGCATGCCACTGCGATAAAATGCGCCGACAAATTACCCTGCTACAATCTGACGAAGGGACACAACAAGAAGCTGTCCGAGGCTGGAGGACCGCAGCCTTGGCCGCGGCATCTACAGCTTCGTTCCCAGGGATACTGACATGGCCAGGAACCCACATAAAGCTAACCGGAGAACCGACGTCCACCAGCTGCTGAAGAGAGCGTTGGATCCGGTGCACGAAAGGGTGAACCGGGTACGGATCACTGAGGCTCTGGATAGCGCTCAGGGAATCGGAGCAGATGACATATGCAGAATGTCGGTGGCGGCAGATGTAAAGGACATCCTGGTAGAGGGCAAAGAGCTCAGCTGTGAAGACCGAACAAAGGCCATGGAGCCGGTATTTGAAACTTTGTGCCCCGACAATAAAAGAACACCCGACCCCGTCAGTGGTCTTAGAGCCATCTGTATAAATGAACTTCGAACGAAGTTCGATAAAACGGGAGTGGTTGACTGAACCGGGGGTAACCTCCTTCGGGAGCGAGCAGAGGTCAAGGTGGACGCGAACCTGAGCCTGGAGCCAAGGTGGCGTGTGGCTCTCGCCCACTCGAAAGGTTGCAGGGAGTGAAAAATCAAGGTGTTGAAGGAGGTGCCAAAAGTGAACTCCAGGGGGTAGCAGGGCAGAGACATACAACCCGTATTGACTGTCGAGAGAGTCATCAAAAAAGGAACGATAAAACGGGTGGTCGGGCATTGCCAGTAGCCGACAGGCATACCGACAAAGCAGTATATTGCACCGGTAGGTAAATGGCAACTCACCAGCGTCAGCATGAAGACTCTCGACGGGACTAGTATAAAACGCCCCGATCGCAAGTCGTAAACCCCGATGTTGTATGGAGTTGAGGCGGCGTAAGATGGATGGCCGTGCAGAGGAGTATACGAAGCTCCCATAATCCAGCTTGGAGCGGACGATCGACGGACCGATATAGGCGAAGTAGGACGGTTCGATCCGCTCCCCACGACATACCACTGAGAACACGGAGGACATTTAGAGAACGGGTACAACGGGCAGCCAAATATGACACATGTGGAGACCAACTAAGTTTCCTGTCAAATGTAAGACCGAAAAATATTGTTGTCTCCACGAATGGGAGAGCAATGGGACCGAGTCTAAGGACGGTGGGAGAAACTCTTTGTAGCGCCAGAAGTTAATACAGACCATCTTCTCGGCAGAAAAACGGAAGCCATTGGCGACACTCCAGGAGTAAAGACGGTCAAGAGAACGCTGAAGACAGCGCTCCAGGAAACACGTACGCTGCGCACTGCAATAGATGGTAAAATCGTCCACGAAAAGGGAGCCTGATACATCAGCTGGGAGGCAATCCATTATTGGATTGATCACTATGGCGAAGAGAGCGACGCTCAAAACTGAGCCCTGTGGCACCCCATTCTCCTGGCGAAAGGTGTCTGACAGGACAGAACCCACACGTACCCTGAGCTGTCGATCCATTAAAAAGGAACGAATGAAAAGAGGGAGGCGACCGCGAAGGCCCATGTATGCATGGTGCGGAGAATGCCCGCCCTCCAACAGGTGTCGTAAGCCTTCTCCAAATCAAAGAACACAGCCGCGGTCGGGTGCTTCCGCAAGAAGTTATTCATAATGAAGGTCGACAAGGTAACCAGATGGTCAACAGCAGAGCGGCGCCTACGAAATCCACATTGTACATTGGTAAGTAGGCGTCGAGACTCGAGCAGCCAAACCAATCGAGAGTTAACCATTCGCTCCATCACTTTACAGACACAGCTGGTAAGCGAGATGGGTCGATAACTGGAGGGCAAGTGCTTGTCCTTCCCCGGCTTAGGATTCAGGACAACAATAGACTCGCGCCAGCATGCGGGAACATGTCCCTCAATCCAGATGCGATTGTAAGTACGAAGAAGAAAACCTCTACCCGCAGGAGAAAGGTTCTTCAGCATCTGAATATGAATAGAATCAGGCCCTGGAGCGGAGGACCGTGATCGGCCAAGTGCGTTTTCGAGTTCCCGCATGGTGAATGGGTCATTATAACTTTCACGATTCGAGGAGCGGAAGTTAGGTGGCCTAGCCTCCTCTGCCTGTTTGCGGGGGAGGAAGGCAGGGTGGTAATGAGCGGAGCTCGAAACCTCTGCGAAAAAGCGGCCGAAGGCATTGGAGACAGCCTCAGGGGCCACAAGGACGTCATTCGCGACCGTCAAGCCAGAAACTGGTGAGTGGACCGTAGTGCCAGATAGCCGGCGCAGGCTACCCCAGACAACTGAAGAAGGAGTAAAACTGTTGAAGGTGCTTGTGAAAGCAGCTCAGCTGGCTTTCTTGCTTTCTTTAATAACACAACGACACTGTGCACGTAATCGTTTATAATTGATACAATTCGCCACTGTAGGGTGGCGTTTAAAGGTGCATAAAGCACGTCGACGAGCACATAAAGCATCTCTACATGCTGCGGTCCACCAGGGGACCGGTACGTGACGTGGAGAAGAAGTAGTGTGAGGGATGGAATATTCAGCAGCAGAGAGAATGTCTTCCGTGAGGTGTGCGACCTGACTATTGCAGCTTGCGAATGTTTGATCCTGAAAGGTCGCCCTGGAAGAGAAGAGCCCCCAGTCTGCTTTGGAGATGTTCCAACTAGATGAGCACGGAGAGGGGGTATGCTGCAGGAGATGGATAACACACGGGAAGTGGTCGCTCGAATATGTATCAGAAAGTGCATACCACTCGAACCGGCATGCAAGTTGGGGAGTACATATAGAGAGATCTAAATGGGAATAGGTGTGAGATGTGTCCAAAAGAAAAGTATTGAGGCAGAAAAGATTGAGCTGGTTAAAAAGGTCTGCTAACAGGGAGCCCCTCGGGCAGGATGCTGGAGAGCCCCAAAGGGGATGGTGGGCATTGAAGTCTCCAGTTAACAAAAATGGTGCAGGTAGCTGAGCAATAAGTTTCATCATGTCTGCCCTGGTAACGGCAGACGACGATGGAGTGTAAACGGTACAAATGGAAAATGTAAAAGTGGGGAGAGTAATGCGGATGGCAACTGCCTGCAGGCCGGTGTGCAACGTGATGGGATCGTAGTAGATATCATCCCGGACCAGCAACATAACCCCTCCATGAGCTGGGATACCTACCACAGGGGGTAGGTCAAAACGCACAGAGGTGTAGTGTGCCAAGGCAATTTGATCGCATGGACGTAGCTTCGTTTCCTGGAGGGCTACGACGAGCGGACGGTGCAAGCGGAGCAGCAACTTCAAGTCCTCTCGGTTGGAGCGAATGCTGCGAATATTCCAGTGAATAAGTACCATCGTAAGAAAAAAAAAAAAGAAGATGAAAGAAGGGGTGACCTCGAAGGCCGCCGAGGGCCTGGCTTCGAGCGAGCACTGCCGCCGCTATCAGTAGGCGGACAGTCATCGTCCATTGGGTCTATAGGTTCATCGGCCATCTTGGGAAGATGGCCGGGAGGGGGAGCTTCCTCCGCCGGTGAACGGCCAGATGTTCGGCTACCAGTATTGTACATCCGCTTGTGATGTGATCTACTGTTTCTATTTGTTGTTTACAAAGTCTGCATTTATCTGTTGTGGTATTGGGATCTTTAATAATATGCTTGCTGTAATGTCTGGTGTTTATTGTTTGATCCTGTATTGCAATCATGAATCCTTCCATCTCACTGTATATATTGCCTTTTCTTAGCCATGTGTTGGATGCGTCTTGATCAATGTGTGGCTGTGTTAGATGATACGGGTGCTTGCCATGTAGTGTTTTCTTTTTCCAATTTACTTTCTGCGTATCTGTTGATGTTATGTGATCTAAAGGGTTGTAGAAGTGGTTATGAAATTGCAGTGGCGTAGCCGATGTATTTATATGAGTGATTGCTCTGTGTATTTTGCTAGTTTCTGCTCATTCTATAAAGAATTTTCTTAAATTGTCTACCTGTCCATATGTAGGTTTTTTATGTCGATAAATCCCCTTCCTCCTTCCTTTCTGTTTAATGTGAATCTTTCTGTTGCTGAATGTTTGAGATGTATTCTATATTTGTGGCATTGTGATCGTGTAAGTGTATTGAGTGAGTGCTTCTGGTTCTGGTTCCGTGTTACTCCATTTCACTACTCCAAATGAATAGGTCAATATTGGTATAGCATAAGTATTTATAGCTTTTGTCTTGTTTCTTGCTGTCAATTCTGTTTTTAGTATTTTTGTTAGTCTTTGTCTATATTTTTCTTTTAGTTCTTCTTTAATATTTGTATTATCTATTTCTATTTTTTGCCTGTATCCTAGATATTTATAGGCATCTGTTTTTTCCATCACTTCTATGCAGTCGCCGTGGTTATCCAATAAGTAATGTTCTTGTTTAGTGTGTTTTCTCTTGACTATGCTATTTTTTTTTTTACATTTGTCTGTTCCGAAAGCCATATTTATATCATCGCTGAATACTTCTGTTATCTTTAGTAATTGGTTGAGTTGATTTGTTGCTGCCAGTAGTTTTAGATCATCCATGTAGGCTGTAGCAAATGTGTGATTTTGTGTTGGTATGTTCCAGTAATATTATATCCATAATTTGTATTATTTAGCATGTTGGATAGTGGGTTCAGAGCAAGGCAGAACCAGAAAGGACTTAATGAGTCTCCTTGGTATATTCCACACTTAATCTGGTTTGGGAGGGATGTGATATTATTTGAATTTGTTTGGATATTAAGTGTGGTTTTCCAATTTTTCATTACTATGTTTAGGAACTGTATCAATTTAGGATCTACTTTGTATATTTTCAATATCTGTAGTAACCATGAGTGGGGTACACTATCAAAAGCTTTTTGGTAATCAATGTATGCATAGTGTAGTGACCTTTGTTTAGTTTTAGCTTGATATGTCATCTCTGCATCTATTATCAGTTGCTCTTTACATTCTTGTGCTCCTTTGCAGCAGCCTTTTTGTGCTTCATTTATAATTTTGTTCTGTGTCATTAATTTCTGTGTAATAACTGAAGTTAATATTTTGTATATTGTTGGTAGGCATGTTATGGGGCGATATTTTGCTGGGTTTGCTGTGTCTGCTTGATCTTTAGATTTCAGATAAGTTATTCCTTGTGTAAGGGACTGTGTATGGGTCTGCAATGTAACTGTTAAATAATTTAGTTAGATGTGAATGTGTTGAGGTGAACTTCTTTAGCCAGAAATTTGCTATTTTATCTTTTCCAGGGGCTTTCCAATTGTGTGTGGAATTAATTGCTCTGGTGACTTCATCTTGCAAAATTACCACTTCAGGCATTTGTGGTATCATCTTGTATGAGTCTGTTTCTGCTTGTATCCACCGTGCATGCCTGTTATGTTGTACCGGGTTTGACCATATGTTGCTCCAGAAGTGTTCCATGTCTGTTACGTTTGGTGGATTGCCTATTTTAATGTGTGTGTTATCTATTGTCTGGTAAAATTTCTTTTGGTTTGTGTTGAATGTTTGAAAATAGAAGGAGACAAAACCACTTTTTTTGTATCTTCTAAGTTGTATCACCAATGCTTATAGTTTCTGCTTCTTTTCATCTAATTGCTCTATCACTTCTTGTTGTGAGATTTTACCTAACCTTTTTCGTTTTTTGTCTGTTACTTCATTTCTTATAAATTGTGTTAGCTGTCCAATGTCTTTTCTCAGTTTTTCTATTCTGATCTGTAGCCTGTGTTGCCATACTGGTTTTGTGGGTTTTTTCTGTGTGTTAGTTGGTTCTGATCTCTGCCTAGTGTGTATATTTAGTGTAGTGAGTGCGCCTGTATAAAACAGTAGTTGTAACTCTTCCATAGCTGTATTTCCATTTATTTTGTTGTGTATGATTGTGTTGATAGTTGTTATTGTTGTTTCGACTAGGGGGATATTTGGGGGTCTATGCAAGAATGGTCTAATGTCTGTATTTGTGTCTTTGTATCCTATATATGTCAGCTGACATTTTTCTTCTATATCTAACATGTGTGTCACTTTGTTCTATTTGTGCTTGTTCTGGTGGCTGTCCTCTGATTGTTTAATTGATGCGTGTTGTTCTTTGTTTGTTTGCTCTGGGATGTTTGAGTCCATTACTGTATTTTCTTCTTCTTGTGATCGCACATTATTTTGTTCCAGTATTTGATGTTTTCTAATTCTGACTCGGTATCCTGTTCTTTTTGATTATTACATGGATCTGATCAGTTAGTCATTGATGTGTTAAAAATTTTAATTCTGGGTATCTGGTAATAAATGTTGTGTATACTTGTGATCTGTATCCAGTTGTGTTGGTTCCTAAGTTTGTTGTTCGATAATAACAGAACATGAGGTGTCGGTTAACTTCATCTGACCATCTTATCCTCTGTCTTTGTTTTCCTTCTAGAGTGGTTGCAGGAAGCATATCCTGCAAAACGCCTCTATTTGAATTTAAATCATTTTCTGTGTGGCTAGCAGTGTCGTTACCATTGTGGACAGGCATAGGGTTCAAGCGTCGTCCCCGACCTTGACAGCGCTTGTCCGAGGGTCATTAGTTCTGTCCTATACCAACTAATCACACTAAAAGGGGGGTTAGCCCTATTAGTGGTTTGTTCTTTTTGTCACCTTTTACGGCTGGCAGAACATACCGGAGGCCTATTCTTTTCCCGGGCCTCCACGGGGTTGTTATTATTATTATTATTATTATTATTATTATTATTATTATTATTATTATTATTATAGTGTATGTGAAAGCAGGATTTCAACTGTACCAAGAATGTAGACTTGTGCCTGCAAGCAAACAAAAAACTAAGTAAGGAGCTTTATTTTATTTTTAGGTGTGCAGTTTAAGCAACAATTTTATTGGTGAGATGAGGAACTATCATGAATTAGAGAAGTATTGGCCACACAATAATATTTAAATTGTAAGGCAGCAGTTACATCACAAATGGAAGAAAATTTCAAGGAAATTTTGAAAAACTTTAGCAAGAGCTTTAAGGTGAACAGGCTAAACTGGGATGGTTAGGAGAAACAAAATTTGGCATTTGTATGGGTCAGAGTGTGGACTGTTAGAATCCTTAATTGGGTAGCTAGATTAGAGAATTTAAAAAGGAACATGAATAGGTGGAAGTTAGATATACAAGAAATTAGTGAAGTGCAATGACAGGAAGAACAGGGCTTCTGGCCAGGTTAGTGTAGCATTGTCAAGGTAAAACCAGATAGGATAGTACAGGAGCAGGCTCAATAAGGACTAAAAGAATGGGAATGCGGGTAAGCTAATATGTGCAGCATTGTGAACACATTACTGTAGCTGAGATGGACATGAGGCCAGGCCCACTATAGTAGTTCTAGATATGTGCACAAACTTGCTACACAGATGAAGAAACCGAAAGAATGAACTGCCAGGTAAAAGAATTTATTAAAATAGTTAGGGCGGATGAAAAATTAATTGTTGTTGATGACTGTAAATTGATAGCAATAAAAGGGAGAGAGGTAAAAATAGTAGGAGCACTTTAACTGGGCAATAGGAAGGAGCAACCTACCTTTTAACATTTTGCACACAGTATAATTTAAGCATCACTAACACTTGGTTTAAGGATGATGAAAGAAGGTCATATACATAGAACGACCTGGGAACACAGGAACATTTCAGATTCAAGTTTTGAAATCATGTTATAAACAGGAAGATATTTCCAAGGGCAGATGTGAACTCACACTATAATCTATCAGTTATTTGCTGCAAATTACAAATAAAGAAATTGCAAAAAAAATTAGTAAATTAAGTAGATGGATCTGGATAAACCAAAGGAACTATAAGTTGTTCAACATTTCAGAGAAAGAATTATGCAATGATTGACTGATATAGGAGAAAGGTATACAACAGAATATGAAATAGTAGCTTTTAGGGATGAAATAGAGAAGGCAGCAAAGGTTCACACAGGTAAAAAGACAAGACTTAGTAGAGATCCCTGGATAGTTCAGGACATATTGAATTTAACTGATGAAAGGAGAAGCTAAAAAAATTCAGCAAATGAAGCAGGTGAAAGGAATTGCACACATTTAAAAAATGTGCAGTAATGGGTAGAGGACAAACACAAGGTTGTAAAAGCATGCATAACTAGGGGGAAGTAGATGTTGCCTATAGGAACATTAAAAAGACATTTGGAAGAAAGAGTGCAAATGGTGACCCAGTGTGAAGCAAAGATGAAAGAGCCGAAAGAAATACACTATGTGACCACAAGCATGTGAACACCCCTATGTCAACTGGAAATGACTACTAGATGTCACATGGTGCGGATTCATCGGTATAAAAGATGGGAGAGTATTGTATTGTTAGTAGAGAAGCAGTGACAACAGAATGGGGCAGTAAGGAGACATCAGTCACTGGATATCACCTGAGTAAACAAATCCACCACTGACATTCCAACACTTGTGAAGCCACCCAAGTTGGCTGTTGGTGATGTGACTGAAGTAGAAATGTGAATAAACAATGAGAGCTAATACAAGACTGAGCACACTTCATGGACTGTGACTGGAAATGGTGTAAACATTCCACATTTTGTACAGCTTGCAGATGTATCTAATTATGTGGTGACACCTATCATTCTAAAGAAGTGATGCCTATCACTACCTCGTCTTGCTGACTGATGATACAACTAAGAGTTATAAAATAAAATAAGATGTAAGGCATAATGATACAGATACTGAATGGCTTTAATTCTTATTTTACATGTGGTTAGTTACAGCAAAGGATATCGAATGTCTTCAGTGTGGGAGGATGGTTGCAGCTCCTTTGTGAGAGGAAATACTTGCTTGAATGTAGAAAAGAGTAGTAATTTGGTTGTCAGCCTGCCCATGGGATGATGCCCAAAGCGTATTATATTTACAATAAGTTCATATTTTGAGAGATGGATAACTTTGACAGATTGTTAGCTCAACATTTGACATGAATAGTTCATTTGGGACAATGAACACATATGTGGATTTAATGTTTTAAATTAGATTTTGTGCACTGAAGATGGCCATACAGTAACTGAAATCTAGATATGCCATGAACAGTATTTATGGCTACTTGAAACAAGTACAGTTGCTGGGCACAACAACTTTAAAAATATTTCTTACTGTTTTTTAGCTCTCATCTCTGTCTTGACTGATTTGACTCAGTTATTGTATGAGATGTGATCAAAAAGTAACGGGAATTTTTAATTTTGTGGGATTTATACATCTGATTGAACGAAATGCTCGGCTCAGAGTTTATCACAGTACTGCATTTATGGTATCAGATATCACGTGTTAGTGTTGTAAGCAAATTGTAGCTGTCTGCACAAGTCCATTTGAGTACTGCTCTTGAAAATTTGCGTTCATTTTGTCATTGGATCAAAGAATATCTATATATGACAGTAGTATCTGTTCCCGAAAGAACAGTTACTGTTGATGACCATGCAGCTTTGCTAGAATGAAATGATAATTAAATGGACCCCTAGCTGCAAACAGGCGTTGATATACTTCATTGGGGACATGTTGAAAATGTGTGCCCTGACCGGGACTTGAACCCGGGATCTCCTGCTTACATGGCACATGCTCTATCCATCTGAGCCACCGAGAGTACAGTGAGTAGTACGCCTGCAGGGACTTATCCTTTGCACACTCCCTTTGAGACCCACATTCCCAACAGCAGAAGGACGGGGCACACATTTTCAACATGTCCCCAATGAAGTATATCAACGCTTGTTTGCAGCTAGGGTGACCATTTAATTATCATTTCATTCTAGCAAAGCTGCATGGTCATCAATGGTAACTGTTCTTTCGGGAACGGATACTACCATCATATATAGTTCAAATGTGGCTTCCCAGCCATTGACCTTCTTGTGTGAATGCACACGCTATGCCTAAACTCGTATGGGACTTGGTAGATTAATCTGCCACGAGTAATGAGTATGATGGGCAAACATCTATTAGGCGCACTACGAATGTAGTGGTGTAGACATGTTGGGAATGTGGGTCTCAAGGGGAGCGTGCAAGGGATAAGTTCCTGCAGGTGCACTATTCTCTGTGCCCTCGGTGGCTCAGATGGATAGAGCGTCTGCCATGTAAGCAGGAGATCCTGGGATCGAGTCCCGGTCGGTGCACACATTTTCTACATGTACCCAATGAAGTACATCAACGCCTGTTTGCAGCTAGGGTGTCCATTTAATTATCATTTCATCAAAGAATATCGACAAACTGAGTTTGAGCAATAGTTATCTGGTCATGTCATTTTGTTGAGAAAAGAAGTTATGTTCTAAAATATCTTAAAATTGACAGGTTAGCCAAATAGAAAAGGATATTCAATAATGAAAAGAGTGATGAACCTACACAGTCTTTCAAAAGCTGACACAAAACAGATTTTTTGCTATCATGATTTTTCCATATTGAGCAATATGGATTCCAGATACATAGGGTGTATCAAAAAGAATCATCCGATTTGGCACATCTATATTTCTGAAATTAATAAACATATACAACGAATTTTAACGAACAGGAAATTAAAACTTTTTTCCCATACCTTTCCATACATGCTCGATACACCCCCCTTGAGATGTACAGCATATGTTAATGGTGTATTCAGATTATTCCCACACTGCAGGTAGCATGTCTTTAGTCACATCTTCCACAGCTGCTGTTATTCAATGTCTCAGTTCATTCATTGTTGTTGGTAACGGAGGCACATAAACAGAGTCTTCTATAAACCACCACAAGATATAATCACATAAAGTCAGGTCTGGTGACCTCGGAGGCCAGTAATGTAAGGCCGAATTATCTGACCCAGTATGACCGATCCATTGTTCAGTAATCCTTTGATTTAAAAATGACCCCACTTCCAGATGCCAGTGTGGCAGTCCTCCATCCTGTTGGTAAATGAAGTCATTTGATTCAGTCTCCAACTGTCCGAAAGAAAGTAACAGTATTTCTAGCAAAGAACAAAGGACCATACACCTTTCCCTGTGAAACTGCACAGAACACCTTAAGTTTTGGAGGGTCCCTCTCGTGTTGTAAACTTCATGTGGTTCCAGAATCTGGCAGGAAGTTTCATATAGTTGTTCTGTACCCCATATTCTCACATTATGATGGTAAGCATGAAAGAAAACAGTCATCCTCCACCTTGCCCAGAAGGAAATTACAGAACTCCACACGTTGTTTGTTGTCTTGACAAAGAGTTTGCAGTAGCTGAATTTTGTATGGTTCCATACGTAAATGTCGACGCAACACAGGCAAGACTGACATCGGGGGCATGTTGAAGTGTCGATTTGCACTGTGAATGGATTTCTGCGGACTGCTTGTGAAACTATGGTGGATGCATTCGACACCTGTGTCAGACACTTTGGGACGGCCCGGCAATTTGCACAAACAACCTGTTTCTTGAAATTTTTCATGCCCTCGTCTAATGCTCTTTGCTGTAGAAGGATCACCACCATATCTAGTACGAAAGTCAAGCTGAACAATTATTACCGACCCACACTGCTCAAAATGTAGAACACAAAACGCTTTCTGTTGTCCCGACACCGTTTTTACTAGACGTGAAGTGGGCGCATATTGCTGCTACCTAGCGGGAACCATGTAAAACACAAGAGTTTGATTTTCCCAACAGTACATACACATATCTCAAATAACATAATGTTTATGATTTTTTTTAACTCAGGTAATTCTTTTTCATACACCCTGTAGCTACGTTCGACTGCTTGGAGACCATTTTCAGTTCATGGACGTCATGTTTCCAAACAAAGATGGGACTTTTATGGATGACAATGCGCCATGTCACGCGGCTACAACTTTTCGTGACTGGTTTGAGGAACATTCCGGACAATTCGAGCTAATGGAATGGCCACCAATATCGCCCGACATGAATCCCATCGAGCATTTTTGGGACATAACCGTGAGCTCAGTTGGTGCGTAAAATCCTCCACCGGCAACACTTTCGCAATTATGGACGGCTGCAGAGGCAGCATAGCTGAACTATTTCTGCAGCGGAACTTCCGATGACTTGTTGAGTCCATGCCACGAGGAGCTGCTGCAATATGCCGAGCAAAAGGAGGTTCGACGCGGTGTTAGGAGGTATCAGCCCAGGATGGCTTGCCATGAAGGGCAACAAAACGTCACGCAGAATATCGTCGACGAACGACTTTGCTGTGAGGGTGCTGTGGATCTACATCTACATCCATACTCCGCAAGCCACCTGACGGCATGTGGCGGAGGGCACCTTGAGTACCTCTATCGGTTCTACCTTCTATTCCAGTCTCGTATTGTTCGTGGAAAGAAGGATTGCCGGTATGCCTCTGTGTGGGCTCTAATCTCTCTGGTTGTATCCTCATGGTCTCTTCGCGAGATAAACATAGGAGGGAGCAATATACTGCTTGACTCCTCGGTGAAGGTATGTTCTCGAAACTTCAACAAAAGCCCGTACCGAGCTACTGAGCGTCTCTCCTACAGAGTCTTCCACTGGAGTTTATCTATCATCACCGTAACGCTTTCGCGATTACTAAATGATCCTGTAACGAAGCGCGCTGCTCTCCGTTGGATCTTCTCTATCTCTTCTATCAACCCTATCTGGTATGAATCTCACACTGCTGAGCAGTATTCAAGCAGTGGGCGAACAAGCGTACTGTAACCTACTTCCTTTGTTTGAGGATTGCATTTCCTTAGGATTCTTCCAATGAATCTGTCTGGCATCTGCTTTACCAACGAACAGCTTCATATGATCATTCCATTTTAAATCACTCCTAATGCGTACTCCCAGATAATTTATGGAATTAACTGCTTCCAGTTGCTGACCTGCTATATTGTAGCTAAATGATATGGGATCTTTCTTTCTATGTATTCACAGCACATTACACTTGTCTACATTGGGATTCAATTGCCATTCCCTGCACCATACGTCAACTCGCTGCAGATCCTCCTGCATTTCAGTACAATTTTCCATTGTTACAACCTCTCGATATACCACAGCATCATCCGCAAAAAGCCTCAGTGAACTTCCGATGTCATCCACAAGGTCATTTATGTATATTGTGAATACCAACGGTCCTACGACACTCCCCTGCCGCACACCTGAAATCACTCTTACTTCGGCAGACTTCTCTCCATTGAGAAGGACATGCTGCGTTCTGTTATCTAGGAACTCTTCAATCCAATCACACAATTGGTCTGATAGTCCATATGCTCTTACTTTGTTCATTAAACGAGTGTGGGGAACTGTATCGAACGCCTTGCGGAAGTCAAGAAACACGGCATCTACCTGTGAACCCGTGTCTACTGCCCTCTGAGTCTCGTGGACGAAACCCATGCTGATTCCTACAGAGTAGATTTCTAGTCTCCAGAAAAGTCATTATACTCGAACATAATACGTGTTCCAAAATTCTACAACTGATCGACGTTAAATATATAGGTCTATAGTTCTGCACATCTGTTCGACGTCCCTTCTTGAAAACGGGGATGACCTGTGCCCTTTTCCAATTCTTTGGAACCCTACGCTCTTCTAGAGACCTACGGTACACCGCTGCAAGAAGGAGGGCAAGTTCCTTTGCGTACTCTGTGTAAAATCGAACTGGTATCCCATCAGGTCCAACGGCCCCTCCTCTTTTGAGTGATCTTAATTGTTTCTCTATCCCTCTGTCGTCTATTTCGATATCTACCATTTTGTCATCTGTGCGACAATCTAGAGAAGGAACTATAGTGCAGTCTTCCTCTGTGAAACAACTCTGGAAAAAGACATGTAGTATTTCGGCTTTTTGTCTGTCATCCTCTGTTTCAGTACCATTTTGGTCACAGAGTCTCTGGACATTTTGTTTTGATCCACCTACCGCTTTGACATAAGACCTAAATTTCTTAGGATTTTCTGCCAAGTCAGTACATAGAACTTTACTTTCGAATTCAATGACCACCTCTCACATAGCCCTCCTCACACTACATTTCGCTTCGCGTAATTTTTGTTTGTCTGCAAGGCTTTGGCTGTATTTATGTTTGCCGTGAAGTTCCCTTTGCTTCCGCAGCAGTTTTCTAACTCGGTTGTTGTTCCACGGTGGCTCTTTTCCATCTCTGACGATCTTCCTTGGCACATACTCATCTAACGTATATTGTACGATGGTTTTGAACTTTGTCCACTGATCCTCAACACTATCTGTACTTGAGACAAAACTTTTGTGTTGAGCCGTCAAGTACTCTGAAATCTGCTTTTTTGTCACTTTTGCTAAACAGAAAAATCTTCCTACCTTTTTTAATATTTCTATTTACGGCTGAAATCATCGATGCTGTAACCGCTTTATGATCGCTGATTCCCTGTTCTGCGTTAACTGTTTCAAATAGTTCGGGTCTGTTTGTCACCAGAAGGTCTAATATATTATCGCCACGAGTCGGTTCTCTGTTTAACTACTCAAGGTAGTTTTCAGATAAAGCACTGAAAAAAAATTTCATGGATTCTTTGTCCCTGACACCCGTTATGAACGTTTCAGCCTCCCAGTCTATATCCGGCAAATTAAAATGTCCACCCAGAACTATAACATGGTGGGGAAATCTACTCGAAATATTTTCCAAATTTTCCTTCAGGTGCTCTGCCACAACGGCTGCTGAGCCAGGGGCCTATAGAGACATTCAAATACCATGTTTGAGCCTGCTTTAACCGTGACCTTCACCCAGATTATTTCACATTTCGGATCTCCGTCAATTTCCTTCGATACTACAGCACTTTTTATCGCTATAAACACGCCTCCCCCTTCACTGTCCAGCCTGTCTCTGCGGTACACATTCCAATCTGAGTTTAGAATTTCATTACTGTTTACATCTGGTTTAAGCCAACTTTCCGTCCCTAGTACTATGTGGACATTGTGACCGTTTATTAATGAGAGCAGTTCTGGGACCTTTCTATAGACGCTCCTGCAGTTTACTATTACCACTAACTACAAGTAAAGTGGTCCTGCTATGAATACCAAAGACACACCAGGCTATCACTCCAGGTTATGAGGCCGTATAGCAGCGATAATTAGATTGGCATCTCACTGCTGTGCCAGGGCATCTCCAGCCACGTCCTCACTGGTTATTGGGGCTCATTTGGAAGTGGGACTCATCGCTGTAGACAGTTCTACTCTAATCAACGAGGTTCCAAATTCACGTACACTGGAATGTGTAGGCAATACGGTAACAACTAGCAAACATTGTATGTATGCACCAGTTAATGTACGAGGTGCATTCAAGTTCTAAGGCCTCCGATTTTTTTTCTCCGGTCTGGAAAGAGATAGAAACATGCTCATTGTTTTAAAATGAGGCCGCATTCATTGTCAATACGTCCCAGAGATGGCAGCACCGTATGGCAGATGGAATTTTACCGCCAGCGGCGAGAATGAGAACTGTTTTAAATACTTAAAATGGCGACGTTTTCCTGACTTGACCAGCGTGCAATCATTCGTTTTCCGAATTTGCGTGGTGTAAAACCAATTGAAATTCATCGACAGTTGAAGGAGACGTGTGGTGATGGAGTTATGGATGTGTCAAAAGTGCGTTCGTGGGTCCGACAGTTTAATGAAGGCAGAACATCGTGTGACAACAAACCGAAACAACCTTGGGCTCGCACGAGCCGGTCTGACGACACGATCGAGAAAGTGGAGAGAATTGTTTTGGGGGATCGCCGAATGACTGTTAAACAGATCGCCTCCAGAGTTGGCATTTCTGTGGGTTCTGTGCACACAATCCTGCACGACGATCTGAAAATGCGAAAAGTGTCATCCAGGTGGGTGCCACGAATGCTGACGGACGACCACACGGCTGCCCATGTGGCATGTTGCCAAGCAATGTTGACGGGCAACGACAGCACGAATGGGACTTTATTTTCGTCGGTTGTGACAATGGATGAGACGTGGATGCCATTTTTCAATCCAGAAACAAAGCGCCAGTCAGCTTAATGGAAGCACACAGATTCACCGCCACCAAAAAAATTTCGGTTAACCGCCAGTGCTGAAAAAATGATGGTCCATATTCTGGGACAGCGAGGGCGTAATCCTTACCCACTGCATCAAAAGGGCATTACGGTAACAGGTGCATCCTACGAAAATGTTTTGAATAACAAATTCCTTCCTGCACTGCAACAAAAACGTCCGGGAAGGGCTGCGCGTGTGCTGTTTCACCAGGCCAACGCACCTGCACATCGAGCTAACATTACGCAACAGTTTCCTCGTGATAACAAGTTTGAAGTGATTCCTCATGCTCCCTACTCACCTGACCTGGCTCCTAGTGACTTTTGGCTTTTTCCAACAATGAAAGACACTTTCCGTGGCCGCACATTCACCAGCCGTGCTGCTATTGCCTCAGCGATTTTCCAGTGGTCAAAACAGACTCCTAAAGAAGCCTTCGCCGCTGCCATGGAATCATGGCGTCAGCGTTGTGAAAAATGTGTACGTCTGCAGGGCGATTACGTCGAGAAGTAACGCCAGTTTCATCGATTTCGGGTGAGTAGTTAATTAGAAAAAAATCGGAGGCCTTAGAACTAGAATGCACCTCGTATAATGTTCGTTCTGGATCCTTACAAGCCGGAATACGCCTCAGCCTACCATAATCTTACCTCAACAATGGTTTCCAGCCGGTATGAAAGCTGTAACTCAAGACAGTGTGGGAACAATTTGAATATTGACATATGCTGTCCATCTCAAGGGGGCATATTGAACACCTGTGAATTTGTAAGAAAAAACGTTTTTCCCTTTCCCGTTCATCAGAAAACAAAATTCATTGTATATGTTTATAGGTTTCAGAAATACAGACGTGCCCATTCGGATGATTCTTTTTGATACACCCTGTATTTCCAGTTAGTGGTCGGTTCAGTTGGACCACAGTCCAGTCCAGTAAACACAGTCCGCATCATTATGGAGCTTATAGAGATACCACCACCTTGCACAGTGCGTTGTCGACAATGTCAGTCCATGGGCCTGCACTATACTCTAACTGTACCACCAGCTCTTACCGACCGAAATCGAGATTCATCTGGGCAAGCACAGTTTTCCAGTCGTCTACGGTCCAACCGAGATGGTCGCGAGACAAGGACAGGCGCTGCAGGTGATGCCGTGCTGTTAGCAAAGGCACTCGCGTCTATCGTACGTTGATTTCTGCAGTTATTTCACGCAGTGTTGCTTGTCAGTTAGCACTGACAACTCTATAAAAACACCACTGCTCTCGGTCATTGTGTGAAAGCTGTCGACCACTGGTTTGTCCGTGTTGAGAGGTAATGCCTGAAATGTGGTATTCCTCGCGCACTCTTTACATTGTGGATCTCGGAATACCGAATTCTCTAAACATTTCCGAAATGGAATGTCCCATGCGTCTAGTTTCAGCTACCATTTCGGGTTCAGAGTCTGTTAATTCCCGCCATTATCACCTTTTCTCCTGAATAACTTGAGTACAAATGACAGCTCCGCTAATGTATTTCCCTTTTATACTTTGTGTGCGCGATACTACCTCCATACGTATATGTGCATATCGCTATCGCACGTCTGTTGTCACCTCACGATAAATATGAGGGTTATTCGGAAAGTAAGGAAAGATCGGTCACGAAATGGAAACCACAGTGAAAATCCGATGAAGTTTTGCACAGGTGTGTTGGGCAGTGTCTCTGGTATGCCTGTCGATCGCGTTACGTCGTTCGTTTTAGTGCTCAGCACACAGGGAGCACATAAAGATACCCAGAACAGTAAGTGTCTCCCGCCAAGGACGAGGGCCTGGTGAGAAATTTCGCCTGAAGCTATGCAGCCAACATTACATAACTGTCGTGCGTTTTCTCCTTCGAGACAATTCTCAGTCGCATTGTGCAGGGGCAATGAAGATGCTCCTGCATCGTTTCCAATTGGAAATGTTTGATTACCCACAATACAGTCCGTAATTGTCTCCGTCTGAGTTTCATCTCTGCTCACATGAAACGCTGGTTATGAAGACAATATTTTGGCACAGACAACGAGCTGTAGGCCAGCGTAGAGAATTGGCGGAAAGTTGGTACAATGCTACGACAAACGTCACAGTCGGATCGGCGACTACGGAGATAAGTAGCTGGAAGTTGTAGCTAACTGTTGCAAATAAAACAGTTTTGATTTTCACTGTGGTATCGATTTCGCGACCTATCGTTTCTTACTTTCCGAATAACACTCGAAATACACTCCAGTCCAAAAGGATTAATAGTGTATATACTTACAAGACCAGAAGGAAAAATGACATTGATTATTCTGCATTAAGGTTGTCTCTAACACAAAAAGGGGTGCACAAGCTGCAACTAAAATTTTTGATCACTTCCCCAGCGATATACAACGTCTGATAGAGAGCAAAGCAAAATTTGAAAAAGTTTATCTTTTGCAAAATCGTTCTTTACCGTAGAACAACTTCTGTTTATGTAATGTGGTGGGTAGGAATTACTAACTCACTTCTGTATATTCGGTAATAATAGTGAAAAAATAAATGTTCTACATGTAGTCTTATTTACAAATTAATTTGAGATGTGAGAGTACACTACTGACCATTACAATTGTTACACCAACAAGAAATGCAGGTGGTAAACGGGTATTCATTGGACAAATATATTATACTAGAACTGACATGTGATTACATTTTCACGCAATTTGGGTGCACAAATCCTGAGAAATCAGTACCCAGAACAACCACCTCTGGACGTAATAAAGGCCTTGATACGCCTGGGCATTGAGTCAAACAGAGCTTGGATGGCGGGTATACGTACAGCTGCCCATGCAGCTTCAACGCGATACCACAGTTCATCAAGAGTAGTGACTGGGGTATTGTGACGAGCCAGTTGCTCGGCCACCATTGACCAGACGTTTTCAGTTGGTGAGAGACCTGGAGAATGTGCTGGCCAGGGCAGCAGTCGAACATTTTCTGTATCCAGAAAGGCCCGTACAGGACCTGCAACATGCGGTCGTGCATTATCCTGCTGAAATGTAGGTTTTCGCAGGGATCAAATGAAGGGTAGAGCCACGGGTCATAACACATCTGAAATGTAACGTTCACTTTTCAAAGTGCCGTCAATGCGAACAAGAGGTGACAGAGACGTGTAACAAATGGCACCCCATACCATCAGGCCAGGTGATACGCCAGTATGGCGATGACAAATACTCGCCTCCAATGAGCACTCACCGTGATGTTGCCAAACACGGATGCGACCATCATGATCCTGTAGCAGAACGTGGATTCATCCGAAAAAATGACGTTTTTCCATTTGTGCACCCAGGTTCGTCGTTGAGTACACCATCGCAGGCGCTCCTGTCTGTGATGCAGCGTCAAGGGTAACCGCAGCCATGGTCTCCATGCTGCTGCCGGCCTAAGTGGTCGTGCGGTTCTAGGCGCTACAGTCTGGAACCGAGCGACCGCTACGGTCCCAGGTTCGAATCCAGCCTCGGGCATGGATGTGTGTGATGTCCTTAGGTTAGTTAGGTTTAATTAGTTCTAAGTTCTAGGCGACTGATGACCTCAGAAGTTAAGCCGCATAGTGCTCAGAGCCATTTGAACCATTTTTTGAATCCATGCTGCTGCAAACGTCGGCGGACTATTCATGCAGATGGTTATTGTCTTGCAAACGTCACCATCTGTTGATTCTGGGATCGAGGCGTGGCTGCACGATCCGTTACAGCCATGCGGATAAGATGCCTGTCATCTCGACTGCTAGTGATGCGAGGCCGTTGGGATCCAGCACGGTGTTCTGTATTACCCTCCTGAACCCACCGATTCCACATTCTGCTAACAGTCATTGGATCTCTACCAACGCTAGCAGCAATGTCGCGATACGATAAACCGCAATCGCGATAGGCTACAATCCGACCTTTATCAAAGTCGGAAACGCGATGATACGCATTTCTCCTTCTTACGCGAGCCATCACAACAGCGTTTTACCAGGCAATGCCGATCAACTACTGTTTTTGTATGAGAAATCGGTTGGATACTTTCCTCATGTTAATACGCTGTAGGTGTCGCCACCGGCGTCAACCTTGTGTGAATGCTCTGAAAAGCTAATCATTTGCGTATTACAGCATCTTCTTCCTGTCGGTTAAATTTCGCGTCTGTAGCACGTCATCTGCGTGGTGTAGTAATTTTAATAGCCAGCAGTGTAATTCATGATACTGCCGCTAGGAGACTAGTAAGCAGCAATGCCTGACAATGGAAGACAAGAAAGACAAAAACAAATTACATCACCAAATTTCAGAGCTCAAGCGAATGTTATTTGATATGTCATACACCCCCCCCCCTTCCCATTTAAAAAAAAATGACTTGAATCCAAAATGGCGGATTTCAAGATGGCGGCCATGAATAACATTCACTACAAAAGTTGCGGCCCCACATCAAACCTATGTCCCCATCATCACATTTAAATTTTCCCTTTAATCTTCCAACTTATGAAGCTGTCCCAGGACTTTTGACTCACCCTGTATATAGCAAATAAAAGAAGATGTCACTATACAAAGAATGTGCAAGAGTTTGAAACTGCAACTATCGTCAAAATTAAGCAGCTATAATACACATGAACATATTGACTATCAGATATACAGGGTGTCCCAGCTATCTTGTCCACCCAAAATATTTCTGGAACAATAACAGCTTTTGGAGAACCTTTCACCGCTATCAATGTAGGGCTGGGGCCCATTCATGTACATATTTGGAAACATTCTAAAACGAAAGCATATGTGTTTTTTAACACAAACTTATGTATTTTTTTATTTTATTTATTTTATTTATTTATTTATTTATTTATTTTTTTTTTTTTGCCGGCCCCGGTGGTCTAGCGGTTCTAGGCGCGCAGTCCGGAACCGCGCGACTGCTACGGTCGCAGGTTCGAATCCTGCCTCGGGCATGGATGTGTGTGATGTCCTTAGGTTAGTTAGGTTTAAGTAGTTCTAAGTTCTAGGGGACTGATGACCACAGATGTTAAGTCCCATAGTGCTCAGAGCCATTTGAACCATTTTATGTTTTTTTTAAATGGACCTCCGATATTTTTTCTTCAGCAATCCATAGCATGACAAAGCACATACACAATGGCGTTGATTGCATCGCAATATTCCCATTACATCCCGAGATATTGAGACGCGAAGTTGACGCTTGAAACACCCGACATGCGCTGGTAGCGCACGTCCTGAGGCTCAGGCGTGAACCCAATGCTGCCCGTAATCGCGATGTGATTGACATGTGTAATCACACCTCCATACTTATCAAGAGGTCCGAAACGAATAATACCGTCTGCTGCCATCAACTGTCATAAGCACATAATGGTTTCCCTCTTGCACGTTTTACGTATCTACGTACACAATATGAACCAGTACCGATCGGTGTACACCCGTCAGGTTGTCTTATTTATCCTGCACACCCTAAATAGGGTTTATCTAATGCGTTATGTGACCCATTGTGCCTGTCGCGCAGGGCCTGGCTCTACCCAGTCAAGTGTCCAACGTAGTTCCCACTGCTGCCACAGTTACCACTTCGCCTTGTTTATGATTTGCGACCCATGCAAACTCCTGTACTCCACCACCCTCCGAGCATCCCATTTGTTGTTGCTTTGGCGTGCAGTACACCGCTTGCCAGTGTAGTCGTGCATCGGAGTAATCTAGTGACGGCACGGAGGTAGTACACATTGTGACTAAACGTTGTGTTGTGGAACTTTTACTGTACAGTATAATGTTCACACATGAAGATATGGTAGAAATGCTGCTGATCTATGGAGAATGTACGTTGACGGGAAATACGTAATGAGATTGCTTGTTTGTTGATAGAACTGTTAGCGAACATTATTGGAACTTCTACTGTACAGTATAATGTACACACATGAAGATATGGTAGAAATGCTGCTGATCTATGGAGAATGTACGTTGACGGGAAATACGTTATGAGATTGCTTGTTTGTTGATAGTACTGTTTGCGAACATTATGATTATTAAGTTAATATGTCTGTTTTCTACCCTACTCTACATACCTGTACTGTACCCTGTTGTGGGACGAAATGCTGTTCAGGCAGAACGACTGTACAGAAGACGATTCCCTGACAAGCCATCGCCTTCGCGCCGGATGTTTGGTCGTCTCACATCTCGTCTACGTGAAACGGGAAGCTTAAATCCAAGACCTCGACATCGTCCTAGAACACGCACAGATGAACGTGCTGAAGTTGCTGTGCTCGCTACCATGGCTGTGAATCCTCAAATCAGCACACGTCAAATTGAACGTGAAGTTGGTGTGTCGAAATCAGGTGCACAGCGTATTCTTAAACGTCATAAATTTCATTCTTACCATGTTCATTTACACCAGGATCTTCATGGAAATGACTTCCACAATAGGGTAACTTTTTGTCGGTGGGCTCAGCAAGAACTTCTGACTAATCCAAATTTTTTTTGCAGATGTTCTCTTTACCGACGAGGCATCATTCTCGAACAAAGGAATTGTCAATATGAGGAATATGCATTATTGGTCCGCAGACAATCCAAAATGGCTCCGTCAGGTAGAGCATCAACGTCCGTGGAAAGTTAATGTTTGGTGTGGGATTATTGGAGATACCATTATCGGGCCTTTCTTTATAAATAGCATCCAAAATGGCAGACAATACTCCAGATTTATACGACACGAACTTCCTGTTCTCTTGGACACCGTACCTCTGAACCGGAGAATGGTCATGTGGTATCAGCATGACGGATGCCCTGCACATAACGCCTTACAAGCACGACTACTTCTGAACCGTAAGTTCCCTGGTAGGTGGATTGGACGAGGTGGCCCAGTTAGGTGGCCTGCCCGATCTCCGGACCTTACACCGCTGGATTATTTTCTTTGGGGAGCAGTGAAGGATGCTGTTTGATGTGTCGGCAGCAGGGCCAACACCTTGTAGATCGAAGTGACCTAATGCACGCTGAACTAACGCAGACGGGCGTGAAGTACTGGAACAGGATACGTATTACTGATATGAAGAAAAGTACGTAGCTGGAATAATATACTTAACTTTAATCTGGTGTTGTGGTACATCACACAAAGGAGACTTTAATTACAATCACTGTAAGTCTAATGGCGCCTTGCTAGGTCGTAGCTATGGACTAAGCTGAAGGCTATTCTATCTGTCTCTCGGCAAATGAGAGGAAGGCTTCGTATGTCTAGTCGCAAGCAATGTCGTCCGTACAACTGGGGCGAGGTCTAGTCCGTGTCTTGTGACCTGCCATGTGGTGGCGCTAGGTTTGCGATCACACAGTGGCGACACGCGGGTCCGACATGTACTACAGGACCGCGGCCGATTTAAGTTACCACCTAGCAAGTGTGGTGTCTAGCGGTGACACCACATTCCTTCCCCGCAAATTGGCGAACGGTCGTGAGATAAGGCTTCCGCCCGCCGTGGGGAGGACCCCATGTAGACGTATGCGATGAGGTGGGGAGCCTAACAACAGGCGAGGCTGTGCCACCCGCACCCGGCCATTCGGTCCGAGGGGAGCTAGGAAACGCCTGAAAACCTAGTCCAGGGTGCACGTCAACATGCGGTGTATGCGCACGCAATGAGACAGAAGGGGCCGAAGGGTCGACCTCCATTTGGTCGGAGCACCCAACGGGCGAAGACGACATCTGGTCCAGAGTGGGCAAGAGGTCCATGGCGGAGGACGGCTGGTCACGGGAAGCGAGCGGCGGCGCGTGACCCAGGGAGGCGCCATGCGGTTGCAGCGACGCGTCCACTGCGGGCGGCGCCGGCGGGAGAACAGACGGCGGCGGCGGCGGCGCGTCGCCATGAGGCAAAATGGAAGGCAGCGTCGGTAACACCTGGGGATGAGGCGAGCCAGTAGATGGGTCCCCAAGGCGCTGACCGGATGGCTCCGTCGCTGAAAGCAGACGGGGAGCGGCAGAACCCAGGCGACGACAGAGGCGCAGCTGATTGAGATGCCGACGCACCTCACCAGAGGCCCCCAAAACCAAATACATCGCGCGGCCGAGGCAGCGAAGAATGCGCCCTGCGAGCCAACGCCGTGAACCGCGATAGGTGCGATAATAGACAACGTCGCCAGGAGCAAAAGCAGGAGTCTGCCGCTGCACAGGAACCGGATGCGGCGGATGCAGCAAAGACAGCAAGGTTCGATGACAACGACCATGAAGCAACTCAGCCGGTGAGCGACCATCGCGGGGCTGAGAGCGATACGAAGACAAAAAGAGCAACAAAGCGTCGTCCCGAGAATGCGACTCTTTCAATTTCAACATCTGTGACTTGAAAGTCCGGACCAATCGTTCAGCGGCACCGTTTGACTGAGGCAAAAACGGCGCGGATGTCAGATGTTGAATACCATTGGCCTTGCAGAATGACTGAAATTCTGCGGACATGAATTGTGGGCCATTGTCGGAAACAATAGTCTGCGGAAGACCTTCAATGCAAAAGATAGCAGACAAGGCTTGGAGTGTGGCAGAAGACGTCGTGGAAGACATCCGGACAACAAAAGGAAAATTACTGAAAGCATCGACCACAACCAACCATCGAGCATTCCAGAATGGACCAGCAAAATCGATATGCAATCGTTGCCAAGGGGAAGTGGCTTTCGGCCATGCAAAGAATTTCCGCGGCGGTGCGGACTGTTGTTCGGCACACGCCATGCAAGAGGAGCACATATTCGTAATCGCAGCATCGATTCCGAACCAAGTACAGTGCTGACGTGCAAGTTGTTTCGTACGCACTATACCCCGATGTCCTTGGTGAAGAAGCTTTAAGACAGAGGACTGTAACGATCGTGGGACCACGACTCGGGATTGATCATTATCAGAACGCAACAACAAAACACCACTTCGTACAAAAAGTCTCTCGTTGTGAGCAAAAAAACGGCGAACCAAAGGATCCTCGATCCGTGACTTTGACAAGGGCCATTGCGTAGCAACAAAACGCAAAACAGTAGCAAGGACAGGGTCAGCAGCTGTGGCGGTAGCTACACGACGAAAATCAATCGGAAACGATTCGACCACGTCATCGGCTTCCGAATCAATGAACATGCAAGCAAGTTCGGAAGAATCGAATGCTTCATCCTCAGCAACAGGCAAACGGGACAACGCATCAGCGTTTCCGTGCCTAGCAGTGGACCGATACAAGATCTCGTAGCGGTACTGCGAGAGAAAAAGTGACCAGCGAATGAATTTCTGCGCTGTACGTGGAGGTACAGGCTTGTTCGGATGAAAAAGCGATGTCAAAGGTTTGTGGTCCGTGATGATGGTAAAGTGACGACCATACAAGAAATCATGAAACTTTGTAACACCAAACACGAGAGCTAAAGCTTCTTTCTCGATCTGTGAATAATTTCTTTGCGCAGATGAGAGCAATTTTGACGCAAAGGCAATAGGGCGATCATGCGAGCCATCCTTGTGCGCAAGCACAGCACCGATCCCGAAATCCGATGCATCTACCATCAACAAAAGGGGTTTTCGGGGATCGAATGGCGTAAGGCAAGTATTTGAAAGTAACGCCGATTTCAACTGGCGAGAGGCGCGTTCGCATTCCGTCGTCCAGACGAACGGAACACCTTTACGGCGTAAGCGATGAAGCGGAGCTGAAATGGAAGAAGCATTTCTCAGAAATTTGTTATAATAATTTATTTTACCCAGCACACTCTGTAGCTGTTTCAAGTTCTGCGGTGCAGGTAAATCCTGTATGGCACGGAGGTGCTCTGGACTCGGATGTATACCTTGGGCATTTATGACATGCCCCAGGTAGGGTAAGTCACGAGCAAAAAACACACATTTGTCCTTCCTCAAGCGAAGACCATTCTGACGCAAGACCTGAAATAATGTTCGGAGATTTTGCAAATGTTCGGCTTCTGTCTTTCCTGAGATCACAATATCGTCCAGATAGTTCGCAGCAGTAGGGACCGACGCACAAATAGTTTGTAAATATTGCTGAAACAATGCAGGGGCGGATGCACACCCGAATGGCAGTCTTTTGAAGCGATACAAGCCAAGATGCGTGTTTACTACTAAGACGCGCTGGGATTCGTCGTCCACAGGTATTTGCAAGTACGCATCTGCTAGGTCCAATTTTGAAAAGTATTTTCCCGGGCACAGTTTGTCAAAAAGATCTTCCGGGCGGGGCAAAGGAAAAGTAGCAGTCACAAGTTGAGGATTCACAGTTGCCTTGAAGTCCACACAAAGTCTCAGTTTACCGGAAGGTTTTGGCAAAATTACTAAGGGTGAGGCCCAGAGAGAAGCCTGCACACGTTCAATTACACCTTGAGATTCTAAATCGTGTAATGTTCTTGCGACCTCATCACGCAATGCGTGGGGAACATTGCGCGCTCTGAAAAATTTCGGTTGCGCGTTGTCTTTCAGTTCCAAATGTGCTTCATAGTTCTTAGCGCAACCAAGGCCCGGTGCAAAAATGTCTGCAAATTCTTCACATAAACTAGAAACACTGGCGGAAGGCACAGTCTGATTCACTGATAGGACCTGATTTACGATAGACAAATTAAACAATTGAAATAAATCTAAACCAAACAAGTTCACTGCAGTAGAAGAACGAAGAACGTAAAATGACACAAGTTTCGTTTGTCCCTTGTATGTGGCAAGAAGGCTGCACTGTCCTAACACAGGTATATGCTGTCCCGAGTAACTATGTAACTTAACATTTGCGGCACGCAATGGCGGTTTGCCCAGTTGTTTGTAGGTGTTGTGATTGAGCAATGAAACTGCAGCTCCGGTATCGAGCTGGAATGGTATCACTTTGCCGTCAAAGTCCAGGTCTACAAAAAGTTTATTGTCCTGCTGACGACAAGAGCGACTGTCACGTGCAATTTGAACGGACACAGGTACAGAAGCACTTGCGACTTTACGGGATTTTCGGCGACGTCGACGCACACTTTTGGTGGGACGAATACAGTCACTGTTAGCTAAAGTGTCACTGGACGGGGTGGAATGAACTACATGAATGTCCATGGGCGAAGGTCCACGAGCCTGATTGTCCTGGGTTCGATTCCGGCGCGAAGCAAAGGGCCTGGAATTGTTATGATAGTCTGATCTAAGCTTTTTCTGGCAAACACTTTGTACATGTCCTTTCGTCTGACAGTAAAAGCAAATAGCTTGGCGTGACGGGCAATTTTCACGCGAATGTCTAGTTGCACACCGCGGGCATGATTTCACTGCAGTTGCTTGCTTACGCGGCGCACGTGTTTGCAAGGTAGGCTGCCGCTGCTGTGACGGGCGCGAGGGCCGCTTAGCGTCCCGTGCAGCGAGCCCGGCGGGCCGGTTAATGTGACACACTGCTGGCGAAGTTTCAAATGAGTCCTGAGCAAAGTCAAGTGTGTCTTGCCTGTCCAATATGTCTATCACTTGTTGGAGGGAGGGATTTACTAGTCTCAAAATCTGTTCCCTTATGCGAACATCAGAAACGTTCTGTGCTATTGCATCACGCATCATAGTATCTGAATAAGGAAGTCCACAGTCACATTCAAAGGCACACTCCCTAGTAAGTCCTTGCAAAGTTGCAACCCACTCCCTATTAGTCTGACCGGCCGTACGTTTTGTACGAAAGAACGTATACCGTTTTGCAACCACATTAACTGTTTCTTTGAAATAGGCATCTAAAGCAGACAAAATTTCTTCGTAGGACAGAGTTGCTACGTCGCGTCGGGGAAACAATTTCACTATCACACGGTAGGTAGACACACCTACACAAGAAAGCAAAAACGGCTGCCGCTCTTTACCTTGAATTCTGTAGGCCGCTAGATGAAAGTGGAACTGGCGAGACCACTCTTGCCAGGTCTCGGACGTGGCATCAAAGCCACGGAAGGGCGGCGCAACGGCATGTTGTGGCTGCGGTAGCGATGAAGCGGCAGCTGCCGCATCGTTTTGCAGCGCACGTTGACCCTGGACGAGCTGTCCAAGGGCTTCCAATAACGCCTGCGTCTGCTGATTCTGCAAGCGAAAAAATTCGGACAGTACATCTGGAGATTGTGGCGAAGCCATGACACAAGCAAATCGGAGCACAACAAGGAAAAAAAGCAATCCGTAATCCGCGTCGCCATGTGATGTGTCGGCAGCTGGGCCAACACCTTGTAGATCGAAGTGACCTAATGCACGCTGAACTAACGCAGACGGGCGTGAAGTACTGGAACAGGATACGTATTACTGATATGAAGAAAAGTACGTAGCTGGAATAATATACTTAACTTTAATCTGGTGTTGTGGTACATCACACAAAGGAGACTTTAATTACAATCACTGTAAGTCTAATGGCGCCTTGCTAGGTCGTAGCTATGGACTAAGCTGAAGGCTATTCTATCTGTCTCTCGGCAAATGAGAGGAAGGCTTCGTATGTCTAGTCGCAAGCAATGTCGTCCGTACAACTGGGGCGAGGTCTAGTCCGTGTCTTGTGACCTGCCATGTGGTGGCGCTAGGTTTGCGATCACACAGTGGCGACACGCGGGTCCGACATGTACTACAGGACCGCGGCCGATTTAAGTTACCACCTAGCAAGTGTGGTGTCTAGCGGTGACACCACACTGTTTACCAACATGAACCAACAACACCAGAGGACATGAAGCAACGCATTATTGAAGGTTGTACAGCCATCAAAGAGGAAACAGTAGCACGAAGTAGGGCATCCTTCATCCGCAGAGTGACCCTATGTATGCAAGCCAATGGGAATCACTTTGAGCATGAGATGTGAACGCTATGTTTATTATGTAGTGCTGGTATCACAGTGGAAGTTTCTACAAAGGGCCATTTTACCCAGTGATGTTAAGAAACATTTGTTTGCAACAATTTGTCATTTAACGCGTTAGATATACATAACATAGATAATTATGTGATAATAAAACTAATTGGTTAAACATGTTTACATTCATCTTCTATGTCCTACCTGAACTTCCCAAATCAAAACATTTTTACCTAAACAACGGTAAAACTTTTAGTCCATTTGCTCGTTTCACTAAAAGCATCAACATGAATTTTACTATTAAGAGGGAATGATTAACTGACACTTGCGCTAGATCTACAGTAAAGTAAAGTTTTAACGTTGAACGGCATTACCTTTTCAGTAACGGATTAACGATAAGTGAAGTAAACTTTGTGACTAACGTTGCGGTACACAGATATGTTACAGAACCGCATCACCCCTAGCCTATGGGATAAATACCTGCTGGAATGTACGACGTTAATTCAGGATGGCAGCAGACCGTATTATTCGTTTCGGACCTCTTGATAAGTATGGAAGTGTGATTACACATGTCAATCACATCGCGATTACGGGCAGCATGGGGTTCACGCCTGAGCCTCAGGACGTGCGCTAGCAGCGCATGTCGGGTGGTTCAAGCGTCAACTTCGCGTCTCAATATCTCGGGATGTAATGGGAATATTGCGATGCAATCAACGCCATTGTGTATGTGCTTTGTCATGCTATGGATCGTTGAAGAAAAAATATCGGAGGTCCATTTAAAAAAACCTAAGTTTGTGTTAAAAAACACATATGCTTTCGTTTTAGAATGTTTACAAATATGTACATTCGTGGGCCCCAGCCCTACATTGATACCGCTGAAAGTCGTTTTCCAATAGCTGTTATTGTTCCAGAGATATTTTGAGTGGACAAGATAGCTGGGACACCCTGTATAAAGACAATATTTATCAAACAAAGCTGTCATGGCAGAATAAGCGAATAGTTGTAACTCGATAACCAAAGGTTGCTGATGAATGCCCCAAGTAGTGCAACGTAGCGAAAGCAGAGTTTTTTCCTTTTTCGTAAGAAACGTAGTAAAAAAATTTGAACTTTATCAACATGTGAATAATACGATGAACGAAAAATGGAATTTACAGCTATATAGAAAATACCATTGACAAAAAGACATAACATGTAAAACGACAGATAAATAGAATAAAAGTTTCATAACATTTACATAAATTCAAACCTTTATACAAAACTACAGAAATAAAACAAGCAAAGGAAAACGGTTTAAAAAGGTATAATGAAATAGAAATGATAAAAACAAGCAAAAGATAGGACAAGTACTCAAATAATCGCAAGATTAAGTGAAGGAGATCCAGCAAGTAAGAGTCATTGATGTGTAAAATAAATAATGTAATAATAAGAGACCATAGGAAATAGAGGACATAAATCCAAAAAGCATTAAGCTCAGAGTAACAACAACCTATTCGGTACATGAGCATTTTTATGAGGTTTAGGTTGTTGCTGCTTTTGTACACCACCATGTCGTCCGTGTAGAAAGCAATTTCGCCACCTGCTAATTTTGGCGCATCATTGGTATAGAACGCATAAAGCATGGGCCCAGAACAGACCCCTGTGGGCCCCCAGTTTCAGCATTCCTGATCGTACTGGCGTGTCTGTCGCACCTAACGAAGTACTGCCTCCCTGCAAGGAGCGAGTCAGTTATGCTGATCATGTGCCCTGGAATGTCTACCTGAAACATTGAATAAACTGAGCCATCATGCCTTACTTGGTTCAAATGGTTCAAATGGCTCTGACCACTATGGGACTTAACATCTATGGTCATCAGTCCCCTAGAACTTAGAACTACTTAAACCTAACTAACCTAAGGACAGCACACAATACCCAGCCATCACGAGGCAGAGAAAATCCCTGACCCCGCCGGGAGTCGAACCCGGGAACCCGGGCGTGGGAAGCGAGAACGCTACCGCACGACCACGAGATGCGGGCGCCTTACTTGGTCGAACGCTTTCTCGATGTTGAAAAAAGACCACTCCTGTACTGTATTTCCTATCCTTCGCCCTGTATATGTGTTATACTAGAAGCAGAGATTGATGGAGGGTGCTATGTTCTGGACGGAAGCCAAGCTGCTCAGGTGTGATTACGTTGTCCTGTTTGAGAAACTAGGCTAGGCCTCTGCGAATAAGATACTCCAGTATTTTCCCGAGAAAGCACAGGACTGAAATGGGGTTGTAAGTTTGGGGAAGAACGAGGTTCTTATTAGGTTTGGGTAAGGGTATGACCTGAGCAGTATTCCAGGCTATTGGTAAGTTGTTAGAGAGGACCATTTGTTTTAGATCGTGATGATGTTAACGATTGCGGGAGAAGGGAGGTGTTTTAGGAGAGACCAGGGGATTTGTTGTTTACTAGGTGTCCACAGAAGGCGATCGGAAATTCTGTTCTCAGAGTAATCCCTCTCAGTTGAGCCACTCGTCCGGTTCTCTCACCTGCCTTTCACTCTCGCCATTTTCGATGACGTGAGTTCGCAATTGCGACTCTAACGATGTCACTGCTGTTTTCGCTTTTTCCTCTTGTTTATAAAGTAATCCATTTTATCCTCGGAGCGGTCTGTCTACTTTGGACGTAGCCTTCTTCGCTATCATGGACTTCCATACGCTGTTCATGTTTTGTTCAGCATCTCTGAGTGTTTCTTTCCATCAGAGACCTCTATGCTCTTGTACTTTTTGATTCTTCTGGCCTTCGAGTCGTCTAAGCAAACGACGGGGGCAGGATTGCGATAACGCTACCAGTCCTTCCTCAGACGCCGGTTAGCGACAATCAAGTCCCAGATGAAACTTCCTGGCAGATTAAAACTGTGTGCCCGACCGAGACTCGAACTCTGGACCTTTGCCTTTCGCGGGCAAGTGCTCTACCATCTGAGCTACCGAAGCACGACTCACGCCCGGTACTCACAGCTTTACATCTGCCGTCTTTCTTCAAGTCCCAGATGCTAGGCGGCAGGTCGCCAGAACCAGGTTCAGTGGTCAGCCTGGTGCTTGTCTCTCGAGCACACGCCTGGAGGACGTTTGTGAAATACTTTCGTTCCGCATTTGAGGTATGTCCTCCAGCTGATGTTCTACCAGGGTGTTACATGTTCCGTCAGTGGTATTTGTTGTACTTTTCCAGCCTGGGTCTTCAACACTGGCACATTCCTGGACAACTGTGCTGTGATCCTAGTCCAGCTCATAATGAAATGTCATTGCAGTTTATGACACTCTCCGCTAACATTACTGTTAGGCCCGTCACGGGGAAAGCCAAGTATAACACTATCGGCTACTACTAAATTAACAATACGTCGGTAATGTTACTCCTGTGAAACGTTGCAGAATGTTTTCATCAGGTTATATTAAACCAAACATTACCTGATGATCGCCCATTTGGCCGAAACGCGTCTTCCTTAAGTTAATAGAGAACAATATGCAGCCTACGACTGTTTTTTAAATAGTCGCAATAGAAGATTGCTTTACCACCACGTCAAGATGGAATAATTTTTCTGTGAAAGGATTTGAAGGTGACCGTCGCTGTGTGTAGTGCATAAGGTACTGGACTAAGTTTTTCGGAAACCAAACTGGAATTGACCCGAGGTGCTATTAATAATAAACTGTAATGACATAAAAGGAAAACGGCCACCAGCCTAATTAGGCAAAGTTGTGCCAAGTACTAGCACTGTTCATAAAGGGAGTTAATTATTGGTATTTTCTTTACTTGATACTGAAATTCAATTTGTAGCTTAGGACACGAGACAGTATCACACTTCAGAAGCAATGCACCTGCGGTTTGTTATGAACCAACAGAGCGGATATTATAACTTTGTGGCCAAGAACTGGCTCTCAGTAACACTTACTATCGGTATATTAAAGCAGAAAGCTTATGATTATTACAGGTAAATGATTATTTATGTTGGGACAGAAGGGTCTTTTATTAGCTTAATTATCAGAAAAATACAGTGATTGAACTGGTATTCAGATAATTATATTCTATAGTCTGATTACTATTTGTTTTCTCAAGGAGTATTTACTTCTTTATACTAGATAGCACAAATGAAATATATGGTTCCTAGATCTGTTACCGTTTGAATTGTCGTAGTCAATGACTTATTACAGCACACACAAGTTTTAAGAATGAAAGTTGCATTTCTTTAGTACTGTAATTGTAAAATATAATGCCAAACAGGCTCAACAACTAGGCTGGGGACCCAGAAACTGTTATACCAGTAGACTCAAAACAAGGCACAATGTTATGGCACCATATAAAAGAAAACAATTGAACTACTAACATATGGAAATGTGAACATTATTGTAAACCTGTACAATTATTCCTAAAGCAGGCCCTTCAGTTTTATTAGCCAGTAACTGTTCTGAACAATCTCAGTGTTATTCATCCAACTTTAATACTGTACTCGGATTGCAATTGGAACAGCATTTAAGCAAAGCACTTAGGATCTTTATTTGGCAACTATAATTTAGTGAAAATAACTGTTCTTCTATGAAAAACATGTGGAGACCTTCAGAATAAGATTAACTAAATGCTAAACAAATCTACTTTCTATAAATGTTACTACATGTTGTTACAGGAATCAATCATTTTTGAGTTCAATAAAATAGGATACTCGGAAATATCGCAATACTTGGAATAAGACCCTGTGTATGTAAATGAGTAAGGATAAAATATGGGTGCTTAACACAAAGTTTCAAGAACTCAGCTGAGTATTAGATAAGAAACCACATAACTGGTCCAGACAGTTAAATGGTACTCAACTGATTATTTGAAACGAAGGTGATGGGTATGGCGATTTCCTGTAGCTACTCAAAAAAGGCGGCAAAAATATCCATGGCTATTGTTGTATAACATCATCTTCATAATCGCTTTCTTAGGGTAGCATTTTCATAGTACGGAGCTAACCAGTGTATGTCATGAATAATGAGCGAAATTTCTTTCGCATCCGAGGATATTTATTAAATAATCTTGCTGCTCTTCTTGCCTCGTTCAGCACACAAAATGCGAACACTGGCAACAAAGGAGTCTTGCAGTTCTACTGACGTGACCACCTTTTCTTTTCCCGCCAAGTCAGTTTCGTTGCAAATGGCATTCCCTCCATTGTTTCACATTATTATGCATGGTCCAATACTACAAGTAAAGTTTCAACATTTCCATTGTTTTTTAGAACATTTGCATTAATTACAATGAAATAAATGCACATTTGCATAGACGTTGCATCAAAGAGGTTAGTGATACAGAGGTCAAACTAAACATAAGGAGGCAATTAAGTTGTATGTGGTAAGTGTCAGTAATGTCGATAATAGTGTTACGAGCATTTCAAGGCAGGCTCTTGGCCAGGAAGATATCTAGGACATCTGGCCTGAACTGGGCACTGTAGGGGGCGTGAGTAGGCTCCTAGGAGAGCGATTGTTCCCGACAAACCGCCTCAGTCTCCTGCCGCTGGAGTTATGGACCTAAGTCGCAATATACAGGGTGATTCAAAAAGAATACCACAACTTTAAAAATGTGTATTTAATGAAAGAAACATAATATAACCTTCTGTTATACATCATTACAAAGAGTATTTAAAAAGGTTTTTTTTCACTCAAAAACAAGTTCAGAGATGTTCAATATGGCCCCCTCCAGACACACGAGCAATATCAACCCGATACTCCAACTCGTTCCACACTCTCTGTAGCATATCAGGCGTAACAGTTTGGATAGCTGCTGTTATTTCTCGTTTCAAATCATCAATGGTGGCTGGGAGAGGTGGCCGAAACACCATATCCTTAACATACCCCCATAAGAAAAAATCGCAGGGGGTAAGATCAGGGCTTCTTGGAGGCCAGTGATGAAGTGCTCTGTCACGGGCTGCCTGGCGGTTTGAACCAATTTCAGACGATAAGGTTTCATAACTAACCTTTTTCGTAGGACTCTCCATACAGTTGATTGTGGAATTTGCAGCTCTCTGCTAGCTCTGCGAGTTGATTTTCCTGGGCTGCGAACAAATGCTTGCTGGATACGTGCTACATTTTCATCACTCGTTCTCGGCCGTCCAGAACTTTTCCCTTTGCACAAACACCCATTCTCTGTAACTGTTTATACCAACGTTTAATACACCACCTATCAGGAGGTTTAACACCATACTTCGTTCGAAATGCACGCTTAACAACTGTCGTCGATTCACTTCTGCTGTACTCAATAACACAAAAAGCTTTCTGTTGAGCGGTCGCCATCTTAGCATCAACTGACGCCGACGCCTAGTCAACAGCGCCTCAAGCGAACAAATGTACAACTAAATGAAACTTTATAGCTCCCTTAATTCGCCGACCGATAGTGCTTAGCTCTGCCTTTTGTCGTTGCAGAGTTTTAAATTCCTAAAGTTGTGGTATTCTTTTTGAATCACCCTGTGTATGTCCGACCCCGATAGCTGAGTGGTCAGCGCGACAGACTGTCAATCCTAAGGGCCCGGGTTCGATTTCCCGGCTGGGTCGGAGATTTTCTCCGCTCAGGGACTGGGTGTTGTGTTGTCCATCATCATTCCATCCCCATCGACGCGCAAGTCGCCGAAGTGGCGTCAAATCGAAAGACTTGCACCAGGCGAGCGGTCTACCCGACGGGAGGCCCTCGTCACACGACTTTTTTTATCGCAATATATGCCCCCATCCTTCTAGACTGGCGGGTCCGCCTCTCACGCCATCTAGTGATCGATTCCGCATTACATAGGAATGTCCGTATACATTACAGTTCCAGAAAAACTGGATTATTTATTCAAGAAAAATAGCTGTACAGTTTGAGCAAGTCAATAACGTGTTGGTGCACCTCTGCCCCTTATGCAAGGAGTTACACACCTTGGCACTGATTGGCAGAGTTGCTGTACGTCCTCCTGTGGCATATCGTACCAAATCATGTCCAACTGACTCGTCAGATCGTCAAAGTCCCGAACTGCTTGGAGGGCCCTGCCCATAATTCTCCAAACGTTCTCAGTTGGGGAAAGATCCGGCGATCTTGCTAGCCAAGGTAAGGTTTCGCAAGCACCACAACAAGCTGTAGAAACAGTGTACAAGTGGGCATTATCTTGCTGAAATTTAAGTGGAGGGTGGCTTCCACCAAGGGTAACAAAAAGTACCGCTATGCTGTAAGGATGCCGCAGATGTCAACCAAAGAGTTTCTCCTATGACGTGAAATAGTACCCAAGACTGTCATTCCTGGGTGTCGGGCAGTATGGCGAATAACAGTCATGTTGGTTCACTTCCAGGCACGGCATCGGCCTTGAATCTCGTTGATTGGAGTAGAATTGCCGTCAGTGATGAGACCCGCTTCAAAATGAGCGCCGGTGACCAGCAAACTGGAGTCGTCCTGGACACTGGTGGAATACCAACTTCAGTGTCTGCCGCCATTCAGCTCGACAACCAGGACCGATGGTCTGAGATGTCATTTCTTTACATAGGATGACGCTTGTGTTTGTCATCCGCGGCACCAGTGGAGCAAGGATATGTTGACGATATCCAACTTCCTGTTTAGTTGCCCTTCGAGACAGGCCATCCTGGACTTACATTTCAGCAAGATAATGGCAGTCCGCACATGGCGAGAGTTTCTACTACTTGTATTCCTGCTTGTCAAACCCTAACTTGGCCGGTAAGGTCCCCGGATCTCTCTCCAGTTGAGAACGTTTGGGGCATTACGGGTAGGGCCATCTCGGGATTTTGATGATCTAAGGCGCCAGTTGGACATAATTTGGCACTATATCATTCAGGACATTCGACAACTCCATCAATCAGTGCCAAGCAGAGTAACTGCTTGAATAAGGGACAGAAGTGCCCAACTTGTTATTAACTTGCTGAATTTGTGAAGGTCTCTCTCTCGAATAAATCATATAGTTTTTCTGAAATAAATAAATGTCATGTGACTAGGGCCTCCCGTTGGGTAGACCGTTCGCCAGGTGCAAGTCTTTCGATTTGACGCCACTTCGGCGACTTGCGCGTCGATGGGGATGAAATGGAGATGAGGAGGACAGCACAACACCCAGTCCCCGAGCCAAGAAAATCTCCGACCCAGCCGGGAATCGAACCCTGCCCCTAGGCCAGTATTACACTATCAAATTTCTTTGTCAAGGATTTGATCAAAGATGTGATCAAATATTCCGTCAAATATATTTGACAAAGATCTTTGACGTAGCGCTAGAAGGGGTATTACACTGTCATCACATTTTTCGTCAAAGTTCAAGATGGCTGACAACAACAACTTATTATTAACCGCAGCAGTTGCATGTACCACAATTGCACTGTGTGCACATGCGGAAGAGAAGCGGGGGAAAAGATGAAACATACCTAGGTGAAGCCGTGGGTTTTACGACAACACGATAAAAGCATTCAACAAAACTTGTTACGTGAGCTTATAGTGGAGGACGTCAAGTCGTACGTCAGTTAAGAATGGATGAGCATACATTTCTGTATGTGCTCAATGAAGTGTATCCTCATATCACAAAGCACGATATTCACTTAACAACTGCTACATCTGCAGAAGACAGGCTCACTGTAACACTCCGATTCCTTGCGAAAGGAGAGGGTTGGGTTGGGTCGGGTCGGGTCGGGTCGGGTCGGGTCGGGTCGGGTCGGGTCGGGTCGGGTCGGGTCGGGTCGGGTCGGGTCGGGTCGGGTCGGGTCGGGTCGGGTCGGGTCGGGTCGGGTCGGGTCGGGTCGGGTCGGGTCGGGTCGGGTCGGGTCGGGTCGGGTCGGGTCGGGTCGGGTCGGGTCGGGTCGGGTCGGGTCGGGTCGGGTCGGGTCGGGTCGGGTCGGGTCGGGTCGGGTCGGGTCGGGTCGGGTCGGGTCGGGTCGGGTCGGGTCGGGTCGGGTCGGGTCGGGTCGGGTCGGGTCGGGTCGGGTCGGGTCGGGTCGGGTCGGGTCGGGTCGGGTCGGGTCGGGTCGGGTCGGGTCGGGTCGGGTCGGGTCGGGTCGGGTCGGGTCGGGTCGGGTCGGGTCGGGTCGGGTCGGGTCGGGTCGGGTCGGGTCGGGTCGGGTCGGGTCGGGTCGGGTCGGGTCGGGTCGGGTCGGGTCGGGTCGGGTCGGGTCGGGTCGGGTCGGGTCGGGTCGGGTCGGGTCGGGTCGGGTCGGGTCGGGTCGGGTCGGGTCGGGTCGGGTCGGGTCGGGTCGGGTCGGGTCGGGTCGGGTCGGGTCGGGTCGGGTCGGGTCGGGTCGGGTCGGGTCGGGTCGGGTCGGGTCGGGTCGGGTCGGGTCGGGTCGGGTCGGGTCGGGTCGGGTCGGGTCGGGTCGGGTCGGGTCGGGTCGGGTCGGGTCGGGTCGGGTCGGGTCGGGTCGGGTCGGGTCGGGTCGGGTCGGGTCGGGTCGGGTCGGGTCGGGTCGGGTCGGGTCGGGTCGGGTCGGGTCGGGTCGGGTCGGGTCGGGTCGGGTCGGGTCGGGTCGGGTCGGGTCGGGTCGGGTCACCAATCTTCTTAATATGTTTTTGTATTCAGGGTGCCTCGCGTTGTAAGGCGCCTCATCAGCTTCATACATATCTATTAATTGTGTAGTAGTTGGCACACACCAACTGTATTTACCGGCAATGTTTATAAAAACACTACAGACAACGAAAGGCTGCAGCGATGCTAGCGCTCCAAGTGGTAACATGTCACATTGCAGTGAACAGAAGACAAGCGACTTCTTTGATCAAATCTACAGCGAGGCCCTAGATTTGATCAAATATTGGACGACATTTGACAAAGTTCCCTATTACACCATCAAATATCTTTGACAAAGATTTTTCACAAAGATATTTGACAAAGAAATCTGATAGTGTAATACCGGCCTTAGGATTATCATTCTGTTGCGCTGACTACTCAGCTACCGGGGTTGGACTTTCTGAAATTGTAATCATTTGTTTATAGGTACATGTACATCACGTATATCGATACTGCCGATTTCCGTCCCATTCGGATAATTTCTTAGTGGTGAGTCGTTCTGTCTCTCTCTTTTCTCTCGTCTTAGAGTATCCTCCTTATCAGGTAGTGTATATCACAGAACTGTTGCTGAAAACAGTAATTGAATGGGATGCTATAGGAAAAGAGTCACAGGGGAAGACCTGATATGAGTGTGTAAGGCACATCGTGGGTGATGTGGATGGTACCAGTGGTGGTGAAGATGGCAGACGACAGGAATGAAGAAGTGCCCCAGACCAGCCTCGGTATTGGTGGCTGGAACAACAGCTAAGGGACTAATTCCGCAGCCGTACATGTAAGGTGCCGGCTGAGAAGGGCCGAGATGAAGTGGTCCCTGAGGAGAAACTGCCGCTGTCAGTGCAGGGACAGTCACCTATCGGTCAGTGGCGGACCAGCCGGGAGAAAGCAGCTTCTCGGTTTTCGCTCTGGCCTCCGCCAACTGGTCTACCCGGCAGGCTCGTACCAGCTGGATGCTTGGTACGGTGGCGCCTGTCCAACTTCTACCTCTCCTCGCTTCCACATAGCAAGAAGCGGAAATCATTACTGCAGAAACAACTAGGCGAGTGTAAGGGGACGTCCATTAGTTACGTGGGTTAAAACGACAGGTGGCAATAATATTTTACCTAATGACCGTTTCGACTTGATGTAGAAGTCATCTTCAGAAAATGAGCTCTAAGGCCAGGAGCCCCAATTTCGTCACCTTAGTAGCTCCGGATCTGTATAAGCCCTGAAAGGTCATGGAAAAGGCTACAAATTACTGTATGTACTCCTCAATTTCTCTCCTCCTGTGGACAACTTACAATTTAATTGTTGTAACATATTAAAGCCAGTGTTTGACGTAAACGTTAACGCTGCAGCAACAGAAATGTCAAATGTGTTCGCAGTTTCGTCACCCATTATAATTCTAAGAAAAAAAAAGCAATTAATTTAAGGTATTTTTCATTATAGCATTGCCAAACACTTTCAGTATTATAATTACTTGAATGCCACGCATGACCAATGTTTTTCATTTATTTTCAGCCTTCTCAACATGTCACATATGCATTTGTATGTCTGATTAGGTGAAGAGAGTGTTTCGTGAAAACAAACCAATAATTTTTTGCAACGAATCCATTTCTCAGGAGCAAAAATTGAAATAATCTCTCTAAACAGCAAATAAAATGAATTTTTAATAACAGTTCCAAATTTCATCCCCATAACGAAAACAGGAATTGCAAGGGGGACGAATTACTAATACCTCCCAATTTATTATAATGATCGCTTAAGAAACACAGGCTAAACGTTTGACAATAGACCTGCTAGAAATTGCAACACAGGACTGAAGTAAAGCCCAATATTTGAGCACAAACCAATAGCAGGCTGTTAGTTTGACTGTTCCACCCCCTAACCTCAGTGTAAAAAGTTGCATTCCCTCGTACGAGGAAGCTAAGCGTGCTGCACACAAAGAAAATTATGAACTGAGGCCACGCATGCACGCACAGTTACAGATTTCTTACCAATTTTCGAAACCGGAAATTCCAGTGGAGATGATATTAGCAGCAGGGACGATATAAGGGCTTGTTGAGTGCGTAGTCAGAGGAAAGCGTAATGAAGTAGCGATGTGGCATCTACCCATCCGTCAGCTGCTGGCAGCTCCTCAAATGCTCATGCGGCAACACAATCGAAAACTGCTGACTGATGGCTTCTGAGCCACGGATTAAATAATGTGCAAATTTCTTACCGAAAACAGGCTATGACAGACCCAGGTAATGACAAACGCTTCACAAAATGTGAGATAGTGATGTTATATGGAATTTACAAAATAAGTTACCGTAAATTAAGTACGAATATACAAATAGGTAAGTAGTTATAGATAACCAAAAAAGCAGTCTTTATCATGTTAAAATAAGTGACCTTACAGCTTAAGCGAAGATGAAGTGACACCTAGTGGCAGTGGTACTAATGATGGCACAACCGACTGTTTTCAACAACCGATTGGCCAGTCAATCATTTCATCGTTCAGTCGGTTTACTCAGTCGAATGAAACAACCGACGTCACTCTTAAAGTCTTCTTTTAATGTTTCACTTAATGTGAGGCAACCGATGTGGCGTCCCTATATGAAAAGACATGTTAAATTGAATAAAAAACCATCAACAATAATTATTATGACATGGGTACGATGTACATTACATTATGTGTGATGCAAATTACGTAACAATTTGCAATATAAGAGACATTTTGCACGAAAATAATATTAATCATTACTATATGATGTAAACGAGAATAAAACATGTACTGCAGTTGTGTTAATCGCAGAAAGAACAATTAGTTATTATTATCTCAAATATTCATGATTTTCGTATTATTAAGAATGCCATTAGACATGTTTGCTGTCTCTATACATTCGACCGATCACAGAGGCAGTTATCAACAATTAGCAAAAACTACTGTAGAACAAAATGTGGTTAAAAGGTACAAATATTTTCATATATGTAATAAAATTATTTAATGTATATCGGTAACATTCCATGTCAAATCCTACAGCTCTGTTCAGAATTTAGCTCCATTTGCGGCAACAGGAGGAACATCGCTGGCTAGCTGTAGCCATCGCCATTACGATGTTAAGATATAACGATGGAGACGGAATAGCACAACAGTCGTTAAACGAACTTCGTATGGGTAAACAACCAGCCGCTGAAGTAGTACAAGCAGTGGTCGAAGCTGAAATCTATGGCGTACATGTGAATCTGGTCACAGACACTGGAGTCTTTGTGAATGTTTTGAATTTTCAATTATTTAAAAGGATAAGCTAGAGTCGAAAGATTCCGACTTTCCAGTGAAAAATAGCAAAATGATAGGTGCTCTCAGCGTCCAGTCACAGCTGATAAAGCATCATGTACAGGTCGAAGTAATGATCATAAAAGAAGCGGTATTACGCACTTTTCTTGTAGTTAGGGGATTGATAATGACCTGTGTTCTCGGATGCGAGTTCCTACGAGAGAGGAAAGCATGATGTGATCTCTCGAGTGGCGACCTTAGCGCTGAAAATGGAGGTGGGAGGATAATTTTGGAAATGGTCAAGACAAAGGAAAGACACTATGTGATCAAAAGTATCCGAACACCTGGCTGAAAATGATTACAAGTTTGTCGGGCCCTCCATCGGTAATGCTGGAATTCAATATGGTGTTGGCCCAGCCTTAGCCTTGATGACAGCTTCCACTCGCAGGCATACATTCAATCAGGGCTGGAAGGTTTCTTGGGGAATGGCAGCCAATTCTTCACGGAGTGCTGCACTGAGGAGAGGTATCGATGTCAGTAGGTGAGGCCTGGCACGTGGTCGGCGTTCCAAAACATCCAAAAGGTGTTCTATAGGATTCAGGTCAGGACTCTGTAGAGACCAGTCCATTGCAGGGATGTTATTGTCGTGTAACCACTCCGTCACAGGCCGTACATTATGAAGAGGTGCTTGATCGTGTTGAAAGATGCAATTCCCATCCCCGAATTGCTCTTCAACAGTGGGAAGCAAGAAGGTGTTTCAAACATCAATGTAGGCCTGTGCTGCGATAGCACCTCGCAAAACAACAAGGGGTGCAAGCCCCCTCCTTGGAAAACACGACCACACCATAACACCACCGCCTCTGAATATTACTGATGGCACTACACACGCTGGAAGATGATGTTCACCAGGCATTCGCCATACCCGCATCCTGCCATCGGATCGTGACATTGTGTTTCGTGATTCGTCACTCCACACAACGTTTTTCCACTATCCAGTCGTTCAATGTTTACGCTCCTTACACCAAGCGAGGCGTCGTTTGGCATTTACCGGCGCGATGTGTGGCTTATGAGCAGCTGCTCGACCATGAAATCCAAGTTTTTTCTCCTCCTGCCTAACTGTCATAGTACATGTAATGTATCCTGATGCAGTCTGGAATTCCTGTGGGATTGTCTGGATAGATGTCTGCCTATTACACATTACTACCCTCTTCAACTGTTCTCAGTCTCTGTTAGTTAACGGACGAGGTCGGCTTGTATGCTTTTGTGCTGTAAGTGGCCCTTCACGTTTCCACTTCACTATCACATCGGAAACAGTGGACCTAGGGATGTTTAGGAGTGTGGGAAACTCGCGCATAGACTTATGGCACAAGTAACATCCAATCACCCGACCACGTCCGAAGTCCTTGAGTTCCGCGGAGTGCCCCATTCTGTTCACTCACCATGTCTAATGAGTACTGAGGTAGCTGATATGGAGTATCTCGCAGTAGGTGGCAGCACAATGCACCTAATATGAAAAACGTATGTTTTTGGGAGTGTCCGGATACTTTTGATCACATGGTGTACATGGCAAGTACTGCCAGAGTATTAATAGAAAATGTAAGTGGCCGAAAAAATTGCATATTAGAATATCTGTTACGACTCACTTAATTAGGTTCAGATAGAATCCGATAACCTCATCACAATCCAACAAAATGAACTGAGTTGTTAAACAAACATGTGAGTGTATTTGCTGAACAACTGGGAATTATAACAGGATATATGTACAGTAATACCTCATGAAAGCTTTTGCCAAGCTAGTTATTCTGTTCCATGGGCAAAAAAGGTAGCTGTAACTGTAGAAATCAGAAAGCTGATCTAGTGGGCAGTTGTAGAAACATTCATGTTGTCTTACTGTGGTCCTCTAGTTGCTGTTGCTGATTTGGGTGCAAGAGATGTCAATAAAATTATGATGCTGGGTGTACCAGGCCAGAAATCATAGACAAGCAAATACAGAAATTCTTTGATGTGGTATCTAACATCAATAGATCTCAAATTATCAGAAGAATCCAGAAAATGTACTGCTTTTATCTAATCCGACTGGATTAAACGTTAGCCCACGACCATTTATTACAGGGAGTGTTTATTACACCTTTACAGTCTTAGGTCCAGACAAAGTCACCCTCTATGTGGATGATATATCGTTGGCAAACACCACATGGGAAGAATATGTTGACATCTTACCAGAGGCTCTACAAGAATTTGCAGATGCTGGCATTACTGCTAATTTAGATAAGCTTAAGTTTGGGAGAGGCAAGATAAAATTCTTAGGACATATTATTTCACCCGACTCCCAAGAAGAAGATAACAATAGAAGAATTCCGTGGAGCTCAGACAAAAAGGCATTCATTGGGCTGGTTTCTCTTTTTTCAGTCTCGTGCCGGACAAATACTGAGTAATGACCTACTGTTAAATCTCTTGAGTAAAAACATATCGTGGGTTTGGTCGGCAAAATGACAGCAAACATTCGAAGGTATTAAGCAATCATTGTTTAATGCAAATATCTTATATCATCCCAATATGGAAATCGATTTTAGCTTTTCGAGTGATGCATCTTCTTGTGGTCTGTGGGGCTTATTTGTTCCACATAGAAGAAACAGAAAAGAGATCAGAGATGATAGGTTTTACAAGCAGGGTGCTTTCCAGTTGCGAAAGCTCATACACAGTGACGTAACTAGAAGCCTTCACTGTCGTCTGGGCAATGAAAAACTTCCATTGATATATATATATATATATATATATATATATATAGTAAGAAGGTTAAAGTATTTTGTGATCACCAAGCCTGGAGCTTTTTGCTTGCTTTCTAATTATTGCATCTTAAGTTAGCGAGGTGGGCATTAGTATTGCAGTGGTATAGATTCCAGATTATGTATATAAATGGCATAGGCAATGTGAATGTAAATGAACTATCTCGTATATCCAGAGGCTTGCCACAACTGTCTTTACTAATAGAGCAAGCGTCAAAATATAAAATTTTATTAGTAAAAGACCAAACATATAGGCAGAGATTTTTGCGAATGTGCAAGAACATGATGCACCCAAGATGCAGACCCTATTTGGGGTAAAATAAAGTAATCCATTGGACAGGATCGAACCAATGAATATAACAGACAGCACAGAGTGGAAGGCAATGTTCTATTTTGTAGGGAAAATGTAAACTATAGGCAGAGATGGGTCATACACAATATGTACAACAGCCAAGAGGGAATAATAAGAATGGATGACCAAGAACGAAGTGCTTTTACTAAAAAGGGTGTTGGACAAGGATGTAGCCTTTCGTCCCTTACTGTTGAATCTGTGCATTGAGGGAGCAATGATGGAAATAAAGGAAAAGTTCAGGAGTGAAATTAAAATTCAAAGTGAAAGGATATCAATGATTCATTGATACGATTCGCTGATGACATTGCTATCCTGAGGAAAGTGAAGAAGAATTACATGAGCTGCTGAACGGAATGAACAGTGTAATGAGTACAGAATATGAATTGAGAGTAAATCGATGACAGACGAAGGTAATGAGAAGTAATAGAAATGAGAACAGCGACAAACTTAACATCAGGGTTGATGAAATTAAGGAATTCTGCTACCTGGGCAGTAAAATAACCAGTGACAGACGGAGCAAGGAGGACATCAAAAGCAGACTAGCTATGGCAAAGAAGGCATTCCTGGCCGACAGAAGTCTACTGATACCAAATATCGGCCTTAATTTGAGGAAGACATTTCTGAGAATATACGCCTGGAGTACAGCATTGTATGGTAGTGAAACATGGACTGTGGGTAAACCGGAACAGAAGAGAATCGAAGCATTTGAGATGTGGTGCCATAGACGAATGTTGAAAATTAGGTGGACTGATAAGGTAAGGAATGAGGAGGTTCTACGCAGAATCGGAGAGGAAAGGAATATGTGGAAAACACTGATAAGGAGAAGGGACAGGATGATAGGACATCTGCTAAGACATGAGGGAATGACTTCCATGGTACTAGAGGGAGCTGTAGAGGGCAGAAACTGTAGAGGAAGACAGAGAGTGGAATACATCCAGCAAATAATTGAGGATGTAGGCTGCAAGTGCTACTCTGAGATGAAGAGGTTAAAAAAAAAAAAAAAAAAGTTCGTGCAAGCGTTGCTTGTGTATGCTTGAGAGTGTGTACCTAGAATAGGAAGGCTTGTGCAAGCATTTGTCAGTTATATGATTTGATTTAATTTTTATTTAGTCTTGCACGAAAGTTGTAGCGTATTGTAAGTGAAGTCAAAGAATACCGTACTACTTGGAGAAAGAGAGAAGGAAACTCAGCAGTGCTTTTAAATAATTTCTATATGAGTTTGCCGCGATAAACTGAGACGGGAATAGAGTTTTTCGTTTCTTTACCCACTTTTTGATCCACATATCGTCCGCAGCTCGTGGTCTTGCGGTAGCGTTCCCGCTTCCCGAGCACGGGGTCCCGGGTTCTTGCTCGCAGCCAAAACAGTGTCGAAAGTATGGCCGGTAGTACTACCAGTTTCTTTTTTTTAATTATTTTTTTAATTATTTGTACTATACTGCCTACGAGACAAGCATTACTTAGTGGAAAGTGCCAACTACTCATAACTATTATTATTATTTTTACTTTGTGACTATAAAATTCTATTGTTTACTCACACTCTCCTTTCTGCTTCTCTTAATAATATGACAAAACTTTCTCTCTTCTTCAATTTATGTATAATCTGTAGTATATGCAAGAAAATCTCTTCCACTTCTGCTCCATCTATCATGGTGATGTTTCCCTCATACTGTCCCACCTAACAGTGTAAACTAGAGAAAGAGATCAAACCAGAATACACAATGTGCGTGTGGCATCACAAGTGCATCACATACAGAAACATGAACTCAAAATCAATGCATCGATGCTAAATATAAACTGTTATGCCTGTCCTGCAATGTCCCAAAAAAAAGACGACAAATGGCCATGTAAAAGGTTTTAAGGAACAACAATAAGAGAAAAACCAAAAAGGAAAAATATAAAAACGAAAACCTATAAAATGACAGTAATATTAACCAACACTAGGAATATAATAGGTTAATAGAGTAAAATGTTTTTTTAATGTATCGTTGTTAATATATTTAAATAAATATATATGGCTACAAAAAAAAGTTCGATTCCCGGCGGGGTCAGAGATCTTCACTGTCTCCTGATGACTGGGTGTTGTGTGTTCTTCATTATTATTTCATCATCACTGACGCACGCAAGTCGCCGAAGTGGCGTCAACTAACAAGAACTTGCAATACGGCGGCCGAACTTCCCCGCATGGGGCCTCCCGGCCAACAATGCCATACGATCATTTAATGTCAATCCACATATCACTTTTTATCCTTTTTTTCGTAACACAAGGAAAGAGGTTGCCAACGCCAGCGAATCGTCATCTGAGTTTGACATTTTTCTAGTAAACAAACTAATGCATATACAAGCATGCTTGAACCGGTGCTGCGATTTGTGCGTGCTTGCTAAAGCACGCTTGCGCAAGCGCGTTTGTCAAGCATACAGTTACGTGTTAAGAAATGAAAAGCAAACATGCCATGTGACGCTGCGAATACTTACTGAACTGGCTTTGAGCTTGGCAATAATTACAAACTGTTTTCATGTCTTTCTTCCGCTGCAGATCAACATCAGCGACTAAATAGAATGTAAAGTTGCTGTGTGATTTTTTTTTTTTTTTTTCATGTACGTGCAGAGGAGCTGTGCAGCTTAGCCGAACAACATCGTATGAGGGGCGTTACAGAACCAAGGGCGTCGGCGTCGGCCAAGCAGAAACGGCGCTGAGGGTCATGGGATCGACACCCGGCATTGTGTACCTGCCGGGCGTTCCTCAAACCAACGGCGTCTTCCCGACAATATTCGAAGCGTGGCGACACAACGCCTTCGGCGGCGTCGACGAGCAACGGCAAACTGCGAAGATCTATCGTACTTGATGAAACAAAATTACTTGTGTAGTGTATGCACAAAACCAAACACTGAAATTATTCTTGTAAACAAACAATAGCAAATTATCTGAGTCTGTGCGAGAGATTAGTTTAAGATTTATCTGTTTTGTGTAACGGACCTTTAAAACATGCGTGCCAAATGATGATATAGTTCCCATAAAGAACACCAGTGAAATCTTAATTTCTTTAGTATTTTATTAATGCAAAGTCATGGTACACTATATAATTATGATTTTATTTGTATATGTCAAAAGTATGTAAAAAGCAAAGTCAAGTTGGGGTAGTCTGATGCTCCGTCCTCTTTTTTTCCCTTGAAATTTCCTAGGGAGCACAGCCAGAATGTGGAGGAGGCAAAACGTTAATTTGTCCCAAGAAACTGTCGACTAAGAATATAGACTGCATATCCCACAACTGTTGTAGAGTAAGAACAAGCTGCAAGTAAATGTAAATCCTAAACAACCTCAGTGTCAAGCCTAACTATGCAATAATATCATGGTGTATTTATGCTCTCATGTAACTCGCATCTTTGCAATGAACATTTCTTAATCGTGAGCACTATACGCTGAAATGACTAGAATACTGAAGTGACGTGACCGATAGTTTTGCATGATAGTCACAAAGTAACGTGTGATCCTAGCATGCCAGGGAACATGTAGCGTCCCCATGCGAAAGGTCGTGTGAAATGTGCAAAAAAACCATCAACAAGAATAACTGTGACGTGTGTATTGTGTACAGTATATTACGTGTGACGCAAATTATGTGAAATTTGTAATATGAGAGACGATTTTGTACCAAAATAACAACAACCATTACTGTATGGCGTACCAGAGAATAAAACATGTTCTGCTGTTATATTAATCGCAGAAAGAACAATCAGTTATTATTATCCAAGATCTTCATGCTATACACATTACAGGTCTCTCTCTACGATTTCTATGCTCCACACTTCCCTCCAGTACTAAATTGGTGATCCCTTGATGTCTCAGAACGTGTCCTACCAACCGATCCCTTCTTCTCGTCAAGTTGTGCCACAAATTCCTCTTAACCCCAATTCGATTCAGTACCTCCTCATTAGTTACGTGGTCTATCCATCCAATCTTCAGCATTCTTCAATATTTAGTATATGTATGAAAAATTTATGTGTAAGTTATTCCATGCCAAATAATCTAGCCCGCTTCAGAACTTTAGCTTCGTCTGCAAGCAACAGAAGGCATATTGTAGCGGTACACTTGAAATTATTTCAACTCAGACGGGCGCTAAAGACTACACTGTTGAGCGCCCATAACACCATATCCATCCATTCAACTCAGAGTGAAGTAATTTAAAATTATCTTTCAGCACAGCAGTGGACGAAAATATTATCTTTTCAAATTATTATTATTATTATTATTATTATTATTATTATTATTTTGCAAATTATTGATTGAAAAATAGCACAAATAGGCTTTGAGCAACAAAGAATCTTGTTTGGAGAATTCGAACGTTCTTCTCAGTTGAACGCCCTTACATACAGCGAACACTCCGCTGTAGAGTGAAAATTTCATTCTAGAAATGACATTAGTTACACCAGCATTTATATAGATAGCATTGTCGGTTTGTTTCTCCAGGGTAACAATTCTCCAACATATATTGTGCACCACACAAAACAAAATCTCTGTCTATAAAGGAAGGACATTATTTTCGTCTCAAGAATTAATTTGATGCAGAAGAGAGGATAGTAATATTTATTTTAGTCAGGTTAAAAGATCATTTTTCAAACAATAGATCAAAAATGAAATTATATCCAGAAAGACTGGACAAGTATTTTTCGGTTATGTCAGTTACATGAATGTGTTTACTCAGTCTCTGAATTTATGTGATTTCACTTCCATAGTATTCTGGGTTTGAGTTATTTCGTTCACTTCAACACTTTTTCACTCTTTTTCCGTCGAGGGCGATTGGTAGTTTGGAGGCGGGCGCGCATGGTGCTGCTGTCAGGGCCAGGGGTACAGCCGGCGCGAGGAGGTGGCGCAGTGGCCGATGCGAGCGCGAGTTGGTAGTGCGGTTGCCCATGCGAGCAGAGTACTGCCGGGACCTGTGCCAGGGGTACAGCCGGCGCGAGGAGGTGACCGATGCGAGCACAGCACTGTCTGAACCTGCGCTAGTGGGGACTAGGCACTTCCTCATACCGGCTGCTATCCTGGCCCTGGCAGCATTACGACGCTAACGCCGAGCGGGTTCCAACCCTCGTATATTGCTTATTTTAATCTTGGCTTACCCATTTACAGAACTGGCATTTAAAATTGCTAGACCAAGAAGAAATGCAGATGACAAACGGGTATTAATTGAACAAATATATTATACGAGAACTAACATGTGATTACATTTACACGCAATTTGGGTGCATAGATCCTGAGAAATCAGTTCCCAGAACAACCACCTCTGGCCGTAATAACGGCCTTGATATGCCTGGGTATTGAGTCAAACAGAGCTTGGATGGTGTGTACAGGTACAGCTGCCCATGCAGCTTCAACACGATACCACAGTTCATCAAGAGTAGTGACTGGCGTATTGTGACGAGCCAGTTTCTCGGCCACCATTGACCAGACGTTTTCAATTGGTGAGAGATCTGCAGAATGTGCTGTCCAGGGCAGCAGTCGAACATGCAACATGCGGTAGTGCATTATCCTGCTGAAATGTAGGTTTCACAGGGATCAAATGAAGGGTAGAGCCACGGGTCGTAAAACATCTGAAATGTAACGTCCACTGTTCAAAGTGCCGTCAATGCCAACAACAGGTGACCGAGACGTGTAACCAATGGCACACCATACCATCACGCCGGGTGATACGCCAGTATGGCGATGACGAACACACTCTTCCAATGTGCGTCCACCGCGATGTCGCCAAACACGGATGCGACCATCATGATGCTGTAAACAGAACCTGGATTCATCCGAAAAAATGATGTTTTGCCATTTGTGCACCCAGGTTCGTCATTGAGTACACCATCGCAGGCGCTCCTGTCTGTGACGCAGCATCAAGGGTAACCGCAGCCATGGTCTCTGAGCGGATAGTCCATGCTACTGCAAACGTGGTCGAACTGTTCGTGCAGATGGTTGTTGTCTTGCAAACGTCCCCATCAAATGGTTCAAATGGTTCTGAGCACTATGGGACTTAACATCTTAGGTCATCAGTCCACCAGAACTTAGAACTACTTAAACCTAACTAACCTAAGGACATCACACACATCCATGCCCGAGGCAGGATTCGAACCTGCGACCGTAGCAGTCGCGCGGTTCCGGACTGAGCGCCTAGAACCGCGAGACCACCGCGGCCGGCGTCCCCATCTGTTAACTCAGAGATGAAGACATGGCTGCGCGATCCGTTACAGCCATGCTGATAAAATGCCTGTCATCTCGACTGCTAGTGATACAAGGCCATTGGGATCCAGCAAGGTGTTCCGTATTACCCTCCTGAACCCACCGATTCCATATTCTGCTAACAGTCATTTGATCTCGACCAACGCGAGCAGCAATGTCGTGATACGACAAACCGCAATCGCGATAGGCTACAATCCGACCCTTATCAAAGTCGGAAACGTGATGGAACGCATTTCTCTTCCTTACACGAGGCATCACAACAACGTTTCACCAGGCAATGCTGGTCAACTGCTGTGTGTGTATGAGAAATCAGTTGGAAACTATTCTCATGTCAGCACGTTGTAGGTGTCACCACCGGCGTCAACCTTCTGTGAATGCTCTCAAAAGCTAATCATTTGCATATCACACATTTTTTCTTCCTGTCGGCTAAATTTCGCGTCTGTAGGACGTCATCTTAGTGGTATACCAATTTTAATGGCCAGTAGCGTAGATGTTGTCACATACACCACTTCGGGGGGGTTACTCTGTGGGGATATGTGCACATCACTCACTGCCTTACTTCACCTAATAAAAGTACAGACTGGTTTCACTCAGAGTAATAACTGGATAACTCAGTCAACATGGCTCAGATGGCTCTGAGCACTATGGGACTTAACATCTGTGGTCATCAGTCTCCTAAACTTAGAACTACTTAAACCTAACTAACGTAAGGGCATCACACACATCCACGCCCGAGGCAGGATTCGAACCTGCGACCGCAGCAGTTGCGCGGTTCCGGACTGAAGCGCCTAGAACCGCTCGGCCACAGCGGCCGGCGATAACTAAGTCAGTTGAACCACTAAATAGTGGTTATTATTTGAATGAACAAATGAAAACATACTTCAATTGACAGAAACAAACTAAAGACTGGTTCTCCTTGAAAAGAATGAATAAATAACTCAGTACCCAAAACACCATCGGTTTATGTCGACCGTTTCCATTTGGTCGCTTTCAGAAATGAATAAATAATTCAACCGATAAACATAAAGCTGCAACTGAATGAGTCGCTTGTTTTCCAGCAACTGAGTGAATCAACTGTTTTCATTGACCAGAGGTTCAAAATACCGCTACAGTTATAAGGTTCTTTTATTTAGAATACGACCGGTTTCGGGCTCTTAAATACCATCTTCAGGTGTCGTAACTTGGGTCTGTGACTCTGAGCGCCGCGGTGGACGACAGGAGTGTTTGTGTTTCCTTTGAATTATTCCCAACACTAAATGGTACGAGTTTCAAAGACGTCGTTCTTAATAGCTTTTAACCCTAGTATTACCAGGGCGCTGTTACTCCTCTGGACCATGTTGTCCAAACTTTACAAATTCGTCAAATTTTTTTTTTTTTTATTTGGTGCCCCCCCTCCCCCCTTGGTAAGATTTGGTGAGATAGCGACGGACTGCCCCACCCTCGCGCGGACATTATCACGCTGTCTGGTGAAAATATGTATAAATATTTTAAAAAAATAGATTTAAACATTGATTAAGACACTTTAATATAACCATGTTTAATTTATAAGGTGTATTAAACAGTGTTTTTAACACATGATTAAAAACTCTTGATTTTAAACAGACCAAACTTGGGTAGTGTTTGGATGGACACACAGACAAAGTCAGATGGGCAACACGGCTCCACGAAAATAGTATTCAAGAAACTGACCTGTCATTATGATATTATATACATTAACTGTCAATGAACCTGTGCGTCCTTTGCAGATGAAAGACATTACTGTTTGTAACTTCCTGTGAACTGTATGATCACACAGCTTTTCAATTTCTATTTGTATGATCACTAAGACAATTCTTGGCAGTGAACTTCAGCTTCCAAAAACGATTAACATCTTGTGTGTTTCGACTTGTCAGCATGCCGTTTAACACGGGAACTGTGAAAGTTTTGATACAAATTTAAGCTGAACACGATATCATATGCTTTATCACGAATGACACACAGTGATTTCGATCGCGCAGCAGGGAACTCCCCAAATGAATTCTGACGCTTGTGCAGCCCTTGTTTCCAATCGGGGAATCTCGGGCACACATTCATCTAAATTATTCAGTTCCATTCAGAGAGACCATAAATACTGGTACGCTCTTTAATACTGTCTATGTTTGGAATTAATTATATAAAACAAAATGTTATCCATTATAATAATGTAGAGTCTCTGAATTAAGATGTTGACGTGAGATATTCATGGCCCCGCCCCCGTTAAATGAGATTTGGTGAGATTTTGCCGGTATCGAATCCATGAAAACTGCGCCGAGTGAAATTTGTGCCTGACCAGAAATACGTGAAATATGCGCTCAATACCTGCTCCTTTCGTGTCACGGTTTATCTGCGCCCGGACTGTCGTGAGTGCTTTAAACTATCTGCTCCCCAGACACGGCCGCACTCTGCCACGTATTATATCTCTTAAAAAAAGTAATGTAACTATTTATTTAGAGGAAACACTCTCCTAGTAAATTTGTTTGATTTATCGTGATCTGTTACTGATTTGATTTATCGTGATCTGTTACTAATTTTTAGTGGAGTTAGTTTTTACTTTTAGCTTTCAAAAAAAATACAAAAGAGATATAATAAGCAAAATAATGAATTTCGTAGGTTGCCAATTACGTATTATATCTGGTTTTATCGAGCGCCAGGCTCCCTACAAATTACTGTAAATGCAAAAGCGTGGTAATACTCAGCTCCAGTTCACTATCACAGAAAATAGACAAGTTTTAATAAAATTATTTCACTGGATTACTTCAATTAATCTCACTGAATATTTCTACATAAGTTCTTCCGCTCCGGCTATCAGACATTGTGCTGTGAAAAAATATTTTTAAACGTACCGCGTAATGGCGGCTAATTGTTAACAATCAGAGATCACTGTTACTCGCTCCGCAGCAGCTGGAAACATGCTAAATAATTTTCATTAAATATCCTTTTCATAAGATAAATGTGGCGTAGGTTCTTGAAATAACACACGGAGATCACTTTATACTAATATATTCTTACTAGGACACAGTTTACACCATTAAATATTTGCAATTACGTTACGACAAAAACAAATGCTAGCGCAGCACAATAGCTTGCGTACCTTATTCCAGCTAACACCAGAACGAATAGAACAAAACAGACTAGACAGAAGAATGAACATTGCATTGTGGTTTATACTCTTACAGAGATGATAATACTTCTTTTAATTACTTACACATTATAATCTCATACACTAAAAATAATGTCTTTTCTGCATCTATCGATCTATATTGTATATTTTTACAGTTATTGTTATTCCCTTTCGCAGATAAATCGATGTTTGCAGTTCATTTTCGGTCACATACAGTAATTTTTATTTATGTTTCACCTCGATAAGGGTGAATATTGCAAAAGGGACACTACACACGATAGACCTCCTCTTCCACAGTAGCCGACGCTCGGAACAGACACTTGTCGTAGGGTTGACATCGCGCACTTTCTGTACTTCTGTCCAAATGGTTCCGATATGGAAGTTTCAATGACCACTTGCTGTAGCTATGTTACCACTATGAAGGTTATTCTTATATGGTGAAGAGAACGAAAGAAGACGTGAATGTGGGCTGCCGCTTTATAAGACAAAAGACAAACCACTGCCGAGGAATGCTTAAAAGCAAGGATTCCATGGTGGTTTTTTCACTCGAGCATCAGCGTGGAGCGCTGGATGACGCTTCGTAGGAACTATGGAAGACTTCGAACCAACCAAAGATAAGGCCACAGGAAGAGATTTCTTCTTCCAAAATATATTCAGAGGAGCTAGGTTGCCTGTATAATCGAGGGTATGATCTTGTGTCACTGAAACGCCAGAGCAGCTAGCAACGAAGAGCGCTTTAAATACACGCGCACAAAATCGCAGGCTAATGAGAGAGATTCGCAGACAATAGAAGAAATCGATCTCAAAGCAGAGTTACTAACTATGAATTACGACAGTAGTTTTCTGTTATCGATAACAAATTAAGAGAAAGGATAATAGTTTTTAGCGGAAGAGCTGAAAGATAAGCTCTACGAAGTAAAGAAGACTCTTTTTATGGATGGTACGGGTTGTGGTTGGGTTGTTTGGGGAAGGAGACCAGACAGCGAGGTCATCAGTCTCATTGGATTAGGCAAGGAAGGGGAAGGAAGTCGGCCGTGCCCTTTCAAAGGAACCATCCTGTCATTTGCCTGGAGTGATTTAGGGAAATCACGCAAAACCTAAATCAGGACGGACGGACGCGGGATTGAACCGTCGTCCTCCCGAATGCGAGTCCAGTGTCTAACCACTGCGCCACATCGCTCGGTATGGATGGAACGTTCAAGTGCTATAGCAAACAGTTTTCGCAAATATACACCATACACGCCGACTTTGAGAGTGCAAATAATAAGACCAGCATATATCCAGTTGCCTTTGTATTATTGCCAAACAAAAGAAAATAAACATACATCCGTCTTTTCCGAAATTTGGTGGAAAATATTCTAGAATGGAAATCTGTAAACGTGATCGTAGATCTCGAATCAGCAGCGATATCTGCGATTGAAGTTGTGCTACCAACAGCCGAAGTACGTGAATACTATTTCCACGTGGAACAGTTACTCTGGAGAAAAGTGCAAGATCTACTACTTACTCTTCAGTGCAAAGAAATTGAAGAAGCGAGACAACAAATTCGCATGCGTTCTGCGCAGGCGTTTATACGGCCTGAAGAAGTATACGATGGGTGGCTCGAGACACATTCTCAGGCTTACTTTGTACGTAGATACTTTGGAAAATGAAGGAAACCCTATCAACAGATGGAGTTGCTGCAAACTGTGCAAACGAACGACCGACACTGGCTCCACAAAATTAACAACATGCCTGCTAAACCAAATCCTAAAATCATTGGCGTAATTAGGTATATTAAATGTATGAAAAGAGAAGCAGAAAATTCATCGTGCGCTTTAAAGAGGACAGAGATGAGTATGAAAGGTAAACAAATATAGAAAAAACAAGTCTACACGAAACGGTGTGAAACGTTGAAAAGAAAGTCAAAAAGTACGAAGCGAATGGTGAGAAAAGGGCTTGCTTGAAACTTATTTTCTACCTACAAAAACTTGACTAAATTTACCAGAAAATATATATAGACAGAAAAATGTACAAAATGTATATAGCAGCTTACAATAATTTTAAAAAACGCTCAGTTTAGCAGATAATTAAGGAATCAGAGGAAGAACCGAAGGTCTGCTCAGTGACAAGTAACTAGCACGTAGCACAGAATTTCTTTTTTTTTTCGACTACAAATTTTGAAATTGCCTCATCAGTATCGGCACCTTTAGTTAGCTAAATTAGACAGTCATGCTTGACTCATAGTTGACCCAAGATAATTATTAATTAATTTGATTTTTGAAAAAAAAAGAATTCTCTTACATAACGCTATCAGAACACACAAAGGTTAGAAAAATATTAGAGCCAAAATAAAGTAGGGAACAGTCCCGAAAAAAAAAATCTTTGTCGTGAAATTTGTGCAATAATAATACAGGAATCTCATGGTAACTGTCAACAGGTTTTTTTTATAATAGTGAGAAGTTTCATTTCTGAAGTTTTAGTCAAATTACTAGATCTGAAACAGCCTACGTTGTAACCTCCCCACAAAAAAAAGTATGTAAGTCTAATCTTACTCAAATGGAAATGGACCTAGAGCTAAGTGTAACCTCACAGCAATTAAATTTAAAGACAATGACAATTAAATGAAAATATAATAGCAATCTGACCCTAGTGTAAGCTCCCCACAAAATAAAAGTCAATTCAGTGATAATAAAATCTCAGTGACAATGAAAACGCAAATAGACCGAAATGTCGATCTTAGGCCCTGTGCAATAATTAAACTCAAATTCTTACCTCAGTAAAACTGCATCTGCTCTTATTTTTCGCCATAGCTTGGAGGAAATGCATCGCAAACATTGTTTGAACTTAAGTAATTTTTTTTTTTAAGGGAAATGGAAGGCAAATATTCTTTCAATAAAATGTTTGTTTTGTTAAAGTGCTTGGTTTGAAAACAAAAATTATTATTGGGGCGATTCTTGAACAAATTAGTTACAGTTAATTTACACTACATTATCAGATGTGCGCAATGCTGCTTCATTACCTTATTAAAAAATATACCTTGTCGTGAATCTTGACCAGAGTGCCATGTCGACGCCCGCCGACTCCTCACACAACAGCTAACTCCCTACATGCAACTGAACTCTACTGCGACTCGACTGCAACTGCCTCGCAACTGAACTGCACTCTCGCGCAGTCAAGCGCAGACTAGGAACGACAAATAGCTCTCTGGTCAGAGACTCTGCAATGCCTCGCCATCGCCGCCACACAACATACGTGTTTCATAACCCTCCACCGGGGGGGGGGGGCAAAAATTTGGCAGCGATGGTGAGTCATTTGGACTTGCCAAGCGCGCAAAATTTTTTGTTAACTATATTCATATTGTCAGTCAAACGGGAATTAACATTCACCATTAACAGGAATCTCCTTAAAACCGCCTTTCTATATCTGTTATTTTCATCCTTGTCACTACCACTACTACTACTATTATCTTTTTCGTAAGCACCACTGCCACTTTCCATCTTTCTTTTCGCTCCCTTCTCCGATACCTCCAGCTTGTCTTTCACCTTTAGCCCACAGACGCTTGAGTCACTCACGACCTTGGACACACCTGTAAATATGTCTTCCCCCGCGAAATCCAGCTTTTGTCCCTCTTCCGGCCAGCAGGTAAACGGAGCGCGGTCGGTCCTACAGGCGGCCACAATGGGACGGACCGGTTCCGGCGGCGGGCTCTTTGTGGCCCACGCGAACGCTCAGTCGCTAACGGCTCACTTCGACGAGTTCTGTAACCTGTTCTGCCAATCGCTGTTCCATATTATCCTCGTCCCTGAAACTTGGTTGAAACCAAACATCTCTTCCGACGCTATCCGAATCACTGGTTACACTCTCCTAAGGGCAGATCGTGAAACACGACGCGGGGGTGGTGTGGGTGCCTATGTTCGCTCTGATCTGAGACCTACTATACTATGCACATCGGATGCAAAGTGCGAAGGAGAAGCAGAGTTCTTGTTTTTCGAAATAAATACATCAAATCAGAAACTGCTAATTGGAGTAATCTATAAACCTCCAAACGTCGGTGCTATGTCCTCCTTTCAGTCTGCCCTGTCCTCGTTCGTGACACTGTATGAACACATTATCATTATGGGCGACACAAACATCGACTTACAGTTAAAATCTCCCTCTGCAGAAAAACTAAGGAGACTGTTCCACTCCAATGATATGAGTTTAACACCGCTGGACCCAACTCATCACACGCCACACAGCCATACACTCATAGATATAATGGCAACAAAGCGACCAGATAAAATAATTCGCGCCAATCAGACATCCGCTCCAGGACTCTCTGCTCATGACGTGATATTCTTAAATTACTCAGTGCATACTACCAAAGAAAAATCTCACCTGGTAACCTACAGAAACCTAAAAAATGTTAACCATGACGCTCTTCAAAAGGATTGCTCAGACATCCCTTAGTATGATATAAGCAATGAACCGACTTTAGACGGAAAAATTCGGGAATTATGTCGCAAAATCATTGCACTGTATGATAAACATGCTCCTCAACGCACTGTCAAGGTAAAGAGAGCTCCCGCTCCGTGGCTCACCACTGCATTACGCCAGTTAATGAATAAACGTGATGCTGCACATAGGGCCTTCAAGCGTAACCCAACTCCCGAGGCGTACGAAGCTTATAGGAAACTCCGAAATAGAACCAAGCAGAGCGTGAGGAATGCCAAAATCAGACATGCCCGCTCTGTCGTATGCGGCATATCAAAACCTGCTGCACTGTGGAAAAAGCTGCGCAGTTTCGGTATAGGGAAGTGAAGATCTGACGCTGTGTATCAAGCGTCTGCAGAAGAATTAAACGATTTCTTCTCAACAGCTGTAAACTGCCACGCAGCGACAAATTACCAGCCCCAAGATATCAATCTCTCGAGAGACAAGTTTTTCCTAAAACATGTCACTACCGGCACAGTACACAAGGCAATTACGAGAATCTCTTCCGAGGCAGTAGGAAATGATGGAGTGAGCATTGGCATGGTCAAGAACGTCGTAGACACTATTACTCCAGTTATCACAGACATCTTCAACCTGTCTCTTGTCAGTAGTACATATCCTACTGAGTGGAAGCAAAGTTTAATTCAACCTATACCCAAGACTGACAACCCTAAGTCGCCAGGTGACTACAGGCCGATCAGCATACTACCTGCAATATCTAAAGCCCTAGAATACATCGTCCATGAACAGCTGACGGATTACCTCAAAACTCATAACATCCATGACAAATATCAGTCAGGCTTTCGAAAGCACCATAGTACAGCAACTGCATTAATCAAAGTAACTGATGACATTAAACATGCTATGGACAGACGTGAAGCTACCATCCTAACACTGCTTGACTTTAGCAAGGCTTTTGATACAGTTGACTTTGATATATTACTAATTAAAATGAAGCAGCTGAATTTCTCAAACAGCGCAATACACTGGTTCGACAGCTACCTCAAAAACAGAAGTCAACAAGTCATTTGTGGGTCGGAAAAGTCATCATGGAAAAACGTGCGCTCTGGAGTTCCCCAAGGCTCCGTCCTTGGTCCATTACTCTTCTCACTGTACATTAATGATATTTCTTCAGTGATTCACTCCTGCAACTACCATCTATATGCCGACGACATCGAACTGTACATAAGTGCAAGCCCCAAGAACATTGCTGACGCAGTAGCGAGTATGAACGCAGATCTTTGCTCTGTTTCTCGATGGGCACAGAACCTAGGTCTGAAACTAAACCCCAAGAAATCCCAGGTCATACTTATATCTCATCCAAAGTTAATCAGTCGGTACTTTCACGAAACAGTCCCTCAAATACACCTCAATGGTACCCAACTACCATACCAAAAAACAGTAAAAGACCTTGGAATAATCTTGGATGAACACCTAAACTGGGAAGAACAAACAGTTACAGCTTGCCGGAAATCGCTCTCCTCCCTACATGCAATTCAGAAATTTAGAAAAATATTTCCAACCCATGTTAAACAAAAATTAGTAGTCTTTACTACTGTGATGTAGTTCAACACGGCACAAATAGTGAAAATTCGAGACGCCTCGAGCTAGTGATGAACGCTTGCGTTAGATACGTATGCAATATACGGTTGTATGATCATATCAGTCCTTCATACTCCCAGCTAGGTTGGATACGCCCTCATAAGGCACGCGATCTCCACACGATGTGCTTACTTCATCGATTTCTTAGCCACTGGTGCCCCCAATACTTATCTTCTCACATTAAACACCTATCATCATTCCACAACCGCAATACCAGATCGGATACGTCTAGCATCTTGGCTGTACCTTTACATAACACAAAATCTTTCTCCATGTCATTCTCCATCTCAGCCATACGACTATGGAACGCGCTCCCCTGTGATCTGCGTCTTATCCGGAACCACTCAACATTCAAGAGTGAACTCAAGACTTACATATTAGGGACGGTATAGCCACCATTGTTGGGCCCCTCTCATCTCTTTCTTTCTCCTCTCCATCATAGCTTCGAATTTTACCATTCTATTTCTCTTCCTCTAACCTATCTACCTCTTCTATATCTCTTTCACCCCATTCTATCGTCTTATGTCTCTGCTTGATGAGAATAACTCACAAGCTGCAAGAATATAACGAGAAAATTCCCAACTAGCAATAGGACTGACATTCATAAAAGAAAAATATGTTTACTTTCATATACATAGTCATTATTATTATTATTACTATTATTATTATTCTTGATTGTTATAATTAATTTTTGATTGTTATAATTATCATTGTACTACGTTTATAATCTCTATTTTTTTCTTAACATTAATACTGTATAACATGTAATATGTCCTTAATGTTCTGTAGAAACTGAAATTTGTTGAATCTGAGTATGCCTGGTTAGGTGTAATAGAGAGGGCCTGAAGGCCCTAATCTTGCCAGGTAAAATAAATGCATAAATAAATAAAAAAATAAAAAAAATAAATAAATTTACAATTACAGCATATATACAGATGTAGTACATGAATTAAATGTGGTACACATGCACCGAGTACAAAACATTTCAGACAAAGACAAAATGTGAGTACAAAACATATTAGCAAATCAGAAAAATGTATATACAAATTATTTGATAGATAACAAAGTGCACACGCACTGAAAAAATTCTTTAGCATTTTCAGAACAAATAAACAGAATGGCAAAAAATCATGTTGAAAAGTGACATGAGTGCACATGCACTGCAGTTGAGAATATATCAGCAAATCAGAAAATATATTAATAAACGGCAAAAATACACACGCACTGTAGTACAGAGCATATCAGAAAGTCACAAAATATATACGAATGAGTACAAATGGCATAAAGTGCACCCGCACTGAAAAACTCTCTAATATTTTAACGACAAATAAACCTAATGAGTACAAATTATATTGACAAATGACAAAAGTGCACACGGACTGTAGTACTCTCTAGTATTTTTCTACAACAAACAAACAAATCAAGGAGTGTGATAAAGTGCACATGCGCTATACAAGTCTTTAGTAATTTCAGGGTAACTGATCTTATTAACAAAAGAAAGGACGTGCACACGCACTGTATATGACTTTTTCATTTTACAAGAATTAGGGAAGGGATAGGAAGGATTGCATCATGGTTGTAGCACTTAGGTTGCACGCAGCTGCACTGAAAGTCCATATCTTTCCACAGGAGTACAACAGCAAGTGAGACAATTTGCAGTTCTTTTCCCAGAAGTATTTATCAGCGTATCCAAGATACTGAAATGTCGTAGTAATATTTCCTGTTATCATTTTGGCAGTACATCAGGTACACCAAACAGTGGGACCATAATAACGTCTTCATCGCTCACTGTGGTGACAAGTATGTCGTGTCAACACCACGCTCTTACAAGGCACACCATCGTAGAATTAGTGCAAAAACCAAATATAGTACTCCATGATTATGAGGATGGACAGGACAAATGGATATTACAGTAATTCCAGGTAGTTAGGTCAGAAGGTGAAGAACATTAAGTCACAGACTAGTCTTGATTACATTAGTAGTTTGTGGCATTCATAGCCCAGTTATTGAACATTTCTGTACCATGTATTAGTATTACAGAATAATTAATGTTCATAAAATTAAATTATTGGCATCATGGGTAATCGTATTACAATAAACAGTGGCAGTCCTTGGCCAGTCACTAAGCATATTTAGTATGACAGAATAATGTTCATCAAAAGTCATCATTGAAAAGGAGAGTCAATTATTGGCATAGCATTAACATAATTCATTGAGTTATACAAATTATTGGCACTCATTGGCCAGTTACCAAAACATGAAAAGTCATCATTGAAAACAGGAGCTAATTAATGGCATAGTTAATAACATAATTCATTTAGTTACATTAATTATCGGCACTTAATGGCCAGCAAGTATTGAATAGTATAAAACATTGTTCATTATTCAGTATTATTCAGAACTCTCTTAAATGAGTAGCATTATTTGAAACTGGTGATACACACCATTAAGAAGTCATTATTAAAAATCAGTTAATTACAGTTATAGCATTAATAATCATGGGCGTTATAAGTAGTCTCATTACAATAAACAGTGGCAGTTATTTGCCAGTTACAAAGCATTATTTTTTTTGTATCATTAAGAAGTCATTACTGAAGTGACATACTATTCAGAGCTGATCAGTATTATTCAGAATTCTCTTAAACTAGTAGCATTATTTGGGACTGATAATACATTTTTTTTTGTTTTTGTGCTAGCAATCCATTGCGTTGGGATCGATAATTAATTGCTGAGGCATAACAATATTTGCTTTTAAACTATTGCTGCAAATGAGGATAGGTAACGTCATTCGTCATCTGTAGCAAAGTTATGTAACAAAGCAGTATATGTGATTACATTTATAAATGATAGACACAAATGGGTAAAAAAAATGCAAGTACTAGAACAGGTATAAGTAACGGGTTTAGTAAGTATCATGAAAAGCTTCTCCTGAAAAGAAAAAGAAAAATACAAAATGGATTATTGAGCTGAAAGAAGAAACGCAGACTATGCTGAAAGTAGTGAACTTCGAATTAACAGGTAGTGAAATGTGTATAAAAATGTGTTCCATAGCTGTCCTTTCCAAAACCTTCAGTCATCATACCATACGATATAAAACATACTGTCAAAACAAACTGCAACAAATACTTAAATAACTACATAGCATAAATACATAAACTTCAACATCATCTTCATCTGTAAAGAAAAACTTCATTATCCATATTATCTTAACTTCATTATTATCATCACCTGTAAAGAAAAACTTCATTATTCATAGTAGCATATTCTTCATCATTACCCTTCATCAGCATTCATTATCATCTGCAAAAAAAAATCACTTCATTATTCATTACACAACTATTCCTTATCTCTAGCATATTTCATCACTAAAACTAAGATGTGTAGTTCTGTCTGACAGTCTGCATCAATCGCCTTGTATTCTGAAACAAAAAATTAGTTAAGACTGCTATTCTACGATGTGCATAGTATATTCTTGTTAATGCTTGTTAATTCTGATCCATTTACTCTTCCTCATAAGGTTTTTGCATCTTCTTTCGTTTATTCCGTATGTGAAATTCCCATTTTTGTTTAATTTATGTCCTTTACGTATCACTTTTTTCTGAAATTGATGAACAAAGATTAATGCCTTACATTTAAATCATATACCCACTAAATAATGACTGGTTAATGGTGACATAATTAAGCATACAGCATAACATGACAGAAAACGTAATATGTCAAAGGCATAGACAGTGTTCAGAGGCAAAAATGTACAGAGAATATCACAATGCAGCAGAAAAAAAAGAAAAATGTAAAATAGTCACGATGTTGAGATATCATAGGGCAAAAATGGCAAAGTCAAATGGTCTGTTATACCTTAACTATTTCACAGTGCATACAAACAAAACATGAAAACAATCGTACATAAAAAAGACAAAATGTGACGTTCGTTGTGTTCAGCTTGTATGTAGTGTAGTTAATAGAGGCGAGAATTAAAGACTTTAATGGAGAGAGAATTTGATAAAATTAATACGTCACTACATAGAATTGCATAATTATTCATAAAATGCGTAAGTTCATCTGGAAAAATATGCACGGTCTGATGTGTAACGACAAGAAGAGCGACTTGCTAACCTTACCTTGTCGGGCACTTGCCAAGAAATAATACGATAGTCATCAATAATTAGTCACATAAATATAATTGCATAAGTGGTCATAAAATGTGTAAATTCATCTGGAAAATATGCACGGTCTGATGTGTAACGACAAGAAGAGCGACCTGCTAACCTTACCTTGCCGGGCACTTGCCAAGAAAAAATACGATAGTCATCAATAATTAGTCACGTGAATATAATTGCAGAAATGATCATAAAAATTAGTAAATAGCATTACAGTGTGATAAATCGTAAAGTATGTTCACTCAATAAAGGGTTTTATGTTGGATAAGTGGTGGTTTCCTTTCGATTTTCTGGTTCTCAGAGTTTCGACGTGTACAACATGAGGGTGAGGAATGCTGCGAATCCGATATGGACCTGCGTATAGAAGTTCAAATTTACTGCACTTACCTCTTATTTTATTGGATAAATAGTGTGTTCGTACTAATATCTTCTGTCCAATGTGAAAGTCTCGGCGTGTACAAAGCTGTTTTTGCTGTCTTCTCCGGCGCTCTGCGGCACGTTTCATGTTGTTCAGCGCAATGTCAATTATTTCGTGGTGTCGTAATCGACGAGATGTAGGAAAGTTTACTAATTCTTTAATTTTGTTTGGTGGTTCAACGTTTTTCAGTATAACAGACGGAGATAGCATAGTGGATTCATTTGGAATGGAATTAATTACATCTTGGAATGAGAATATGTGTGTATCCCAATCAATATGTCTTTTCTGGCAGTATATTCTACACAGTTTATCAATTTCTTTCATTAATCGTTCACAAGGGTTCGAAGAAGCATGGAACTTGGATATATAGATCGGAGAAATGTTTCTAGCTCGTAACATGCGTGTCCATATAGCAGAACGAAATTGTGATCCATTATCGGAAATTACTCTCATCACATGCCTTACAGGAAATAGAAAATGTTTTACAAATGCTTTCGAAACAGTTTTAGCACTAGCTTTGCGTAACGGAGTGAAAGTAACAAATTTTGAATTGAGTTCAACAGCGACAAAGATGTAGCAAAAACCTCTGTTAGTTCTCGGAATTGGACCAATAATGTCTACTGCGGCCATATGTCTTAATTTAACAGGTACAATGGGATATAATGGAGGAATGTGTGAAGTGGTGTCTGACTTAGCTTTCTGGCAAATTTTACATGACGCTAAAACTCGTCGTATACGTTTTTCCATGTTGGTAAAATAACAGTTCTGTCTCAGTATAAGAAAACATTTTCTGCCTCCGTAATGTGCGTAACTTAAATGAGTATACCATATTAATTTGTTAACCAGTTCGTCAGGAATGCATAATAACCAATTGTTGCTGTTTGGATGAGGGCGGCGAAACAGAATGTCATTGCGTACAGTGTAGTGGTTTCTAATGGTAACATTATTCTTATCTTTCCAAAGGTGTTTAATTTCTTTCCACACGTTGTCTTTATTTTGCTCTTTTGCTATGTCCTGTAATGACGACGAAATAAAATTTTCAAATGCAACTTGCTGAATGTACATGACGCTGAAATTTGCTTTGCAGAAGTGGGTTGCGACGTCTTGCTGATTGTTGCTGAGAGAACGAGATAATGCATCTGCTACAACATTTTGTGTGCCGGGAATGTGAACAATCGTAAAATTAAATTCCTGTAAATAAAGTTTCCATCTACTTCATCTATCGTGTGTGAATTTAGCTGAAAGTAAAAATTGTATCGCTCTGTGGTCTGTGTAAACGGTGGTATGTCTGTCATAAAGAAAGTGCCGAAATCTCATAAATGCCCAAACAACACATAATATTTCAAGTTCTGTAACGGAATAATTTCGTTCAGCAGGTGACAAAATGCGGCTTGCAAATGCGATGTTTTTAATTACTGTTGAGCCATCTTCTTCAATCTCCTGGAAAATATGTACGCCTAAAGCGGTGTTAGAACTGTCGGTGGCAATGGAAAAATTTCTAGTAAGATCTGGGTGCGATAAAAGTGGAGCATTCAACAAGGCGTGTTTCAAATAACATTCTCGTGAATAAGATTCTGCGTGTGAAAATTATTGCTTACGCTACTGGAATATGCAATCTGTGCTGTATCTGGTTAAATTCTATCGTACGTGTTATTATTTTCGGGAAGATGCTGTGGCATTTCGATTATTTGAACAGTTCTGTTATTTCTTCCTGACGTCTTACGCTATGGATGGCACCTATTGTCTGGCTCATTCATGATAATATGTTGTTGCTGATGTTGTTGCTGCTTATAAGATCGACTGTTATGAAATGTACGCTGAAAATTGTGCTCATCATTTTTACGCCTGTTGTAATAGTCATTCCTATACGGTGCAGTGCGATAGGAGTTGAAATAGTGTGTATCTGTACGTAGTTATTTCTTTGCTGCCGTGCGTTACTATTTGTTGTACCAGGGACTATACGTGCGCGCGGCGAAACATTATTCAGAGTGTGTGTAACTTCCAGTGACTCTAAATTAAACTCGTCGCGTATCTGTACTGCGTTTTTAGAGCATTGTTCAGTGACTGCATTAATTTCGTGTATCAGTGTTGCGTTTGCTGAACATTGTTCAGTGACTGCATTAATTTCGTCTTTATGTGATTCTGTTGTGTCTATACGTGTACCACTTAATTCTTGTGCAACAGTGCCAATTTCTTTATTACTGTTACTAGCACAAGCCTTAGAATCGTCACGTAATTGTACAGGGTGATTCAAAAAGAATACCACAACTTTAGGAATTTAAAACTCTGCAACGACAAAAGGCAGAGCTAAGCACTATCTGTCGGCGAATTAAGGGAGCTATAAAGTTTCATTTAGTTGTACATTTGTTCGCTTGAGGCGCTGTTGACTAGGCGTCAGCGTCAGTTGATGCTAAGATGGCGACCGTTCAACAGAAAGCTTTTTGTGTTATTGAGTACGGCAGAAGTGAATCGACGACAGTTGTTCAGCGTGCATTTCGAACGAAGTATGGTGTTAAACCTCCTGATAGGTGGTGTATTAAACACCAGCTACCTGAACGTCAACTACCCGAGGCGATGGATCGGCCACCAGGCAGCCCGTGACAGAGCACTTCATCACTGGCCTCCAAGAAGCCCTGATCTTACCCCCTGCGATTTTTTCTTATGGGGGTATGTTAAGGATATGGTGTTTCGGCCACCTCTCCCAGCCACCATTGATGATTTGAAACGAGAAATAACAGCAGCTATCCAAACTGTTACGCATGATATGCTACAGATAGTGTGGAACGAGTTGGAGTATCGGGTTGATATTGCTCGAGTGTCTGGAGGGGGCCATATTGAACATCTCTGAACTTGTTCTTGAGTGAAAAAAATCTTTTTAAATACTCTTTGTAATGATGTACAACAGAAGGTTATATTATGTTTCTTTCATTAAATACACATTTTTAAAGTTGTGGTATTCTTTTTGAATCACCCTGTACTTTAGCGTCCTGACATTGCGAGGTAACAGCTGTAATCTGTTCGCTAACTTGTTTGTTCTGTTCATTAAGGTTTTCTTGTTTTTCATTCGTCAGTTTGAAACTTTCATCAATCATTTCGCTAAGTTGTTTGTGCTGTTCATCAAGTTTTTTGGAAAACTTTTCTTGTTCTTTCATCAATTGTTTCAAACTTTCATTACGTTGTTTGAAATAGTTATCTAGTTTTTCATTAAGTTGTTTATTCATTTGTAGCAAAAATGCTATAATTTGAGCCTCAGTAGCATTTCTATTCTCTGTGCTGTTTGATTGCGTATCTTCAATTGTCGCGTTTTGTGCGACCATTTGGCCATTCTGTAATTTACAAAATTGTTTACCAGTCAAATGTACACTATCGGTCACTATTTCAGAATCAAATGAATCCGTCCTACTTTGTGTATCCTGTTCATTTTCATTAGACAAATTTGTCTGTGTGTTACTTGAATTTTTCAAACCGGGTGTGTTAAGCTGGGCAGCGCTCATTACAATAGAGCGCCCCGCATCATCAATTGTCGTTAAGTTAACAGACGACACAATCGAGTTCGTTTGTTCATCATTAGGGTGATTGTCAGTAAACGGTCGATTGTCATTATTACCCTGCGCGTCACAAGCACTATCGGTAAAGTCGTTTAAGTCGGTAGTTTCATTCATTATACCTCGCAATACACTATTCACAGTCTTTCGCGGCAAATTCCAATAGTCAAAATTATTCACAAAAAAACAAATAAGCACAATGCAAAAACAACAAACACAAATACAGCAGAGCAAATAATTGCCGATGATCTGAGGAAAGAATTCACAAATTAGTAAAAGCGTTGCGCCAAATGCTAATTATATTTAAGCAAATAAGAGCAGATATCTAGTTACGTATCAGAAGATTCTCAACGAAATACGATCCTGGCAGGGTCGCCAAGTGTAACCTCCCCACAAAAAAAAGTATGTAAGTCTAATCTTACTCAAATGGAAATGGACCTAGAGCTAAGTGTAACCTCACAGCAATTAAATTTAAAGACAATGACAATTAAATGAAAATATAATAGCAATCTGACCCTAGTGTAAGCTCCCCACAAAATGAAAGTCAATTCAGTGATAATAAAATCTCAGTGACAATGAAAACGCAAATAGACCGAAATGTCGATCTTAGGCCCTGTGCAATAATTAAACTCAAATTCTTACCTCAGTAAAACTGCATCTGCTCTTATTTTTCGCCATAGCTTGGAGGAAATGCATCGCAAACATTGTTTGAACTTAAGTAAATTTTTTTTTTAAAGGAAATGGAAGGCAAATATTCTTTCAATAAAATGTTTGTTTTGTTAAAGTGCTTGGTTTGAAAACAAAAATTATTATTGGGGCGATTCTTGAACAAATTAGTTACAGTTAATTTACACTACATTATCAGATGTGCGCAATGCTGCTTCATTACCTTATTAAAAAATATACCTTGTCGTGAATCTTGACCAGAGTGCCATGTCGACGCCCGCCGACTCCTCACACAACAGCTAACTCCCTACATGCAACTGAACTCTACTGCGACTCGACCGCAACTGCCTCGCAACTGAACTGCACTCTCGCGCAGTCAAGCGCAGACTAGGAACGACAAATAGCTCTCTGGTCAGAGACTCTGCAATGCCACGCCATCGCCGCCACACAACATACGTGTTTCAACGTCTCGTGGTTTCGCAAAGTGTATCGACTTCTTGTAGACAGGTGTCTTAACATTGACCTTCTCTGTTCACAGCGTTCTGTATAGTATAGTTTGAAAATGCGAGCTCGGAAACCTCTAGGTAGCGTCCCTCAACTCTTCTACCTGTGGGCAAGGGGATTAGTGGACACCGCAGATTTCAGTGAGAGTAGTTTTCAGTACACCGCCGGAATCATCCTACGCATTTTTAGTTGACGTAGTTATTGGAAGCTCCCTAAAAAATACTTATTGCACAATGCTCTCTGCAGCAGCGGTGTGAGTTCTAAGCACAGTTCATTTTGAGTGGTATTACAGCAGACTCTTGCTAATCCGAACGTTCGGTTAATCCGCACACGAAAAATGTTATTGTAAGTATGGAAAACCGTGAGGTAAACAGCTGTACAAACGCACTATTTTAATTTACACAGTACAGTAAACGTGTATGAGGAAAACTGGCAAGAAAACATTAGATTTAAACAAAGCATAACAACAAAAGGAAAGCTGTAAAACTTACTAAAATACAGCGGTCATTTTATCCCTACTTTTTAGATGACAAAAACTCAGTCACTGTTTATTGGCGTAATGAAAACAGTCTGTTATATGACGCATAGTTGCGCCATCGTCTCATAAACATCAAATTAGCAGGTGTAGCAGTGAGCTGTTGCTCCAAATAACGTAGCGCGAGGTCAAGGGCTTCTGCTGCGTCACTGCGTGGCACCAGCTCTCCTTTGTCACTCCGTCACAACAGTCCACTTCTTCCTGGTCTAGACTCACAGCAGTAACTAAATCAGCGTCAGTAAGGTTCTCCACACATTCCCCATCCGCTGCCATCCACTCATTTACGTCTCCTTCACTAGCTTCTTCACATCCAGGTATTGTCTATATCATTTGTAGTAGATTTTCCTATTCATTTTCAACTAGGTTGTCCTGAAATTCAAGAGATGTCCACGGTTTTCTGCACGATTTTCTCAGAGTATTTTCTGAAATATTCTCCCATGCCTCAGCAGCCCAATAAACAACATCCTTCACATTGTTTTTTTTTTTTTTTGTTCACTAAATGAATGCTGGATCAGCATTCTTAAACATTGTTTTCTGTAAATTAGTGTTTTGTTTGCATTACGCTCTGGTCCATCGGCTGTAGACGTGGTGTAACATTCGGCGGCAAAAACTTCGCCACAATTTCTCCATCATGTAATTCCTCGGTGCTGGGGTGAGATGGCGCGTTATCAATCAAAAGGATTGCATGGAGAGACAAATGAGTTTCCTTAGAAAACCGTCGAACAGAGGGAATAAATTGCCCGTGAAACCATTCTTTGAACAGCTTACCATCCAGCCATGCTTTTTTCTGGTTGCGATAATATACGGGCAGGGACTTCATGTTGCAGTTTTTAAAATCCCTGGACCTAGCAGATTTGCCGATCAGCATTAAAGGCAGCTTGTGATTACCAGCAGCGTTGCTGCACACTAATAAAGTCACACGATCTTCGCACATTTTAAAACCAGGAGCATGGTCTTCTGCTTTTGATGCCAGGCTTTTTGTTGGCAATGCCCTATAATTAATGCCAGTTTCGTCAGCGCTATAATTTTTTTCAAACTTACCCAAGAATTCCTTAGCTGCATCAATGTCAGAAGAAAGCTTCTCTCCAGTAGTTGTAAGCTAATGGATTCCATGATGCTTTTTGAATCTGTCCAACTAACCCGTACTCGCACTAAAAGACTCATCGCCATTCATTAATGCAGTCATGGACTGTGCGGCTGGTCCCGGCTGAGGTTCGAGTCCTCCCTTGGGCATGGGTGTTTGTGTTTGTCCTTAGGATAATTTAGGTTACACGCCCGGGTTCCCGGGTTCGATTCCCGGCGGGGTCAGGGATTTTCTCTGCCTCGTGATGACTGGGTGTTGTGTGCTGTCCTTAGGTTAGTTAGGTTTAAGTAGTTCTAAGTTATAGGGGACTGATGACCATAGATGTTAAGTCCCATAGTGCTCAGAGACATTTGAACCATTTTTTTAAATTTAGGTTAAGTAGTGTGTAAGCTTAGGGACTGATGACCTTAGCAGTTAAGCCCCATAAGATTTCACACACACAACATTCATTAACTTGATCAGGTAAACAGCCTTCTCCTGAACCAGTGCTCCTCAAAGGAGTTCCCCTTTCTCTTTCCTGCGTAAACCAAAGGAAAAGAGCTTCATCCACTTTATCGTACAGGGACTGTTTCAAAGTCTGCCATATTTCGAGTGTTTTTCCCGAAGACGTTGCACAAGACTGTTCCATCTTCACTCGTTTCTTCTTCCAACCACAAATGGTTGCTTTGCCAACACCCAGTTCCGCTGCCAGTTTAGATAAATTCTCACCATTGTCTATCCGCTTCAAAGCAAATGTTAAAATGTGTGTGAATTTTATGGGACTTAACTGCTAAAGTCATCAGTTCCTACCCTAAATTATCGTAAGGAGAAACACACACACCCATGCCCGAGGGAGGACTCGAACCTCTGCTTCAAAGCATTCAGTTTTTCTTTGAGAGTTAACGTTGTACGTTTCCGTTTACTCACGACGATAATACGTAGACTACTACACCGCAACGTATACAACTGCTACGCGTGCCAGCGATCGATTAGTAACATAACCAAGAGCTTTGCGAGCCAACTGGCAGCGCACTGACCGCAGACACTACAAAGGTCTCAACAATGCACAACAACAAGGGCAGGGAGTGAGAGTGAACCATCGTTCACACACTTGTTTCCATCTGTTACCATGGTGTACCTACTTATCTGTTTGGTATACTTCATTCTAGAAACTCGTCACCGTAATTCCGCATAATCCGAACAAATCGTTCATCCTAACAAGGTCCGGTCCCAATTAGTTCGGATTAACGGGACTGTACTGAAATTCGAACCCGCGTTAATAAAGTAGATCCCCGACTCCACTATTCCCGTGGATATACGAGGAGACTTCAAAAGTACGTTACACGTTATTATGGCAGATCAAGTAACTTTTATTGAATGCTGCACTACAATGCAAGGTGACGCAGATACGTGACACTATTTCTCGACGTCTCACTAAGTCTCTGTAAACAGTAGTCGAAACGCTCTGTCAGTGGTTAAATTCCTCGACGAGAGATATCCGCTCGTTGGTCACGGAGCCATTTCAAAAAATGGTTCAAATGGCTCTGAGCACTATGGGACTTAACATCTATGGTCATCAGTCCCCTAGAACTTGGAACTACTTAAACCTAACTAACCTAAGGACAGTACACAACACCCAGTCATCACGAGGCAGAGAAAATCGCTGACCCCGCCGGGAATCGAACCCGGGCGTGGGAAGCGAGAACGCTACCGCACGACCACGAGCTGCGGACGCGGAGCCATTTGAGAACCGCTTTGTGAACGTCTCATCGTCGGAAAATCTCTTTTTCTCCAGATGTTATTTCAGTTTGTGTAAGAGATGGAAACTACATCGTGCAAGATCTGCACTTCTCAATCGACATCACCCCCGCCTACGTGGCCTTGTTCATATTGTTGGCACCATTTCGCTATGGCTGCACACGTAATTGCGCTTGGTCCATACACCGCCAGAATTTCACGGTGGATCTCTGTGGAATTTAGACGTTTGCCCACAAGAATCGTACCGTCTAGCATGCTTGGCAACTCTGGAGTATGTTTCCAGTCGCTGCGCCATTTCAGTCGCAAACAGCGATGCACGTGTTATCCGTATCGCAGCAAAATTGTGGCAACTTAAGGAAACGCAGAAATGTGTACTCTCTTCTGAAAATGCGCCCCTTTTCTCGGGCGATGGCCTTATCGCGGGACGACATGTGTGTAACACAATCCAACATCTACAGTCGCGACACTGACTGCTGCGAAAATAGTTACCATCTGACAGTTGGCGCGACACTAGCGCCCCAAGCAGTGAGAAAGCAGCCTCTCGCGTCCGTCGTAATTTAATATATTATTATTATGTTGATTGTTGCCGACTTACGTGGTGGGACTTAATAAAAATGATATTTCATTTTATTTTGTTTTACAATTAAATGCTTTTGTGAACTTCTCCCTTATTTTTTAAACAATATTAAACTTGAGTGGAAATTATTTTTTACGCTAATGAACGTTAGACTCACTGAATCATAAAGCATGAACATACAAGTTGAACAATAGAATAAGCTTTTCACATTAATTTCCACGGCTAGTCAGCTCACTTTAAAGCAAAAAATCTTTAGTTACTAATTACAATTGCGGCTCTAGCGTTAAAAGGTTTTGCTTTTCACATTTAACCAAATATAGTATTGATGATGATAATTTATGGCAATGTTTGCCGACAAGATAAAGAATGCAACCTTTAACACTAGATTGCGTACTCACGGCAGTTCTCCTTGGCCGTTTTTGGTACCACTTGGAAAGAGAGAAAAATTAATGAATGATTGTGTTCAGGAGACGTACAGATTGATTGCGCGAAAATAGTTTCTCAAATGACCTCTTAACCCGGATTGCTTTCACGCAATCAGACTCTTCAATGAAATTACCCAAGGGACCTATTTGAATAATAAAAAAGTTGGAAATGAATGCAAAACAGTGAAATTATGTAAAAAAAGTTGTCAGATCGGAAATTGAACACATTAATGGTCTCCCGAATACAATCGAGACACCACGATAAAGAGCGAACCTGTAACAAAGTTCATTTAAACATAAACATTATTTGTGGTTAATTTAAAGAAAAGAATAAGCATAGATTTTCTGTACAGTGAAGCATCAATATATTCTCAAAGAACAAAGGCGTTAAACTATAAACATTAACAAATTTACAATGAATACAAAACTTACATTTTTATGTTTTTCTCATGCATGGAGCAGTCAAACAATCGCTGCTTTTGTATGTGTGATATTTTGTAAAAATTAAATGTCCTGGCGTGCGCGTAAGTATTTTTTATCGTCACAAGGTTTACAAAAGCGTTTATTTTTCTTGGTGATAACGTGGTTTTTCACACTATATGAAATATAACTTGTAGCGGTGCTACACAACACGTCTTAACAAGTCGGCGACCAAACATCAAAGGTAATGAAGTACATGTTAACATATCGGCGACCAGAAGTACAACTAACTATAAAGACTCTAGAATTTTCCTAACAAATGATAAATAGTTATTTCTTCTGCTTCGCAGCTTCTTGCTATCAAGCGCTGCGGCAACGATTTTAAATATCTGCGCCCAGTGAGTCATAGTGTTTAAAAGTACCTTTTAAACGCTGGCCGCGCGTCTTGGTATAGGCGCACGTTATAAACAGATTTCGTTTCTTTACTCTCGCGTTGTCATGCTTAGTATCATTACAAACTACAGCTCAATGGCTGTCCTTTTCTCATATGCATAACGTCTGAAATCCAATAATATCACATTGCTTCCCGTAGTCGTGATATTATTGCTTTCGTGAAACAAGTTAGTATTACTTGCAAAAATTCTTTACAATAGATTTCACACACTACATCAGGCAAAGTGGTTAACATACAGAGTATCAGGTAAGTATATTCGTATGACTGAAATTGACAGTAATTTGTCCATAGGGTAACTACATTACAATTGAACTGTGCTCTTTCTAATGTATTGTACAAGGACAACAAATGTTCATTTCTCGGTAAAAGATAATGAAATGAAGATAAAGATACACATACATAGATACATTATACATGGCATAATAAATATTAAAAAATAACAAAGAAATAAATTACTTGACTTCGCATGAAGTCTGGGTGCTGTGTGCACTCGTGGAAAAAATTTGTTTCAAAAAATTGACATTCTTGTTTTACAATGACATATTGCAGGAATATTTTTGTCGTTGTTTCGTCGAAGATTTCTTGCAGTAAATACGTAGCACTTTACTTATTTGTGGCTTTCATGACCTGCAAAAAAAATGTTTCACTACACTTGGGTAGGTATGAGTTGCATTGGGAGTGGTAGAACTTCGGGTATAAATGATAGCACTGCACTTGAGTGAGGAAATTGATTACACTTTCACAGTGGAGGAAAAGTAGGGCATCACTTTCACTGTGGAAGTTGGAGTAGTTGTCGGGGTGTGATGTTGCGTTGGAAATACGTCGTGGGTCAGGAACTGGAAGATTGGTTCTGCAACATGTTGAGCCGTATGGTGGCGGTCTCTATTTCACTTGACACATGTCCGTGCTTCCATTTATGTTTTCGTACATGAAAAATGTTGTGTCTAGACAAGACAGTCGAGACACAAGGCGAGGAAGCCGAAAGGGCACGCGTCAACTCACGCAGGCTAGTTTAGGTCTGAAACAGGAGACGTAATGAATGCTATAAAGAAAAGTACGTAGCTGCGGAAATACTTTATTCCATCATTGGTATACAGCATTCTTGATGATACAAGTGAGACTCTATCTTGAAATGGTTAATGGCGCCTTGCTAGGTCGTAGCCATGGACTTAGCTGAAGGCTATTCTAACTGTCTCTCGACAAATGAGAGAAAGGCTTCGTCAGTGTAGTCGCTAGCAACGTCGTCGTACAACTGGGCCGAGTGCTAGTACGTCTCTCTAGACCTGCCGTGTGGTGGCGCTCGGTCTGCAATTACTGACAGTGGCGACACGCGGGTCCGACATGTACTAATGTACCGCGGCCGATTTAAAGCTACCACCTAGCAAGTGTGGTGTCTGGCGGTGACACCACAAAAAATACAGAAAAAGAACTGTATTAGAATGTGCTTACTTACTAATAACTTAGTCTAAAATAAAATTCTATTAGATAAGGATAACAATTGTTTATGTACGTAAGGTCTCATTCTCTTAGGAATGGTTAGTTCTCATATTTATCTATTTTTCTGGTTTTATTTGGCTCGACACGTTTTCGTCATTACTCGGCCTGGTCAGTAAACTCGGTAGCAATTGTCAAAATCGAGCTTAAGACTCTTCCGATTAGTGTCTTTATAATTTCACAAGGTACATGAGTGCTTAATTCATTGCTTTATCATATTTTATTTTGAATGAATTTCAAACACATTTGGCATCCGCGCTCGTTGTGCAAAGAAAAATTGATTGTTGACCGCTCAGCGTACACAGTGTTACGTCTGTTGGTCACAATCACGTGATAATAACTTGACAGTTCCACAACGCTAGCAGCAGTATTCTGCGAGAAGCAAAGCGTTTGGTGTCTACTAGCCGTGGTGTGAGTTTTTACACAGTTTTTCATCGACTCTGGATTACGGAAGCAGCCAGATGCGGCGACTCCCGCAGCTGTTTCGAAGAATGTGTCCGTGGAAAGGCGTACAGTACCGTTTGTGGTAAGTACAACACTTATTCACTTTCACTCTTCGGCTTTCTACATCGTGGTTTCGTAGTACAAGTACTTATAACATTACTTCACACGCGGTATTTCACACGTGTCCTTGGAGTTATCACCTTTTCAGTTCACACGTTATTATTAATTCGTGTTCACATTTATTTGGTCGACATGTTAAGGTTCACACGCACCACTTTTATACGTGTCCATTAATTACTTGTCTATAGTCGGTTCACACGCAACAGCATATACGTGTCCATTTATTACTGACTGCATTATTACTACAAAGTAGAGTTAACATTTAGTATACATATCACGTCTAAAAATTATTTACAAAGAAATATTTAGTCTCTGTGACTACAAGGCATGACGAAAAGCGTGTCTCTTGTTCGTAGTTTGTGCTTCCAAGGCAGTTTAGGTTTACACTTTGTTCGAAATCTTGTTATTCTTTTCTTTTTACAATAGTTACTCTTTTCTCAAGTTCATCTCTTTTATTTTCTCTCTATTACGTCGTTAGTTTGAAGACATAGCCAATGTGGCTTCGTTTACGTGATGAACAGTTCGTGTTCAAAGTACCATTAGGGAAATTGGGAAGCCTGGTGTTCCCTGTCGTGCAATTGCACATAACAAATCTTAATTGAACTCGCAATTTGCGGAGAATAAGCATAGCCCGTCGACAACCAATGTGTCACGAATATCCATTCGTGTATAGCCTGTATGTATCAATCATGCAACCAGCTCGTAAAATTCACTTCTCTACTGGATAAGGTAGGATGGTAAGGATACTGGTTAGAGGAAAACACAAAAGACTTTTATGGAGTGAAGAGATTTGAAGGCAGAGTGTTAATGACGTATGATATGATGAGCTTCACATAAATTATCATCACCTTAGTTTTTCATAACAAATAGTATAATTAAATCGATACAGTAGTTTCAGTGTCGTCTGATCCAGTTCTCTAAACAATTTTCTATGCATATCTAAAATTACTTAAACCATGCATTAGCAGTGAACTGTGTCTGTTAACTATCTTCTGTTTCATGTATCGTAAAATTGGTTTTCTAAAAAAAAAAAATCGTCGTATCTCGAGTACCTGAAATAGATATTTCTAGTACTAAATTAGTTTATTTATAAATGATCTTTGTAAGTATTTCAGCTGCACTGTGCCGTAAAATTGTTATGAGCGTATACGGTTTTCTCCCTATTATAATAAAATAACTGAGTTGCGCCCTTATTTCCTGCTACCTGGATCGTTATTGACTTACTTGATTCTTATATGGTAAGCTGCTGCGTTTTGCTTGCTGCGTTTCATAGGTGGTCTCATAAAATTTGTTGTCACACACTCCTTATGCATAACATAACTTTTACCTCATTAGAGTAAGAGACCTAAATCAATTTTTTTTTTTTTTACCTACGAGCAATCATTCTGGTCTGAATGATCATTTTAATTTATTTCATTTAAGAGGAGAGAGCTTCGCTATACTTAAAACTAGTGGTAGCAGGTGGCACTTAGCACGTCCCTACTATAATATTTATTTGTCAGCTCTTTCGAAAAAATGGTTCAAATGGCTCTGAGCACTATGGGACTCAACTGCTGAGGTCATAAGTCCCCTAGAACTTAGAACTACTTAAACCTAACTAACCTAAGGACAACACACACATCCATGCCCGAGGCAGGATTCGAACCTGCGACCGTAGCGGTCGCGCGGTTCCAGACTGTAGCGCCAGAACCGCTCGGCCACCAGCGGCCGGCTCAGCTCTTTCGGCTGTGGCCGTTCATGGCTCAATTAACTTAAGACTAACTTACATCTAAAGCAAATCTTGCTCTCCTACAATAAATGTGTTTTACTTAAGGTGCTCATATAAATTACTTATCTTGTTGTGGCAGGTCGACAGAGTGTTAGTCCTGTGCATTACTCTTACATACGTTGGTACTTCACACATAGTATGACAACTTATAGTGTGTGTATATTTTATTTTAGCAGCTTAACTTAACAGATATTTTCAATGGTTGACTCGGTATTTCTTCAAGTCTGCGTGATGAAACAATCCTTTTATTCGTCCAGATACAAGGTCAGCTAATAGATAGCAAACAATGTGCGGCTTTCTTAATATAATATTATGGTCCTTCATACAAGTGCTGCCACTTGCGATTCTTATGATGAATCAAAGATGGTTTGAAGTGGGTCTTTAATAGCACTCGTTCATTTATACGATACGATAAGACTTTGCTAATGTGTTTGTCATGCGCCTTTTTTCTTAGGTTGGCATGAGTGGTTAAAGATATGAGAGCTTGTCTTAACTTGTCGTGTAATGTTACTTCAGGGTGTTGTAATTTAGGGATGGGGTCTACCCATTCATTTCTTCCTAGTCGTTTAGAGACTAGTTTTGATGGTGTGAAACCAGTTGATGTGTGAGGTAAATTATTAACAATCTCTTCAAAGGGTGTGACGAAATCAATCCACCGTGTCTGCTGGTTTGGAATATACGTTCGTATGAAACGATTGACCTCTTTGAATACTCTTGCTGTGGGATTACTTTGCGGTCGATACCGGGATATCAAAATTTGTCTGATGTTGTTGGTTACAAGGAAATTTCTCCATCATTTCCCCACGAAAGTTGATGCGTTATCAGATAACATGGCTTCAGGCTTGCCAAAGCGAGGAAAATAGTATTTCTCAATACGTCTAATTAGTGGAAGTATATAAGATGACTTCATTGCATAGAGTCTCATGTGTTTGGTAAAAAATCTAACAATACGACCAGATACTTCACACCTCCTCTTCCCTGAGGAAGTGGACCTGCATAATCCAAACTGACGATTTGGTTTGGTCTTTCTGTACGTATCGGGTTTAAAGGTACGGCATTTGACAAGTTGAAAGGTTTCGCCTTTTGGCAAATGGAACAATTTCTTAATAATTGGTGCACCTTCTTGTGAAGATTAGGTACATAGCAGTATGTTTAAATCTTGCGTTTGCATTTTTCTGGGCCATAGTGGCCCCAGGAGAGGTGAGTGTACCAAATGAGATGTTCAACATAATCTTTAGGAATACAGACACACCACCTTCCTGTCAACAGAGAAGTTCGGTGAAACAAAACTCCATTGTGTACTTTATAAAATTTTGACAACGAGTGATCAGGGTTGTTTTGAAGAAGCTGTTTAATTTCTAGTCAATTGGGATCTGTGTCTTGAAGAGTATTCATTTGACGGCAAAGACGCAAAAAGTAGCTCCGATGTAGAGGATCTTTCATAAGAAGAATTTTGTGATTAGAAATCTGTTCTATTAATTAAGTAGGCTCCGGCAATCCTTCCTGCATACGTGACAATGCGTCAGCAATAATGTTATTCTTGCCCTTTACGTAAATAATTTCAAAATCATACTCTTGTAGAAATAAACACCATCGAGTAAGCCGAGGATGATACAGTTTGCAAGAGAGTAAGAAGCTCAGTGCTTGATGATCTGAGTATACTCTGATTTTGTGACCATAAATATAGTAATTACAGCGGCGAAAAGCCCACACAACGGCTAATCCCTCTAATTCGGTTACCGAATATGATCTCTCACATTCGGTTAAGACCCGACTGGCAAAACTGATTATTTTGACTTCCTCCTGCCCATCAGTTTTGTCTATTTGAAATATACATGCACCTAATCCTTGACACGAGGCATCGCAAGAAATGCAGAAATCTAAACTCATGTTTGGATGACTTAAAATGTTTAGAAGAGCTTCTTTGATCTTGTCAAAGGCTTTTTGGCATTCAGAAGTCCACATCCAGTGGACGTTTTTCTTGAGCAAATTTAACAATGCGGGATTGTTCATTGATTGATTCGGAATGAAGCGACGGAAGAATGAAGCTAGTCCAATGAAACCTTTTAGTTGCCTTTTAGTGCAAGGCACAGGGAAATTTTATATTGCTGTTAACTTGATGGGATCAGGTGAGATTCCTTCCGGAGAAATTATATGTCCTAAAAACTTGACTTCTTTCTTGGCGAATTTGGATTTTTGTAAATTTGCGGTAACACCAAAATCAGTGAATCTTTGAAAGATCTTTTGTAGGAGAGTTAAATGTTCTTCCGTTGCTATCAGTAAATCATCAACATAGACGGTGACTTGGTCAAGTAACTCTGGTCCTAGCACATGATCAAGTGCTGCAATGAAAACACCAGAACTAATGTTGAGACCGAAAGGTAGTACACGAAAATGATAGGATCTGCCGGCAAAGATAAAGGCTGTGTACTTCCTCGTTGATGACGATAGTTTCACCTGCCAATAGCTACTTCGGAGGTCTATTGAGGATAAGAACCTCACACTATGGAATTTTTGTAGTTGTTCCTCCAGTAGTTCTGGTCTTGTGCATACTGGAATGATGATTTTATTAATATTCCTTGCGTCCAAGACAAGTCTGACGATTCCATCGTGTTTGAAAACAGGTAACAACGGGCTACTGTAGGGAGAGTCGGACGGTTCTACGATTTTCCACTTGTTTGACGGCTTCTTTACGGGACTGCGGAACTGAATAGGTTGTTTTGCAAAAAGTATCATGGGGTTTCACTCTCATGTTAAATTCATAGTCTGCCATGATACCTGGTTTTCTGGAAAAAATGTTCACAAATGTTGATAATAGGTCATGTAGATCATACTTCTGTCTGTCGACGAGTCCGTCTGTTTCCACAATTTTTATGCGTAACTCGTCGGCAGTTGGTAATAAGTCAGGGTCATTGTTGACGTCACTGAACTCGTCAACCGCACGGTGGTAATGTTGCCTGTCAGAAAGTCTACGTATTTTCACTTTACGTTCCAGGTTGGTTATCCTGACTTTGGTTCTCATTAGATGTATGACCAGTGTCCTATCATCTAGTCTTAACGTGCACTTACCTTCAGCTAAATCAATGATGGCACGATTTCTTCGTAGAAAGTCCATTCCTAACAAGAATGGCACTGACAGGTTCTTTACTACTTAAAATGTGCACTGTATACAGTCAGATTTAAATGGTATTGTTGCTTCTACTTGCAAGCTAACCTTCTGTACTAGGGAGCCTACTGCTCCGGATACAGTACATCCTTGTACAGGAAGTGAAGGAATTTTTGTTACAGAGCACACCTTTTTATATACACACATAGACATAGCATTAATATTTGCACCTGTGTCGATGATGGCAATGATTGGTTCAAATGGTTCAAATGGCTCTGAGCACTATGGGACTCGACTGCTGTGGTCATTAGTCCCCTAGAACTTAAAACTACTTAAACCTAACTAACCTAAGGACATCACACACATCCATGCCCGAGGCAGGATTCGAACCTGCGACCGTAGCAGTCGCACGGTTCCGGACTGCGCGGCAATGATTGGTATATCATAAATGTGAATCAGAGTTGACGCTTGTACTTGGTTTTCCCAAAGGTCGTTGTTTTCGTAGGTGTTCTTTTCGTCTAATAGTTCGTCCTGTAAGTCTCTGTCGTCTTCGTATCTAATTGCGTTGATATGTCTTTTAATGAAGTTGCCCCCCATTGGTTCCGCAGCTTCCCCGTGGAGGCCTAAAGAAGCTATAAACATTAACGAATTTACAATGAATACAAAACTTACATTTTTATGTTTTTCTCATGCATGGAGCAGTCCAACAATCGCTGCTTTTGTATTTGTAATATTTTGTAAAAATTAAATGTCCTGGCGTGCGCGTAAGTATTTTTTATCGTCACAACGTTTACAGAAGCGTTTTTTTGGTGATAACGTGGTTTTTCACACTAAATGAAATATAACTTGTAGCGGTGCTACGCAACACGTCTTAACAAGTCGGCGACCAAACATCAAAGGTAATGAAGTACATGTTAACATATCGGCGACCAGAAGTACAACTAACTATAAAGACTCTAGAATTTTCCTAACAAATGATAAATTGTTCTTTCTTCTTTTTCGCAGCTCCTTGCTATCAAGCGCTGCGGCAATGATTTTAAATATCTGCGCCCAGCGAGTCATAGTGTTTAAAAGTACCTTTTAAACTCTGGCCGCGCGTCTTGGTATAGGCGCACGTTATAAACAGATTTCGTTTCTTTACTTTCGCGTTGTCATGCTTAGTATCATTACAAACTACAGCTCGATGGCTGTCCTTTTATCATATGCAAAATGTCTGAAATCCAATAATATCACACGGCCCACACACATGAGAGAGTATTTGCATTGCATTGTAGTCGGAGTCCTGGCTCTGGCTCTCGGCTGTTGTACTGAAAATAAGAACCTTAAAGCTACGTATTTTCTGCAACGTCGGTCGGCTGTGGAGAAAAATGTATATTATGTTACTAGCGGGCGAGTTTTCCGCTTCCGCTAATTTTTTATAAGTTAATATCGCCACGTAATGGCGTCGTTCGCTGCGATTGTTGCACTGTAAATTACTCGAATGCAGGTTAATTCAAGGAAGGCGGACATGAAATCGGGATCACCTCTTACAAATTAAAAGTGAACAATAATATTAAATCAATATATTATCTGCATAATTAGTACAAATACGCTTACATTGCCAGCACTCGCAAGATGTCCGTCTACACGCAATCAAGACAAGAGAAGAAGTGAAGACGACTAAAAATTTAACAAAATAGCGTATCTTGTCGTCTCTTTAGATCATTTTGTTATATTTCTTTGCCCTCGAAACTTACACAGAGAAATTATTATAATACGGATACATGATAATAATGTATATTGTTCAATTTTTAAATGTCTCTTCTTTATAAATACTGTTTCGTATTATTTCACTGGGGACGCTATAAGCCGTAAAATTAAAGTTCATTTTTAATCACTTTTATAGTTAATTAGCGGAATAGTTACTAATTTTTTGCATTATTAAATTATCAAGAGACATGAATGATCATGAAATACATGTGAAAACAGTCGAATCTCCTCAATTCAGTGACATAAGCTACAACTTAATGATGATGAAATACTTTCGAGTATGTGTATATTTGGAGAGCATTCCGCTGAAAGCAAGAAAGTATAAATACATATTTCTTGCACTTCTTTTGTTGTCAGTTCTTATTATGACAGGCACACTCCCTAACACGTAACAACTTTGCAGGAAGCCTAATGTTTCGCAGTTTACTCGACTTTCTAGTACATAAATATTTTGTAAGCGTAATTACTTTTGATTCAAAAGCGAATGTGTTGAAGTTTCTTGCTGTTTGCGGCTCAAATGCAGCAACAACTGCGGAATTGGTTTCCTCTGTATAAGGAAACAGTTTTATTGCTTTGTTCTTATTTTCTCGTCTGTGTTGTTTTTCCTTCAGCTACTGTTGTGGCTGCTTACATGCTACGTTAAATAATGTAGGATATTTCATTCCATACACGTTACCTTCGTTCCATATTCACTGAGTTGACTGGAAGTGTAGCGAAGAAGACTTCAAGTTTTTGAGTATATATACGACGCCTTTCTGCAAAAGGTCAAGTCTTCTGCCGTTTACTCGCAATTTTTCTCTTCTTATAGAACACGACATTCCCCAATAAGTATCCTTAGGTTACAAGAAAATCGTAAATAAACTGTTCTGTAATGCAGCGTTCCACATCTGCAAGGGTCATTAGGAAACCTGAAAAAAGACAGATATGGTGTCTCCTGCTTGTTGTTGCTGCAGTTTATTGCGCTACATACGCTCCTGTTTGTAAAACCACTTTGCAGACCAATGTAAGCAATTACAATTCGCTTTCGCTTTCTTAAGATGTCGCCGAACTCAACAGTATAACTTCCTGGCCGCTTGGAGCGCTGCAATCGCAGTGGATAACAAAAAATAAACAAACTGTCGTGAATGTTGTGTTAGACTGTGATGTGGAACTTATTTTTGGTCCATGTAGTTATCCTGTAGTCATTCGTTGTCCATGGTTGCAAGTCGACTACTTCGTATGTTGACTGACATGTTTTTAACTCTATAAATAACGAGGAAAAATTCTTTGTCCTGTTTGATTATCGCTATTATTTTGCACAATCAGATGGATGCACTACAATATGTCGGTCTCTCAGTGTTGCCAACCACGCCGTAGGGAAAAACATCTGTATTGCCGGCGCAAGGCGAAAACTGGATGTCGGCGACAAATCAACTCTACGAGGCCTCTTTCATTTTCCAGTCAGAATGAGCTGAATTACACACTAAAAATAGTTATACACAAATTTTGTTAGTATATTATACAGGTACCATTTCAATGACAAAAATTACAATAAGCAAGCACAAATTAAAATAGGTGAACTTTACGTTTTACTGATTTTTTTAAAGATGATACCAGGCACTAATTCCGCTTCTATTGATAGTACTGACAGCGCAGATATGGCTTCTCAACCATGCCGTAATGAATTTTAACTTTGAGAAGCTTTTCTCGGCTGGATCTGCACTGACCGGAACTGTGAGCACGATTCTGACTCATGAAAACATCTGGACATACTTCTTCCAAATTATTTTCTAAACGTATAGAGCAGATTGTTTTGCGCTTTTGACTAGGTCCAGTGGATTCGATTATAAAAGGTGGAGTTCGTCATAGAATTCAAACGCTGAATGTCGCTATTTTCGCGAAGTATTGTACCTAATTAATACAATGGTTCAGAAGTTCTTCCTTGGATGAAGACTTCAAATATTTGATATCGTAAAAACACATTCTGTGTTGACTATTATATCACCTATCATTGAGTTAAGAAAGTTAACTCGGTATTGTATTTCAACAGATGTATAGGTTCATCAGTTTGTTCACAACCGAACGTTCGTTTTTTCTGTGCAACTTTTTCAAACCGAGACTCAATCTCGGAACTACTTTTTTCTTCGAGTAATCGAGCTTCTGCAACGTTTGTTTCAAATCCTGTGTTACGAAATTCTTTAATTCGGTCACGAAATGAACGGTAAGTTATCAATAGCGACTTTCAGCTTCACCTGAATAGAATGTCACAGTTTACTTATGTTGCTCAAACGCAGTAAAATCTCGTATACATGTGTATTACAGTAATAAACTCAAAATATTACTTCGTTCAAGACTGCTTGCTTCACAGTCGCTGAGAGTTCCGGAATCACTGGTTTTATTTTTCAGGTCATTCGCGGTTTCAGTGACATCATCAAATTGAAAGAACCATCGCTTTTACTGCTCCGATTCTACTTTTCCATCGTGTTTTCAAACTGAGGCTATAATGTCATTTTAAATTAGTTTTTATAAGATCCCAACGCTTGCTTGACTTTGTACAGAGCACGTGAACTTGATTGACGAAGCCGAAAAATGTTCTGGCCGTTGAAGCGCTAGCAGCATGTATCAAAAAGCAAATTCCAACAATGGCTTCCACACAGCGTGATAATTACTCTTGGATTAATATTGAGTATTCTTGTTCTGACACGTTGATTAATGCCATCCACAATGGCAACGTTATCATATCCCCGTCCCCGGCAGTTTTGCATACTGTATCTAGACCATTAATTTCTAGTTCCTTTACAATGGCATTTGTTAAATACTCTCCCATTGTCTCTGCGATGGCAGTAAACCCAACGAAATGTTCCTCTACCTCTCTAGTTGAGGAATTGCAAAATCTTAATATTATTAACAATTAAACAATTTTTTCAGCCTTCAGTTGCAACTGAAGGCTGAAAAAATTGTTTAATTGTTGTACATTTCACAGTTGCTGACACGCTGCAATATGTTAAAGATTTGTAAACTTAATATTATTGACATATGTTCCACACGGCTCTCATTCTTGGCACAATCGGCCATGAAGGCATAATATTTTGCTTATTTGGCTCTGTTCATAATTTCGTTAATAACGGATTTGGATATAAACGTAATTACCACAAGGCAGTGCACTGTAAGTACCTAAAACATAAAAAATTTCGGATTCGTAAATGTTTCGACGTTGTTTTTGTTGTGATCTTCAGTCCTGAGACTGGTTTGATGCAGCTCTCCATGCTACTCTATCCTGTGCAAGCTTCTTCATCTCCCAGTACCTACTGCAGCCTACATCAATCTGAATCTGCTTAGTGAATTCATCTCTTGGTTTCCCTCTACGATTTTTACCCTCCACGCTGCCCTCCAATGCTAAATTCGTGATCCCTTGATGCCTCAGAACATGTTCTACCAACCGATCCCTTCTTCTAGTCAAGTTGTGCCGCAAACTCCTCTTCTCCCCAATTCTATTCAATACCTCCTCGCTATTTATGTGATCTACCCATCTAATCGTTAGCATTCTTCTGTAGCACCACATTTCGAAAGCTTCTATCCTCTTCTTGTCTAAACTATTTATCGTCCATGTTTCACTTCCATACATGGCTACATTCCATACAAATACTTTCAGAAACGACTTTCTGACACTTAAATCTATACTCGATGCTAACAAATTTCTCTTCTTCAGGAACGCATTCCTTGCCATTGCCAGTCTACATTTTATATCCTCTCTACTTCGACCATCATCAGTTATTTTTCTCTCCAAATAGCAAAACTCCTTTACTACTTTAAGTGTCTCATTTCCTAATCTAATTCCCTCAGCATCACCCGATTTAATTCGACTACATTCCATTATCCTCGATTTGCTTTTCTTGATTTTCATCTTATACCTTCCTTTCAACACACTGTCCATTCCGTTCAATTGCTCTTCCAAGTCCTTTGCTGTTTCTGACAGAATTACAATGTCATCGGCAAACCTTAAAGTTTTTACTTCTTCTCCATGGATTTTAATACCTACTCCGAACTTTTCTTTTGTTTCCTTTACTGCTTGCTCAATTTACAGATTGAATAACATTGGGGAGAGGCTACAACCCTCTCTCACTCCCTTCCCAACCGCTGCTTCTATTTCATGCCCCTCGACTCTTATAACTGCCATCTGGTTTCTGTACAAATTGTAAATAGCCTTTCGCTCCCTGTATTTTACCCCTGCCACCTTCAGAATTTGAAAGAGATTATTCCAGTCAACATTGTCAAAAGCTTTCTCTTAGTCTACAAATGCTAGAAACGTAGGTTTGCCTTTCCTTATTCTTTCTTCTAAGATAAGTCGTAGGGTCAGTATTGCCTCACGTGTTCCAACATTTCTACGGAATCCAAACTGATCTTCCCCGAGGTCAGCAGGTGTTTCGTCACCGATCTCTAAATTTCAGTTATTTCCGCCAGCAACACCAGCAATGTATCTAGCTACACTTGGCACCACATGATAATGTTTCTGTAACACCTCAATCTGGTGATGAGCCTGCAGTGGCTCGAAAACATGTTCACGTTTGAATAAATAGTAAAAAAACGGCTGGTTGCATATAAATACGCAGATAAACGCCAGTTTAAATCACAGTCGCAGTTCGGCATCCACAATGGATATATCGTAATTAATGCATTTTGGATGTCGTGGCTCAGATAATGTTGACAAAGTTGCTTCTCATTACTGCGTTGCAACTGCTCTTTTATTGTTAGGTCGTATTTGGATGAAGATTTTAATAAGTCTATAAAATTTCTACTGCTTCCGCTACCATTCAGATTAAGGGATTCTCGGTGGGCTTTAAATGTCAGATTGTGTGAGGCTAAGTATTAATCAATCTTTCAAACAAGCTATAGTAATACTTTTGTGATTCCCCAATCAATCTCTCGTTTGCCTTTCTATTGTTTTTCCGTATTTGATTCCGTTGCAGAATTCCATCAATTTAATGATGCTCTCCAGGTGTCCTTGGCTTTGTTCAAGTGTTTGCCATATCCTACTCAGATCTTTCAAGTCTATGTCAGCAAATGTGAAAAAAAAGTCTACATGGAAAGCAATAATTTTTATCTTGAGATATGGAGGAAGATAACCACCTGTGACGTTGCTTTCTACCGTTACTCTATTTTAGAGTAAAATGAAAATTAGCAAAAGTCTTTTATTTGCGTTTTTGGTGTAACTACCATCAGATTTTGTTGCAGACCTTTTTGAATTAAATTATGACACTGCGAATCTATTACTGGAAATACCTACTTCCCGTGATCTAATTTTGTATATGACTCTGTCATATGTAAGGTTTGTCCTTTATTTTCAGAGTCAGAAAACTTTTAGCTTATTAACCTTTTATTCGGCTCAGAATCTTGGATCACGGCAGTTTCGCCCAACACTGTTGCTGTATCAGAGAGCGTATTGAATTCATTCAACCCTGAAGCTGGTTCTGTTTCAGAACCTAAAGAAAGTTGGAAAAGAGATTCGTCAGAGGCCTCTGGAGCAGATTCACCTGAAGATGGTTTCTTAAGTCATTTCATCATAGTATCATAGCTTGGCTGGATGTAACAATCTCAGCCTTTCTTCTTCTTTTTCATGCAACAGATTCCCATCTCTTCCCTATCTGTACCTCTTGAGGACCCTCCAGTCACGATGATCTAAAAAATACTTTTTGTTAGTTGGTCGCTATGATGATGTGTGGTTTGTGGGGTGCTCAACGACTCGGCTATCAGCGCCCATACAAATTCCCAATCTTTTCACAGAAAAGTCTCGCCATTTTCCCGAAGGATGCTGAAATGATGAGGACAACACAGACACGGCGTTGTGTACATAGTTCTGCGTAGTCAGCGCGTACATAACTTTCCCACTAGAGCGCGCGCCACTAAGCACAACAGCGCAGGCGCAGCGCTCGTCCGTCTCCGCACTACGAGATGGCGCTGCCATAGAGACGGACCAAGTTCTGCTTCCGCCGATCCGCGTATTAATATGTAACGCAGACAATGAGATTGCTGCTTGCGTAGAAGCTTCTCTCCTCGCGGATCACACTCGCGCAGTGATACATGAATGCGCGAGGTATTATAACGAGTGTACAGACCTCCGATTAATCAGTCTGCATTTGTCTGCACCAGTCTGTACCAGTCTGCATTAGTCTGTACGAGCTCTACATTTTCTTTACCAGTCTATAGTCAAGTTTCAGTCTGCGCCTAATAAGATTACCATATTCCTGTACATAGCCATGAAGATAAACGTATAGACACTTTTGTCAAGTATCAGAGATACATGTGAGAATAAGATTAACGTTCCAATACCAAAGGAACTTTACATTATTAATTGTAAACAGCATCCAGAACCAAGTTAAGTAATTTTTATGCTTGTTATTATTTTAATAAATGTGTGTGAAAATTAATCAAGTTCTGTTTAAAGTTGGTCATCGTCAATCTGCTATTCTAAGCGTGCAAGTGGCATTTCTATCATCTGACCTAACGGCAGAAGATAAACACGCCACGATAAGACCACGAGAGACATTGCTGACACTCGCCTACTTCATTAGAGCGACAAGTCAAATAATCTGATGGTGCGTGCACTGAAGGTCTTACAGTACGCACACCACACATGGATAACACAGACACCCAGTCCCCAAGCAGAGAAAGTCCTCGACCTTGCCGGGATTCGAATCCAGGACCCTGTGATCCAGAGGCAGCATCGCTAAGCCCTAAAACACGACCTGTGGACAAGTAGGTTGATAAGTACAGCGCGTAAAGTACTCAGTGTTACAGTATGGACAGAATAGGATGTTGGTTTTTTGATTTGGGGGAGGGGACGAAACAGCGAGGTCATCGGTCCCATGGGAGAAGGAAAAGATGGAGGGGGGGGGGGCAAAAAACCATCCCAGCATTTAGGAAACTCATGGAAAACCTAAATCAGGTTGGCCGGAGGCAGGTTTGAACCATTGTCCTCCCGAATGCGAGTCCGGGTTTGCATAGGATGGGTGATCATCAAAAATGGAGAACATATTTTTTACCCTGCGATGTATGTTGGCAGAATAAAAAATATTAATGTATAATATATACTAAATACTTATCTAAGATGTTCGGCAGTAAAATAAATAAGCTTTACAGACAAGTAAACATGTTAGGGAATATATTTGGAGCCGGCCGAAGTGGCCGCGCGGTTCTGGCGCTGCAGTCTGGAACCGCGAGACCGCTACGGTCGCAGGTTCGAATCCTGCCTCGGGCATGGATGTGTGTGATGTCCTTAGGTTAGTTAGGTTTAACTAGTTCTAAGTTCTAGGGGACTAATGACCTCAGCAGTTGAGTCCCATAGTGCTCAGAGCCATTTGAACCATTTGAGCCAATATATTTGGATACTGACTTTCCTTATAAATACAAAATAAATCGAAACACTATGATTAGTGTATCACAATATAACTAATAACTTATTTACAATAAACAAATAAGCGATTTTTCTGTCACTAATGAAAATAAATATAGCCAGAAGTTTTGCATATGCGAGTATCTGGCACTCTAGGTTCCGTGGGTTATTGTCATCTATTGTGTTCGTGCTGATTACACTTGTATAATCTGTCTACCTCAACCAGTCTGTCATTGCAAACATATACGCTTGGGGCGTAGCTGCACAGGTGTTCATCTTACTTGCATCGTGTAATAGGAGCTTAACTTTCGTAACGTTGCTAGACGACAAGACAGCGTAATTTAAAGTAGCTCGTCTGCCCCTGGAATGCAAATGCAAAATTTCGACTTCTGAAATAAAGTAAACAGTTACAAATATGCACAAAAGTTTTATGCGATAATCGGCCGGCTGGAGTGGCCGCGCGGCTCTAGCCGCTACAGTCTGGAACCGCGCGACCGCTTCGGTCGCAGATTCGAATCGTTCATCGGGCATGGTTGTATTTGATGTCCTTAGTTAGGTTTAAGTGGTTCTAAGTTCTAGGGGACTGATGACCTCAGCAGTTAAGTCCCATAGTGCTCAGAGTCATTTGAACCATTTTTTTAATGCGATAATCGATTATTGGCATTCTTCTGTCAGCATTTAAGTTTGTTTCATCAGTGAAATTAGACGTTTCTCTTTGCGGTGTGCAAGATGACTTTCTCGATAGGACAAAGAACTGCAATTGTGGAAGAATATGTGAACACAGGTTCGATGAAGGAAACTTGCGAAAATTTAGGTCTCGAGTATCAGGATAGAGACTAGCAGCAATGCAGAGTCTGTATACAAAGTGGCGCACCTACGGATCTGTGCAAAATATGAAACGACAAACAATTCCTTCAGTTCATGCTCCAGAAGTTATTGCAGACATTCCCTGAATTATTCAGAGTGCAAAGAAGTCTACTCGTAAATTGGCTCTACAGGCGTACGTAATTAGAAGGAATTCCCAGCGAATATTGAATAGTCTTAATTTGAAGCCATAGTGTGTGTCGGAAGTGCTGCAATTAATGGATGAAGACAGTAATCTGTAGATTACTGCACATGGCTTCTGAATAACATCAAGAGTGATGGAGCATGCATTCATCTTTCTGGTCGTGTGAATTTACGGAACGCGAGGTAGCGGGCAACGGAGAACCCTAAAATTGTGTGTCAGCAAACACTCCATGATGAACAAATCGGCGTTTGCTGCGGCGCAAAAGAAATGCCCATCACTGGACCGCCCGATATTGCTTCTTCCAGCAAGACGGGGCAATCAGCCACACGTCTGAGGTATCCCTGGAACGAGTCCACGATGACTTCACTGAGGAACGAACGGTCAACAAACATTTGTGGCCGAATCGAACAACATGTGTTCCTGTGAGGACACTTGAAGTGCAAGGTCTATGAAACAAATCCACACACACAACACTAGAGTTGAAAGAAAGCGTCAGCCGTGAAGTTGGCGATATCGATATCCGAACTTTTCGCCAGGTGCATCTGAATATACTTAGACATACACAGCTGTGTATTGATATACAGGAGATCACTTTCAACATCTTCTATAAATGTATCTTCCACTGTATTTTACGTTGTAACTAGATGGTTGATGTGGCTTACCAACACAAGTACAAGGTTAGGGACAAGAAAGGAGGCATGAAGGGCGCCAAAAACAGAAATAACAATCATCCATTTATTGCACCATTACACACGCACATCATGATGTATGAGACATTATAATTGCCATACTCAAATCTATTATGACAAAGAATATGTATGACGAAGGGCACACACAATGGAGTTTATGAAATTACAATGGCACATCAACTACGCTATGACAAACAGTGTGCATAATGAAGGCCGCACAATTTTACCAATGTAAGAGATTGAAATAATACTAGCATAAAATTAACTAAAATGCCTTGAAGGAAATGTTTATGAGAAGAACACGACGGGTCCGCAAGGGAGGAGGCAACACAATACTTAACTCAGGTGCACCAAAACAAACAACGGACACCAGGCCGCGCCAACAACGGACACGTAAGGCACGCAACTGCTCTCTCCGTTGCGGTTCCGCGCGTTCCACCCAAGTAATACCTGTCTGAAACATTTTAATACTTGGAACAGTACTCCAGTGGTCAGCAAATTAAAAAAAACAATATCATATAAAAATACAATAATTTAAGAAAATCATATAGTATGTCTATGAGCTTAAGGTCTTTCGATAATTAACAGATTACGAAATAGGTAAAGGGGCATGTGCCACTATTAAATCTTCCGTAATTACACTACTAAATTTCTCAGTACCCAAGTTGCAATTAACGCAACAAGAATTAAATCATTTAAGTGATAATGTTACTTTAGAATAATAATAAAATGATTTCATACAACAGAGGACCAAGAAAGGCCCGATCAGAACTCCCCAGTGAAGCAGTTCACACAAATGGCACTCCACGGCTCCGAGCACACAGCCCCATACAAAATGCAAAATAACCACAGTGATCCGGCGTACTACCAGAACCACCAGGCAGTGAACCAAAATCGTACGAATCCAAAACAAGGACCGACTTCTAAAATAACGAGACCTAGTCAGGGCCGGACAACAGACCAAATCCCGGGAAATCTATAAGAAACCTCAGCCAACTTAATACCAAAACAACAATTTATGAACAATATGCAAAACACAAGACCTCTCAGTCCAAAGGCTTCCGTTTAGTCGCGAAGGTGGCTCCGGCCCGCCTGCTGAGGTGCCAAGCGTCGTACGGAGTGCCGAATCAAGCTCAACCGTCGTTAACGGATAGCGGAAGCACCACAAGACAAAATAAACTCCGATCTAACTGCGCAAGGCAAACTCTATAGAGTGCCACTCGAAGACGTTGCACTTGAAGATCAGACAAAGAACCCAGGCTAATGTGCCGCTGAACGACGCACTTCCATCGCCAGCGTCTAGTAGAGTACGGAGAGCAGCGTACCCCATCGGTATACATCCATGGGACGGTAAACGAGGATAGCAATCCCAGCGACGGAGAGACAGGAGGACGAAATGACATCCCGCCTCACATAGAAGGTATTTCAAACTCAGGCTCGACAAACTACAACAGGTGAGATTTTGCTTCCCTTGCGAATCAAGTTAAACGGCACACCACGCCGCTGTCCACACTATTAACCGTAAAATCACGGTCCGGTCTTCCCATTGGGCCCCACTCGGCGTCCAGACGCAAAACAACCCTAGCCGAGCCGAACTGTCTCCACGCCAAGGCAGCCACCTCTTTCCTCCAGACACACCTCCAGCTAAGCTCCGGCCAGCGATCACACACGAAAACCACCGCCTAACGCCAAAGCGCCGTCTGAGTCAAAACTCAGCACTAAGATCGATACGGACTTGGAAATAAGCGAGCAGCGTAACAATGGTATGTGCATTTCAGTTTTTAGTTTATGTAATTTCACTGTGTAGAGTCTTGTCCCGTAGAAAACGAGGGAGAGGATGTTGTTATTGGCGGCCAGTATCTTCTTTCTACAACACAAATGTACATGTGGGCACACGGTTCGTTATTTACATCAACTGATAGCTGATAGTTAACTAGTATAGAGCCCATGAGTTGTGGTACAAGCTTATCAGTAATGGTCCTCTTGCATACAATATCGGTAATCTTCCTATCACACTAATCTGGTCGCTGTGTATTGTCGTAACCTATGATGTGAACTCACAGACCCCAACTGGAATGTGAGTCAGTGAGGTCGTGCGGTCAATGGCGGCGGCCTAAATACACTACTGCCCATTAAAATTGCTACACCAAGAAGAAATGCAGATGATAAACGGGTATTCATTGGACAAATATATTATACTAGAACTGACATGTGATTACATTTTCACGCAATTTGGGTGCGTAGATCCTGAGAAATCAGTACCCAGAACAACCACCTCTGGCCGTAATAACGGCCTTGATACGCTTGGGCATTAAGTCAAACAGAGCTTGGATGGCGTGTACAGGTACAGCTGCCCGTGCAGCTTCAACACGATACCACAGTTCATCAAGAGTAGTGACTGGCGTATTGTGACGAACCAGTTGCCCGGCCACCATTGACCAGACGTTTTCAATTGGTGAGAGATCTAGAGAATGTGCTGGCCAGGGCAGAAGTCGAACATTTTGTGTATCCAGAAAGGCCCGTACAGGACATGCAACATGCGGTCGTGCATTATCCTGCTCAAATGTAGGGTTTCGCATGGATCGAATGAAGGGTAGAGCCATGGGCCGTAACACATTTGAAATGTTACGCCCACTTGTCCAAAGTGCCGTCAGTGCGAACAAGAGGTGACCGAAACGTGTAACCAATGGCACCCCATACCACCACGCCGGGTGATACGCCAGTATGGCGATGATTAATACACGCTTCCAGTGTGCGTTCACCGCGATGTCGCCAAAACGAATGCGACCATCATGATGCTGTAAACGAAACCTGGATTCATCCGAAAAAATGACGTTCGCCATTCCTGCACCCAGGTTCGTCGTTGAGTACACCACCGCAGGCGCTCCTGTGTGTGATGCAGCGTCAAGGGGGTAACCGCAGCCACAGTCTCCGAGCTGATAGTCCATGCTGCTGCAAACGTCGTTGAACTGTTCGTGCAGATGGTTGTTGTCTTGCAAACGTCCCCATCTGTTGACTCAGGCATCGAGACGTGGCTGCACGATCCGTTACAGCCATGCGGATAAGATTCCTGTCATCTCGACTGATAGTGATACGAGGCCGCTGGGATCCAGCACAGCGTTCCGTATTACCCTCCTGAACCTACTGATTCCATATTCTGCTAACAGTCATTGGATCTCAACCAACGCGAGCAGCAATGTCGTCATACGACAAATCGAAATCGCGACAGGCTACAATCCGACCTTTATCAAAGTCGGAAAAGTGATGGTACGCTTTTCTCCTCCTTACACGAGGCTACCAACAGTCAGAATTGACAGCAGACTAGGCAGATTACCGGTGTATTGAGGAGGTCATGAACTGTCTAAATTGTAAGAGTGAAATGATATGTGAAACTTGTGGAGAGTGTCTGGCAGGAATGCTGCCATTCCTTGATATCCAGGTACAGCATTGTGGCAATGATGTTGCCATTTGTGTCCTCACTGCTGTTGTCATCTGTAGCTGCAGCTTCCAGCTGTGCCCACATGCTGCTTTAGTCCTGCAGGGGCCCACACTGCATCCTCACATTCTCTTTCATGGACAATTAAATGAAATAAATGAGTTCAGAAAAGCTACTGCATATAGAAATACAACTGTAAGTAAGGACTACAGAAGGAGGAGTGAAGTGGAAGACAATAGACAAGTGATGAGGTGGTATGAAAGGATGGCAGGGGTGCTGAAGGTCACGAAGGGAGGCTATGTGACCAGTGAAGTGTTGTGTCTGAAAACACAACTTTAAATCAGTTTTAATATAAATGCTTCAGTTATTGTTAATAATAAAAGTGACAACTATGTTTCTGCACAGTTACTTAACAACTGGACTATTAATTACAAATTACCCAAGTGTAGGCATTTTTTCCACTCAGTGCAGGCAAAAGTCAACGATGTACCCAGGTAGCCACAAACAGAATTTCCCTTGGTAAATTTACATAAGAAGTGATGTAATAGATGTTTCTCTTGTTTTTATTTTATTACTTCTGTCTTACTTTCTTCCTACCTACTAAAATTTTCTTTCTATGTAGCTATTATTATGATTTACTGGATCATTTAATATTTTAATAGTGAATCATTAGGGAATTAGTTGGAAAAGTAGACTATTATACAGAGAATTTTACACATCTTGAGGTACTGCAACAACTTCTTTGTCGCACAGGGGAGCCTTTATGTTGGTAATAAGAAAATAGTTATTAATCAAGTTAAATAGTCTCCTTCACATGCACACACTAATGCATGTATGTGAAATGTTTCTTGGTGACATTCGATTCATTACTCTATTTGCAGCATTTTTGTAGGTTAATTCTTCGAACAACTTGCAATATGTTTATCAGTTACCATATTTCTTGTGCTGAAAGGGTTCTGCTAATTTCCACCCCTTTAACTGTGGCTCAGTTCTTCTTAGTTGACTACTCTTCCTTTTGATGAAAAGGTGCTGAAAGATATTTCTGATATTCATTGTATCCACTGGAATAGCACACTGAGATAATGTTAAAACTATGTATTGCCTGTAACACAAATTCTAGGTGATGAACGATCGACTACATATACATGTAATCCAGTTGGAGGAGAATGAATGGTCTATCTGAGTCCGTATTTGTACAAAAATGTATTTCGACACCATTCATTTTCTGGTGAGCATTTCTTCAATGTCACGGATGTCACATTTTCTCTGTGCCCTTCACCCAGAGCATCACAGAGAAGATGACTCCACAGAGTGGGTAGAAGCGCCCTTTAGTGACCTGCCTCACCGACAGCATGGGATTGGTACCACTCTGATCTGCACAGACCATGAAACACCTCCCGTAAGTGTGGTGTTTCGCCCTTGCAAACTGCCTTAACTTGCAAACATATTTCATCAACCAACAGAGAGGAGAGAAGTGGGCCACTTCATTCCCAGAACGACACATCACACTTCACCAACATGGACACACTCACACTCAAGTTTCTCCACGCAAAGCTCCTCATTGATCACAACATTCCATACAGCTACCATACGGATAAACTACGTACAAGAACCCAGAAGAAACAGTAAAAATGGAACACCAAGATTGAAGTGCTCCAGTTAAATTTTCTGACTGCCTTTAATATGTTAAAGCGAGGTCAGTTTCTTTTGACAGGTCGTGCGGTAGGATGCTCACTTGCCAGGTTAAACTACCACCCAATGCAAATTTGTGAATGGAGGGAACCTGTCCTACTCACAGTCCTGTGAACTTATAAAACATACAGAGGAAAAAGTCAATGGTTTTTTTGTTTTTGTTTTTTTGTTTTTTGTTTTGGACGCAAAAAACAACTGGGGTCAAACACGCCAAAATCAAAACTATAGAACACAAATACAGAGACGAGTTTAATGATGGATGACAGTGGTAGTGCCACTTAGCAAATGACAATGGCTAAGAAGGCAGTGCCCAGTATGCAGCCAAGTTAAAATAATTTCCACTCAGCGGGAGAGCCAAGAGGAGTTTGTCCAAGGCACTGGGAGAGGCTTAATAAGCCAAAGCTTATTCTCGTGAAGGAAGGAGCATTGGCGGTGCCAAAGGGACACCACCTCCTGACAGGCGGCAATGCAGAGATCATCGGAAGAAATGTAGGTACAGGCGGGCTGAGGTACGAGGACTGCAGCCTTGGCAGCAGCGTCAGCAGCCTCATTTCCTGGCAGACTGACATCACCAGGGACACACAGAAACATCACACTGGCTCCACCAACAGTGAGCAGTTGACAATTTTCCTTGACCTGCTGCACTAAGGGATGAGCAGTGTACAGCGGACATAGACTTTGGAAGGCACTGAGTGAGTCTGAGAACAGGACACAATTGGAAACGCCGTGTTACCGGATGTACTTTCTGGCCTGATACAAGACAAATGCTCAGCTGTAAATACTGAGGATATCAAAAAACACAGGTGCCAATGAGGAAGGCACACGCGACCCCGTGGTCAGTCTGAGAGCTGTAGTGTATACGAAGGTACTGTTGCGAAGTTCCATGTGCAGGTCGTGACTTGGAGGCAATAGACCAAGGCTGGGGTAGTGTCCTTAGAAAGCAAATGAAGGCCAAGGTTAACATTGGCCGCTTTGCGAAGAGAAGGTGGTGAAGGGATCACACCCACTGGAAAAGTTTCAGGTAGTGTGAAGCTAAGCCATCGTATCAAATGGTGAGAGTGGACTCCAGGAGGTAACAGAGAAGTGGGACAAGCCCCATACTGACAATCAAAGGAATCTCTGAAGAAGGAGGCGTAAAGGGGTGGCCGGGCATGGCAGACAAATGGCATGCATACCTGCTGAGGAGAAAGTCACGACAGTCAGACAGTGGTAGTTCAGCAGCTTTAGCATACGGACACTCAACTGAGCTGGTGTAAAAAGCACCCATGGCCAAATGGATGCCATTATGGTGGATAGTTTTGAGATGGCATAAGAGGGATGGGTGTGCAGACACATAAACCAAGCACCCATAGTCAAGTTTCGAATGGACAAGGGACCGGTACAAACTGAGGTGGTGGTTTGATCGGCACCCTAGGAAGAAAATTGAGGACATGTAGGAGACTGAGGGACCGTGTACAGTGGTCTGCCAGGTAAGACACATGGGAGGACCAAGAGTGTTCCCTATCGAGCATGAGCTCCACAAATTTTGTAGTTTCAACGAACGGAAGGGCAACAGGCCCAAGAGGTAGAGATGGAGAGAAAAACAATTTGCACTGCCAGAAATTCATACAAATGGTTTTGTCAATGCTCCAGGAGTAAAGATGATCAAGACAGCGCTGAAGACCCTACTCAGTGAGACCGGTCCATGGAAAAAAGCTATAGATGGCAAAATCGTCAACAAAAAGGAGAGCTGAAATAGCCTGGTGGGAGATAAGGTTAATGGCAATAGCAAACAGGACAACTCTCAGGACGGGTCCCTGAGGCACACCATTTTCCTGGATAAGGGTGTCCAAAAAGGTAGAACTCAAATGCACCTTGAAAACTCAGTCTTGGAAAAATGCCCAAAGAAAACAGGGCAGGCACAAACAGAAGCACCACGTGTAAAGAGTACAGAGGTTACCAGTTCTCCAGCGGGTGTGTCTTAGGCCTTCCCCAAATCGAAACACATGGCCACAGTCTGGGATTGCTGCAGAAAACCATTCATGACATGGGTGGACAGAGTAACAAGATGGTCAACTGCAGAATGCTGTGCCCGAAACCCACACTGTGCATTAGTTAGTAAATGGCGAGACTCGAGCCACCACACCAGCTGTGCATGAATTGTATGTTCCATCACATTGCAAACGCAGCTGGTAAGAGATGGGTTGGTAGATAGTGGAGGGTTTTTGTGCTTACCAGGCTTGGGCATAGGTACAGGTATGATGGTGGCTTCATGCCAGCATCCATGAAATGTGCCCTCTACCCAGATTTGGTTGTACGTGTTAAGCAGAAAGTGCTTGTCCACAAGAGAAAGGTGCTGCAACATCTGAACATGGATGGCATGTGACCCTGGGCAGAGGATCAGGATGAGCTGAGAGCATGATCTAGCTCCCTAATATGAATGGTGGCATTGTAGCACTCACGATTTGGAGGAGAGAAAGGTATCGCCTGAGGCGCCTCCTCATGTTTTCGATGGAGGAAGGCTGGATGATAGTGGGAAGAGCTCGCAACTTCCGCAAAATAGCGGCCCAAGGTGTTGGAGATAGCAATAGGGTCCACAATACCATCGTCTGCGACAGTCAGGCGGGAAATTGGGGAATAGATCTTGGTTCCAGAGAGTCATTATAGGTTGGCCCACACACGACAGAGGAAGGTGTATGTTTGTTTTGGTTTTAGGGCGCAAAACTGCTATGGTCATTAGCGCCCGGTCCGTGACTCAGGAAACAATAAAAACCGAAAATGGAAACCAGCAGAAACGGAAACGAAACTCAAAAAATTGGAGAAACTAAAAGCAGAAGGAAGGCTTAAAAATCCGCTACAGAAAGGGGTTGGTGGTCCCCAAAAAAAGCTTCAAATGACTGACGTCATTTCACTGGCACTAATAAACTCGAGAACGCGATCGGCCGAGCGCGTGTCATCTGCTAAAATTGACGATATATCAGGCGACAGCTGTAGACGGGCGCGTAACGGAGTAAAATAGGGGCACTCAATTAAAAGGTGTCTGTCTTACCGTCCACAGCTGAGAGCAGTGGGGACAGAGTGGGGGAGGATCGCCGCTTAAAAGATGTCGATGGCTAAAAAGACAGTGCCCTATCCGGAGTCTAGTTAAAATTACCTCCTCCAGACGACGCGTTCTGGAGGAAGAGGTCCAAGCACAAGGAAGAACTTTCACGTCCCGCAATTTATTATGGGGAAGTGTCGACCAATGTGCGTGCCATAAAAGAAGTCGACGACATAAAACGCTCCGTTTATCGGTAAAGGGAATCGACTGAAAAGCTGGCCGAAGAAGAGATACTGCAGCCTTGGCCACTATATCGGCCGCCTCATTTCCACAGATACCAACGTGTCCCAGGAGCCAGAGGAACGCCACCGAGACGCCCCCCAGGTGGAGCAAGCGCAGACAGTCCTGAATCCGGTGGACCAGAGGGTGGACAGGGTAAAGAGCATGGAGACTGAGGAGAGAGCTGAGAGAATCTGAGCAGATAACATACTGTATCCGCTGATGGCGGCGGATGTAGTGGACAGCCTGGACAACAGCTTAAAGCTCCGCAGTATAAACCGAACACTGGCCGGGAAGCCGAAATTGATTTGGGGTGTCGCCAACAATATAGGCACTCCCTACACCTAACGATGTTTTCGAGCCATCAGTGTAAATAAATGTGGCTTCCTTCATTTGTGCACAGAGAGCAGCAAATGCCCGACGATAAACAAGTGAAGGGGTACCATCCTTGGGAAATTGACAAAGGTCACGGAGCAGGCAGATCCGGGGACGGAGCCAAGGCGGTGCTGTACCCCAAGTTGTCAAGAAGGTTTTAGGAAAGCGAAAGGAACGAGAATGGAGCAGTTGATGGAAGCGGACTCCCAGTGGTAGTAGGGAGAAGGGGCGGCCTGCATACCCTACATCAAAGGAGGCGTCGAAAAAAATGTCATGGGCTGGATTAGCAGGCATGGAAGACAGATGGCTAGCATATCGACTCAGAAGGACTGCTCGCCGATTGGACAGCGGAGGTTCAGCAGTCTCAGCATAAAGGCTTTCCACAGGGCTGGTGTAAAAAGCTCCAGACACTAAACGTAATCCACGGTGGTGGATAGAGTCGAGACGACGAAGAATAGACGGCCGAGCAGAGCAGTAAACTATGGTTCCATAGTCCAATTTCGAGCGCACTATGGCGCGATAGAGGCGGAGAAGGAGCACTCGGTCCGTTCCCCAGGAGGTACCATTCAGGACACGGAGGGTGTTGAGGGATCACAGACAGCGAGCCGAAAGATAGGAAACGTGGGAGGACCAGCACAGTTTTCTGTCAAACATAAGACCCAAGAATTTAGCGACGTCCGAAAGCGGAAGGTTGACAGGTCCTAGATGTAAGGAGGGTGGAAGAAACTCCGTACGACGCCAAAAATTGACACAAATGGTCTTACTGGGAGAAAAATGGAATCCTGTTTCGATGCTCCATGAGTGGAGGCGATCGAGACATCCTTGAAGACGTCGTTCAAGAAGGCTGGTACGTTGAGAGTTGTAGTAGATCGCAAAATCGTCCACAAAGAGGGAGCCCGAGACATCGGGAAGGAGACAGTCCATAATTGGATTTATGGCAATGGCAAACAGTACAACACTTAGCACGGAGCCCTGGGGTACCCCGTTTTCTTGGGAGAAAGTTCGGGACAGAGTAGTGTTCACCGTGCACTCTAAATGTGCGCTCTGCCATAAATTCGCGAAGAAATAGTGGCAGCCGACCTCGAAAGCCCCAAGAGAACAGTGTGCGGAGGATGCCTGTCCTCCAACAGGTATCGTATGCTCTCTCCAGATCAAAAAATATTGCTACTGTTTGGCGTTTCCGGAGAAAATTGTTCATGATATAAGTGGAGAGAGCAACAAGATGGTCAACTGCAGAACGATGCTTTCGGAAACCGCAATGGGCAGGTGTTAAAAGACTGCGGGACTCCAGCCACCAAGCTAAACGGCAATTCACCATACCCACCAAAACCTTACATACACTACTCGTGAGAGAAATGGGGCGATAGCTAGAGGGGAGATGTTTGTCCTTTCCAGGTTTCGGAACAGGAACGACGATAGCTTCCCGCCATCGTCTGGGAAAAGTACTGTCAGTCCAAATTCGATTATAAATACGAAGGAGGTGACGCAGACTATGGGTTGATAAATGCAGCAACATTTGGATGTGGATACCATCCGGTCCTGGGGCGGAGGAGCGAGAAGAAGAGAGTGCATGTTGGAGTTACCGCATGGAGAAAACAGTATTATTTCGCGATTTTGAGAGAAGCAAGCAAGAGGCTGCACTTCCGCTGCACGTTTCTTCGGGAGGAACGCTGGCGGGTAATTTGAAGAGCTCGAAATCTCAGAAAAGTGTTTACCCAAGGAGTTAGAAATTGCGACGGGGTCCACTAACGTATCACACGCGACAGTGAGCCCAGAGACCGGGGAGAAACTAGGCGCGCCAGATAACCGTCGAATTCGACTCCAAACTTCCGAGGAGGGAGTGAAGTTGTTAAATGAGCTAGTAAAGAATTTCCAGCTTGCCTTCTTGCTATCGCGGATGATGCGACGGCATCGTGCACGGAACTGCTTATAGCGGATACAGTTGGCCAAAGTAGGATGGTGGCGAAAAACGCGAAGAGCACGTCGCCGCTCATGTATTGCATCACGGCATGTCTCGTTCCACCAAGGAACTGGGGGGCGCCGGGGCAATTCGGAGTTGCGTGGTATTGAACGTTCCGCAGCTGTAAGAATAACGTCGGTAATATGTGTGACTCATCGTCGACGCTAGGAAAGTGATGGTCATCGAATGTCGCTAGAGACGAAAAAAAATGTGTCCAATCGGCTTGGGCAAACTTCCAGCGTCGCGGGCGCATATATGACAGTTGAGGCTGCATTCTAAGGACACATGGAAAGTGGTCACTCGAGTGTGTATCATCAAGGGCGAACCATTCGAAGCGCCGAGCTAGCGGAACAGTACCGACCGAAAGGTCCAAATGAGAGAAATTTGTCTTGGAGGCAGACAAAAATGTAGGGACCCCAGTGTTGAGGCAAACTAGATCCGCTTGGTGGAAGACGTATAGCAATAGTGAACCACGTGGACAAGGATGTGGAGATGCCCAAAGCGGGTGGTGGGCATTGAAGTCCCCAACCAGCAAATAGGGGGGGGGGGGGTGGAAGCTGACCAAGAAGATGAAGGAGATCAGCTCGTGCCATTGGTGTGGACGATGGAATGTATACAGTATAAAGAGAAAAGGTATAATCAGAAAGGGAAAGACGAACAGCAACAGCTTGGAAGGAAGTGTTTAAGGGGATTGGGTGATAATGGAGAGTATCATGGAGAAGAATCATGAGTCCTCCATGGGCTGGAGTGCCTTCAACAGAGGGGAGATCAAATGGGACAGACTGAAAATGTGGGAGAACAAAGCGGTCATGGGGACGCAGCTTTGTTTCCTGAAGACAGAAGGTGACCGGCGTGTAGGATCGTAAGAGGGTCGACAATTCATCCCGATTGGCTCGAATGCTGTGGATATTCCAGTGGATAATGGACATAGAGTAAACAGAAAATGGAGGAATGTGACGAAGGTTGCCGTCAACTCAACGACTGCTCGGAGCTTGCGACCGACAGCGTGGAACGGCATTCAGCCGAAGGCAGAAGATCCTGATCCATAGGTTGTTCAGGAGCAGCTCCTGCCACCAGCGATCGGCCGGTTGATCGGGTGCCAGCAGTGCGCCTCGGCGACACAGAAGACGGCCGAGGGCGATTACCGCCAGGTGGTGCTGTAGATGGGACACGCCTTGGCGGAGAAGGAGATGAACTGGGTTTCTTATCACCCTTCTTGGAAATATGATGTTTAGATGAAGCAGGAACCGATGGTTGTGAAGTTGGGGTACATAAAAAATCTTCACGAGTATGCTCTTTTTTCGAAGTCTTGGGGTCTGACTTGTGGGCTCGAGATTTAGCAGAACCCGATGACGGCTGAGCCATAGAGTGGGCAGGCGAAAGTGGTGAGGTTGAACGGGCGATCTTTGCGCTGGCCGTTCTGACGACGGTGTTACTAAAGGTGAGGTCGCAAGTCGGCGTGGCCGCCTCCTTTGTTGGCCGAGGAGAAGCAAGGACAGTGCTGTATTTTCCTGTCTGAGGCATGGCGGGCTGTCGACTGGCGAATAATTTTCGAGCAGCAAAGGTCGACACCTTTTCCTTCACTCTGATTTCCTGGATGAGCTTTTCTTCTTTAAAAATGGGGCAATCTCGAGAGGAAGCAGCGTGTTCACCCATACAGTTGATGCAGCGAGGGGATGGAGGTGGACAAGCACCCTCATGGGCATCCTTGCCACACGTAACACATTTGGCCGTATTGGAACAGGACTGGCTGGTGTGATTGAACCGCTGAAACCGATAGCAACGCGTAGGGTTTGGAACGTAAGGGCGAACGGAAATTATCTCATAGCCTGCTTTGATTTTCGATGGGAGTTGAACTTTGTCAAATGTCAAGAAGACAGTGCGGGTTGGAATGATGTTCGTGTCAACCCTTTTCATAACTCTATGTACAGCCGTTACGCTATGCTCAGAAAGGTAGTGCTGAATTTCTTCGTCAGACAATCCATCAAGGGATAAAGTGCGGTGCGCTTCAACCCGGACAGGGAAGGTGTGGAGCAGTGAAGTACACAGCAATTTTTGTGCCTGGAGGGCACTGACTGTTTCTAACAACAAGGTGCCATTCCGTAATCTGGAACAAGACTTTACAGGACCTGCAATTGCGTCGACACCTTTCTGAATAATGAAAGGGTTGACCGTGGAGAAGTCGTGACCTTCGTCAGACCGAGAAACAACAAGGAACTGTGGCAACGATGGAAGAAATGTCTGTGGCTAAGACTCAGTGAACTCACGTTTGTGAGCGGACATAGTGGAAGGTGAGCAAACCATTGCGGAAGAATCCCCCATGATTACCGGCGTCTCCGATGGCGCGCTCCTCCCTTGTGGTAGCCCTCTCTGCGGGCACTCCCACCTTAGGTGATTGTTCACACCTCAGGTCACACCTCCCGACAAACGGACGGAGGGACCAATCGGCACTTTCGGAAGGTATCAGCTCTGGTAATCACCCCTCCCTGGGCCTGGCCGTTACCAGGGGGTACGTACGTGTCCTACCTGTCTACCCGGGGCGGTGAATTACGCGTTACCTTGTCACCGGCTATGCATGGAAATGCGTGGGTCTGCCTTCAGACATGCACAGGGAGGGAAAAAGAGAAAGGGAAAGGAAAGAAGAGGGGTCTCAAACGCCGCAGCGGAGAAATGGGCAAAGAGAAGAGGTAAGGAAAAGAGAAGGACAGAAGAAGGACGAAGACTTGCAAGCGGAGAAAGCAAAGAATTTGTTACTGTTTCGAGCGTCCGTCTCCGGACGTAGGCACAAACCATACTCCCAGAGGGGGAGAAAGGGAAGGAAAGAGGCAGAGGTGAGGTGGGGGGGGGGGGGGGCGAAGATGGGGGATGGGGAAGGATGCGGAAAGGGAAGGTATGCAGCCCGGAAAGGAAGGAAGGCCACATTAGCTCGGGGTCCCGTGCTCGCTACGCACGTATCCACAGAAGAGTTGTGGACCCCCTGGGGGGGAGAGGAAGGTGTAGAGGTGTTAAAAGAACTAATGAATGAAATCCAGCCAGCTCTTTTGCTAGCCCGAATACCGTGATAACACTTTGCGTGCATCTGTTCATAATGAACGCAGTTTGCCAGCTTAGGGTGGTGGTTAAAAAAGCGGAGAGCATGTCTACATGCATGAATTGCATCGCAGCATTCCTCAGTCCACCAAGGGACTGGGGCATGATGTGGTATAGACTAAGTGTGAGGTATGGAACGTTCTACAGCTGGGGAAATCTTGTTCTACATAGGTCGCCAGGGAGGAGTAAAGCTGCCTGTCAGCCTTAGGAAGCTGCCATTTAGGGGTGCACGATGATGGGGTAGGAGTCAGCAAATGGATAGCACATGGGAAATGGTCACTCGAGTAGGTGTCAGAAAGACCGGAGCACTCAAGGTGATGGGCAAGATGGGCAGTGCAGAAAGATAGGTCCAAATAGGAATAGGTGTGTGAGGAAGTCTGAGAGGAAAGTGGGTGCTCCGGCGTTAAGGCAGAATAGGTTAAATTGATCAAGAAGGTCAGCCAAGAGGGCACCTCTCTGACAGGTCCTGGGAGAACCCCAAAGGGGATGATGCACATTAAAAGCACCGAGTAGCAAAAATGGGGGAGGTAGCTGTCCAGTAAGCTGAAGGATGTCTGGCCTGGTGACAGCGGATGATGGAGGGACAAGTATGGTACAGAGGGAAAAAGTCAGGTGGGGAAGGAAAAGGTGAAATGCAACAGCTTGAAGATTTGTAGTCAGGGAGATGGGTTGACTATGAATGTCATCCTGTATGAGCTGCATAATACCTCCATCAGACGGAAAGACAACCTCAGAGGGAATCAGAAAGAAATGTGAAAGCTCATAGAGGTTGTGAGGGATCAATTTCGTTTCCTGAAGGCTGATTACAAGAGGATGCTGTAATATTAATAGCAGCCATAAATCCTCTTTGTGGGACTGAAGGTTGCGAACATTCCATTGGAGGACAGTCATGATGAGGAAGAGATGTAGGGGCGTCACCTCGTCAGCTGCCGAGTAACAGCTGGGGAAGAGGCGCTACCACAGGGCACAGAAGCAGGAGGGTCCTGCTGCATGGGGTCCACAGAAGCATTGGCTTAGTTGTGTGGTTGGTCTGTGGAGTCCAGTGCTAAAAAATGGTTGTTGGTGCTTCCCGGCGACACGGAGGCTCGCCGAGCTAAGGTATCACATGCTGACACCATCAAAGACGATATCCAAGGTGGCAAAGGAGAATACCGTTTGCCTTTGGTGGACTTCTTCAAGCCTTTCCAGTTAGATGAAGACTCGCATTGTGTTTGGCTGGAGAGACAGAGGAAGTCTTCAGGAGAGTACACCTTCTGTCCTTTCTGGCCTACCAGTTGTGTAGCTGGTGGTTTTGCCCCTTGAGGCTAGAGTTTGACGGTTTGTTGCACAGCTGGACAGGGGGATGGTGATATTACCTTGACACTGGGCGATTTCACAACATCAGAGTTGAATTGGAGGTCACATGTCTGCTTGACCACGTCTTTCATGGAGCAAGGTGTAACAAGAACAAAACTATATGTGCCACACAGGAGAATGCAGGGTTTGCGTTTAGCCAGTAACTGGATAAGGCACCTTTTCCTCTACCCAGATCTCTTGAACAGCATACTCATCAAGATACACTGGACACTCCCAAGAGGCGGCGGTGTGGTCGTCATTGTAGTTGATACAGCAGGGAGGAGGAGATGGACAATCGCCCTCGTGTGCATCTCTACCACAGGTGACACATTTGGCTGAGTGTCAACAAGACATTCTAGAGTGGTTGAAACAATGACACTGGTAGCAGCACATTGGGTTCAGATTACATGGCCGGACGGTGATAATTTCATAGCCTGCTCTGAGCTTGGATGGAAGCACCACTCTATCAAAGGTGAGAAAGAGAGTGTGGGTGGGCACTAAGGACAATGTATCTTTTTCATTACACGATGGACAGCATTGGCTCCCTGATCAGAGAGATAAGATTGGATTTTGGCTTCAGTTAGACTGTCGAGCAGCCCAGTGTAAATTACACCACGGGAAGAATTCAAAGTTCTATGGGCCTCGACACAAACAGGATAACTGTGGAGAAGTGAGGCAGCAAGCAGCTGTTGTGCTTGGGAATCAGCAGTGATCTCCAAAATCAAAGTGCCATTCCATAAAAGAGAGCAGGATTTCAGAGGGCCAGCAATTGCATCTACACCTTTCTGAATAATAAAAAGATTTATCATGGTGAAGGACTAACAGTCTTCAGTGTTGTCCCGGGGCTGGGAATCACATGTTACCCAGTCACCTGTTACATGTAGGGAAGGAAGGAAGGAAGGAAGGAAGGAAGGAAGGAAGGTGGTCAAACTTCTGACAAGCCTCAGTATAGGAAACAATCCAACAACTTATACTCTTATCTCCTTTTCTTTCTTGTAAGCTGGGGAATTGGGTGGGTGTGCAGACTGGTGGTCATGACAACATGCACAGCTGGTGGAACAAAGGCTCCCCTCATTAGGTGGGTGTCCTCAGTCACCACTTGGAGGATGTGCTGTACATCAAGAACATGTGTGCCCAGAACGCAAGCATGCAAAGGACTTCAAGGGTGGGGAATGTACGGCTTCATATCACCTATCTTATTTTATTATGATGATCTTTTGTCCCTATGTATATGGGGGTTGACAAAACATTTTTCCATTTGTAGGAGTCAGTCAGTGATGGTAATTTCATGAAAGATGTCACTGCAATCAATAGTCTCCTTTTTTGGTTGGTATCCCAGTTCGTGTATCTTATCCATGACACACACACTGCTTTTTGTGATAATTCTCAACAAGCTGCCCTTTTCAGTTTTTCATTAGCCTCTGTCATTTCTGACCAATAAGGGTCCCTTATTAGAAAGCAATATTCCAGTAGAGAATGGACAAGTGTCGTGTAGGCAGTGTTTTTAGTCAACCTGTTGCATCTTCTCAGTGTTCGGCCAGTGAAACACAGCCTGCTTCACCTTCCCACAAAATTTCATGTCTAACAGATACAATTTAATTTTGTTAGTAATTGTAATCCCTAAGTACCTTTTCTGAACTTTTTGTTGTTTTCATGCTGCACATCAACACATTGATTGAATAACAAGTTATCAGAATATACAGTTTGACTGTGAAAACTTTGTAACCTGCTTTGATCTCTGATGGAAGCACCACCCTACCCAAGGTGAGAAAATGAGTGCATGTGGACACTAAAGAGACATCTACTTTTCTCGTCACCCAATGGACTGCAATGACACCCTTATCAGAGAGGTGCATTTGGATTTCTGCCTCAGTCAGACCATCGAGCAACCAAGTGTAAATAACAACATGGGAGGAATTCAGTGTTCAATGGGCCTCGACACGAATAGGACAGCCATCGAGCGAAGCTGCAAGCAGTTCATGTGCTCGAGTATCAGAAGTAGTTTCCAAAAGCAAAATGCCACTGCATAAATGAGAGCAGGATTTCACAGGACCGGCAACTGCATTAACACCTTTCTGAATAACAAACATATTTAACGTAGCAAAGGACTGACCATCTTCAGTACACGAATCCACGAGGAACCGTAGTGCATCTGGGAGGGTCTTTGAATCATTAGCCTCCTTCCATTTATGTTTCATATCTGTTGACTGTGAAGATGATTGGATCACTGTCAGAAAATCCCCTGTGATTGCCAGCATCTCTGATGGTGCACTCTTCCTAATGGGAGCCCCTTGGGAAGGGGTTCATACCTCAGGTCACACCTCCCAAACACCGCACAGAGGGACGAATCAGCAATTTGGGAAGGTAGCAGCTCAGGTAGTCACCCCTCCCCCGGCCTGGCCTGTTCCAGGGTTACGTGCGGACCCTACCTGTCGACCTGGGGCTGTGAATTACGCGTTACCCCATCACCTGTTATGCATCAGATGCATGGGCCAGCCTTCAGGAGCACACAGGGAAGAAATAGAAGAAGAAGAAGAAGAAGAAGAAGAAGATCCTCAAATGCCGAAGTGGGGGACGGATAGGAGGTGGTCAACAAAGAAAAACAAAAGAACAAAAAACAGTGCAGACTATTCTTATTATGACTGCTGAAAATGCAGAATACATTTCTAAAACAGCCCAGACATGTCACCCAAGAGACAGAAATAAGAACTGCTAGAGGATAGATATGATGCATGGAAGGTAAAAGATGCTGCAAAAGCTGGGGCCCTGTCGCAGCCAAGCACAAACCAACCAAAGAGTGGCCAGCCACCTGGGATGGATAAATGTAAAATGCAGTCAACAGCTAATGCGTCAATTGCTAAAATGGCTGATAACTCAGATGGAAAACATACATTGGAATTGAAGTGGTTAAAAGAAAGGGGATTCGGTCCTAAAATGGCGAACTGTCAATGGTTGATGACAATGACAGAATGTGGTGAGGGTTCTCCAATTAACAAAAGGTGATGGCTAAAACAACAGCGCCCTACATGCAGCGTAGCTAAAATCATCTCTCAGAAAGGGCCAAGAGGAGGTCTGCCAAGCCACTGGGAGAGGTTTTTTCCCCTGGACCTTGTTGCCCCCAAGGGGAAGATGAGAGGTGGTGCCAAAGTGACACCACCTTCTGACAGATGGCAACATGGAGATCATCAGTTTGGAAGAACTAGTGGGCCAAAGTAGGAGGACTGCAGCCTCAGCAGCAGCATCAGCAGCCTCGTTTCCAGTCAGACGACGTGACCGAGGACCCACTAATTGTCACAGTGGCTCCCTCGAGACTGAGGAACTGGAACCTTTCTTGGACCTGTTGTGCTAAAGGCTGAACTGTATACAACACACACAAGCTTGGAAGAACACAGAGAGAACCTGAACAGATGACACAATTGAAAAGTCTGTGTCGCCGGATGTACAGCGTGGCCTGATACAGTGCAAAGAGCTGTGCTGTAAATACTAAGCAGTGCTTTGGAAGCCAATACCAAAAATTTTCAGTGACAATGATGAAGGCACACCTGAACCACAGTCAGTCTGAGAGCCATTGTGTACACAAATTTACTTTCACTAAGTTCCCAGTGGTGTTCGAGAAACTTACATCAATAGATAGAATTTGGGTCAGGTTCTTTAGGAAGCCAATGAAGTCCAAGGTGAACATGGGCTGCCATACAAAATGAAGGTGGTGAATGGTTCACACCAATCAGGAAAGTGGAGGATAGCATGAACTTAAGCTGTCAGAGCAATAGCCAAAAGTGAACTGCGGGAGGTAACAGAAGAGAGACACTCCCCAAACTGGCAGTCAAAGTATAACACTTTTGGGTTTGCGTGTGAGCGCAAATGTTTACGTAGCTTGCGTAATCAAATACCAAGTTTGGTTTATTACTTATTATGTCCCAACAGAACAAGTAATCCTGTCACAGAAAAGCCATGTATAACACTACACTCTGCTACTATTACACCATAACCCCAAAGTAGGAGTCAGTTTACAAAACTGAATTATTTTGTTATAGTAATTATGGTATAACGCAATCAGAACAGTGTTACCCTCTGAGAGGAATTTTGTTGTTTGACCATGTTGTACCTAACGGAAGTGGCTTATCGGAAATGAAAGTCAGAATTACGTAACTAATTAAACCGTGACAAACGAAGAAATTGCCTTCCTGCACAGTTAAACTGATAATGGTAAAACGGCCGCCAGCCTAACTAGGCAAAAGAATGATCAACATCCTCATTGAAGAAAATAGTAATTAATAATTTTAACAGATAAACACAACCTATACTTGACCACAAGCGAGTGCAATTAACTCTGATACATACATATACATATGATAAGGTTGAAACCAACAATTAGAGCAGCAGAAACAACTTGCAAAATTATAACAGCTACCGAAACACACTATTACTTTACACAAAGTGACTTGTCTTTATAACGTTATTATTAATATGCACTTCTAATACACGAGAGAGAGAGAGAGAGTAAACCTGAATATATAATTTCCTACTATTGCAGTTTTCCACTTTTACTGCAGTGAGACACAAAAATAACATATATGCAAGACACTGACTCACCTTCTGCGATTTGCAATAGTAAGCAGTAATGTAATCATTTACTAAACAAGAAACATTATAAGCCTCAGTCTTAAGAACTTTTACTTGAAGTTGGCAACAACACGTTAATAAGCAGTTTTCACTAGGAAAATCAATTTTCAGTTCAAGAGGCTTTAATTAACAAAATCACTCTAGGCTCCAATGTACTTTCAGTAAGGACACTCGGTAATCAGTATAGTCCAAACGGTGAGGATCCTAAGAGGTTATGATGAGGAGAAAAGTCAAGGTAGATACACAAATTCAGATATAATTTACCTTATATTTCAGCACATTAGCACATCCTTTAAGCTGATCCTTCACTGTACATCATAATGTTACTATGATGCAATGATTGCGCAATGTGGTGGCAACTGCATGCAGGTAGGTGGAATTGCAGGCCGATGTCTTGATGGCGATGATAGAGACAAATTCCAGAATATTTCCAACTATTCGAGCCCTTGGAGAGAAGCATGAAAATCCTCTCTTGGAAATCAGCACAATATGCGTCTTTCCCATGGAATAGCACGGACTCGTAACTCGTGTCCGTCTGGTGGCTCGTCTCCGTCTCCTTTCGGACTGCTGGCTCGTCTCCGTCTCCTTTCCGACTGACTTCCTCGTCTACCTCCGGTGGCTACCAGTCCCACCTTTTTCCGCAAGGCCAAACACAATTTGCGCATTCTGATGCAATACCGTTCCCGTGGGGAACCACTACACCTTATGGTGCAATAATTGCTAAGATTCCTAAGTGAGGATCAGCAGTTTACATAACAACAAACAAACGCATTGGATAACACAGAACATTTGCACATATTAACAAATAAAGAAATATACAGTTATGTGTTACCCACTCAATCACACACATTTACAGAAGTAACATTAATAAAATAAAAGCAAAATAAATCAGTAGATCATTAGAGCTATGGTGTTACACATGCCCCATGTTTCGTTGAAGTTTCCTGTAAGGGACACTTCAAGGAAACATCCATAACACCTAAGTGGTGGTGGCTACAGAAAAGAAATTGTACCATCCAACTTCAGTTGGGAAGAAAAAAAAATACATATTACAGACATACAGCATATATATTAAGAAATTTCATACTTTTTTTTAAAAAAAGAAAACATTTTAAAATTGAGACATTCACGCTAATTTTCATCCACAGACTGGTTTAAAGAAATTAATTTTCATCATTACACAGGATACCTTTAAGCATGTTCATTTCACACACATATAGTTTAAATAAAAGACAAACAGTACACAAAATAATCTATATATTAGTAGAATAGGCATAGCTTTCAAAAAAAAATAAACACACATACAATAGCACAGAACATTTTTAACCTAACAAAGCAGAAATTTATCATTCAATATTTTTAAAGGAATGTAAATATTCAAACACACTAGCTTGTTAATGATTATAGTACTTTTTCAAGGTTTTCTCAAAAGCGTTAACTTTAAAGCTGCTCTTCATTAATAGCAGTCCAAAATGTTTGTTGCACATAAACACATTAACCTATTCAGATCCTATCTTTAATCATCACTGCTGTAATTTTAAAACAAGGCAGTCCCAAACAAACATCTATGTCCATTTGAATTATAATGCATATATATTTTATAATAACTTCTCACTGACTGCAGAAAGAATAGTCAGTTCATAGCTCATTGAGCAAAAAACCTAACTTACTTCACTGCTTGCCTCAGCACTAGCAGTCCAAGTTATACACATTCCGGCCATTATTGTTTTGGCAGTCTTTATAAACATTTAGGCACAAAAACACACTTTAGATTAAAACACTAAAGAGAACACATTTTTAAATGGACACACTGCCCCATCCTCTAGGTTTGGCAGTTTATGACCACTTATCAGCTCCTTGCCCCACAATGGCAAGTCCTTTGGCTACTGCTCAACACAGCATATTTGGTAGTCCTTAACTTCAGGACCACAGCATTTTTATTCTTTTATCTTGTTTCATTGCCCAACAACATATTTTTGAGCAGTTCATTATCATCATCTTCAAGTTTTTCATCATTCTGTCACACTTTTGGTACAAATTGCATTAATGGTATAAAACATGATACCTGCAACTTTGAAACAGTTATTAGACACTGGAAACAAAACCATTTTTTTTTCAAATGACAACATCAGAAACATATACATTAGTCAAGAAAATTTTAAATGACATTTTTGGCATAATGACAATGTTCATGGGTTATTTGAGTCCCTGATTTATAGTTTTTCTCCCCACTTTCTTACTCATCAATATTTCTTCTAAAGTCAGTACTCAGTATAATTACACATTTAGGTTATCAAATATGTCAAGATCAGAAAAGTAACTTTACATCCTTCTGTAAGTGACTTCTGCCTTTTCTTTGTGGCACTAGACACATATATCTCATATCTACTTTACACATATTAATCAGGTTTCTCTCCTCAATTTTGACACAGAACATTTTTCAAAACATTTACATTTAGTCATATTGTGGCATTTATTTACCTTGTTTTCAGTATTCTTACCATTTCTCATCCATATTTTTCCTTTTACATTCCTATTACATTTTTTCCTTTTACAATATCCACAATACTTACATTCATATTGGTCATTTTCTAGTGTGCCCAATATACTTGTCCACAACCAATACACAGTATCTTACATTATTTCTACACTTTTCATTTTACTCTGATAGAGAAGAAGGAAAGAAGATAGTAAAAGTTCTGAATGATGAAGAGGAAGATTGGCAGCACGAAAAGAAACGGAAGTAGTGCTGCCAACAACTCGGGTCCCTGGTGCTCGTCAGGCACCTGACAATGCAAAGAATGCATGTCACCTGAGGCTTACTACATTTTATTCATCATTGGTTTCTGTGTACATACAATTTCAGGTCGACTATATTTCTAACTCCTAAAGGCTTCCTTGACCTAGGGTACACAAGAAAATAAGCATTTGCATGTGGAGTTCCTTGCACTTCAAAAGGCCCATTGTAAACGTATTTGAATTTAGAAATTTCATTATTAATTTCGCTAGATTTTTCATGTGTCTTCACTAAAACATAATCTCCAAGCTTAAATTTAGTTGTTTTGAGATTATTATTATCATGCCTTTTAGATCTAGCGGTCGCATTATCTTTTATTCTTTTCTTAACTAACTCTTTTTTATCATGCAGGTTAATTCCTACAATAGGTGGGAATTGCAAGATCTCTTCAATAATACTTTTACTTTTACGGTCCAACAGAATTTCTTCAGGGGTAAAACCGGTGGTTTCATGGTATAAGGTGTTCATGGTCTTTTCAAAGTCATTTACAAATCTGCCCCAAGCCTTATGGTTATGGTGACAGTAGGTTCTACCTAACCTTCCTAATTCACGCATATACCTTTCGACAGGGTTACTAGCCGGGTGGTAAGCTGAAATATATTTAACTTGAACATCATATTGCTTCATGCCTTCCTTCCAGATTTTTGAAATAAACTGTGGTCCATTATCAGACAAAACAGCTTTAGGTTTACCAATGGTGTTAAAATACTCAATCATCTTGCCAAAGACTGCTTTAGCAGTGGCTTTCCTAATTGGATATAATTTAACAAATTTGGAGAACACTTCCAACACTACAACAATGTAAGACCAATTACCTGACGTTTTAGGTAAAGGACCAGACAGATCCACTGACAGTAATTCTAATGTGTCCTCTGGTACTGTATTCTGCATGAAACCTTGATTTACACTATTTGTCACTTTTGCCCTCTGACATACATCACAAGATCTTATTCTCTCAGTAATTTTCTTAGTAGCACCTACATTAATTATAACCACATCAGTCAACTTTTCAATACACTTCTTGGGACCACAATGCCCTAAGGCAAGATGAAAATAATCAATCACTTCAGTCTCAAATTGCCTAGGCCAACACACTTTCCATTCTTCTGTACTGGTATTCTTTCTCCTGTACAAAACTCCATTAAATATCTTGTAAAATTTATTTATTTGTGGGAAATTAGGGTTACTAAAATTAACTTTCACTGATTTCCAAATTTCATCTTCATTCTGGTGGAACCTCATACTTTTACAAATTTGCTCAATTCTTTTTCTACCTGGAACCTCCTTAATATATCTTATATAAAATTTGCCATCTTCATTACATTCCCTTGGTAAGTTGTTCATACCCTCAGGCAATCGTGATAGAGCATCAGCTACATAATTGTCACTACCTTTAATGTATAATATCTCATAATCAAACTGTTGTAAGTACAGGGCCCATCGACTCAACCTGCCGGTAAACAGTCGACAGTTTTTTAAAAAGGTTAATGCCTTGTGGTCTGTATGAATTATGGTTTTATGCCCCCATAAATAAATCCTAAATTTCTTTAATCCCGAAATGATTGCTAAGGCCTCTTTCTCTGAAATAGTATAGTTTTTCTCATATTTAGTTAAAGTCCTACTAGCAAAAGCAATAGTCTTATGTTCTGTTTCCCCAGTTTCTGTGTTTTCCTGAAATAATTCAACACCAATACCATAAGCACTACTGTCTGTAATGATGTGGAGTGGCTCACTTAAAACTGGGTGATATAAAATGTTTTCCCTTACTAACTCAGTTTTCAAATTTTCAAAATCTTTCTGACATTCAGATGTCCAAATATATACACTATTTTTCTTCAACAAGCTATTCAAATGTGGGCTGTTGAAAGCTTGCCCCTTCGCAAATTTGCGGTAAAACCCACAAAGACCTAAAAACGCTTTCAACTGTTTCTTATTCTTTGGAGGAGGGCACTTTTCAATAGCATTAAGCTTTTCTGGGTCCTTGGTAATCCCAGATGTGGTTACTATGTGCCCTAAAAACTTAATTTCTTGTCTCACAAATTCACACTTTTTAAACTTTAAAGTCATGCCCCCTGCTTGAAGAGCAATAAGGGTTTTGTTTAACAGGTCACAATTCTCCTCCCAGTTATCAGTAGCAATCAATGGGTCATCTACATACACAGTCAATCTGGCACAAAGTTCTTTTCCTAATACAGAATCCAAAGCCCTAATGAAAACAGAAACAGAAGTATTCAAACCAAATGGTACAACTTTGTATTGGTAACATTTTCCTGCAAACAAAGAAGCTGTATATTTCCTAGAATCTTTGTGTAATGGGATCTGCCAATATCCAGCAGTAAGGTCTAAACTGGTTAGATATTTTACATTATGGAACTTTTGTAATAAATCATCTAAATTTTCAGGCCTGTCTACTTCTTTCCTGACAATTTTATTCAAAGTTCGTGCATCAACAACTACTCTTACACCTCCATCCTTTTTATTGACTATTATAAGTGGACTATTGTATTCACTATTGCTTCTTTCTATTACCCCCCATTCCAACATTTTATCAATCTCAGCTTGTACTGCTTCTTTCTTAGCTATAGGTATTGGATATGGTCTGACAAAGAATGGTTCATGTTCTAGGATATCCATACGGTATTCAAAGTTAGTTACGACACCTGGTTTATCAGAGAAAACTTTCTTATTATTATTCAAGATATTAAATAAATCACCTTTCTGTTCACATGATATTCCTTGGATAACATCAACAATTTCCCTAAAGCTGTCAGTTTTTTGATCATCCTGCAATAATCCTCTCACATGGTATATTTCATATAGTTGGGATAAACCATTATTTTCAGATTCTATTTTTAACAAAATGGGTTCTACATTCACAGCTTGGACCTGGTTGTCACCTTCAAATTTAATTTCTATTGTTTTGGTTTCCCTATTAATCTTAACAGTTCCACTACCGCAATCTAAAATTACGTTCTCCTTGTCTAGCCAATCAATACCTAGAATCATTTCAGCACTTAATTCAGGGATCACTAAAAAATCATGTTCAAAGCTTTGGCTTCCTATTTCAAAGTCCATCAATACTTGTTTTTGAATAGGCTTGCTGGACCTACCAGTAGCTCCTATAATTTTCACTCCACTAACAGACATTATTACTAACCCTGGTTTACATGAAATATGATCAAAGAATGATTCTGATATGGCACTGATTTGGGATCCTGTGTCTAAAAGTACTTGCAGTTCAGTGTTACAAACATTTACAGGTATTATAGTTTGTTTAATCATCCTCTGTTCCTTTTCCTCCTGTTCTTCCCATAACAAATCCTGCTCAACCATAATGTCTTTCCAGGAAATATTACTTACTGATTTCAGTTGTATATCAGGTGGCTTTTTTGGTTTTGGAATTTCAAAGTCTTTAGCAAGGTACAACATCTCCTGCTCTGCTATTATTTTATCAGGTGGTCCTTTTTGTTCCTGTAATCCACACTCAGTTAAAACATTTATTAAGGCTTGCCCCAGTATAGTATCATCTGGGGTTTCCTGTAAATTATGCCCCTGTGTTACATTATTGAATAATTCATTCGGTTTTGACCCAGTTCTACTTTCTACATCTTGCTTTGGAAATATGTCACTAATTTTCTCATACCCTCTTTCAGTAAAAGTATATTCACTTTCATTTACACCTGAAAATTCATCTTCACTGGAGTCATCACTACTCCCTTCCTCACCATCAGATTCACTTAAGTACCCAACTTTTGAACAATAGAGAAAGTTAGTATATTCATTTTGATTTATATTCATATACCCTTCATCATCTGAACTATCACTGATTTCATTTTCGTTATCAGATTCTATCAGGAAAGCAACTTTTAAACAGTGAGGCAGATTATCACTAGATGTTTCAACCACTTCGTTTTTCGACTCAATTTCTACATAATGCACATAATTTGGAAAGTCAGACACTTCGGTTATATCACTTTGAACGATTTCAGCCTTAACTTCATATTTAGTATAATCGTCATATATTTCGATAACTTTCATTTCATTTTCCCCTTTATTATCATTCTCAGGTAATTGTGCGAAATATTTACTAGACCCTTCTGCATTAGAATCATAAAATACCTTTCCATCAACAACAATTTCGTCTGCACTGCTTATAATGTCATGTTCACAAACGTCCTCCTTTACATCATTTTCACGTATTTTTCGTTGTGCACACGTCTTTTGCGTGGCATATTCTACCTCCCTTGCCTCTTTATTCATCATAACTTCCCTCATATCTACGTCTTTTACCTCACACACATCAATAACAGTGCCAATATTTCCCTTTTCACTCGCCTTTTCTGCTTCCCTTTCATTCTTTAATAAAGTCTTTTCGCACGATTCCGATACTAAGTTATCCTTATTACACTCCTGGAAATTGAAATAAGAACACCGTGAATTCATTGTCCCAGGAAGGGGAAACTTTATTGACACATTCCTGGGGTCAGATACATCACATGATCACACTGACAGAACCACAGGCACATAGACACAGGCAACAGAGCATGCACAATGTCAGCACTAGTACAGTGTATATCCACCTTTCGCAGCAATGCAGGCTGCTATTCTCCCATGGAGACGATCGTAGAGATGCTGGATGTAGTCCTGTGGAACGGCTTGCCATGCCATTTCCACCTGGCGCCTCAGTTGGACCAGCGTTCGTGCTGGACGTGCAGACCGCGTGAGACGACGCTTCATCCAGTCCCAAACATGCTCAATGGGGGACAGATCCGGAGATCTTGCTGGCCAGGGTAGTTGACTTACACCTTCTAGAGCACGTTGGGTGGCACGGGATACATGCGGACGTGCATTGTCCTGTTGGAACAGCAAGTTCCCTTGCCGGTCTAGGAATGGTAGAACGATGGGTTCGATGACGGTTTGGATGTACCGTGCACTATTCAGTGTCCCCTCGACGATCACCAGTGGTGTACGGCCAGTGTAGGAGATCGCTCCCCACACCATGATGCCGGGTGTTGGCCCTGTGTGCCTCGGTCGTATGCAGTCCTGATTGTGGCGCTCACCAGCACGGCGCCAAACACGCATACGACCATCATTGGCACCAAGGCAGAAGCGACTCTCGTAGCTGAAGACGACACGTCTCCATTCGTCCCTCCATTCACGCCTGTCGCGACACCACTGGAGGCGGGCTGCACGATGTTGGGGCGTGAGCGGAAGACGGCCTAACGGTGTGCGGGACCGTAGCCCAGCTTCATGGAGACGGTTGCGAATTGTCCTCGCCGATACCCCAGGAGCAACAGTGTCCCTAATTTGCTGGGAAGTGGCGGTGCGGTCCCCTACGGCACTGCATAGGATCCTACGGTCTTGGCGTGCATCCGTGCGTCGCTGCGGTCCGGTCCCAGGTCGACGGGCACGTGCACCTTCCGCCGACCACTGGCGACAACATCGATGTACTGTGGAGACCTCACGCCCCACGTGTTGAGCAATTCGGCGGTACGTCCACCCGGCCTCCCGCATGCCCACTATACGCCCTCGCTCAAAGTCCGTCAACTGCACATACGGTTCACGTCCACGCTGTCGCGGCATGCTACCAGTGTTAAAGACTGCGATGGAGCTCCGTATGCCACGGCAAACTGGCTGACACTGACGGCGGCGGTGCACAAATGCTGCGCAGCTAGCGCCATTCGACGGCCAACACCGCGGGTCCTGGTGTGTCCGCTGTGCCGTGCGTGTGATCATTGCTTGTACAGCCCTCTCGCAGTGTCCGGAGCAAGTATGGTGGGTCTGACACACCGGTGTCAATGTGTTCTTTTTTCCATTTCCAGGAGTGTATATGACATATTAACTTTATTTTCATTTTTACACTCATCTACTACTGAAACCGGCCATCGGAAGTGTCCGATCCCGCCTCTCCTGTTTCTCTCTACGGCAGCCATCTTGTTCTGACGTCTGCTGTTTGTGTCTGCTGCCAAATACAATGTACGCTGCTCCGGCAACCGCTGGCCCGAGGACGAACGGTCACGCAACTGCGCACTGGGAATGCCACTACGTAACACTCCGCGGCCGTCTGCTATAGGCGCGGCCTTAAACTTCCTGCCCCGTAGTTTACATCTTTCCTTCTCGAATCTAGTATTTGACATCTTTTCTTTGGGCCCAAAACCGGTTTCCGCGTGAATCCGACCCGTAAGACACGCGGTTTTCAGTTTTCCATTTCGTCTCTAGTTTGGAAATTCCACGTCATGTACCCTCTGCCACGCATCGTATAATTTCCTCTACCTCTCGCGCGACCTCTTTGAACCGTATTTACACGAAATTTATCATTTTCGTGTCGTTCAGCTTGGTCATTACTTTCTCGCGAATAATTGTTATTACGTGGACGGGAATCGCGATTTCTTCGCCAGTGATCTTCATCTTCTACCCTTTCCAGAAATACAGAAGAACTACTGTGGGTACTCCCAACATACCGTTTAGAATCCTCAGGCAGTTTCTGCCAAAGAACCCAAACGATCTCGGCTTCAGTCCTTCTTGCTTTCAAATGTATCAGTTTTCTGTACCACGATTCGCAGAACTCTTTCATAGTTTGTCTACCCCTGGTATCATACAGCCTGGCCATTAGGAACTCACGCCACAACTGGTCTTGTTTTCTTTCTGACCAGTACTCGTCCAAAAATTTTTGTTTAAAGCTTTCAAAAGACATCTGGTTTGTATCCAGATTCAACCCCCACCTTTTTGCTTCTCCTGTTAATGCACTGATTACAACATTAATTTTTTCCTGGTCAGTCAAATATTCAGGAAAATTTCTTTCGCAATTCTTTACAAAATCAAGAGGGTGCCAACCGATATATCTCTTTGCAGGGTCGAATTTTTCCTCGCCCTCTAATATTTTACTGAAAGGCATTTTTTCAGTAAAATGTGTAGGTCCTGTTTGTATTTTTATTTCCAAGTCATGCACTTTGCCTTGGATTTGTGAAGTGTTATGTTCACACTTCTTTTCGCAAGTAACAACCTGTTTGGTTAATTCTCTACTTGTTTCTGTTACAGACTGTTTAATCTGCGCAAATTCCACGTTACATTCAGTATGTATTTCGGATTTAATACCGAATACCTTTTCGTCCACTTTAGTGATGACTAAGGGTTCTATTTGATCTTGTATTTTAATTACTTCAGTGTCAAATCTTTCGTTAATGTCATCGATTTGTCCTTGTACATTGGCAATATTGCCATTGATGACAGTAATTTCGCTTTTAAGGTTTTTAATTTCATTACTCACAATGTCTACTTTTACATCAACTTTCTCAATCTGTTTACTAATATCACTACTTAGCGCTGCATTTTGTTGTCCCTGTGCTGCAATTAGCTGTCCCTGTGCCGAAATTTGCGCCTTGATATTGTCACTTTCTGCTGCATTTTGCTGTCCCTGTGCTGCCATTAGTTGTCTTTGTTCTGCCATTTGTGCAGACAACATTTTTAACAATTCTATCATATCTGGATTCTTTTCACTTTTAGGTTCTGCTACATTTTCGTGTTCAAGATCTACTTTCCTTTCAGTTTTTGGTGATTCAAACATATCCCGTGATTCATTAGCATAGCCACTGTCTTCCACAACGTCGCTCATATTGTCTTGCTTAGAACGCGCGACACACATAGCTTCGATCTGTTTATTGACGTCTGCGTGAGAACGTACGTAATTTAACTCGCATGTAGTGGCGTCTGTTGGTGTGCTGCCTGAACTGCTTTCGGTTACATTCTGATCTCGAGTATCTAGATTCATTTCTAGTTTCCTGTCCATTTTAATTACTGTTCAGTACTTATACCTTTTATTTTCGATTTAAACTGAACTTTCACTATCCGGTCTCTCAAATAATGCACAGGTTCGTGCCGCTGGACGTTTTATGTTCACTCTATGTTTGTAAAAGGCTAACTACTTATAATTTTTTTTTTCGTCTGTAGGTGCAGACTGAACAACGTCCTGTCACGCGGCGCCACATATAACACTTTTGGGTTTGCGTGTGAGCGCAAATGTTTACGTAGCTTGCGTAATCAAATACCAAGTTTGGTTTATTACTTATTATGTCCCAACAGAACAAGTAATCCTGTTACAGAAAAGCCACGTATAACACTACACTCTGCTACTATTACACCATAACCCCAAAGTAGGAGTCAGTTTACAAAACTGAATTATTTTGTTATAGTAATTATGGTATAACGCAATCAGAACAGTGTTACCCTCTGAGAGGAATTTTGTTGTTTGACCATGTTGTACCTAACGGAAGTGGCTTATCGGAAATGAAAGTCAGAATTACGTAACTAATTAAACCGTGACAAACGAAGAAATTGCCTTCCTGCACAGTTAAACTGATAATGGTAAAACGGCCGCCAGCCTAACTAGGCAAAAGAATGATCAACATCCTCATTGAAGAAAATAGTAATTAATAATTTTAACAGATACACAACCTATACTTGACCACAAGCGAGTGCAATTAACTCTGATACATACATATACATATGATAAGGTTGAAACCAACAATTAGAGCAGCAGAAACAACTTGCAAAATTATAACAGCTACCGAAACACACTATTACTTTACACAAAGTGACTTGTCTTTATAACGTTATTATTAATATGCACTTCTAATACACGAGAGAGAGAGAGAGAGCAAACCTGAATATATAATTTCCTACTATTGCAGTTTTCCACTTTTACTGCAGTGAGACACAAAAATAACATATATGCAAGACACTGACTCACCTTCTGCGATTTGCAATAGTAAGCAGTAATGTAATCATTTACTAAACAAGAAACATTATAAGCCTCAGTCTTAAGAACTTTTACTTGAAGTTGGCAACAACACGTTAATAAGCAGTTTTCACTAGGAAAATCAATTTTCAGTTCAAGAGGCTTTAATTAACAAAATCACTCTAGGCTCCAATGTACTTTCAGTAAGGACACTCGGTAATCAGTATAGTCCAAACGGTGAGGATCCTAAGAGGTTATGATGAGGAGAAAAGTCAAGGTAGATACACAAATTCAGATATAATTTACCTTATATTTCAGCACATTAGCACATCCTTTAAGCTGATCCTTCACTGTACATCATAATGTTACTATGATGCAATGATTGCGCAATGTGGTGGCAACTGCATGCAGGTAGGTGGAATTGCAGGCCGATGTCTTGATGGCGATGATAGAGACAAATTCCAGAATATTTCCAACTATTCGAGCCCTTGGAGAGAAGCATGAAAATCCTCTCTTGGAAATCAGCACAATATGCGTCTTTCCCATGGAATAGCACGGACTCGTAACTCGTGTCCGTCTGGTGGCTCGTCTCCGTCTCCTTTCCGACTGCTGGCTCGTCTCCGTCTCCTTTCCGACTGACTTCCTCGTCTACCTCCGGTGGCTACCAGTCCCACCTTTTTCCGCAAGGCCAAACACAATTTGCGCATTCTGATGCAATACCGTTCCCGCGGGGAACCACTACACCTTATGGTGCAATAATTGCTAAGATTCCTAAGTGAGGATCAGCAGTTTACATAACAACAAACAAACGCATTGGATAACACAGAACATTTGCACATATTAACAAATAAAGAAATATACAGTTATGTGTTACCCACTCAATCACACACATTTACAGAAGTAACATTAATTAAATAAAAGCAAAATAAATCAGTAGATCATTAGAGCTATGGTGTTACAAAAGGAGTCATTGAAGGAGGCATAGGAAGAGTGGCCGAGCATGGCATCAAATAGCATGTGTAGCTGCTGAGTGGAAGATCATGCCAGTATGACCGCAGTAGTTTGGCAGCTTCTGCATAGGTACTTTCAACCAGGCTAGTTTAAAACGTGCCAGTGACTAAACGGATTCCATGATGGTGGATTGTATTTCGATGGTGTAAGGTCACAAGTCTGCATGGACATTTCATCTGTGGTGCGAGGCATTGCAAGAATGGTACTGTAAGTGCCAGATGTTAAATAACAGGGCTTTTGACTAGCCAACAGCCTGTGAGCAACATGGTAAGGTACTTTTTCCTTCACGTGGATTTCCAGGACATTCTGCTCATCAAGAGGCACAGGACATTCTTGTGATGAGGTGTCATGGTCTCCATTACAATTTATACAGTGGGGAGGAAGAGGTGGGCAATCATCCCCATGAGCATCCCTACTACAAGTAACACATTTTACAGTGTTTTTACAGGACATTAGAGTGTTATTTTAATATTGACACTAGTAGCAAAGCATCACATTTGAAATGTATGGTCAGAGTGTAATAACTTCATAACCTGCTTTGATCTTTGATGGAAGCACAACTTGATCAAAAGTGTATAGGAGTAAGGTGGCATTAACCATTTACATTACCCAATGCACTGCAGTGATGACCTGATCGGAGAGGTCTGTATGGATTTCTCCCTCGGTCAGACCATAACGCATCCAAGTGTAAATAACAACACAAGAAGAATTTTGTGTTTGATGGTCCTCAACATGAACAGTATAACTATGGTGGGGAGAAGCTTTATGTAGTTGTTGGGCTTTAAAATAATTATTGGTTTCAAAAAACAAAATCTCATTACGTAGACAAAATCAAGATTTCACTGGGTCAGCAATTACATCAACACCTTTCTGAATAATGAGGGGATTAACTGTAGCAAAAGAATGACCATATTCAGTACATGATATCATGAGATACCAAATTGCAACTCTGAGTGCCTGATTCTTCAGCCTCATACCATTTATGTTTCATTGAATGAGACTGAGATGAAGGTAAGTGGCCTACTGTGAAAAAATTGCCAATGACTGCCAGGGTCTCTGATGGCAAGCTCCTTCCAACCAAGCACAATAAGCCTGATGGTTCTGTGCCTGATGTCCACTTTCATGGAAGTTGCAACTAATTAATCTCGTCATTCAGATCTATTTTGAAGCCAGTCTCCTTGTTTGACAAATTTTCTCATAAATTCTGACCACAGACTGGAGGGTAGTATAGGTAAATTAAGATAAGGGAGTATAAGACTCAAATTTAGTCAGAAATGACTCAAAATTAGTCAGAAATTACTCAATCTGTGCATCCAGTTTTAAAGACATTTTAAATGAGCTGTCGGCAAGAGGCAGCTAAGACTCTTAGCAATTTCAATAGTTACCTTAGGTTCTGATTTTACTTACTTGTGTTCCTACTTCCTTCACACATTATTAAACAGCCCTTAATATTTTCTGAGCCCAGACTCTCACCATTTTATTTTCCATTCACCAAACAGTGCAAAACATCTGTGGGAAAACAAATGTGATTGTAATATTGTTGAAATCAACAAGGCAGGACGGAATATTTTTAAATAAACCATGTAAAGCTATTACACATTAGTACAACCCATCTAAGTCAGCATGCACTAAATGTAAGCCCCATATCCTGAAGTCCATTAACGCAGGATCCTCTGGATTACCCTAGACTTTGAGCTTGCTCTTTAACTCTCTTGGGAATGCCATTAGGGCCATCCACAGACACCTAACAACTCGTCTTTTCACTTTTACCTTAGACTAGCATTCACCTGCCTCAAATCCAACATTCTTTTACTGCACTTTTTTTTCCAAAACACTGAAGTGAGGCAGCTGCTCTGAATCTGGCCCAACACTAATCCAAAAATGTACAAATAGATCAAACTCAGTCGCTACCATCTCACAGGCGGCAACAGTATCCTATAATTATTTGGTTAAAAATGGCTCAGTTTGAACACAATACTGTAATTTACTTTTGACTTAAAGCTGCATTTTGGAGGCAATGTTACGGTCTGGGAACTCAATTGGTAAGAGATAAACAAGGTTCCAATGTTCCAAGAAGACAGGTGGTTCACAGCAGCTAGTCACAAATGTATCTCTGCCTCCATCACAGCACCCTCTGCACATAATGTAGCATCGTCGGCCATTGGCCAAACGTTTCTGCAGTAGGTGCTCAATGTGATTGCCTCAGGGTAGAATAGTTACTAGAACACACCACAACTGTACGATACACTCCCTGCCTGCACAATAGCAGAAGAATTAGAAATACTTCTTCTCTTTACTGAAATTAGTGATTTCTCACTATCTGCAATTCTTTATTTCGTTTCTTATGGGCCACTTCCATCCCACCCCCTCATTTAGATCTGCCCTTGACAGGGTCCAAAACAGGCAATAAAATTTTCCATATGTGTATGTAATTGAAAGTGGTTTATGACATCTAAGACCGAGCATAACTTAATCATAGCTAACACATGGTTCAAGAATCATAAAAGAAGGTTGCATACATGGAAGAAGCCTGGAGATAATGACAGGTTTCAAGTAGATTATGTAATGGTAAGACGGATTTAGGAACCAGGTTTTAAATTGTAAGACATTTCCAGGGGCAGATGTGGACTCTGACCACAATCTATTGGTTATGAACGGTAGATTAAAACTGAAGAAACTGCAAAAAGGTGGGAATTTAAGGAGATGGGACCTGGATAAACTGACAGAACCAGAGGTTGTAGAGAGTTTCAGGGAGAGCGTAAGGGAACAATTAACAGAAATAGGGGAAAATACAGTAGAAGAAAAATGGGTAGCTTTGAGGGATGAAGTAGCGAAGGCAGCCTAGGGTCAAATAGGTAAAAAGACGAGGGCTAGTACAAATCCTTGGGTAACAGAAGAAATATTAAATTTAATTGATGAAAGGAGAAAATATAAAAATGCAGTAAATGAAGCAGGCAAAAAGGAATACAAACGTCTCAAAAATGAGATTGACAGGAAGTGCAAAATGGCTAAACAGGCATGGCTAGAGGACAAATATAAGGATGTAGAGGCTTATCGCACAAGGGGTAAGATAGATACTGCTACAGGAAAATTAAAGAGACCTTTGGAGGGAAGAGAACCACTTGTATGAACATCAAGAGCTCAGATGGAAACCAGGTTCTAAGCAAAAAAGGGAAAGCAGAAAGGTGGAAGGTGTATATAGAGGGTCTATACAAGGGCAATGTACTTGAGTTCAATATTATTGAAATGGAAGAGGATGTAGATGAAGATGAAACGAGATATATGATACTGCGTGAAGAGTTTGACAGAGCACTGAAAGACCTAAGTCGAAACAAAGCCCTTGGAGTAGACAACATTCCATTAGAACTACTGACAGCCTTGGGAGAGCCAGTCGTGACAAAACTCTACCATCTGGTGAGCAAGATGTATGAGACAGGCGAAACACCCTCAGACTTCGAGAAGAATATAATAATACCAATCCCAAAGAAAGCAGGTGTTGACAGATCTGAAAATTACCGAACTATCAGTTTAATAAGTCATGGTTGCAAAATACTAACGCGAATTCTTTACAGGCGAATGGCAAAAATAGTAGAAGCCAACCTCGGAAAAGATCAGTTTGGATTCAGTAGAAATATTGGAACATGTGAGGCAATAGTGACCCTACGACTTATCTTAGAAGCTAGATTAAGAAAAGGCAAACCTCCGTTTCTAGCATTTGTAGAGAAAGCTTTTGACAATGTTGACTGGAATACTCTCTTTCAAATTCTGAATGTGGAAGGGGTAAAATACAGGGAGCGAAAGGCTATTTACAAATTGTACAAAAACCAGATGGCAGTTATGAGAGTCAAGAGGCATGAAAGGGAAGCAGAGGTTGGGAAGTGAGTGAGACAGGGTCGTAGCCTGTCCCCGATGTTATTCAATCTATATTGAGCAAGCAGTAAAGGAAACAATAGAAAAATTCGGTCTAGGTATTAAAATCAATGGATAAGAAATAAAAACTTCGACGTTCGCCAATGACATTGTAATTCTGTCAGAGACAGCAAAGGACCTGGACGACCTGCTTAACAGAATGGACAATGTCTTGAAAGGAGGATATAAGATGAACATCAACAAAAGCAAAAAAGGGTTATGAAATATAGTCGAATTAAATCGGGTGTTGCTGAGGGAATTAGATTAGGAAATGAGCCACTTAAAGTAGTAAAGGAGTTTTGCTGTTTGGGGAGCAAAATAACTAACGATGGGCGAAGTTGAGAGGATATAAAATGTAGACTGGCAATGGCAAGGAAAGCGTTTCTGAAGAAGAGAAATTTGTTAATGTCGAGTATAGATTTAAGTGACAGGAAGTGTTTCCTGAAAGTATTTGTATGGAGTGTAGCCATGTTGTTGTTGTTGTTGTTGTTGTTGTGGTCTTCAGTCCTGAGACTGGTTTGATTCAGCTCTCCATGCTACTCTATCCTGTGCAAGCTTCTTCATCTGCCAGTACCTGCTGCAACCTACATCCTTCTGAATCTGCTTAGTGTACTTATCTCTTGGTCTCCCTCTACGATTTTTACCCTCCACGCTGCCCTCCAATGATAAATTTGTGATCCCTTGATGCCTCAGAACACGTCCTACCAACCGATCCCTTCTTCTAGTCAAGTTGTGCCACAAACTTCTCTTCTCCCCAATCCTATTCAGTACCTCCTCATTAGTTACGTGATCTACCCACCTTATCTTCAGCATTCTTCTGTAGCACCTCATTTCGAAAGCTTCTATTCTCTTCTTGTCCAAACTAGTTATCGTCCATGTTTCACTTCCATACATGGCTACACTCCATACAAATACTTTCAGAAATGACTTCCTGACACTTAAATCTATACTCGATGTTAACAAATTTCTCTTCTTCAGAAACGATTTCCTTGCCATTGCCAGTCTACATTTTATATCCTCTATACTTTGGCCATCATCAGTTATTTTACTCCCTAAATAGCAAAACTCCTTTACTACCTTAAGTGTCTCATTTCCTAATCTAATTCTCTCAGCATCACCCAATTTAATTCGACTACATTCCATTATCCTCGTTTTCCTTTTGTTGATGTTCATCTTATATCCTCCTTTCAAGACACTGTTCATTCCGTTCAACTGCTCTTCCAAGTCCTTTGCTGTCTCTGACAGAATTACAATGTCATCGGCGAACCTCAAAGTTTTTACTTCTTCTCCATGAATTTTAATACCTGCTCCGAATTTTTCTTTTGTTTCCTTTATTGCTTGCTCAATATACAGATTGAATAACATCGGGGAGATGCTACAACCCTGTCTCACTCCCATCCCAAAAACTGCTTCCCTTTCATACCCCTCGACCCTTCTAACTGCCATCTGGTTTCTGTACAAATTGTAAATAGCCTTTCGCTCCCTGTATTTTACCCCTGCCACCTTCAGAATTTGAAAGAGAGTATTCCAGTAAACATTGTCAAAAGCTTTCTCTAAGTCTACAATTGCTAGAAACGTAGGTTTGCCTTTTCTTAATCTTTCTTCTAAGATAAGTCGTAAGGTTATTATTGCCTCACGTGTTCCAACATTTCTACGGAATCCAAACTGATCTTCCCAGAGGTCCACTTCTACCAGTTTTTCCATTCGTCTGTAAAGAATTTGCGTTAGTATTTTGCAGTTGTGACTTATTAAACTGATAGTTCGGTAATTTTTACATCTGTCAACACCTGCTTTCTTTGGGATTGGAATTATTATATTATTCTTGAAGTCTGAGGGTATTTCGCCTGTCTCATACATCTTGCTCACCATATGGTAGAGTTTTGTCATGACTGGCTCTCCCAAGGCCATCAGTAGTTCTAATGGAATGTTGTCTACTCCTGGGGTCTTGTTTCGACTCGGCTCTTTCAGTCCTCTGTCAAACTCTTCACGCAGTATCATACCTCCCATTTCATCTTCATCTACTTCCTCTTCCATTTCCATAATATTGTCCTCAAGTACATCGCCCTTATATAAACCCCCTATATACTCTACATCTACATCTACATCTACATCTACATTTATACTCTGCAAGCCACCCAACGGTGTGTGGCGGAGGGCACTTTACGTGCCACTGTCACTACCTCCCTTTCCTGTTCCAGTCGCGTATGGTTCGCGGGAAGAACGACTGGCTGAAAGCCTCCGTGCGCGCTCTAATCTCTCTAATTTTACATTCGTGATCTAATCGGGAGGTATAAGCAGGGGGAAGCAATATATTCGATACCTCATCCAGAAACGCACCCTCTCGATACCTGGTGAGCAAGCTACACCGCGATGCAGAGCGCCTCTCTTGCAGAGTCTGCCACTTGAGTTTATTAAACATCTCCGTAACGCTGTCACGGTTACCAAATAACCCTGTGACGAAACGCGCCGCTCTTCTTTGGATCTTCTCTATCTCCTCCGTCAAGCCGATCTGGTACGGATCCCACACTGATGAGCAATACTGAAGTATAGGTCGAACGACTGTTTTTTAAGCCACCTCCTTTGTTGATGGACTACATTTTCTAAGCACTCTCCCAATGAATCGCAACCTGGTACCCGACTTACCAACAATTAATTTTATATTCCACCTTTCTGCCTTCCCTTCTTTGCTTAGAACTGGGTTGCCATCTGAGCTATTGATATTCGTACAAGTGGTTCTCTTATCTCCAAAGGCCTCTTTAATTTTCCTGTAGGCAGTATCTATCTTACCCCTAGTGAGACAAGCCTCTACATCCTTACATTTGTCCTCTAGCCATCCATTCTTAGCCATTTTGCACTTCCTGTCGATCTCATTTTTGAGACGTTTGTATTCCTTTTTGCCTGCTTCATTTACTGCATTTTTATATTTTCTCCTTTCATCAATTAAATTCAATATTTCTTCTGTTACCCAAGGATTTCTATTAGCCCTCGTCTTTTTACCTACTTGATCGTCTGCTGCCTTCACTACTTCATCACTCAGAGCTACCCATTCTTCTTCTACTGTATTTCTTTCCCCCATTCCTGTCAATTGTTCCCTTATGCTCTCCCTGAAACTCTCTACAAGCTGTGGTTCTTTCAGTTTATCCAGGTCCCATCTCCTTAAATTCCCACCTTTTTGCAGTTTCTTCAGTTTCAATCTGCAGTTCATAACCAATAGATTGTGGTCAGAATCCACATCTGCCCCTGGAAATGTCTTAAAATTTAAAACCTGGTTCCTAAATCTCTGTCTTACCATTATATAATCTATCTGATACCTTTTAGTATCTCCAGGATTCTTCCAGGTATACAACCTTCTTTTATGATGTATGGTAGTGAAACATGGACGATAAATAGTTTGGACAAGAAGAGAATAGAAGCTTTCGAAATGTGGTGCTCTAGAAGAATGCTGAAGATTAGATGGGTAGTTCATATAACTAATGAGGCGGTATTGAATAGAATTGGTTGTATTACGTACAAGGAACATTAGTGTCATACAGTACCATTCAGCAGTGTACGATATGATGCAAATATGATATTCAGTTAGCAAGAGCATGCCGCTATTACGAGGCAGCATGACTATTACGAGCCAAAGCACTTGTTTATGTATCCTGAAAATAATGTATGTTGTCGAAATAACTAAATACACAAGGTCCAATGTTGTGACACCCCCTTGTATTGAATGCGTGTACGTAGCAAATTCTCGCAAGTGTACCATATAGTGTCGGTCATTCACTGTGTTCCATAGAGCCCACAAAGGAAACATGGGTTATCGGAAACTTCCGATTCCACCCGTCTGCTTTGGCCAATGACGTCACCAACATGGCGGAAAGACCATTCACAACAACTCCCATATCGCGACTATGACGTCATTACGTAAACATGTCAACAAACACAAAAATAGATCGAAAAACCATCAAACACATATTCCTTAAAAATATAGTGAAACTAACTGGACAAGCGGTGGAAATAGGGGGTTTTTGGGTGAGGACAAACTAAAAATAAACACACGCCACTAAACCAAACGACAAATACGATACAGTAAAATTACAACAACCTTTCCAAAATCAACTAAAAACAATATCCACTGGAATCGAACACTTCCCTTGAGTTATAAAGGTCAACAGAAACTACCGAGACCAAATCATATAACCCAAAACTAAAACTACGTCCACAATCGTTACTACCTCAAAAAAACATAACAAAACAATGAAAATAGAATCGAACACTTCTCTTGACCTATATAGGTCAACAACAACTACCGATATCAGACCATAAATCTCAAAACTTTAGCCACCACCACACTTAACACTATCATAAAGACACCTAGAAAATCAAAATAGGATCGAACACTTCCCTTGACCTGTTATTCTTACGGCATCTCCACATGTAGCCGTCACTGGTCCGAGATGCTGGAACATTAGTAAGCCTAGCCCGCATCTCGTGGTCGTGCGGTAGCGTTCTCGCTTCCCACGCCCGGGTTCCCGGGTTCGATTCCCGGCGGGGTCAGGGATTTTCTCTGCCTCGTGATGGCTGGGTGTTGTGTGCTGTCCTTAGGTTAGTTAGGTTTAAGTAGTTCTAAGTTCTAGGGGACTGATGACCATAGATGTTAAGTCCCATAGTGCTCAGAGCCATTTGAGCCATTAGTAAGCCTCATTTCTCCAAGACTTCATCCAAAAATCGGAATAGTTGAAGAAATTTTGTTAGAGACAACGCACTGTCCCCCATCATCGCCGACAACCGAAAACTTTTGACGTTGTCAGTCATATGCATACCTACCAAAGCCATAAACAAAGCAACTTACCAAAATTCACACACGACGAACAGAAAGAAACTACAATAACGTCGACATAACAAAACCAAAATCGTTAACTCACTGAAAAATTTTCCGCTGAAAGCACAGTCACTACCGACACCACATACATGCAATACTACCACGCAACTGAACCCCATACGCCACATAACACGCTACCCATAAACATACCAACCACCGACCGCAACAATACGCCCCCTATAAACACGACACACATGCAAACTAAACCAAAAACATCACCTAACACACAACACATAAACACACCACCAGAGAGCACCATTGATCCCGTGAAAACGACACCTACAAACACGCCGCTCTCACACACTAAATTCCGCGCCGTCGTGACGTCACACACCACAACAGCCTTACGTCACGGGTCAAAGCCGAAGGGTGGAATCGGACGCTACCGTGGACCCACTTGGTTAACGAAAGCTAACCGATACACAGCTGGCAATCTTTCTACTCGGCCTACCAATTCCAGAGGTCGTCCAACAAGCAACGAGTTACTGAACCGCCATGGATACATGAATATTTCGATTTCTGTAAGAGATATCGCAAGAAAAGTATACAACACGTAACTGTTACGTCGTAGGGAGGTTTACCTTTCTATGGAAGTCTAAACAGCAACCCGGCTGGATAAATTAGAAGTGAGGAACCCGGAATTGTGCAGATTAGAAGTTTCGAACCGCACTCGCTGAATACAACCTGCTAAGTGCTAACTGAGGCGCCGCGAACCCGTGATTCGGGGATGTGACGTCACAAGAGCTGTCTAGCCAATACGGCCGCAGCTCGCCAACTTTTCAAAGCGCCCTACACGCCTATCAACCGGCCGAGCGACAAATTGGATGCGTTTGGCGTTTAGACGGACCCAGGGATGAATTTTCTTGTCGGGATGTCGTGCAAAACATCCCCACCAACACCTGAGGTTTTGTGGACCTTCTACCACGCCGTGCGTCAGCGCCGGCACGGAGACCTGCCTCTGAACGAACAGAGTGCTCCATTGATTCGGTCTGAAACACGCCTCCTCTCTCTAGGACAGGTTCAGGACCCACCCGGGGCAGGCGATGAGTCGCACGGAGGTGAAGGTGTGGATGTTTTACCAAATAGACGCGCCTCCACTGACGGAACAGTTTCTGTCAACCTGCAGATTATGGGGCCCTTCATCATACAAGATATTTCCAGTCAGCGTTTGGTATAGGAAAGTCTTTGATCTTTTTTTTTTTCCTTTATTGTATTTCAATTCCCCATCGGGGCGGGCTGGCAGCAGCATAGGCGCTGCTCTTCAGCCGAAAGACATAGAACAAAACAATAGAAGACATTTAAAAACAGCAAAGGAGAGAATAATGTGAACATAGATATATAAAAAGGGGAACATCATGGAAGCCAATAGACAAAAAAACGGGGTGACTGTAAAATGGAGATAAAAAAGCTGTTTAAGAGTAGCACACACAAAAAGCCACACACTGCGACGGTTAAAAGAACACAAGGCACAGTATGACTGGAGCATAAAGGTAGCGACGGATGGCATAGCACATAACGTAACACTGGCGGCGAACCTCAAGGCAGGACACAATTAAAATCACACCTCTTGACGCACACGAGAAACAGCACTAAACAACACTGATGTGGCACACTGATGAAGAGCAACACAGAGGATCTGCCAGGCGCTAGGAGATGAGGGAGACCTGGAGAAGGGAGGGAGGGGAAGAGATGGGGGAGATGAGCGGGGGGCGCGCGGAAGAGGGCCAGGTAGGGAGGGATGTGGGAAGGAGAGAGGCAAGTATGGGGTGCAGGGTCTCAAGGGAGGGGGGGACGGAGGAAAATCCGCTCTGGGAGAAGGAGGAAAGAGGAAAAGGGGGCCCTGGGGAGGGGGGGGGGTCGAACAAGGCCAGGTTATAGTTGGAAGGAAGGGTAGATGTCACGGCGAAGTTCGTCATCTGGGAGGGGGAGGCGTTGGAAATTGCCCTGATGAAGGAGATGGAGGGTGTGGAGGTGGAGAGAGGGAGGGATACAGCGATAGAGGCGCGGCAACGGGTGGGGGGTGGAGAGGAAGGAGGAAACCAGAGGGTGGGGGGGATCAAGCCTGCGAACAATGTAAAGGATGCGGAGATGTTGGAGGAACAGGAGGAGGTGGGGGAAGGGGATCAGTTCATACAGGAGCCGTGTGGGGGAAGGAAGGCGGATACGGAAGGCAAGGCGGAGCGCATGGCGTTCAAGGATTTGGAGGGCCTTGTAAAAGCGGGTGGGGGCGGAGATCCAGGCAATGCTGGCATAACAGAGGATAGGACGGATGAGGGATTTGTAGGTGTGGAGGATGGTAGAAGGATGCAATCCCCATGTCCGGCCAGACAGGAGTTTCAGAAGGCGGAGGCGGGAATGGGCTTTCTGCTGGATGGTCAGGAGATGAGGGGTCCAGGTGAGGTGTCGGGCAAGGGTGAGGCCAAGGTATTTCAGGGTGGGGGTGAGTTGGATAGGACGACCATAAAGGGTGAGGTAGAAATCATGGAGGCGAAAGGAGCGAGTGGTGCGACCTATGATGATTGCCTGGGTTTTGGAGGGGTTGAGGCGGAGGAACCACTGGTTACACCAAGTGGTGAACTGGTTAAGGTGGGTTTGGAGGGTACGTTGAGACCGTTGAAGGGTAGGATAGAGAGCCAGGAAGGCGGTGTCATCAGCATACTGGAGAAGGTGGACTGGTGGGGGTGGCTTGGGCATATCAGCTGTATACAAGAGATAAAGGAGAGGGGAGAGGACAGAACCGTGGGGGACACCAGCCGTGGGATAAAAGATACGGGAGTTGGTGTTGTGGAGAGTGACATAGGGAGGACGCTGCGAGAGGAAGGAAGCAACCAGACGGACTAAATTGATAGGCAGGGCGTAGGTTTGGAGTTTAAAGAGGAGACCGGGATGCCATACACGGTCATAGGCATTTTGGAGGTCAAGGGAAACAAAAATGGCGGAGCGACGGGAGTTGAGCTGGAGGGACAGAAGGTGAACAAGGTTGAGGAGTTGGTCGTCAGCAGAGAAGGAGGGTCGGAAGCCACACTGGGTAAGGGGGAGGAGGTGGTGTTGAGCAAGGTGCTGATGGATACGGCGGGAGAGGTTGGATTCAAAGACCTTACTGAAGACGGAGGTGAGGCAGATGGGACGATAGGAAGAGGCGGCAGAAGGGGGTTTGTTGGGTTTGAGGAATAAGAGGACGCGGGAGGTCTTCCACAGGTGAAAGTCTTTGACATCTAGTATATATGTTAACAGCTCATGTCTAAAACTACATTTGAAAACATTTCTTACATCTTTTTCATGATTTCTTGTAAGACAAAGGAAACGTTAACCTTATTTTATGAAGCAATTTTCGCACCAAACTGAAGAAAGATACTGATTGAATTCTAAATATTTTAAGAAAAGTGAGTTGGTTATGTTTAGAGCCGGTCTGGCCAAACAGCGCTCCGAGCGCCACGGCAGATGGCGCCGAGGGGCGATCGGTGGGGAACAGGAAATGCAAAGCGAGTCAGCAGCCGGACGCCGCTAGAGAGAGACAGTCGCCTTGTCGCCGACTCTGCTAAATTAGATTTACGTTCTGAATTAGGAACACCACTGCGTTTAAAGAAAGGTGGACAAGTCACATCATTCAGTGCTAAATGGGAATTGCACTTTGAACGCCATGCAAACTGCACTATTATGTGCTGCGAAAAACGTTCATTGGAACGTCGTTACACCACCAGGCACAAAGACGACTTGATTAGGCAAAGAAGAGTTAAAAGAAAAATAGGGCAGTGACAAAATCTTTTATGGTCGACGTCACCAGTTATTTGATTTCATCAAGTCTTTTAATGCAAGGGGAGAATGATTTACATATATGGCCGACTAAATTGATGCTATAAAACAAAAGTTAATCCTGTGGAAAAATCAGCTTCTAGTTCATGACATGGAACATTTATCAAAGCTCAAGGCAGTCATTTCTGGACCAGACATGATTACCTTCGTTTCAGTAATTGAAAACTTTCGTCACCAGTTCTCAAAGAAATGTCAGGACTTTGCACGTCGAAGACTGGTTTCGATTTATTTGTCTGACCGTTCATGGTTGTGGCTGCTGATGTACCTCCTCATTATCTCCCACTTGAGCTGATACGACCTCTCAGTCCACTACAGGAATTTACAAGAATCTTATACAATATTACCCCATCCTCGACTGCACAGACAATTCGGTAAAGTTAGTTCAACGTTTTGTTCAATGCAAATGTGCGAACGGTATTTATTCTGTTGTAAAATTGAGGAAGTCTCCTCAACATTCGGGTTTAGCAGATTTTAATCTCTGTGACACTACGTGTTTGTATCACGAACCGCAGTTCCATCTGTATCACATACTAGCTTAGCGCCTGATACTTTTCACGCGTAGTTTGTATTGACTGCACAGATTTTTTTTTCTGTTTTCCTTTAATCAAATTTTTATTTTGTTCACAAATTGCAACACCTTCTAAACTTTTCACGCTAACTGAGGCCATAGATGCATGGTCTTTTCCGAATGTAATTCTGACCAAAAAGCAGTTCCGGTAGCTGTAGTTCAAGGATTCTGTTAATCATGCCGTTAGCGTTCTTATGATGATATTTCCATTGAAACACATACTTCTTTATAGCTAACCTAGAAGTGAAATAGTCGTACCAATTTAGTAGGCAAAGTTTCAAAAATTTTTTAATGTAACGAAATAGTTTCCCAACAATTTTACGCCATAAAGGGTTGAATTTCTGTAAAGAGTAAACACATATTTTTTTATTTCTAACAGAGAAGCCAAGTACTAATTTCCAAAGATTTAGCATTGAAAACGTTTCCATAATGAAACAATTTTATAAAACCTTTCATCCCCTATTTCACTCCCTTAAGGCATCCATTTTCATAGATTTAGCTTTAAAATGCGTTAGTTGTTCTTTAATAATGAATATTGTGCAACCTACGACTGTTTTTAAATAGTGATAATGAATTATTTCCAGAAAACGTTTACTCACTATTTTCCCCACTTAGTGGTTGAATTTCCAAAATTGCTGAAACGTATATTTTTTTACTTCTAACTGAGAAACCAAATACCAATTTTAGTAGTTCTAGCTTCATAACTGCCTTCATTGCGGCATGTTTTGAGAAAGCCTTCCGTCCCCTATTTCACACCTTTATTGTCTTCAATTTCGAAGAATCCCTACTTAAACGATATCTACAGTATAAGATTCACACCCTCTCCAAATTTCAAGTTTCTATCCATAGCGGTTTCGGCTGGACGATGATGAGTCATTGATTCAGTCTGGCCCTCAACCTTCCTGGCAGATTAAAACTGTGTCGGACCAAGATTCGATCTCAGGACCTTTGCTTTCGCGGGCAAGTGCTCTACCAACTGAACTACCCAAGCACGACACACGACCCCTCCCCACAGCCTTAATCCCGCAAGTACCTCGTCTCCTACATTCCAAACTTCACAGAAGCTCTCCTGCGAACCTTGCAGAACTTGTGGAGCACTTGCCCGCGAAAGGCAAAGGTACCGAATTCGAGTCTCGGTCCGGCACACAGTTTTAATCTACCAGGAAGTTTCATAGCAGCACACCGCTGCAGAGTGAAAATCTCAGTTTGGCCCTATTTACCCCCCTTAGGGGTTGGTTTTCCAAAAACAGTGAAACACCTTTTTTCTTTCATTTCCAAACAAGACGCCACGTACCAGTTTTCATAGATTTACCTTCAAAAATGCTTTCACAATGAAATATTTGCATAAAACACTTCACCGCCTATTTCACCCAACCTGCCGCCCTTGCAGAACGAGTGGTGAAGTGGAAGAGTCTACATTAGTGGTAAAAGGCAGTTACTTGGTTGTGTTCATACTTAAGCGCAGCGTAAAAGTGCAAACGATGCCTTTAGTGCGCCGTTTTACCCAATACGTGGTTGTTTTAAAATTATCAGTGACCCCTCCCATCCCCCCCCCCCCCTCCTCCAATCCAACTCCACATTCGCCACAGGATCGAACTCCCTTATGTACAAGAGCTGGAAACGTCTGATTGCTTTACAAATCAGTCAATATGTTAAGCTAGTTGTTCACCCATCTCAATGTATATGACGTCATACGTCATATCACTTGAACTATGAGTCGTACAACGATATACTGTTGCGGGTCCGTGTAGTGGTATATAAGTGGATACTGCCTGCAAAATAAGTTGCGAATAGAGTCAGTAGTAGATAAATAATTAATTAAAATGTCGTAACTGATCATGGCTCAAAATACTAACACGAATTTTTACAGAAGAATGAAAAACCTGGTAGAAGACCACCTCAGGAAAGATCAGTTTCGATTTCGGAGAAATGTAGGTACACATGAGGCAATACTGACCCTATGACGTATTATAGAATATACACTCCTGGAAATTGAAATAAGAACACCGTGAATTCATTGTCCCAGGAAGGGGAAACTTTATTGACACATTCCTGGGGTCAGATACATCACATGATCACACTGACAGAACCACAGGCACATAGACACAGGCAACAGAGCATGCACAATGTCGGCACTAGTACAGTGTATATCCACCTTTCGCAGCAATGCAGGCTGCTATTCTCCCATGGAGACGATCGTAGAGATGCTGGATGTAGTCCTGTGGAACGGCTTGCCATGCCATTTCCACCTGGCGCCTCAGTTGGACCAGCGTTCGTGCTGGACGTGCAGACCGCGTGAGACGACGCTTCATCCAGTCCCAAACATGCTCAATGGGGGACAGATCCGGAGATCTTGCTGGGCAGGGTAGTTGACTTACACCTTCTAGAGCACGTTGGGTGGCACGGGATGCATGCGGACGTGCATTGTCCTGTTGGAACAGCAAGTTCCCTTGCCGGTCTAGGAATGGTAGAACGATGGGTTCGATGACGGTTTGGATGTACCGTGCACTATTCAGTGTCCCCTCGACGATCACCAGTGGTGTACGGCCAGTGTAGGAGATCGCTCCCCACACCATGATGCCGGGTGTTGGCCCTGTGTGCCTCGGTCGTATGCAGTCCTGATTGTGGCGCTCACCTGCACGGCGCCAAACACGCATACGACCATCATTGGCACCAAGGCAGAAGCGACTCTCATCGCTGAAGACGACACGTCTCCATTCGTCCCTCCATTCACGCCTGTCGCGACACCACTGGAGGCGGGCTGCACGATGTTGGGGCGTGAGCGGAAGACGGCCTAACGGTATGCGGGACCGTAGCCCAGCTTCATGGAGACGGTTGCGAATGGTCCTCGCCGATACCCCAGGAGCAACAGTGTCCCTAATTTGCTGGGAAGTGGCGGTGCGGTCCCCTACGGCAGTGCGTAGGATCCTACGGTCTTGGCGTGCATCCGTGCATCGCTGTGGTCCGGTCCCAGGTCGACGGGCACGTGCACCTTCCGCCGACCACTGGCGACAACATCGATGTACTGTGGAGACCTCACGCCCCACGTGTTGAGCAATTCGGCGGTACGTCCACCCGGCCTCCCGCATGCCCACTATACGCCCTCGCTCAAAGTCCGTCAACTGCACATACGGTTCACGTCCACGCTGTCGCGGCATGCTACCAGTGTTAAAGACTGCGATGGAGCTCCGTATGCCACGGCAAACTGGCTGACACTGACGGCGGCGGTGCACAAATGCTGCGCAGCTAGCGCCATTCGACGGCCAACACCGCGGTTCCTGGTGTATCCGCTGTGCCGTGCGTGTGATCATTGCTTGTACAGCCCTCTCACAGTGTCCGGAGCAAGTATGGTGGGTCTGACACACGGGTGTCAATGTGTTCTTTTTTCCATTTCCAGGAGTGTAGTTCAAGGAAAGACAAACCTACGTTTATAGCAACTATATACTTAGGGAAAGCTTTTGATAATGTCGACTGGAATATTCTCTTCGAAATTCTGAAATGGTTGGTTCAAATGGCTCTAAGCACTATGGGACTTAACATCTGAGGTCATCAGTCCCCTAGACCTAGAACTAATTAAACCTAACTAGCCTAAGGACATAACACACATCCATGCCGAAGAGAGGATTCGAACCTGCGACGGCTGCAGCAGCGCGGTTCCGGACTGAAGCGCCTAGAACCACTCGGCCACAGCGGCCGGCGGAAATTCTGAAAGTAGCAGGGATAAAATACAGTCAGTGGAGGGCTATTGACAACTTGTATAGAAACCAGACTGCAGTTATAATAGTTGAGGGGCATGAAAGGGAAGAGTGGTTGAGAAGGGAGTGAGACAAGATTGTAGCCTTTAGTATGTTCATACTTTTAGCAGGAGATCTGAGAGGACGGCCGTTTACTATCGTGACAAAAAACAAAAACACCTACAACCGTCCTTATGATTTTAATTTCTTTTGTACCGCATCAAAGGCAGCCTGAAGATGACGCAATGAAGCGTTGAAACTGGTAGCGACAAAATAAATTAAAATCATAAGAACGACTGTAGATGTTTTTATATTTTGTCACGAAGATAGTAGTCTGTCCCCTACGTTACTCAATCTGTACATTGAGCAAGCAGTAAATGAAACCAAAGAAAAATTTGGAGAAGGAGTTAAAGTCCAGGGAGAAGAGATAAAAACTTCAAGGCTTCCCGATGACATTGTAATTCTGTCAGAGACAGCAAATGGTTGGAAGATTAGTTGAACGGAATGGATAGTGTCTTGAAAGGAAGATATAAGATGAACATTAACGAAAATAAAAAAAGGATAATGAAATTTAGATGAGTGGAAAATGGAAATGCCGTATGGCTAGGGTCTCCCGTCGGGTAGACCGTTCGCCTGGTGGAAGTCTTTCGAGATGACGCCACTTTGTCGACTTACGTGTCGATGGGGATGAAATGATGATGATAAGGGCAACACAACACTCAGTCCTTGAGCGGAGCAAATCTCCGACCCAGCCGGGAATCGAACCCGGGCCGTTAGGTATGACATTCCGTCGCGCTAACCACTCAGCTACCACGGGCGGACATTTAGCTGAATTAAATGATGTGATACTGATGGAATTAGATTAGGAAAACGAGACTGAAAGTAGTGGATCAGTTTTGTTATCTAGACAGGAAGATACCTGATTATGGTCGAAGTAGAGAAGATATAAAACGTATACTGGCAATGGCAAAAAAACGTTAGTGAAGCAGAGAAATTTGCTAACATCGAATATAGACTTAAGTGTTAGGAAGTGTTTCCTGAAGTTATTTGTCTGGAGTGTAGCAAAGTATGGAAGTGAAACATGGATTATAAACAGTTTAAACAAGAAGAGAACAAAAGCTTTTGAAATGTGGTGCTACGGAAGGATGCTGACGATTAGATGGGTAGATCACGTAGCTAAAGAGGAGGTACCGAACAGAATTGGGGAGAAAAGAAATTTGTGGCATAATTTGACTAAAAGAAGGGATCGATTGATAGGACACTTTCTGGGACATCAAGGGATCACCAATTTAGTATTGGAAGGTAACTGTGGAGGCTAAAAATCGTAGAGGGAGACCAACAGATGAATACACTAAGCAGATTCAGAAAGATGTAGGTTGCAGTTGTTATTCGGAGATGAAGAATCTCGCATAGGGGAGAGTAGCATGGAGAGCTGCATCAAACCAGTCTTCGGACAGAAGACTGCAACAATAAAAAACCGGACCCTAAAGCTTTAATACGTGAGAAACTTTTTTTTTCTACTTTATGAAGGGCCATAGGGAGAATAAGTTTCACGTACGTTTGAAATTATGAGTTTGTTGGAAGTCTCAAAGTGCTCTCATTGTCAAACACAAGATGAATATAGTTTAGGTAATTTCGGCGGCTCAAGACGTATACACATTTTCCAACTCTCGTTCTTGAGAAATTATGCTGAACCTTTAACGTAAGATTATACCCACAGTACATGTTCAAAATGGTTCAAATGGCTCTGAGCACTATGGGACTCAACTGCTGTGGTCATAAGTCCCCTAGAACTTAGAACTACTTAAACCTAACTAACCTAAGGACATCACACACATCCATGCCCGAGGCAGGATTCGAACTTTTATGTCGTGTTGGAGCATCAAAGCATATCCACAGTACCACGGCGGAAGGAGCAGCATACGGAAAAGAAGGCCACGGTCTTAACACAGATTCTCCTATCGTCTAGTGAAGTGCAGTGTAAAGCCGTAATATTATCATTCCATCCACTATGCCATCGAATTGATGGCCACTGTCCAGGCTAATAAGATTTTGTCAGACGAATGTCCAAGGATACTTTAATAACGTAGTCCCAAATTCGAAATTCTGCTTTCATAACATTCCATTCAATGCATGGTGGCTATACAGTGCTGAGGGATAGCATACTTCATGGGTTTCAAAAGGCGAGAGGAGCGTTGGCATTCTACACCACGTCTCTCCATTGTATCTCTGGTCTGAACAATCGCATAAAACTGACAATAAATTCCAGTAGCAGGACCCCAATTTAACAACAAAAATTTGATTTTCAGCATTTCACATAGTTATAGACTGTGTTTAAATTGTTGTCGTAAGGATCTCAGTAAGAGGTGTGATCTTACGTAACAGGTCTGGCACAACTGAAGAATTAAACTAAAGCAGCGTAACTCAAAGCATGCGAATCACCCAGGCTACCCTCATTCAGTGTTTCAGAATCAGAGCGCTTTGCGAATTCCAACAGAGTTTTCTCATAATTTCGAACTACTCCGATACTTTTTTCTCGCCGAGAATTCCCTCTAAGTAAAGAAAGGGAAAAAAGGTGTATCAGTTATTACGTTTTCGCTATTGGGGGAGTAACATGCATGACGTTCTAATTTATTATTTCTTTCCTAATAACTGTATTCACAACCCGTTTTTCAGACACAATACAAGTATGCGACTGAACGTGCCTGCAGACTGGAATCATAGTACAAGGTAGTTTAGCAGATATGTCGTCATAAAATATTAGATGCGAGGAAAACTAGAATTCCATAAAATGGAGTGCATATTACCCAGATTATAGTGACGCATTGTTACATAACAAAAGCTCGATTATCAATTCGAAGTTCACAGCTTCTCTAAGCATACAAATCATATTCATGAAATAATTACTTTAACTTAAAACTATCAACTTACGAAGCGTGCAATGATTACCCATTCAAACAGTTCTGAACTTTCCTGTAAGTAAATAACACACCTCTGCGATTTCTAGTTATAAATACACGGTAACACAGCCCAGGCTTTTCTTATTAATCCGCTTCCCATGTTGTTTGAACTGAGAGTATAGAACCACTAATAACCAACCTGGCTTTCTTCTATGAGTTGAAACGTAACTTCTTCACAAATCATGTACCTTTAATCACTGTCCTCATAGGCTCAGCATGGGGAGTTCTTATCCCCTCCTAGAATGGAATGTAGACTTTTTATCATTTTCAGTATTCTCATGTATTTCTAGAAATGATTGTCACTGATTCTAGCGTTGCTGAATCACCGGAGTGTTTGGTTGTCACTGTGTTAAATGGAAATTATTCTGTTTTTCGTGCCGTAGATTTATTTTGCAATCTTGGGGCACGTGAAACTCTACGGAACATTGCCAAAATTAAACACCCGATATTATCCCTGTCGTTTCCTTGTACAGCCGTAACGAATTACAGCAGTACAAATAGGGTTGCCACGCCACTCGATATATCGGGAGCGTCACCGTCATGGACCTTCTTGTCCCGACATCCAGACAGGACCTAATTCTGTCCCAGTTTTACAAAATGCTGTTACCAGCTTGCCTTAAGTTCTGGAGTAACGCCATCTGTTGGCGCAACATGTAAACGCAGCCTCAATTAGTAAAAGTCATCACGTTTATTTTGGCAAGATCGTCTCACACATGTTGCTGCATGTTACGTGTCCTGTATCGACAGTGCAAGCACCTTCTATATCCAGCGCCACTGTTCGAGAAAATACCGTATTTTTCCAGTGGTATGTTGTGTCTAGACAAGACAGTCTAGACACAAGGGAGGTAACCGAAAGGGCACGCATCAACTCACGCCGTCTTGCGTTAAATCTGAAACAGGATACTTAGTGAATGCTATAAAGAAAAGAACGAAGCTTCGGTGTACTTAACTTTAATTCATCCTTGTGGTACATCTCTCTTGATAATACAAATGAGACTCTCTCCAGATATGGTTAATGGCGCCTTGCTAGGTCGTAGCCATGGACTTAGCTGAAGGCTATTCTAACTGTCTCTCGGCAATTGAGAGAAAGGCTTCGTACGTGTAGTCGCTAGCAATGTCGTCCGTACAACTGGGGCGAGTGCTAGTACGTCTCTCGAGACCTGCCGTGTGGTGGCGCTCGGTCTGATCACTGACAGTGGCGACACGCGGGTCCGACATGTACTAATGGACCGCGGCCGATTTAAACTACCACCTAGCAAGTGTGGTGTCTAGCGGTGACACCACATTCCTCCCCCGCAAATCGGCGAACGGTCGTGTTATAAGGCTTTCGCCCGCCGTGGGGAGGACCCCATGTTGACGCATACGATGAGGTGGGGAGCCTAACAACAGGCGAGGCTCTGCCACCCGCACCCGGCCATTCGGTCCGAGGAGAGCTAGGAAACGCCTGGAAACCTAGTCCAGGGTGCACGTCATCATGCGGTGTATGCGCCCGTAATGAAAAGGAGGGACCGAAGGGTCGACCTCCATTGCGTCGGGGTATCCGACGCGCGATGACGCCATGTGGTCCGGAGGTCCATGGCGGAGGACAGCTGGTCACGGGAAGCGATCGGCGGCGCGTGACCCAGGGAGGCGCTTGGTGGCTGCAGCGAAGCGTCCACTGCGGGCGGCGGCTGCGGCTGCGGCGGCGGCACGACGCCATGGGGCAAAATGGAAGGCATCGTAGGTAACACCTGGGGATGAGGCGAGCCAGTAGATGGGTCCCCAGGGTGCTGACCAGACGGCACCGTCGCTGAAAGCAGACGGGGAGCGGCAGAACCCAGGCGACGACAGAGGCGCAGCTGATTGAGATGCAGACGCACCTCACCAGAGGCCCCCAAAACCAAATACATCGCGCGGCCGAGGCAGCGAAGAATGCGCCCTGCGAGCCAACGCCATGAACCGCGACAGTTGCGATAGAAGACAACGTCGCCAGGAGCAAAAGCAGGAGTCTACCGCTGCACAGGAACCTGATGCGGCGGATGCAGCAAAGTCATCAAGGTTCGATGAGGACGACCGTGGAGCAACTCAGCCGGCGAGCGACCATCGCGGGGCTGAGAGCGATACGAAGACAAAAAGAGCAATAACGCGTCCTCCCGAGAATGCGACTCTTTCAACTTCAACATCTGTGACTTGAAGGTCCGGACCAATCGTTCAGCGGCACCGTTTGAGTGAGGCGAAAACGGCGCGGATGTCAGATGTTGAATACCATTTGCCTTGCAGAATGACTGAAATTCTGCGGACATCAATTGTGGGCCATTGTCGGAAACAAGAGTCTGTGGTAGACCTTCAATGTAAAAGATAGCGGACAACGCTTGGATTGTGGCAGATGACGTCGTGGAAGACATCCGGACAACAAATGGAAAAGTACTGAAGGAATCGACAACAATGAACCATCGAGCATTCCAGAATGGACCAGCAAAATCGATGTGTAAGCGTTGCCAAGGGGAAGTGGCTTTTGGCCATGCAAAGAATATCCGCGGCGGTGCGGATTGTTGTTCGGCACACGCCATGCAGGAAAAGCACATCTTCGTAATCGCAGCATCGATTCCGAACCAAGTACAGTGCTGACGAGCAAGTTGTTTCGTGCGCACGATACCCCAATGTCCTTGGTGGAGAAGCTTTAAGACAGAGGACTGTAACGATCGTGGGACCACGACTCGGGATTGATCATTATCAGAACGCAACAACAAAACACCACTTCGTACAAAAAGTCTCTCCTTGTGAGCAAAAAAACGGCGAACCAAAGGATCCTCGATCCGTGACTTTGACAAGGGCCATTGCGTAGCAACAAAACGCAAAACGGTAGCAAGGACAGGGTCAGCTGCTGTGGCTGTAGCTACACGACGAAAATCAATCGGAAACGATTCGACCACGTCATCGGTTTCCGCTTCAATGAACATGCAAGCAAGTTCGGAAGAATCGAATGCTGTATCCTCGGCAACAGGCAAACGGGACAACTGATCAGCGTTTCCGTGCTTAACAGTGGACCGATACACGATATCGTAGCGGTACTGCGAGAGGAAAATAGACCAGCGAATGAATTTCTGCGCTGTACGCGGAGGTACAGGCTTGTGCGGATGAAAAAGCGATGTCAAAGGTTTGTGGTCCGTGATGATGGTAAAGCGACAACCATACAAGAAATCGTGAAACTTTGTAACACCAAAGACGAGAGCCAAAGCCTCTTTCTCTATCTGGGAATAATTTCTTTGCGCCGACGACAGCAATTTGGACGCAAAGGCAATAGGGCGATCATGCGAACCATCTTTGTGCGCAAGCACAGCACCGATCCCGAAATCCGATGCATCTACCATCAGAAAAAGTGGTTTCTGTGGATCGAATGGCGTAAGGCAAGTATTAGAAAGCAATGCCGATTTCAACTGGCGAAAGGCGCGTTCGCAGTCCGTCGACCAGACGAACGGAACACCTTTACGGCGTAAGCGATGAAGCGGAGCTGAAATGGAAGAAGCGCGCGGCACAAATTTATGGTAATAGTTAATTTTGCCCAACACACTCTGTAGCTGCTTCACATTCTGTGGTGAAGCAAGTCCTGTATGGCACAGAGGTGCTCTGGACTCGGATGTATGCCTTGGGCATTGATTACATGTCCCAGATATGGTAAGCCACGAGCAAAAAACACACATTTGTCCTTCCTCAAGCGAAGACCATTTCGTCGCAACACCTGAAATAACGTTCGGAGATTTTGTAAATGTTCTGCGGCCGTCTTTCCGGAGATCACTATATCGTCCAGATAGTTTGCTGCAGTAGGGACCGACGCACAAACAGTTTGTAAATATTGCTGAAACAATGCAGGGGCGGATGCACACCCGAATGGCAGTCTGTTGAATCGGTACAATCCAAGATGCGTGTTAACCACCAATATGCACTGGGATTTTTCGTCCACCGGTATTTGCAAGTACGCATCTTCTAGGTCCAACATTGAAAAATATTTCCCCGGGCACAGTTTGTCAAAAAGATCTTCCGGCCGGGGCAAAGGAAAAGTAGCAGTCACTAGTTGTGGATTCACAGTTGCCTTGAAGTCCACACAAAGTCTCAATTTTCCGGAAGGTTTTTGCAACATTACTAAGGGTGAGGCCCAGAGAGAAGCCTGCACACGTTCAATGACACCTTGAGATTCTAAATCGTGTAAAGTTCTTGCGACCTCATCACGCAATGCGTGGGGAACATTGCGCGCTCTAAAAAATTTCGGTTGCGCGTTCACTTTTAGTTCCAAATGTGCTTCATAGTTCTTAGCGCAACCAAGGCCCGGTGCAAAAATGTCTGCAAATTCTTCACAGAGTCTAGAAACACTGGCTGAAGGCACAGTCTGGTTCACTGATAGGACCTGATTTACGATAGACAAGTTAAACAATTGAAATAAATCTAAACCAAACAAGTTCACTGCCGAAGGAGAACGAAGAACGTAAAAAGACACAAGTTTTGTTTGTCCCTTGTACGTTGCAAGATGGCTGCACTGTCCTAACACAGGGATATGCTGTCCGGAATAACTAGTGAGCTGAACATTTGCGGCACGCAACGGAGGTGCGCCCAGTTGTTTGTACGTGTCGTGATTGAGCAATGAAACTGCAGCTCCGGTATCGAGCTGGAACGGTATCTCTTGTCCGGCAAAGTCCAAATCTACAAAAAGGTTATTGTCCTGATGACGACAAGAGCGATTGTCTCGTGCAATTTGAACAGACACTGGTACAGAATCACGTGCGACGTGACGGGACTTCCGTCGACGTCGACGCACACTTTTTGTCGGACGAACACAGTCACTGTTAGAGAAAGTGGCAGAAAGTGGAAGTAACGACATGAATGTCCATGGGCGAAGGTTCACGAGCCTGTGTATCCGTGGTTCGATTCCGGCGCAAAGCAAAGGGCCTGGAATGGTTGTGAGAGTCCGATCAAAGCTTTTTCTGGCAAACACTTTGAACATGACCTTTCTTATTACAGTAAAAGCAAATAGCTTGGCGTGACGGGCAATTCTCACGCGAATGTCTAGTAGCACACCGCGGACATGATTTCACTGCATTTGCTTGCTTTCGCGGGACACGTGGCGGTGCGGACGTGCGCGAAGGCTGTTTACAGGTCCGTGCAGCGCGCCCGGCGGGCCGGTGAATGCGACACACAGCTGGCGAAGTTTCAAATGAGTCCTGAGCAAAGTCAAGTGTGTCTTGCCTATCCAATATGTCCAACACTTGTTGAAGGGAGGGATTGACTAGTTTCAAAATCTGTTCCCTTATGCGAACATCAGAAACGTTCTGTGCAATTGCATCACGCACCATAGTATTTGAATAAGGGAGTCCACATTCACATTCAAAAGCACAATCCCTAGTAAGGCCTTGCAATGTTGCAACCCACTCCCGATTAGTCTGACCGGCCGTACGTTTTGTTCGAAAGAACGTATACCTTTTTGCAACGACATTGACTGTTTCTTTGAAATAGGCATCTAAAGCAGACAAAATTTCTTCGTAGGACAGAGTTGCTACGTCGAGTCGGGGAAATAACTTCACTATCACACGGTAGGTGGACACACCTACACACGAAAGCAAAAACGGCTGCCGCTCATTACCTTGAATTCTGTAGGCGGCGAGATGAAATCCAAATTGTCGTGACCACTCCGTCCATGTTTCCTTGGCCGCCTCGTATGGCCTAAATTGAGGTGCAACAGCATGTTGTGGCTGCGGTAGCGATGAAGCGGCGGCGGCCGCATCGTGTTGCAGCGCACGTTGACCCTGGACTAGCTGTCCAAGGGCATCCAATAACGCCTGCGTCTGCTGATTCTGCAAGCGATAAAATTCGGACAGTACATCTGCACATAGTGGCGAAGCCATGACACAATTAATTTAAGCAAGTAAAAAGAACACGGTTACACTTGTCGCCACTTATGTTGTGTCTAGACAAGACAGTCTAGACACAAGGGAGGTAGCCGAAAGGGCACGCGTCAACTCATGCCGTCTTGCGTTAAGTCCGAAACAGGATACTTCATGAATGCTATAAAGGAAAGAACGGAGCTTCTCGTATACTTAACTTTAATTCATCCTTGTGGTACATCTCTCTTGATAATGCAAATGAGACTCTCTCCAGATATGGTTAATGGCGCCTTGTTAGGTCGTAGCCATGGACTTAGCTGAAGGCTATTCTAACTGTCTCTCGGCAATTGAGAGAAAGGCTTCGTACGTGTAGTCGCTAGCAATGTCGTCCGTACAACTGGGACGCGTGCAAGTACGTCTCTCTAGACCTGCCGTGTGGTGGCACTCGGTCTGATCACTGACAGTGGCGACACGCGGGTCCGACATGTACTAATGGACCGCGGCCGATTTAAGCTACCACCTAGCAAGTGTGGTGTCTGGCGGTGACACCACAAGAATAACGAGGTTCACTTTTTGTACTTGTAAAACATCCTGTTTCTCAGCTTTTGTTAATAAAGATGCAATACTAGTATCAATTTACTTTTATTTCAATCACTTGAAATTCACCCCCCTCACATAGGAATAGTTTGCAAGTCACCTGTAAAATCATTGTGATTAGCAAGGTAATTAATTAATGCATTAGGTCGGCGGTCTTTGTAAGGACAGAAGGATTTTGCGTCTTTTCATGTTACGGCTGGGTTGGTTTATGCGGATCCGGTACTGGCGTTGCTCTTGCGGTACCGCTAATAGCCTAATCTGGAATCTTCCCACTTAGAGCAAGAGAGAGGTCATGAATAAAATTTCCCTCGACGTGGTAAAAGTACGGTGCCTTATCCTGAATACGTGATAATGAGTATTAGGGTTATCGAGTTGGGAACATTTTTATAGACGCATACGACGAAAATGCTAAACCGAAAAAAAACCTTCCACATTTGGTTAGTCTATTACAAGATTTCTCATTATTTCACATATCATCGAGAAAGATTAGGCACCGCTTTTAACGTGTTGTCTGCTAAATTAAGGCTGGATGAGGGAAGTTTGTAGGAATGTACAGAAGGCAAACACGAAGGTGCTAGAACGACAGGAACAGGTGAACAGAGGCATAGACAAGCTGTCTTAGTACTGCGTGGGACAATGGGTAAGTTACAAATCCCTGTATACCAGACACTAATATAAAGAAATTTTTAACTAAGTACTATGGACCTTACTAGATTGTAGAAACGACGTCACTGGTCAATGTGAAGGTACAGTTTACACAAAAACGTCTGTTATACACGTGTGTCGTATGACGCCATTTAAAGGAATGTTAAAGGGGATACCGCACGTATCGACAACCAACCAGGAGAAGAAAGCTACAATAGGTAATAAGCAGGAACCTGGAATTGGTGAGACACATATGGTGCATGATGTGCCATATAGGTCGAGGTCACGTAAGTAAGCTAAATGACTGAGTTTTTGGGGATGTTTATGGTGAGTGTATAAGAGTGTACACCGATCAGCCAGGACATCATGACCAGTGACCTGCTATACTTATAAACTCATCCAGATGACAGTAGCATCACCTGTCGAGAAATGAGTGCTAGTCAGACACAGGCATGAGGAATGTAGTATCAGTGAGCTTGCTATCTGTGTGTTGGATGGAGAATGCGCGTCATCTACCCAGTTTGACTGAGGACAGATTGTGGTGGCCTGGAGGTTAGGCATAAGCAGTTCGGAAACTACACGACTTGGCAGGTGTTCGAGGAGAGCTACAACAGGTGGTGGAACCAAGGTGAGACCATGTGCAGACGTTGGTGAGCTGGGCGGCCGCCCCTCATTACAGATGTCGGACATCATAGGCTGCGCAGACAGGTAAAACAGGACAGGTGGCGAACTCTGGCGGAACTGACATAAGTTTTTAATGCAGGGCAGATTGCAAGCATGTCTGAACGCACAGTGCATTGAACACTCCTAACAATGGGCCTCTGCAGCGTTGACCCGTGATTGTGCCAACTACGACTGAAATGGCATTGCGACCATCAGCACTGGACGTTGGAGCAGTAGCAGAGAGTTACATGACCTGATGAATAGCGATAACTTCTTCATCATGCCGATGGAAGGGTGCGAATCCTCCATCTTCCAATAGAACACCTCCTTGACACCTGTACTGCAAGAGGAGACAAGCTCGCAGTGGCTCCATTGTGGTCTGGGTACCATTCACATCGGTATCCATGGGTCCAGTAGAGCTCGTAAAAGACACCATGATGCCGAAAAAGTATCGTACACTGGTCGCAGGCCACGTGCACCACTTCATGACGATCACGTTTCCTGATGGCAGTGGCATTTTTCAACAAAATGTGCCACATCACAGGGCCAGAAGTGTGATGGAATGGTTTGAGGAGCACAGTGGCGCCTTCCAATTGATGTGCTAGACCTAGGACGAAAAGTTAGAGTTACTGCAGGCCACTGTCCTATACCAAGGTCAGTCAGCCCTCATGTACCAAAGCTAAGGCACAAAGGCCAGAACTAGAAAATGCGAGCAGGTTTTGCAGGTTACTTAGTCATCCCATCTCTACCATGCAGAAATGACGTTGTACACGCCAAACAAGAAACCTGACAAAAAAACAACATATGTGACACAACCACACAGGCCAATCTCAAGAGTCACCAACCGACTCTCAACAATCTCAGCCACCTCAACATTCTCAGTCCGACTACCATCCAGGTACTCATTGTCAAACAAACTATTCTGAAGTTTGATGTGAACATTCAACCTAGAATTGTTATCATTAAAAATCTGGACCCCAAGGAAACTACTAAGTCTTTTCATGTCTTCACTGAAACAGTTCAACCTAGCGTAATTTGTGACTGACACTAATTTTAGAATGAACCACGTCAGACTCAGCACTTGCGAAACTGATTTTGAAATCAAACTAAAGAAAACAACTGGGATCACATACAGACTGGGAGCAACTATCAAGTCAATGAACTCACGCAGCAAATCGCAGCCTGAATGGAAACCACGTGGACCCTTCCTAAGTGGCCTCATTAGTAGTGTCGATCATGATATCACCAAACAGGAAGCCGAAGAGTAACTAAAGATGCGGGGATACTCATTCAAAAAAAGCAACCCGCATCTACTCACGACTCACCAAACGACCCAGCAAAAAATTACGTGCCATCTATGATTACAAGGAAACCTTAGAGAAACTGCTTTCATAGCATTTCAGGATGCACTGCGTACTACACAAGTTTCAACTATACAATCCATTCCATTCGCAATCCAAACAATTCAAAGAATGCAACAATTTTCAACAGACCTTCGAAAAATGTCGCAACGAATCCAAATGTGGGAAGTGGAGTGGATCTCAGCTGATATTCAGTGCAAATTTTATTCTAAAAACCTGACTGCAGCAATTGTAATGATACTCACCTCGCTAACTATCTAAATTGCTCAAAATGGCAGGACCAACCCATATCCACTGTGAACCGTGATTTATTTTCAAAGAATATTCTTAAAGATTTATTTATTTTACTAGCGATTCATCAAGAAATTTAACACATTTAATCACACTATGTAAGAATGTAAGTAGTTGCCAGGGAGTAACTGCTGAAATCATAACCAAATTCCTTTCAACAAATGGGAATTTTATTCACTTAAATAGTGCCTAAAAGCATTTTTATAAAAGAAACATATTTAAAATTATGATCAGAAAGCACCCTCTAAACATCAAAGTTACAATTTATTCATAGGCAGAAAGAAACAAGTTTTGACTGCATGTGTTTTCGGGCAGAGAACCTTGCCGCTCCCTTTTGACTCAGCCGTAGTTACGACCGCTCACAACAGACTCTGAAAGACTACACTGGTGCAAATCTGCAACACACCAGATTACTTTAAACTAAGAGTTTTAACAATTTACACAAGGACACAAACTATGCACCTCCTGTACGAGGGATGAAAATGGTACAAAACACTAACAATTAAAATATTAACCTTGCCACTGACGGTGCAACTTGATTTTAACTTCTAAGAAAAGTCTTACGGTGAAAGGTGGCGACATTATATACTAAAATGGTCATTTAAATAAAATGCCATGAAATGCAATCTTATATAAAATTCTACAAGGTTGGCCAGACAATAGTTAAGATGCTCCACCGTACACAGATACCGCCTGTCAAGATCATAGGCAATAATATCAAAATTTCCCAAGACCAAAACATATTTCAGGTATTAGGTCGTCACTCTCCAAGCAATAAATTCGTTAACACACCAAATCCGACACATATGACAGAGGCAGCTACTAACGTACCGTAGATTGATAGGGAGATTACCGAACAACCCGAACAGCAGGTTCCGCTAACCCGCCCCTATTCCACAAGGGAAAAACTGACCACCCAATTTATAAACAAACGGAAAAGAATGGTGGGACGACCCCAAAGCAAAACTGCTGGCGACCTCACCAAGAAAACTAATAGAATTTAACAAGAGTAAATCAAACAACATATCATCAATCACTTAACTTCTAATAAACTGCGATTTCTCGGGAAGACTTGGCGCAGCACCCCCAAATCGCTGTCCCGAACCGTCCGCTGCCAGCTGCTTCAACGGACGCGGGAAGGCGCGCCGATCTCCCGTCTCACGGCGTCGCAGCTCGCACCGGCCAGACTGATGTCGTGGGTTGACTCCTGTTGCTCCCGTGTCGACCGCGAAGCCACTACCCCTCGCTATACGCCGTGGCCCACTGGACTCACGTGGCGACCTCACATGCGCCGACGCTTAAGACGGACAAGTCATCTGGTGTCTTAATGCGCGACCGACCAACCCATTGATCCAACCGCCAATGACCATTGCCTGAGCAAACTCGAGCAGACTGGCGGCCTAACGTGCAGACTCAGATGCAGGAACTAAGCCCCGACCGGGTGACCACTCGCTGAGTTCTCTTACTGGCGGAGTGGAAAGACTCTCATCTTGCCGGTTTTAAGGGTTGATCCGAACGACAGACATACTAGCCCCCGAACAACAGACAGACACTAGCTGCCTAACAAACGCGGACGAGAGACATACTAACAAGCTGGGGACGAGAGACTAACCCAGACTGACCGACTGGCGAGCTCAAAGCGCCCCTTAAATGCACGTGAACAGGCAACCTTTCCCCTTTCCCACCAAAAGGAGACACCAAAGCTGCGATTGCCACAGCGGCGTCACCGCCAGAAACGGAGAGCGACTGCTTCACATTACGCGCTGCGGCGCGCTCTTCAAAACAACAATTTTTACCACGGCTCACACTGACAGAAGAGGTAACATCAAGTGCACTGAAGAACCACCTTACCCCACGCTGAATGCTTACAAACTGAAAAATTTCTGCGTGTGTTCGCGGCTGCACTACTCAACATTCTACCGGAACGTAGATCCCTCATTACTGAAACGATAAAAACAATTTGCAGAAAGTTTCTGCGAAAATACAACATCAGAAAAAGGTTTGCATCACCCCAGTTCCTAGAACTCCTGAAGATAGACGTTGACTGTGGATATTGTATCACACAGTCCTTTTGACTGTTCAGAAATGTCACTAAACTCGCCCAAAATGTAAACAATCATGCATGAGCAGCGCCTATTAGCCCAGTCATTCCACCAGGAAGGTGGTACACGGCTCTTGTTGTCTGTAGTTCAGCCAAGCCTAGACAGTCAATACAGCTGTTCGATTGCGTCCGCATTGTTACAAGAAGGACTCTCAACGTGTCCAGGCGTCTCGGAGACATTGGACATTAAGGAGATACAGAGAGACAGGAACCGTCGATGACATGCCTCGCTTAGGCCGCGCAGGGGCTACTACTGTAGTGGGTGACCGTTCCTTACGGATTATGGCTCGGAGGAACCCTGACGGCAACGCCACCATGTTGAATAACGTTTTTCGTGCAGCTACAGGACGTCGTGTTACGACTCAAACTGTGCGCTACTTCACTCCCGACGTCCATGGGGAGGACCCTCTTTGCAACCACGACACCATGCAGCGTCGTACAAATGGGCTCAGCAATATGCCGAGTGGATTGCTTAGGATTGGCATCACGTTCTCTTCACCGTTGAGTGCCGCATGTGCCTTCAATCAGACAATTGTCAGAGACGTGTTTGGAGGCACACTGTCCAGCGAGTACAGCAAGGTGGAGGTTCCCTGCTGTTTTGGGGTGGCATTATGTGCGGGCGACGTAGGCCGCTGGTCGTCATGGAAGGCCCCGTACCGGCTGTACGATACGTGAATGCCATCCTCCTACCGACAGTGCAACCATATCGGCAGGATATTGACGTGGCATTTGTCTTCATGGACGACAATTCGCAGCCCCATCGTGCCGAACTTGTGAATGACTTCCTTCAGGATAACGACGTCGCTCGACTAGAGAGGCCAACATGTTCTCCAGACATGAACCGTATTGAACATGACTGGGATAGATTGAAAAGGGCTTTTTAGGGACGATGTGACTCACTAAACACTCTGAGGAGTCTAAGCCGAATTGCGGTTGAGGTGTGGGACAATCTGTACCAACAGTGCCTTGATGAACTTGTGGTAGTATACCACGACGAATACAGGCATGCATCAGTTCAAGAGGTGGTGGTGGGTTTGAAGTTTAAAGAGACAAAACTGCATGGTCATTGGTCCCTTGTTCCATTAAAACGGAAAAACGTACCAGACACCACAGGAGTTCGAGAGGGACAAATAGAAAAAAAAAAAAACCACAAAGCTGAACACACCAGGGACAAGAGAAGACAAGAAGACCACAGACAAATAATAAACAGACAGAAGAGCTTAAAACAGTAAAGCAGATGACCCAGGCTGGCTGATCACGAGGATAAAAAATGATGAGCCAGCCACTCTGCAACACATTAAAATCTCTAAACCAAAAGGACTAGGATAGAAAGCACAGGGAGACAAAAAAAACAGGAAATAAAACTTAAACTGAAGAATAAAAACCAGCATCACGCATAAAATGTAAAACCAAGTTAGCTGTGGAGGCATCGTTGCCTAAAATAGAAGGAAGGGAGTCAGGGAGATTAAAATTCCGTCTTAGAGCGGTGAGATGTGGACAGTCCACCAAAAGGTGGGCCACTGTCAAACCTGAGCCGCAGTGACAACATGGTGGGGCCTCACGCCCGAGAAGATGGCCATGCGTCAGCCAAGTGTGGCTGATGCGAAGGTGGCAGAGGACCACAATGTCCCTATTAGAAACCCGCAGAGAAGACTTCCACTCATTTGTGCTCTCCTCGATGGCGCAGAATTTATTGGGCATAGTTAAGCTGCGCCATTTAGCACCCCAAATCCTGAGAACTTTGCAGCGTAACACCAATAGGAGGTGTCAACAAGTATGCCCCAGGGTCCATACAAAGATTACTGATCGACCAGATCATTTGAGGGCATAAACTGACTCCTGGATGGAAACTACCAGAGGATGGCGTGGGTAGCAGTGATCAATGGCCTGTAAACCACTCAGCGAATCACTGCATACCATGTAGGACACACCGGGACTGGAGCGAATATGCTCAAGGGCATGAGAGATGGCCACCAGCTTGGCAGTGAAGACACTGCAGCCATCCAGCAAGGAGCGCTTTTCGACATGGGCCGAGTGAGCATAGGCAAAACTGAAGCGACCATCAACCAGCGAGCCATCAGCATAGATGACTTGAGAACCCTGGTATTCGTCAAGGATGGATAAGAAGTGAATGCGGAATGCCTCAGGAGGAACAGAGTCCTTGCGAAAGGCTCAAATGGCTCTGAGCACTATGGGACACAACTGCTGAGGTCATTAGTCCCCTAGAACTTAGAACTAGTTAAACCTAACGAACCTAAGGACATCACAAACATCCATGCCCGAGGCAGGATTCGAACCTGCGACCGTAGCGGTCTTGCGGTTGCAGACTGCAGCGCCTTTAACCGCACGGCCACTTCGGCCGGCCCTTGCGAAAGCGTGATAGATCCAGCCGTACTTTCGGCCAAGGCATAAACCATGGAGGCATTAGTGTATGGACCCACATGAGACGCTGGAAAGCTAAGGACTCGAGTTCCAACAGTAGGGAACGAACACACACAGCGATCATTATCCCTGACTGGGGCCGCCATTCCGGGAGATGAAACACAGTGCTCGGATACTGAGGAGAGCTATGGACGTGCGCTACATAGTGGGCGAGCAGTTGGCGGCGCCTGATGTGCAATGGAGGGACTCCAGCCTCCGCTATGAGACTGGCCACTGGACTCGTTCGAAAAGCGGCCGTTCTAGACGGACCCCGCAGTGGTGGATCAAGCAGCTTTAAGGCCGAGGGGCTGATGAAACATACACTACACTCCCGTAGTCGAGTCGTGACTGAACTAGGGCTTTGTAGAGCCGCAGCAATGTAGAGTGATCTGCCCTCCAAGTGGTGTTGCTCAGGCAGCGGAGGGCGTTTAGATGCCGCCAGCACTTTCGCTTAAGCTGACGAATGTGGGGGAGCCATGTTAGTTGGGCGTCGAAAACCAGTCCTAAAAGGCGATACGTTTCGACTACCTGTAGTAGATGGCCATCAAGAAAAAGGACAGAGTCAGGGTGGACTGTTCATCGTCGACAGAACTGCAAAACGCAGGTCTTGTCGGCAGAGAAGTGAAACCCATGGTCGAGAGCCCATGACTGCGCTTTCTGAATGGCTCCCTGTAGTTGGCATTCAGCAACATCAATGGTTGAGGAACTGAAGTAAAGGTAGAAATCGTCAGAGTGTAAGGAGGGTGACATTGACGGCCCTACAGCTGCTGCTAGGCCATTTATAGCGACCAAAAACAGTGGAACGCTCAATACAGAGCCCTGTGGGACCCCATTCTCTTGGATATGGGAAGAGCTAAAGGAGCCTCCTACTTGAACACGGAAGGTACGGAGGGAGAGAAAGTTCCATATAAAAATCGAGAGCGAGCCACGGAGGCCCCACTCATGCAGCGTGGCAAGGATGTGGTGGCACCTGGTCGTGTCGTGCGCCTTCCGTAAATCAAAAAAGACGGCAACCAGATGTGTGCGTCTGGAAAATGCCGTGCGGACGGCAGACTCAAGACACACCAAATTATCTGTCGTTGAGTGACCTCAGCAGAAATACCCTGGGATGGAGCCAGAAGGCCCCGAGACTCCAGGAGCCAACACAACCTCTGGCTCACCATACATTCAAATAGTTTGCAGAGAACGTTGGTGAGGCTAATGTGGCAGTAGCTGTCCACCCGCAGTGGGTTCTTCCCAAGTTTCAAAATGGGGATTCCGATGCTTTCCTGCCATTGCAGTGGGGAACTCACCCTCAGTCCAGATACGGTTTTAAAGGTCTAGGAGGCGTTGCTGGCAGTCCACTGAGAGGTGTTTGAGTATCAGACTGTGGATGCGATCGGGCCCGGGAGCCGCATCAGGGCAAGCGGCTGAACACTTTGGAATTCCCAGTCACTGAACGGAACATTGTACAGTTCGGGGTGGCGCATGTGAAATGAAAGGCTCTGATGTTCCTACCACTCTTTCACGCAGCAGAAGGCCAGTGGGTAATTCGCAGAAGCGGAACTCTGCGCAAAAGCGGTTTGTAATTGTGACGTAGTCAGTACAGACTGCTCCAATCAGTGAAAGCGCAGGTACACTGACAGGGGTCCAATAGCCATAGAGGTGCCTAATCTTGGCCCAAACCTGCGATGGAGAGGTACAGAGGCCAATGGTGGAGATATATCTTTCCCACCACTACTGCTTGTGTTGGCGAATGATGCAGCGGGCCCACGCACGAAGCCATTTAAAGGGGATGAAGTGTTCCATTGAGGGATGCCGCCTGTGATGCTGGAGCATCCGCCTGCGATCTTTAATCGCCTCAACTACCTCTGGCGACCACCAAGGCATAGTCCTCTGCCAAGGGGACCCAGAAGAACAGGGAATGGCAGATTCTGCGGCAGTAACGATGCCGGTGGTGACCGAGTGAACCACCACATCAATGGCGTCATTAGAAAGAGGCTCAATAGTGACAATGAAAGAGAACAAGTCCCAGTCAGCATTATTCATAGCCCATCTGCAGGGGCGCCCAGATGAGCGACGCTGTGGCAGTGACAGAAAGATCAGAAAGTGGTCACTACCACACAATTCGTCATGCACACTCCATTGGACAGACGCTAAGAGGCTAGGGCTGCAGATCAAAAGGTCGATGGCTGAGTACATGCCATGCACTGCACTGAAATGTGTGAAGGCACCATCATTTAAAGGGGAAAGGTCGAGCTGTGCCAATACTTGCTCAACGATGCTGCCTTGACCTGTTGCCACTGATTCACCGCACGGAGGGTTATGGGCGTTGAAGTAGCCCAGTAACAGAAAAGGGGGCGGCAACTGGGCTATCAGCGCAGCCAGGCCATGCTGTGGGACATCACCATCCTGTGGAAGATACAGACTGCAGACGGCAATAGGCATCCACACCCGAACAGCAACCGCCTCTGAAGGCGTTTGTAGAGGAACAGACTCGCTGGGAAGGGAGTGGAGGACATAGATGCAGATGCCACCAGATACCCTTTCATAAGATGCACAGTTCCTATAATAACCCCGATAGCCATGGAGGGCAGGGGTTTGCATTGCCATAAACCAAGTTTCTTGAAGAGGAATTCAGAGGAAAGGGTAAAGGTTGAGAAGTTGTCAGAGCTCAGCAGATGGTGGAAGAAACCGCTGCAGTTCCACTGAAGGATGACATTGTCCATGGCCGAGAAAGGCGTGAAGGGACTGGGGAGGCAGATTACGCTACTGGGTCACCTGCTGCCACCGACTGAGCACCTGTGGGAGTGCTGTTCATTGTGTCTGAGGGACCGGCGAGATCTAGGTCCACAGCAGAAGCCAGAATCTCCACCTCATCCTCTTATGCATAGCTTGAAAGTTGCAGTGGGGTGGTTCCACAGCAAGTTTCTTGGCCTTAGAGGTCTTCCCCTTGGACTTCTATCGCTGATCCTTGAGTTTCACTGGCTGGGCGGGCTTCACCGATTCAGTCTCCAGGACGGAGGTGGATCACAAAGCCCTACAACCAGCTGCTTGTGGGCGTTTATGCCACTGTCGGGCGTCATCCTTCCTGCTTGTGGAAACCTGGGAAGGGAGGGACCCAAGGGACCCCATGCAAGCGAGAGGAGCTGAAGAAGTTGGACGCTTCTCTGGCTTAGTAGCAGGGACGGACATCCCAGATGGGTGGGGTGGGGTGGGGGGTATCGCTCCTGAGATAGGTGGCTCAGGAGCAACATGGTGGGTAATGCCCCCCGCCCATGGGCAAGGGAGCATGTGAAGTTGTACAGCTCGGCGATCCGGCTGGAATTCTCTGGATTGATTGGGCTAGCACGATTGTTGTAGCAGCGGCATATGAAGAAGTCATTCGCACAGGATGTAGTGAGTCATGTTTCCTCTTAGCCTCAGTATAGGTCAGTTGGTCCAGGGTCTTATATTCCATGATTTTTCGCTCTTTCTGTAAGATCCTCCAGTCTGGCGAGCAAGGTGAATGATGCTCTCTGCAGTTGACACAGATGGAGGTGGGGCACATGGAGTATTGGGATGTGATTGGCGTCCGCAGTCCCGACATGTGAGGCTGGAAGTACAACGGGAAGTCATATGGCCGAACTTCCAGCACTTAATGCATCGCATCAGGGGAGGGATATAGGGCTTGACATCACAGCGATACACCATCACCTTGACCTTCTCCGGTTATTTATCACCCTCGAAGGCCAAGATGGAGGCACTGGTAGAAATCTGATTATCCTTTGGACCCCGATGAATGCGCCAGACGAAATGAACACCTCAACGCTCTAAATTGACGTGCAGCTCGTCATCAGACTGCAAAAGAAGGTCCCTATGGAATATAATACCCTGGACCATATTTTAACTCTTATGGGGCGTGATGGTAACGGAAACATCCCCCAACTTGTCACAAGCAAGAGGATGCCGTTTTTATCAATACTGAGCCAGAGCGCATTTTGGACAAGCCCTCTACCTCCCCAAACTTGTCCTGTAATTGCTCTACGAAGAACTGAGGCTTTGTGGACATGAAAGACTCCGCATCAGCTCTCGTACAAACTAGGAACCGAGGCGAATAACTGTCACTGCCATCCTGAGACTTACGCTCGTGCCACAGTGTGGCCAGGGAGGGGAACGTTTTGGGATCGTATTTCTGAGCGTTAAATTGAGCCTGAGAACACTTAGAGACTGCTGGCGGCTGGCCACCAGCGAGAGATGATGTACCTAGTCCGCAGCTCGTAGTCGTGCGGTAGCGTTCTCGCTTCCCGCGCCCGGGTTCCCGGGTTCGATCCGCGGCGGGGTCAGGGATTTTCTCTGCCTCGTGATGACTGGGTGTTGTGTGATGTCCTTCGGTTAGTTAGGTTTAAGTAGTTCTAAGTTCTAGGGGACTGATGACCATAGATGTTAAGTCCCACAGTGCTCAGAGCCATTTGAACCATTTTTTAGATGATGTACCACGCTTCATTGCGGGTCATCCGCCCTGATGCCACTCACTCCAACCAAGGGCCCTCCCCATGGGCGCCACCCAGCCTCAGCAAGGACCACCTGGCAGGATGGCCATTGCCGAGAGCCCCAATGCCCCATGGAGATAGGCATCTACTCGTTGGCGTACGTGGGTAGTTAACGGCGCTGGCGTCAGCAGAGCGATCCCTGAGTTGTCAGAGGGCTACAACCAACGGGATACATGGTGGCCCCACCACAAAGGACTGGCTACCGTACTGGATATTAGGTGCAAGAAAGTCCATAGTCGTCGTCTCCGCAAAAAGCAACACTGCACAGTGCATTGTGGAAATCGCGCCCAAGAAGGTATCCCAGCCCAAGAGATGGAGAATGAGCGGGACAGCAATGAGACGACGAGAAAGCTGGCGAAAGGTGTCAATGCACGATGGACACAATGTACCACGTAAGGCGCCCTTCCCCAATTGGTTCGCTCTTCGGAAGAATTTGTAAATATGGTTGTCAAACCCGATAGGGGACCATCACAAACAGGCCGAAACGTTTGAGGCTCCTTTGAGTCGCCTCTTACGACAGGCAGGAATAGCATGGGCCTAATCTAACCCCTGAACCCGCAAGGGGTTCAGTTCAAGAGGTCGTGCTAGTCGGTATTAGAGGTACCCGTGTGTACAGCAATCTGGACCACCACCTCTGAAGGTCACGCTGTATGGTGGTACAACATGCAATATGTGGTTTTAATGAGCAGTAAAAAGGGCGGAAATGATGTTTATAAGGATCTCTATTCCAATTTTCTGTGTAGGTTCCGGAACTCTCGGAACCGAGGTGATGCAAAACTTTTTTTGATGTGTGTATGTGAAAATTATGCAGGTGTGGAGCAACATACACATCTACATCTGCAACACGTCAGACTCATCTGCCCAAGTCTAACCTATTGCTACACTCTAAAAATTTGGTAATCTTTTCACATTCACTTTCAGAAAAGACAGCGATATTATATGCTTTGTTCACGAGAATGGTTTCTGTGTTAAAGATGAGCTTCTAGAAAAATTAATTCTGGAATGAAACATTACATTTATTGGAATTACTGAACCAAATGCATCACCAAAGACATAAGTCTTCCCGATTACATATGCCACGGGTCACACAATCCCAAAACAGGCAGAGGAAGATGTACACAAGGAAGAGCCACCTTCTTTCATACAAAAGAACTGGCTGTTATAAGACGTCATTTACCGGAAAACATGAAGACACAACTAGCTATTGTCGTAAAAAGTAGGAAAACATAGGCAACCAATCTTCCTCGAAACCGTATATATGTACCTTCCACTAGGGATCTACCAATATATCTCTGATTACATTTCTATACTTGGCCCAGAAATCATCACAGGAGAGCTTAATACTAGATCCACTGTTTCTGACGAAGGAACCAACAACAAAAACTGCGATTTCCCCACTGCACCTCTAAACAACAGTGTAATCCACTTCGATAATAGTTCAACTGCTTTCGTCAATTACGCTGGAACCTCCATAGTAGATCACATTATTTGCACAAGGCAAATGGCTAGTCACTGTAATGACGTTGAAATAGGTGATAGCATTACCAGATACCACCTCCTCATGATAAAAAAAAGACATCAATTATCCACGTCAAAAATGACAACCACAACTGGAAAACTATCATCGACTCCAAAAACCTTAATACAGAAAACACTAGAACAAAATTTTTAAGCAAGAAATCCAAGACGACAGCAATTAAACTCTTGTCAGCTGTAACCAGCTTTTATTAATAAGGCACCAAAGAAAACCATCAAAGAACGTGAGGACAGGCTGAGGGGTGGCACGCCACTCTCACACTTTAACAACACTGTCAGTCAGATTGACGTTCATGTTTTAGGTCATGACCTCTGTGTTCCCCAGTACTACATTTTCTATGTGTGGTTTATGTCTTTTTTTACTCGGGTATATTGTGGGCACAGTGTTCTTATCATTGCATGTGTAACCTGAAGAGAACTTGTACCCAAGCAGCCACAGTGGAGGTGACGGAGAACAGCGGAGAGGTGAATTTAGGACCAGAATGCTGAGTGCAGTGACCTGTTTTTGTGAGTGATTTTGGGAAGCAGCGCCAGTGAGTCGTACTTGCAGAGAGATTTCTGACCGAAGCCCTCTCCTCCTCCTACTTAGGACCAGACTGAAGGGCGCCGGTTCATAAAACATTTGTCTTCGGTCAAGTGACGGCGACCAGCTGGCAGAAAGTGGGTGGAGGAAGCCATGTAAGAAAGACTGCTGTATACTGAGCTATTGTGTAAACAGTGTGAAGGTCATAAAGGTCTGTGCATTCTCATGTTAGATCCTGGGACGATACGGACAGAACAGCTGGTGTACCTGTCTACAGGAGGAAAGACTGTAGGTCCCCCTGACGCCAGGAGCTCGCCATGTTCATTTAGCCAGCGCCAGAAACATATTTGATGGGCACGGCTATTTGGGAAGCTTAACACCATTCTTTCAGAAATTGGAAAGGGTTAGCGTGGAAAGATTAGATCTCCCCTGAAATGAGGGATATGACCTCGTGTAGGCAGATGCTTTTTCGCCAAAACATGGCCATTCTTACCCTGATAACGACACCTCCCTAGTCTGAAATCATCTTCTTTCGGACAAGGGAAATTTTGAGTTGCTGATTGGCTCCCCTCGTCATGTGCAAAATGGAGGCTTGCTCAGCAAGCGCGGGAACACCCTAGCTGTGTGTGGATTGCTTACCAGGCCAATAGGACAGTCAAGAGGGAAGATTCAATGAGCAGTGGATAGTTCGCTTGGTTTCTGCAATGTGAGGCGGTTTGGTTTTTGCTAATTCGGCTCCCGTACCGGGGCTTCGCGGAAATTGGGTGTGATTCTTTGCCTTCGTCGTCGTCCGATCTTTTCCTAGTGGAGAACTTCGGGCCTTTCCCTAGTGGGTGAGACCTGTTGTCTGTATCTTGTGGTGGACTAAGAGCCAGTGGCAGTTTCCAGCTGTACTGACAGTGGAACTGCATATCACATTCGCGTTTCTGCCTGGGAACGGAAGGAAATAATTCTATTTCGCGTTAACATTAATAAAAAAGGATTTTACACTGGATTACACATTGAACTGTCTAAGATAATAGAAAATAAATATGTATCCAGTCAAATGATAGTTCCTGATTTAAGTTGTCAATACTAGTAGACCCTGTAAAGGAGGATGCACATCATGCATCTAAATATATCCTACATGTAGATAAGTTAAACTTTGCCAGCATACTATTCCGTGGAGAGCTCAAACATGTTCCAAGAACAGACTGAAGACCCGTCTACAATTGTGTACTGCATCCAGTATTCAGATACTGTAGGAGGTAAGAGAGAAAATAAAGAGTTCGGAGTATATATTACAAAACACCTTGGCGAGAAACTTGTTAATCTGTTAATGTTGATAAAACTGATAAAAGTCATTTCTACAGGTATAATATAAAAAAATTGTTCAGGTGAGCATAGACTAGCATAACTTCTTCTCATCATTATATGCTAATATTTGAACGTTGTGTGTGTTGTTTTTATTTCGAGGGAAAGACAGATCCATATGTATTTGAGAAAAAATTTTCTGTGATGAATGTAAAATTTTAGATTTTGAATTGAGTTCACTACGTCCTTTAGAAAGAACTTATTTTATTGCTCATTGACTGGTTTGAAGAAAGCATTGCGTTTATTACCACTTGAGAGAACGCTTTCTAACTGTTTTCTTCCGAGCTACGCGCCTGACTTACAACGGAATGACAAAAGGCATGCGACAGCGACATGCGCACGTACAGATGGCGGCAGTATCACGTACATAGGGTATAAAAGGGCAGTGCAGCAGCCGAGCTGTCATTTTCACACAGGTGATCAACGTGGAACGGCTTCTGTCGTGATTATGGCCGCTCGTCGGCAATTAACAGGCTCTGGGCGCGGACTGGTAATTGCAGCAAGACGTATCGGACGTTCCACTTCGGAAATCGTTAGGGAATTCAATATTCCGAGATCCAAAGTGAGAAGAGTGTGCCGAGAACACCAACTTTCAGGCATTACGTATGGCCGACGGCGTTCGCCTGACGACTGAGGGCAAGCGGCGTTCGTGTACGGTCGCCAGTAGTAACAGGCACACGACAGTGCCTGGAATAACCGCAGAAAAAATGTGGGACTTACGACGAACTTGTTCGTTAGGACAGTGAGGTGAAATTTGGTGTTAATGGGCTGTGGCAGCAGGCGAACGACGCGAGTGCCTATGCTAACAGTACGACATCGCCTGCAGTCTCCCGGGGCCCCTAACCATATCGGCTGGACGCTAGGCGACTGAGAAACTGGCGAGACGAGTCCCCATTTCAGTTGGTAAGAGGTGCTGGTAGATTCCGAGTGTAGCGCAAGGGCCACGAACCAATGGATAATATTTGTCAACAAGATATTGTCCGAGCTGTTGGTGGCTTCATAACAATGTGGGCTGTGTTTATGTCAAATGAACTTGGTCCTCTGGTCCAACTGAACCGATCTGTGCCCGTAAATAGTTATGTTAGGGTACTTGGAGACCATTTGCAACCATTCATGGCTGTTCCCGAACAACGATGGACCTTTCATGGATGACAATGCGTTATGTCACTCGCCAACAGTTGTTCGTGACTTGTTCGAAGAACATTCTGGACATTTGGAGTCAATGATTGGACCATTGAGAGGTGAATTCCGTTTGACATTTACTGGACATCATCGAGAGGTATATTCGTGTACAAATTCCAGTACAGTTTCTCATTTATGGACGACTATAGAGGCAGCGTGGCTCAATGTCTCTGCAGGGGACTTCTAACGACTAGCTGAGTACATGCCACTTAGAGTTGCTGGACTAAGCCGCGGAAAAGAACATCCCACACGGCATCAGGAGGTATTCCATGGCTTCTGTCACCTGAGTGTGAGTAGCGAGACTAACATTTCACCGGAATCAGAGAGACAGACAGGAGGACCAAACACGGAGACTGTGAGTTCGGAAACAGTCGTATTGATGTTGGATATAACCAAACTGGATGTAACGTAATATATATATGTATATAATTTCAAATTTCCTGCCAAATGTTTTTTATTTTCCAACACCTGCCAAGTTGGAAATAAGTTTCCCTCCAAAAGCTACTGCAGCGCCACAACTGTAATGCCATCTAGTGGCAGAAGCTAGAACCATGGTCCGGAGCATACATAGCTTTACTCATTATAGACACTCAGGATTGCCTTTTTCGAATGTTACGCAGGGAGTGCTACGTGAAACTAGGCACAATTGCAGCATGACTGAACCTCATAAAATCGGACAAAATTTCCTATCATTAACATTATCGGCGTTACAGATTTTCCAAATACATTACTGTCACTTGTCTAGTATTTCACATTAGTTAATGTAACTACTATGTTGTTACATACACCGATTTCATAGTACATGCCACAGCAGCTTGTCACTAACATATATGATTTGTCTTACTATAGGTGCCAGTGGTAGTCAGCATACAGATTCGGCTATTGTGCAATTGTCATCTGTAATCTGTTTTATATCTAAAGACAATGATCGATATGATTGTATCACTGGTTATATAATTGCATTCCTTAATCGTATCATCTGTTTTTATTTCAACACTTACCATTCACAAGCAAGTTGGTTAAGTTTTGAAAGCAATTTTTCTGTTTTAGATCGAATGGTTCGTTCAAAATAATGTCATGATGTTTTCGCAGATATGTGAAACTTTGCATAGCTTGTAAAGTTTTTAGCATGAAACTGTTTCGTTGGTAGGTGGGATTGACGTGCTTTCTATTATTCCAATCAAACTGTGTTTTTATTGTTTTAGGTGTGACCAAAATGAAGACAGTTTCACTAAAGTGAGATTGAGATGTGCTGTAAATATTGTTTTGGAAGTTCTTTCTGTCTGTAAGAATGCATATGTTCTTACAGCTACCACAGTTACTGTACAAACTTTAATGTACAAACACCTGTATGGTGAATTGTATAGGACTGAGACAGGGAATGACAGATTGGCGATAGTACTTTCTTGTGTGTTCTGAAGCTGATTCTCAAGTTTAATTTTTCTGAAGTGCAATTTGGTCTAATGTTTTAATACAATATGTAACATAATTGTACAATTTTGGAAAAAACTAATAACAGTAAATGCCGTGTTACTGAAATCCAACAAAGATAGTATGGTAATAATCATGTCCAATTCATTGTATAGAAAAGTTACCCAGAGGTTTTTCAACATAAATAACATTTCTCAATTGGAAAACATAGAACATTAATTCCAGTCAATAATTAAAAATCTCTAATTAAAAGTGAACTTTTATTTGATGAAAGAGGAAGAACATATTGCTCTATGATGATCCCATCTGCACCTAAACTGTGGTCCCATCCCAGTAATTCATAAAGAGGGAAACAATATCAAACCAACAGTAAACTGTGTTATTAAATATGCATTCATAAAGTAAATTATGTTGTTATTCAGTCTCACACAGAACTACATATAGTGACACAGTGAAGAATTTCAATGATTTGATTCCACATACTGCCCATACCTACATCTGAGACAATGTAAAAGTTATTTCCTTAGATTTAACCAACATGTACAAAAATAAACCACTACATAAAACCATTAAAGTTATCGAGCATATTTTACAAACACAAACATGATCTTAGTAGATTTACTAAATTTAAGTCTGTGCTATGACGATTTCTAGTACAATAACCAATTACATCTACTAGAACACAGTAAATCAATGGGAGATTACCTTGCTTATGCTATATTGAGAACATTTTTTTATAACAACCTGAAATAGTATATCAGTTTTCATGGCCACTGTTAATACGTATATGACGAACTAATTTTGTTTGGTGGGTCAGAAAAAGGACTATCCTTATTCTGCTGACAGTACTCATCCTTATAATAGATATTTATTTTCTAGATCCCTAAATAAAAGAAGTGGACCGGTATACACATTCAAAATAATCCAAAAAAAAGGCAACCACAGAGAGTATAATCCAGAGCTGCACTTGATACCCAAAAATTACCGCAGTTTTACTGTATATTTCAAAATATTGATTAATTAAGGAAATCAAAACGTCACAACTAAAAACAGTAAACATAAGAAAACAACAGTGGTTAGATACAACTTCAGTCGACAAAATTTGCACTCAGTAAACATACGACAGTAAAAAGGAATTAAAAGACAGCGTGATGCAAACAAGGAAATGTTGTAGCAAAAAAAGTTCATTTGGCTGTCATAATGTAATGTGAATAATTTGAATCAAAATCAAACCTGCATTGCACAAAACTCACTGGAGACTGAGGTTGACACCACATAAGAAAATAGGTTCACGAATTTGTCGTTTCTTAAGACAATCTTGAAAATTTACCCTTTATGGGATTTATAAGTTAAAATGCTAATATGTACATGGGGCAGTTGGGAGGGAACTTCAAACAAATATTGAGACATTATGTGAATCTCACTGGCTTGAAAATGTCTTCACGTATCTCACACCTAAAACAACAAATAAATAAACTAATTCCTGTAGATCTGATCCACCACCGCAAAAGTTGTCTCCAAACATTTTCGAGGAAATGGAAAAAAATTCAGATATGGCAAAATATCCTAACATTATTTTGAACCAACACAATGACCTAAACAGTAAAAAAATTCATCGTTTATTTCACATATGTTCTTGTAAATATTTAGTGCTGAAATACATTCCATTGTTTAGATATTACATTAACATAGATAATACAGTTTAGAAAAGAAATCATGTGCTCTATGAGACAAACAACTCAGATTCCATAAAGAAGTATTGTGTACACTGACCATAGGCTATACTGGAGAGGCACACAGTTACCAATTGAAATCCCATTAGATTTTATTATTCTCGTGAGTTTGTTCGATGGGAATTCAAATGCACTGAAGACTGCTACAGCGGAAATCTAGATATACAAGAGTAATAAAAGCTAGTGAGTTTGTGACTAATTCCTTTCTGTCTTCCTTCCTTATAAACAATTCAGTCATTACCTTGAGATATGTAGAACATAGCCAGTGACTATTATACAATATTGAAAAATATAGCTGTCTACCAATGGCATTTTATTAGTTAATTAAATATATGTTTCTCACAAATGTCTTTGGCATGCGCTAAGAAAACAGTATACAAAAGGCAGATGTATTACAAGAAAAACTGGGAATTGGATATTTTGAAACACTTTCCACAAGAGGAAAATGTCTCTTGAAAGATCTTTGTATTCTGTTGTGGCGATTTTGTGATACCACAGACGATGGGCATCCACGTCCGGTAATACTCTGGACCAAAATAAATGAAATAATCTCTATTGGGCAGTTTACGTAAGCAGTCCCTGGAGGAATGGTCAATATTCTGGTAGCGATGTGAAAGGAACGATTATTTGAAGCAAAATTGTGTTCTAAATGTGGATTCTCAAAAGCGTACCTTAAAAGCTATGAGCACTTCTTCATCTTAGATACAGTGAAACTAATCCCTTGTACAGGAAGTTCTTTGCTTTCCGAATCTTTGGACGAGATTGTACGGATCAAAACAAGGATAAAGTGTCTAGTAAACATGGGCTCTAAAATGTGTACCTAAAGAAATACGAGCACTTGTACCGTAGAAGAGAAGTGTTTCACAGTGACAAATGTGAACGAGTGTTTACAGCTCTTAAAGTAAGCATTTTAGAGCACAAGTTTAGCATAAATGTTTGCTTTGATGTTCGTTCCTGTCATATCTCTTAGTATTGATCATTCCTCTTGGGATATCCTGTTTACATATATGAACATATTTTCAGAGTTTACATGTCACAGAATGCTAAGTTTACAGGACATAAGATGGGTATTGGTAATCTAATTTGTATCAGACAGATTCCTTGGGAGAAAGGTGTGGCAAATAGCAATATTTTTGTTTTTCAGCGTAATATACTATATACATGAATACAGATCTACAACATCTTAATGAATATATAGTTATTGAAATTAGTATCTATGCTATTACAATTAAAAAGTCACAGACGGTGATTATATGGCAGGCACTGTAACATGGATGACAAGGTAACCAAGAACAGCCCTTCATTTACTTTTCTCATGACGTCATGTGTCTGTAAACTTAGAACGTTTGTGACTTGAAACTCATTAAATTCAGCGCCATGTTGGTCAGTATTATTGTGTAGTAGTCCTCTCCAGCAGTACAGTGTATATGGGGTCACGAGGCATATGGGTCGAATCAAGCTTAGGGTCGTTGGAATAATATGTGAGAGATATGATATTCTGGAAGTGTATTTGACTCTTACTCTATATACAAAATAATTAGAATGGTCAATCAAATGAAAACGAGAAAGAAGGAAAAAAGCGAATAAAATTTTTATTATTTTGATAGCAAGTGCCATAACTACTAATACATTTATCTCACTGTGAGACAAGACAGTCAATGCATTCGTTGAAAAATGTTAGGGATTCCCTGGAACCAGAAATGTACCCAAGTCTGCAACTCTTTGCCTCAACCAAACCGACACTCACGAATGCGGAATTCGCATGGTGAGATTTTAGGATTATGTGGGAGGTGTGTCAGGTTTTCCCAGCGAAACTTCCGCAGTGCAGTCGAAACAATCCATATGTGATAATTTATCGCTAATTGGAGTTACCTTAGTTTCCATTATTTTCGTTGTGTAGAGAGGCGACAACGCATCTGTATGGGTGACTTCCTGTTCTGATTTAAATGGTTATACTTTCGTTGTTGTATAATTACGATTATGGCAGGGTTACTGATAATGTGTGCGGTTACTACTTCGTTCACTTAGCGATTTGTGGCCACATATATAAAGAAAAACATATGCATCGCGTAGGTGCTATCTCATGACCGACTGTCCTCTTTTATGAGAATTTATATTAAATCGCTACGTAATGCAATTTTCATGTTTACTGTAACTGAAGAACCGTTTTCTTTCATCGTATGTACCGAAGATTTCTGTAGTGCTAGCCGTCGTTAAAATGACGCATAGAAGCGAATTCTTAAGATCTGTAGCACGCTACAACGCCATCTGTAAATTTTACGGACTTGCCATTCACAGCGGTCACTGAGAGGTGTGAACTACGGAGGACACGTGCTGGTACACTGTACCCAAGGGCTATTCCCTTCACACAAAGGGATCATCAACGCTTGTGTGGTACTGGGTGCAAACTTTGAATGTGAGAAACAAGGATTCCTTAAACTTTGTGTGGCTGGTCGTCTCTGTGGTGGCGACCCACATCACCACGGTTCCGGCGGTCGCTGTAGACTTGTTTAGAAACACCCACAAATACCAGGGGATCCTCAGTCTGTTGTCTTATAGTGTCAGCGGTGTCTTGGAGTCTCATCGTTCCTTCAGTGGGGCAGTAAGGATCTCCAGCGTGGCAGTTTATGTCATGTCTCTTGCTCTGATTATAGCTTTCGTTACTTTGGAATATCTTAGGAGCAGCTTCAACTGGCTCTTTATCCTCTTATTCACACATTGTAGCAACAGCTGTTTCCAGGTACGTGGGACGTGTTTTTCTGGTGAGGGTCGACTTACGGCAACTCAACCAGTGCCTCGCAGCTTCGGAACAAATGAGATGCCAGCGGCAACCACTTACAGATCACTATCGGAAACTGAGGAGAGGCTACTCCGCACTGTGCCGCCTGTCCCAGGAGGTCCTTTCGGCACATGAGACATTCTTAGTTTCTTGCACGGAGACAGTATTATGCAGTATTTCCTGGAACACCGTTGCGATAATGTTATTACAGCGGTATAGATGGCCGGAGGTGATACATATTTTGCTTCTATCGTTACAGTCGCCACAGGTGTTAATGTTAACAGCTGCCTCGTACGCACTGCTCGGGGAGGGGGCGCACACAGCTCCTGTCCTGAGTCCGCTCCTTCTGGGTTCGAATCTCAGCAGCGCAGAAGCGGTGGAGTTGCGTCGCTTCTGGCGTCTGGCACGCAGCCAGAGTCGCGCTCATCAGCTGTACGGCGTCACTCGGTTGGATCTGTGGATTTTGGTGACGTCCTTGTCGTTCATCACAACCTGTATTGTCATACTGTCGACTTTCTGGGCAGTATTCTGAAGAATCACTAGTTCTAAGAATTAATAACAGTATTATAGGTTACAACGGGGTGCTGCACCGACACGCAAAACAGTGTTGCTGTGAGTACGAGTTTGTACAATATATCACCTGTATTATTAATTTGTAGCTGAAGCATGGGTCACTGTTTCATTTTATTTATTTATTTTATACGTCTAGTTCCATAGGAACAAACTGAGGAGCCAATGTCCATGATCATGGAACTTTTCAGTAGATGAAATTATAGAAGAAAAGTAAGAACAGGTAAAAAAATTTTTTGTCAAACCTAAAACGACGACATCCTATAAGTGCATATAAACGAAATCCTCAATGTAACACAGGAATTAGCTTAATTTTTCAAGGAATACCTCGACAGAATAAAAGGAGTGACCGATGAGGAAACTGTTCAGTTTGGGTGTGGAAACGCTTGGATTACTGATAATATATGAATTCTTGTGGTAGCTTATTGAAAATTGATACTGTAGAATATTGCATGCCTTTCTACATAGGAGTCAATGAGGTACGATCCAAATGAAGATTGGCTTTCTGTCTAGTGTTAACTGACTGAAAGCTGCTAATTCTTTGGACTAAGCTGATATTGTTAACAAGAAACGACGTTACAGAATATTCAGGGTATTCCATAATAGGGAATATCTTTGGATGGAGATGAGATGCAGTAAAATGTTTTAGATAAAAATTGTATATGGTTACGACAGTCAAGCATTGCTACAAATGTTTGTCACCTTGAACGTGATTTTCAAGATGGTTTGGCGTAAATGTGTGTTTTTTTTTTTTTTTTTTTTTTTTTAAGTGGAAACCCTAATATTTGATTCAAGAGTTTTAAAAAGTGGCGAACTTCACGCACAGAATGATACATTGTCCAAGGTCATGGCTAGCTCAATGAAGGTCAAATAAGCAAGTATGGTTTTTTTTGTTCTACAACGCATTCACTTAAACTAGAGGAGGGATACAGTAAATTATAATGTGCGTTGCAATTTGGAAGGGGCATCTTGAGTTTGTTAAGCCTTGCAATTGCCACAATAATATTTATACGCTGTGATGTATTTATTTTTGCCAGTTAACAAGTGAATTAAATCTTAAACGTCCAGTGCCTGTTTGCTCTTTCTCAAAAAGTTAATTACATTAACCTCCAAAACTCTGAAAACGGCGTTCAAGAGCACGGCCATTATGGCAACGTGTTACCCTCTTTGCCACCTACAAATTTTATCTAAAATATTTTGCTGTCTCTCATCTCTGCCCCGATTTATTCCTCATTATGGATTAAAATAGCCCACGCTGTATATATTGAGAGGCCAATATCAGAATAAACATACTAATGGACAGGGGTCGACAATATGCTCGCAAACTTACAGCTCTTTTTCCCGAACCACCAGTTTCTGAGTCAAAGATACCCTTCGGAAATGGGAAGCGTTACCCCAAAATATAATTTAATACGTCATAAACGAATGAACATAAGCAAAGCAGAGTAATTTTTGTGTTGAACTATCTTTTACTTCCATACTGTTCTGATAGTACAAATGGCAGGATTAAGTCTATGAACAAGATCCTGAAAACCAGCTTCCCACGACAGTTTAATATGTATTTGAACGATTAGAAATTTGAACTCTTCAGTCTCACGAATCATATTCACATTCTGTGTAATTAGAATGTGAGGTATTCTCCGACTGCGTATTAGAATCTGTTAAAACTGTAATTTATTGTGATATCTGTAGTACTGTGACGATTCGGCTATGTTGAGGTCCGTCTTTTTTCAAAACGACACCCTTACTGAATGTTGGACAAAGTAGCTAAGGAACAGGAAGTGTACGCGTTCAAGTCTTTTGCGTAAAATAGCCAGAAATGGTGGAATGAATTTCATTGAAAACCAATAAGTAACATTAACCGTAGGTAACTGAAGAACTAGAACAGTCTATGAATTTCGGAGACACTGCTCACAGACCATACAAACTGCGCCCCACGCCTGAAAGTAATGTTGGTTAGAAGCGGAACGGAATAGTCATGGTATGAGAAATGCAAAACTCAGGCATCCACATACATTACCCGACAGCGGAAGCAAGCAGTCCATCCTATGGAAAAACCTGTGTGTTCTTGATCTAGGAAAAGTAAAAGCTACTCATGACCAAACTGTCCCAGCCGAAGAACTGAACCGGTATATCACATTACCCACAACCACAACTGAACCACTAACAAAATAGAGACTCAATGTTTACTTCATGGGGGTAAACGACTGAAGCCACGAAAAATTCTGTCTAAAGCACGTTACTTGCAGTACAGTCGAAAAGGCTATCATGCATATCAGATCCGTATCTTCTAAAGACGATGGCATCGTGGTTCAAATGTGGAAGCTTATAACTGCCCCTGCAGTGCCCACTATAACAGATATCTTGAACCACTCATTAACAACAAGTGTTCGGCCAGGTGCCTGGAAACAAGGACTAGTTAAGCCACTACCAGTGAGATTGTTATGTGCTTCGCATTCTTCAGTAAAGCCTTTGACACATTGGAATTTTTCATTTTATTTGTTAAACTTGGCAACCTAAATTTCTCGACAAGCTCAGTGCAATGGCTTCCCTCATACCTGACGTCTCCCCAGTAGTGTGTCATATCCGGCACCACACAGTCACAATAGAGGCAGGTGGTATCAGGCGTCCCCATGGGTTTATCATTAGGTAGTATGCTTTTTTTCACTGTATGTCAATGATGTGTCACTAGTTTTGTCTTTCTGCAAACACCACATGTACGCATATGCCCTCCAGTTGCATCTAAACGCAAAACGAATAGACCTGAAAAATGGGTGTCGGTAATCTTGATACCAAACTCTATGCACTCTCAAATGGTCGCATTATAGGATTACACTCAATCCATACAAAACCCAAGCGGTAGTGGTTGGCCATTCTACGCTCATTAGCCCGAAAAATCGGGAATCGCTACCATCGTTAACCCTAACAAGGGGCGTATCAACTTCACTCCCGCAGCAAAGAGTGTAGGAGTAATATTACATGAAAACCGAAATTGGACTGAATACGTACCTGCAGTGTGCAAGAATTCATCTAGACTGAAAAAGAAACTTGGGAAGACATTAATACTTTTGTAGTGGACTGACAAGGCAGCCAGTCCACAGTGACGGGTAACCGAAAGGCACGCGTACACACACGCCGACTGGCGATAAGTCTGAAATAGGATACGTGGTGAAAGCTATAAAGAAAAGAACGGAGCTTCTCGTATACTTAACTTTAATTCATTGTGGTACATTTCTCTTGATAATACAAGTGAGACTCTCTCCAGATATGGTTAATGGCGCCTTGCTAGGTCGTATCCATGGACTTAGCTGAAGGCTATTCTAACTGTCTCTCGGCAAATGAGAGAAAGGCTTCGTACGTGTAGTCGCTAGCAATATCGTCCGTACAACTGGGGCGAGTGCTCGTACGTCTCTCTAGACCTGCCGTGTGGTGGCGCTCGGTCTGATCACTGACAGTGGCGACACGCGGGTCCGACATGTACTAATGGACCGCGGCCGATTTAAAGCTACCACCTAGCAAGTGTGGTGTCTAGCGGTGACACCACAACTTTCAATTGCTGATGACATTGATGTGATACTGCAAGCCCATTCACAGGAAATCTCACAGCACCTGGAACTGATTACGAATGCGTCTGTTCGTTATGTGTGTTATGTTCCACTCCTTAATCAGATTTCACCATCGTATGCACAACTATGTTGGCTGCATGCAGACAAGTACAGAGATTTCCATACCCTTTGTGTTCCCTGCTGTTTTGTCAACAAACACCGTTCCTCATTACTTTCGTCGACTTTAACGCTCTTGTCTGTGGAACATAGCAATATCTCGCGTTCCCATCAGTGAAAATTCCTTTCGGTCCCACACCAGCGTTCGGCCATTTTCTCGAACTTCTTTTCAGTAGCAGAACCCCGACTGTGCAATAACATCCCGCATCATGTTGTAAGGTGGCATCATTTTGAGCGACATTACAACTACCACTCCGGAAAGAAGACCCTTTAATGGTATAAACATCGAGACAGGAAACCATTAACGATACTGACATCGGCTAGGGATCTTAATTTGTAGCAGAATATCTGCACGTTGGGCGATAGTGAAACGGAAGGAGACGGGAGGCTGGCAGGAGAACGGGAAAGACACAAGCGTGGCAGGCAGACCTGAGAGCTGAAGACAACAGCGAATGTAAGCTCGTGGAAACCCCAGGCGGGAGGACCGCGGCTTAGCGGGAGCCACGTGGCCGAGGACAAGGAGAAGACACTGGGGCTCCCTCACAAAATGCGTGGCGGCGTGTAGGTGGTTTTCCCAACGGCCGGAGCGCAAGCTTCTGGGTCTGGAAGCTTCTAGAAGCTTCGGTCGGTTGCAAAAATGAGATTGGTCGGCGATCGGAAACGGATGCCTTCCAGCAACATGATTGGCCACACACATTAAAAAGGGGAAGAAAAAAGAACAGGAGCTACGAAAAAGCGTAACGACCGAGAAACACTTGTTCCTGGGGCGTCGAGGAGAGAGGTTGGTCCTGGCGAGGTGTGCGACCTCGTTACTGGGACAGAGTACTTGTAGCGAGAGCCTGAGGATCGTGTGGTGTTCCACGGCAGCCGTGGAGTTGCCTACGGAAGCTTTTTGGTGAGGTAGAATTTATATTATCTCGCTGAGGCGAGAACCTTTGCAGCGATAAGCGTTAAATCACTGTAGTGGTCGTACATTCGCAACAGCGGTTAGGGAAGTAAAGTAAATTGCTGATCACGTGTCTTTTTCGTTCTATGCTGAGACTTCACGTTGCTAGAAGCGAGTGTAGTTCTAAATATAATTGCAATTGCCACAGCTGATGTCAGTATTCCGCGCTCGAATTAACGACCGCGAATACATCACAGGACAGTGACAGACAGAGCGATTACCAAATGTGAATAGGCAGAACTAAAATGTTGCTCGTACTGTGTAATCTTGTATAGAGTAAATTGCAGAAGAGTAAAGAATTTAACACTGCTCAGTGTATCATTTCATAGCTAGTACTTTCCTCTGTCATTTTATTATCTATTGATTTGTGTATTTCATGTTTGCAACCACCTGGTGGAGGCAGTGTTTGTAGGTCAGCTCATCTGAACATTCTAGCATATACTGAGGGTATGGTTAGAAACCAACCAGATTTGCATACGACTAGTTAACGTCACATATAGAGCAAAGGATAAGATTACCCCTCTGGAGAGCGTATAAGTGTCAGGGCGACAAATTAGTGTCATAAAATCCGTTGTGCAAAATTTTTCACTTATACGTTCGGATCGCAGGCTCACCCATCAGCAGAAAAGAGCAAAACAGAAGCGGTAGCTTACAATGTTAGAGAACTGAACAACGTCTCCAGTTTCAGAACACAGTTAACGACATAACTACGAAGCAAAATTGATAACTACCATTGTCCCTGTATATACGTTACCCTCGCACATCGTTCCTACGAACCAGATCTCCCTCATTTCCAGGTATTCTTCGATAGTGTGGTCTCTTTAAATTTTCTTTTCGCATAACTCGCTGTACGAGAGTCCATCTATTGTGCACACCCACAATTATCTGAACATCTTCCACTGTCATTGTTGTGACGTTATATATGCAGACTGAGGTCACAGATGAAAATTTGTTTCGAGACCAGTTTTCGAGTGTGGTCTCCCGCTCACTGTGTACTCGTAGATGCGCCAACCACTACGCCAGCCTGGCACGTTGGCTTTGCACAACTGCACGGTCCACCCTGGCACTCATCCCTCCTCAGTCAAAATTCCCATTCACGCCTGAGCCCACTTAATATTCCCCATAAACACGAAAAGCACTGCAGAGGCTGTCCAGCTGTATTGGGATGGCATCTCAGTATCGAATGACACGGGGGATCCTGCCTGAAACCCAGGCATGTGCGCTTTAGTAAAATGAATAAATGTGGTTCGAGAGACCTTTACAAGTATCAAACATCTATGACTTGTATATGAAGACTGCAGCAACGAACGAAAATTTTTACCAAAGTCCCTTTGGAACTAGACATATGCGCTAACCATTATACCGCACAGGCACAGTAACTTTCCAGGGTTGCACAAACTACTTTAGCTCGTGTTCATATTCCTTTTCAAGTCTCAGCCCACTTCGGATTGTAATATTAGTAATTTTCGCCTCACAAACATTAATATACGCTCAATAGTAAACCCCTGATGGCCTAAAGTTATCGAACAATTGTAAAGTAAAAGAAATGAACCATCGCATAGCAGCGACAGAATCTATTATTCTTTATCTTTGGCGTTCTTGCGCGGTGCCAGTAAATCTCTATGTACATGTATCGATTAATGGTATAAAAAAGAATTCTGTTGTTTCAAGACAAATGAGGCTTTTGAGGCCTCACCTTTTACTGTTTGTATTCCAAGAGAGGCGGACGCGGACTTGCTGCGTTCCGCAACTGTATTTTATATTTTATGTGAAAATATTGAGTGAATATGCTAATTGTTATTTTTTCCAATCAGAAAACATGTAGTTTCTAGTAACTGATATCGAACAGACAGCATCAAGAGGACATTTTGACTGTTATGTATAAAGTATTTAACCACAATGGTCATCTATTGCAATTTAATATGAAAAGGTACGTAGAATTAAAAAAAACGTGTGTTAAAGATAAGTGTGTTTATTTTCGTAAATTAACCTTGATGATTCCATCTCCTTTCTGAATGATAATTATTGTTTGTGTTACTTCATCACCAGAAATTACGATTACGCTGATGGACCGAACGCAGCATGAGGCAGAAGGAACATTATCGTTTTCCTATTATTTCTGAACCAACTCTTTTTTAATTGTGTAGTGTTGCATTTCTTTTAAAGTCTATAAATCTTCTGGTCCCTTAGTGTTGATCCGGGTATGACTACATCGCGACTATAAAAATGCACAGAAATGATAATGTTTCTTCCGAACGATCTCATATATATATATATATATATATATATATATATATATATATATATATATATATATATATGCTGCTCTTATTCAGGTATTTAATGGTCAACGTATGTTATTATAATAGCGTAATAAATCCCTGATTCTGTTGCCAAGTGGCCCACCAAAAATATTCACTTATTCGACATTAAAAAAAAAAGTAACAATTCTTTTTATTTTCGTCCCCCAAGAGCAACGCTACAGGATTCAGTGTAAATATACACCCCATAGTTTGGGACTTGGAAAGTGTTATTTAAAACACCTATGCCTAAGTTCAGGAATTATACACATTTCGTTCGATGCTGAGGTGGTATTCCAGTGCAGTTGGAGAGCCTCCGCAATGTTGTTAGCTTTTAGGGGCAATACCAAGCAGGCTGAAGTACGAATGAATATTTGGAATGAGGAGTGAGGTGTTCTAGGATAGTTGCACAGTTGTGCAAAGTTACTGTGTCAGGGTGGCGTAGTGGTTAACACAGCTGCCTGGCTATCAGGAGACCCAGTCTCGAATCCCGGAGCTGGCACAAATTTTCCTTTGTCACTTTAGTCTCCATACATACCAGATAGATACTTTGGGCTCGAGAAGGTTTCTGGAACCATATAGTTTCATTGGAGTATTGTTATTGTAATTATTATTATTTCTACAGTTATTATTATTATTATTATTATTATTATTATTATAACAATTATTATATTACCCTTATTACTATTAGTGGCAGAAACAGCAATAGTACAAGAACTGCCAGTGCTACTTTTATTAGTTCATTGTCGGGACCATTTACTCACATTGCCACTACAGACACCCAAATCATTTCAATGCTATCTGTCATGTCAAAACTGTTATTTCTTAGGTAACTGTGATGTGGGGAAGGTGCTATACGTGTGAAACCATGGTCCGTTGTAACAAAGGGCATTATGGCTGTAATCACATCAAGTTTAGCAAATGAAGAAATAGAAAATAAAATAAATATCACTCGAAACCATAGTAGCCAAAATAAAACTGCTGCTAATTTAAAATTTTACGCTGTTGGTAATTATAAACAGTAACAAAAATTAGTATGTTTTTTGGTGGTAACAGAGTGACGAAAGAGAAGCTGTAGAAGGCGCGTGTGTGAGAACAAGGCTGAAGTCGGCCAGTGATTACGAACTGTTCAACGGGCTTGTGGGAATGGCTAGCGGGCGCCAGTGCACTGGAGCAACGAAAGATGGCTGCACAAAACGTCTGACGTAGCTGCGTGCAGGCACTTTTCGACCAGACTACCTTCTATTGGACGTTAACTCAGCTAACTACTTTTCGTAGCTCTAAACCCCACAGCTACAATAATTTGATGGGTATTTGTCTTGCTAGAGTCCACAGTCCTGTAAATAATTAACAAAAATAAATTTCACAGAAGCTGCTCTTCTGTTCTTCAGAAACAAGAGAATGCAGGAATTTTAAAACACAGTACCATGAACACATCAGGTGTTGGAAATACGAAACCAAATATTCCACTCGGAGAGCACTTAAAACACCACAGCCATCATGAGACCAGCTTAGAAGTAGGTATGAAAATTATTATAAAAAATGACCACAACAACACAAGAACAGTATCATATTCAGAAAGTCTTAGGAGAGAAAAAAACATTTTAAAAGGACTAGACACACATCAACACAAGGCGCCTGCTAAAACTAATAAAAAAAATTGAAGCAGTAAATACAAAAATCATAAAATGTATACAACCACATTAAGACAGTCCATACAACCGTGTTAAAAAACGCATACACGTAGACACAAGGACACATCACTGATACCACAAAAAGATATTCAAGAGTTGGTAATAACATTCAACAGTAACCGACACCATCCATAACATAACATCAAGTAAACAGTTGTTCTTTTCCTAGCCTGCGGAAGCAAAATATGGTATGCCACAGAAAAAAAGAACAACAGCTGTAAAACAAGAAAAAAAACGCATATAAACTAGCAACAACGAAATGAGTAATCAGAAATTTATACTTCACTGTATCACAGATATGAAGGAAGTGCTGGAACTGTTTATAACTTCAATGTCCAGAGGGTAAAGCAAAACAGGTTAAACGGAAATGCATATACAGTCCGGGTTACTGAAGGTGCCTTCCAAGTACTAAAGGTGAATTGCGTGTGGAGGGCAAAAATTGCATTGTGTGACTTCGCATATCACTGACAAGGCAACATTCGCAAGTGTCAATAAACGAGTTTAATGTAACTTGGTGTGTGCATAGGCGGAAAAATGATGCAGTACCTATGGATTTCTTTATTTGTGCGCAAATTCACTTTTAAGCGGTAAAACACATTGTGAAGGGTAATTTTGTGTGTTTATATAAAACTAATTTCTCATATAAAACTGATATGTAATTAGCGTTCTTGAAAACTGTATAACTGACTTTTCTGAAAACTGTACATTTCGCAAAATATCCCAACAACTTCAATTAATTTTGAAGAACTAAAACTTTTGTTAGAACATGCATTAAAGGAATTTTCAAGCCACATACGTACCTCTATAATAAAGCTGGTTTCTGAAATACCGTTTGTGCAAAATAAGCCATAGACAATAAGCTGTCAGAGTAATTTCAATGTTCCTAAATAAAATATCGAAACATTAATACCAAGCCATCAGCAGGCAAAGTCATGCTCATAGTACTTTAGGACGTCCAGGGTTGGCGCATTTGGAATTCCGTCCTAGTGGCACGGCCATAAAGTCTGCAACGGACTGCGAGACCCACAGAAAACTTTTCCCACTTCCCCGCCCCGCTCGTGGGCGCTTCTCCTCCAGCCCCGCCTCGGAGGAGCTGCCGGGGTCACCAGCTGATCATTGTGTGCGTGCTGACCGCCTCTTCTGCGTACAGTCGCTTGTTTATCTGTTGTTAAGTAGCAAGCTTTCACAGTCCACTAAGAATGAAGGGGAATATCAACAGTTACTCTCATTTCATAAATAGCATTTAATTGCTTGTACAGCGCATATTTACAATCTTCCTTTCCTGCTACACCAGTTACAGAGAAATTTCGATAGCACAAGTTCTTCCTGTAGCACTATGTAGTAGCATTACACAGTACTTATCTCCCTCATGGGCACAACGCACCTACAGTCAAATGGATATCGCATATCTGGTAATAAATTTCACAAGCAAGAAATTTCAGCGTAAGTAGCAAAATCAGACGCAGAAACATCTATTGCAACCAAGTTGCACACAACATTAATACAAACGAACACAAACAAGCAAAAAGTAGTGAGAATAATGAGAGCCACTGTGTCAAATTTACGAACGCAAACTTAACAGCATCTCTGAATACCAAAATTTTATTTATTTCAGCCTCGCACTCTTTCATATGCCTACTGGGCCCATCTGATGGTATAGCCTTTTGTGCACAAGGACATTCCATCGTACCTCTACACCTAAATTTAATTTTGTCTTTCTTGTCAACTCCTACTCCAAGTTACCAAAGCACCCTCGAGCAGTGTATATGACACAGTAATAAAGCATAGAGCAGTTACAACAATTACCTGTACCGGGTTGTGACAGGATTACTTTCAGAATTAGTGAGCAGTTGTCCTAAGGTAGTGGCTATTTCGACACCTTCTGTGACGTTCCATGACAACTGCCTGTCTTTCAGAATGGAACTTAAAAATTGTAATTCAAATAAAAATTCCTCGGTCGACGAATTTTGCTAAATACCCTGTTCTTTTAGCTTGGCGATATCATCAGCTTTATGATTAAATGATGATGGCGTCCTCTTGGGTAAAATATTCCGGAGGTAAAATAGTCCCCCATTCGGATCTCCAGGCGGGGACTACCTAGGAGGACGTCGTTATCAGGAGAAAGCGTGGAATGTCAGAAAATGGAACGTTAGAAAATGTAAAAAGGGAAATGGATAGGTTAAAGTTAGATATAGTGGGAAATAGTGAAGTTCGGTGGCAGGAGGAACAAGATTTTGGTCAGGTGAATACAGGGTTATAAATAAAAAATCAAATAGGGGTCATGCAGGAGTAAGTTTAATAATGAATAAAAAAAAAATAGGAATGCGGGTAAGCACCTACAAACGGCATAGTGAACGCATTAATGTGGCCAAGATAGACACGAAGCCCACGCCTACTACAGTAGTACAAGTTTATATGTCAACTAGCTCTGCACATGACGAAGAAATTGATGAAATGTATGACTAGTTAAAAGAAACTGTTACGGTGCTCGCTTATTTCCAGGTCCCTATCGATCTTAGTGCTGAGTTTTCACTCAGACGGCGCTTTGGCGTTAGGCGGTTGTTTCCGTGTGTGCTCGCTGGCCGGGGTTAGTTGGAGGCGTGTGAGGAGGTGAGAGGTGGCTGCTTTGGCGTGAAGACAGTTCGGCTCGGCTGGGGTTGTTTGCTTCTGGACGCCGAGTGGGGCCCGATGGGAAGACCGGACCGTGATTTTACGGTTAATAGTGCGGGCAGCGCTGTCGTGTGCCGTTTGACTTGATTCGCAAGGGGAGCAAAATCTCGCCTCTTGTAGTTTGTCGAGCTGAGTTTGAAATACCTTCTATGTGCGGCGTGATGTCATTTCGTCCTCCTGTCTCTCCGTCGCTGGGATTGCTATCCTCGTTTACCGTCCCACGGATGTATATAGATGCGCTACGCTGCTCTCCGTACTCTACTAGACGCTGGTGATGGAAGTGCGTCGTTCAGCGGTACGTTAGTCTGGGTGCTTTATGTTTGATCTTCAAGTGCATAGTCTTCGAGCGGCACTCCGTAGAGTTTGCCTTGCACAGTTAGATGGAGTTTATTTTGTCTTGTGGTGCTTCCGGTTTCCGTCAACGAAGGTTAAGCTCGATTCGGCACTCGGTACGACGCTTGGCACCTCAGCAGGCGTGCCGGAGCCACCTTCGCGACTAAACGGAAGCCTTTGGACTGAGAGGTCTTGTGTTTTGCATATTGTTCATAAATTGTTGTTTCGGTATTAAGTTGGCTGAGGTTTCTTATGGATTTCCCGGGATTTGGTCTGTTGTCCGGCCCGGGCTAGGTCTCGTTATTTTAAAGGTCGGTCCTTGTTTTGGTTTAGTACTATTTTGGTTTACTGCCTGGTGGTTCTGGTAGTACGTCGGCTCGCTGTGGTTGTGTTGCATTTTGTATGGGGCTGTGTGCTCGGAGCCGTGGAGTGCCAATTGTGTGAACTGCTTCACTGGGGAGTACTGATCGGGCCATTCTTGGGTTTCTTTGTATCACATAATTTTATTATTATTTTAAAGTAACATTATCGCTTAAATGATTTAATTCTTGTTGCGTTAATTGCAACTTGGGTACTGAAAAATTTAGTAGTGTAATTACGCAAGATTTAATAGTGGCACATGCCCCTATACCTTTCGTAATCTGTTAATTACCGAAAGACCTTAAGCTCATACTCATAAGATGTGATTTTCTGAAATTATTGTATTTTTATCTCATGTTATTGTTTTTTAAATTTTCTGATCACTGGTGTACTGTTCCAAGTATTAAAATGTTTCAACGTGTCCGTTGTTGGCGCGGCCTGGTGTCCGTTGTTTGTTTTGGTGCACCTGAGTTAAGTATTGTGTTGCCTCCTCCCTTGCGGCCCCGTCGTGTTCTGCTCATAAACATTTCCTTCAAGACACTTCAGTTAATTTTGTGCTAGTATTATTTTAATTTCTTACATTGGTAAAATTGTGCGGCCTTCATTATGCACACTGTTTGTCATAATGACTCATATATCATGATGTGCGTGTGTAATGGTGCAATAAAAGGATTATTGTTATTTCTGTTGGCGCCCTTCATGCCTCCTTTCTTGTCCCTATTGGTACGCTATCCTTGTCCTTGTGTTGGTACCCTCACAACAGAAATTATCCAGATGGTGAAGGGAGACGAAAATTTAATAGTCACGGGTGACTGGAATTCGATAGTACGAAAAGGGAGAGAACGAAATGTAGTAGGTGAATATGGATTTGGGGGAAGAAATGAAAGAGGAAGCCGCGTGGTAGAATTTTGCACAGAGCATAACATAATCATAGCTAACATTTGGTTCAAGAATCATAAAAGAAGGTTGTATACATGGAAGAAGCCTGGAGATACTAGAAGGTATCAGATAGATTATATAATGGTAAGACAGAGATTTAGGAACCAAGTTTTAAATTGTAAGACATTTCCAGGGGAAGATGTGGACTCTGACCACAATCTATGGGTTATGAACTGTAGATTAAAACTGAAGAAACTGCAAAAAGGTGGGAATTTAAGGAGATGGGACCTGGATAAACTGACTAAAGCAGAGGTTGTACAGAGTTTCAGGGGGAGCATAAGGGAACAATTGACAGGAATGGGGGAAAGAAATATAATAGAAGAAGAATGGGTAGCTTTGAGGGATGAAGTAGTGAAGGCAGCAGAGGATCAAGTAGGTAAAAAGACGAGGGCTAGTAGAAATCCTTGGGTAACAGAAGATATATTGAATTTAATTGATGAAAGGAGAAAATATAAAAATGGAGTAAATGAAGCAGGCAAAAAGGAATACAAACGTCTCAAAAATGGGATCGACAGGAAGTGTAAAATGGCTAAGCAGGGATGGCTAGAGGACAAATGTAAGATTGTAGAGGCTTATCTCACTAGGGGTAAGATAGATACTGCCTACAGAAAAATTAAAGAGAACTTCGGAGAAAAGAGAACCACTTGTATGAATATCAAGAGCTCAGATGGTAACCCAGTTCTAAGCAAAGAAGGGAAAGCAGAAAGGTGGAAGGAGTTTATAGAGAGTTTCAGGGAGAGCGCAAGGGAACAAGGGCGATGTACTTGAGGGTAATATTATGGAACGGAAGAGGATTTGGATGAAGATGAAATGGAAGATATGATACTGCGTGAAGAGTTTGACAGGGCATTGAAAGACCTGAGTCGAAACAAGGCCCCGGGAGTAGACAACATTCCATTAGAACTACTGACAGCCTTGGGAGAGCCAGTCATGACAAAACTCTACCATCTGGTGAACAAGATGTATGAGACAGGCGAAATACCCTCAGACTTCGAGAAGAATATAATAATTCCAATCCCAAAGAAAGCAGATGTTGACAGATGTGAAAATTACCGAACTACCAGTTTAATAAGTCAAATCTGCAAAATACTAACACGAATTCTTTACAGACGAATGGAAAAACTGGTCGAAGTCGACCTCGGGGAAGATCAGTTTGGATTCCTTAGAAATATTGGAACACGTCAGGCAATACTGACCCTACGACTTATCTTAGAAGAAAGATTAAGGAAAAGAAAACCTACGTTTCTAGCATTTGTGGACTTAGAGAAAGCTTTTGACAATGTTGACTGGAATACTCTCTTTCAAATCCTGAAGGTGGCAGGTGTAAAATACAGGGAGCGAAAGGCTACTTACGATTTGTACAGAAACCAGATGGCAGTTATAAGAGTCGAGGGACAAGAAAGGGAAGCAGTGGTTGGGAAGGGAGAGAGACAGGGTTGTAGCCTCCGCCCGATGTTATTCAATCTGTATATTGAACAAGCAGTAGAGGAAACAAAAGAAAAATTCGGAGTAGGAATTAAAATCCATGGAGAAGAAATAAAAACTTTGAGGTTCGCCGATGTCATTGTAATTCTGTCTGAGAGAGCAAAGGCCCGGCAAGAGGAGCTGAACGGAATGGACAGTGTCTTGAAAGGTGGATATAAGATGAACATCAACAAAAACAAAACGAGGATAATGGAATGTAGTCGAATTAAGTTGGGTGATGCTGAGGGAATTAGATTAGGAAATGAGTCACTTAAAGTAGTAAAGGAGTTTTGCTATTTTGGGAGCAAAATAACTGATGGTGGTCGAAGTAGAGAGAATATAAAATATAGACTGACAATGGCAAGGAAAGCATTTCTGAAGAAGAGAAATTTGCTAACATCAAGTATAGATTTAAGTGTCAGGAAGTCGTTTCTGAAAGTATTTCTATGGAATGTAGTCATTTATGGAAGTGAAACGTGAACGATAAATAGTTTAGACAAGAAGAGAATAAAAGTTTTCGAAGTGGGGTGTTACAGAAGAATGCTGAAGATTAGATGGGAATATTACATAACTAATGAGGAAGTATTGAATAGGATTGAGGAGAAGAGAGCCGGCCGGAGTGGCCGAGCGGTTCTAGGCTCTACAGTCTGGAACCGCGCGACCGCTACGGTCGCAGGTTCGAATCCTGCCTCGGGCATGGATGTGTGTGATGTCCTTAGGTTAGTTAGGTTTAATTAGTTATAAGTTCTATGGGACTGAAGACCTCAGATGTTAAGTCCCATAGTGCTCAGAGCCATTTTAACCATTTTGGGGAGAAGAGAACTTTGTGGGACAACTTGACTAGAAGAAGGGATCGGTTGGTTGGGCATATTCTGAGGCATCAAGAGATCACCAATTTAGTATTGGAGGGCAGCGTGGAGAGTAAAAATCGTAGAGGGAGACCAAGTGATGAATACACTAAGCAGATTCAGAAGGATGTAGGTTGCAGTAGGTACTGGGAGATGAAGAAGCTTGCACAGGATAGAGTAGCATGGAGAGCTGCATCAAACCAGTCTCAGGACTGAAGACCACAACAACAACATATCATCAATTGACAAGACACTTTATTTTTATTGGCGTCACATCCTTATCCAACTCTCATGTATTCCTTATCTCCTTCAGCCTTATTTGAGTTTTCCAAGTCGGGTCTTGGCCAACGTGTTCTCTTTCTATACTATCACATCGCAAACGCAATCACGTTCAGATTCAAAGGCAGTGTCATCACTGAAGTGCTACACTTCGAACTGAAAGCACGTTTATTACTTACGCCGACGTATAGCCAGAACAAAACTGAGGCAACTTGACGGAGAACGCAACTATTTATACAGTCATCCAACATTCCAAGGTATGCAACCGACAGATATTTCAGAAAAGTTCCAGAAATGATAAAAACTGAATAAAACTAAATAACAAGTAATTACTCCTGGTCAGGTTTGAACTGCAGACCACAGCACGCCATCTAGTGAGATAAACCGCTGATATACGACACATGCTCCACAGCTCGGGGCGTTAATCCCTCACCTCAGAGGTTTTCCGTGGAGATGGGTACAGCACCCTGGATACAGATCCTGTGAACTGCTCTGTGTATTGAGGTGCTGACGGATCCGAATTTTGTGGTCATGTTGTTGCATCCACTTCACTATGATGGGCATCGGAAGTGGCCCCTCGCATAGATGCTTCGCGATCATTGAGTTTGTCTTCAGTTTCTTTGAACCTCCCACCGTCCATCTGCAGCTCGGAGCTGTGTTAGTGGCTCAGAGCGAGGACGTGGGTGATGTCTCTGCAGTCTTGTCTTCTTGATAAGTGGATGTAACGCTCAACTTCATATGCGGCATCTCACAAACGACGGAAGATGCGATACGGCCCAAAGTAGTGCTTTAGCTCCAGTTCTAGAAGAGGCGTAAAAATCCATACCAAGTCTACGGATTGCATCTCACAGGCCGTTACTTGGCGTTATAGCGTTCTCTGGATTCCATCTGGTCGTATATACTGTATATACTTGTTACACTAGTTAACACTTCTGTCTAGTTTACAAGGACTTCAAAACTCGTGGACATACGAAAAATGCAGGAGTAGTATCTTGTGGTCTGTACGAAAATGTTAACGGCCCTCTGATGCTCCTGGTCTACTTAAGCGGTTTAGAAGACAATATCAGCCACCCTTTTAGGCTCTTACAAAATGACCTTCTGGACTATTGCTCGTGGTGTGGGATCCAGATGAGACAGGAATGATGGAAGACATTGAAAAGTTCAAAGAAGGGCAGCCCGTTCCGTATTATCGCGAAATAGGTAGAATGCTGAGGATATGATACACGACTTGTAGTGACAATCATTAAAACAAAGGTATTTTTCGTTGCTGCTGGACCTGATCATGATATTTCGTTGCTGCCCACCTTCAGAGGGAGACATGATCATCATAATGAAATAAGAAGAATCAGAGATCGCACTGAAGGAATTAAGTGTTCGTTTTTTCACCGCTCGCTGTTCGAGAGTGGACCGGCAGAGAACTAGCTTGAGGGGCTTCCCATGAATCCTCTGCCAGGCACCTAATAGAAGTATGTACCGTATCGGCACTGACGACGTTGTTGGGGGTGGCTGCAGCAGGGGCGGAGGCAGTGACGTCAGAGGCGGGGGCGGGGCCGGGGGCGGCCGCTGCCATGGGGATTATATCGTCGGCCGCAGCTTCAGGTGTGGCGGTGGTGGGGGCGAAAGTATGCAAAGCTGTCACCCACTCGAATCTTCACGTGGAACCAAAATCTCTTCAAATTTCATTTATGTACCACTTTCAGACACTGATTAAATTAAATGTAACTTCGAAGATTTTGTAAAAAATGTCAAAAAATGCGGCACTTTCAGCCTGATTTTGTAAAAAAATGTATTCTATAAATCTTTCCCAACTGGGCTTATTAGAAATTCAATGGTTTTAACTGAAAAACAAGTGTATTTGACTATCCGATACGGGCTAACAATTCTACTTAATTTGAATCAAAACAGGGCGTGAACATCGAGGAACGAAAAATCTGTACACTTTGCATTCCCATATCTCGTAGAGTAAACACACGTTGAACATGACAGTTAATAAGCAGTAGCTCGGTAGCACAAGGATGCGGAATACAAACCAAATCTGGGTGCGGCTATTAGCTGGATGGGTTACCGGTCGGGGAATACCTGAATGCCCTGGCTTTTAAGGATACGCAAGAAAGCGAAGGGTTTTCCAGCTGAAAGGCTTGGACTAGGTCGTCGTACCAGACGAAATTATTATTATTATTATGTTCTTCACTATACCAGCATCATTTTGTTTGTCTGTTGCTCTATTTGCCTTCGTCACATTTCGTTATTATTAAAACTCTTATCCGTAACGAATGTCAAGAACATCTGTTCCCGTTATGGACAAGAACATCATTGCATTGTGCACTTTTTCTATGCTTCACAACGTCTTCGTTCACGCAGTGTGCTCTGTATATTTACTCACACACTTAAAAGTCATAAGGCGCGAACTCTTCGTTATAATGATAATTAGAGTGGAGATATCAGCCCAAGGAGGACACTTTCGTTTGATTCGTCAAAGACTCTTCCCGAGAGCAAGTAGTCTTATCCTTCAGAATGTGTGCAACTAACACATGCGAGTGGACTTACGGTAAAGAGCTCTCCAACTGACAATGCTGTTGTTGTGGTCTTCAGGCTGAAGGCTGATTTGATAACGAATAAACATTTCTGTTGCGATGTATTTCTATTATAAGATACTGAACTCATCCGACGCTTGCCGGTTCCTATTTCCATTCTAAAGTTGAAATATATAACATCTTCCATACACCCATCTACGGCTGCCATAATCTGTTCATCGGCCTCTGAACGTTTCCCAGAAAGAAATTATTTCGATGTGGTAATAGACGGAAGACAAAAGAGTGAGAAATCTGGCAATGAATATGGGTGTTCCAACAATTCGTACTTCAGGTTCATGAGTTTCCTTTTTATTACAGAGCCTATGGGAACAACTGGAGTATCTTGAAGAAAAATTAGAATTTTTGAATTCTAGCTCTTTGCTAATGCATCTTTTCGTACAGTCATTTCACAACCCTTTCTTAGATGGTTAGTGATGGTGGGAACCCTAGCAACTGAAGACAGAAAATCTGGATGAATAAAGTATAGAGGAGGATGACACTGAAAAACAGATGTGCGATTGTTATGAGAAAGGGAACTGATATTTGGAGTACAGGATTGTGCGATGCATAACAGTCTGTTTTGCCAGGAGAGAGTAAATTGGGACCTTCACATAGGTTATGATTGAAGAGAACGGTTGGGTAAAATTGATACGATGCGTACATCTCTAAGATTATCTAATGGAATGTGCGAGGGAGATTGTTCAAACAGAACTGGGTATGTGTCTGGATTACTAGGAGTGTCGAAAAGGCTGACGCAGCGATGGTAGCAAGCCAGCACTTTCAAAGATGTAGTGTGCTATTGGGATTCAGTTTTGTGGAAGACGCAAGACAGGTGATTTTGAGCTTGAACAGATGGTTTATTTATTTCATTGTCCACCACAAAAGGTGAGGCCCTGAAGCAACCATATCTCTGCATTTTAAAATGATATAATCTGTAGTATCCGGTATTATATTTTTAAATTAATTAAATAACAATTATAAATGCAGTAAAATGTTATTTCACTTCATCACAAATGTATCTACACAAATAATAACTATTAAATGTAATAAATTGTTATTTCAGTTGATCACAAATATATCTATATAAATATATCTATACAAAACGCGGTCTTAAGTGGCGTGGCTGGCACTGTAATGAGACTGATGACTTGCACATCCATGTATTTCGACATTACTTTCTCTGTGTTTACATCGATTTATAAAATTAATAAAGGTGATATATCATGAAACTCTTCATTTCGGCATTACTTTTTCTGTGTTTACATCCAGCTACAATGTTAACAAAGGTGATACGTCATGAAAATCTTCTGTTCGATGGGACGGCGTAGGCGTAGGCTTTCGTGGCAATATACTGTAGTAGTTCTTACAGTACACACGCGGGTACGCAGCTGATAGAGGCCGATGAGTCACGGACAGTCTGTACTTCATGGCTATTCATATTAAAGATAACATTCTTGTTTACGTGTAAATGTATAGTAATATCGGATAACCGTTCTTGCTTATAGGTCGATTTAAGCACTGCATCCATTCAGCACAAGCGGTACTGCTAAACGGAGTCAAACAGAAAATGCTTGTACGAATCAGAAAAACAATTACGTCAGTTTAATTTAATTATTTTTTATGCTAACTGCATCCTATTCACGACTTCTTGTGGAGACATGCTAACAAAAACGATTCGGTGATGGAACTGCTATCTTAAAACTGCGTTTTCCATGTTATTCAGTCACATGTCTAGAATATTAACTTAATTCTTGATATAATGCGTTTTGGGCGTAGTGTAAATCAGAAATTTTTCGAAGATACTGAAGAAATATACTATCGCTAACTGATGTTAAAATGACAAACACAACAGTGCTCTCAAGAACTGTGGCTCATTGCCAGGCGATTTAGAAGGTTTCCCGCGCTGATGCCGTTCTCTGTGGACAATGATAAACACGAACAATGGAGGACACTTACTGGTACACTGTATGCTATGGTTTTCCTCATACCGAGCCCGCCATCAACAGCGATTACTGATTACGGTCTGCTGGCTTCGAGCGTGGGGTAAGAGGATACCATCAGCTGAGGGCGGCCGATCACCAGAAAGGCTCATAGATGTTGGTTTTTCAAAACCATTTTCTAGACGTTGGAAAACATGTAATCTCATAATGAAATATCTCTCACCGTGTGCTCTCATACTCACATTAGTTCAGTTAGTTCATAAGAAAAAGTGTACGACACTAACCTTACCCACACCGCTGGGGATATGAAGCAAAACTGACATAAGCCAATCGTTCTCTCAGGACGTTTTCAAGTTTGCTACCTAGACGGTAGATATCGCGAACAAGCGTCGCCCATTAAAAGGCAAGAAGAGAGGAAATACAAGTAAATCACTAATTTTATAGTGTAAGACAAAATCTTGCGACAAATAAACAGGAAAATAAAAATTGTGGGGAACCTGACAAACATGTACCTTAAAACTACGCCTACATCAACCTGATATTACTCAGGTTGCTACAGCAGTAGCATTTAGTGTCATGTAGAATTGTAAATATCAAAACCTTTGGAGCAGCAACGGGAGAGAGTACTGTATCATCCTGAAATACAGTGTGCCTTGTAGATTCTGGACGTGTATGTATTTGCAACATATAATAAGTAAATTAATTTATTTACACAAGTAATTAATCTTATGCCACTTGTTCCTCTTCGTTCCTAAATACTTTTCTTTTTCTTTGTTGTTATTATATAAGTGGGTACATTTTGAACTTTTTATAAGTACAGTATATTGATGTAGTACCAGAACGAAAATACAGAAATATCGTGCCAGTCACATACTTCAGTCATGTGTTTCAGTAAAATGCTCTCGCTCGCTGCATCCAAAGCGCAAACTCTATGCTGGGTAGTTCCCTGAGCGATTATGTATTTGTCGTGACCAAAAAATGAGCATACGTGATGGTTCATTCAATTACTGATTCCGATAGTATGATGCGGGGTAGTACACTTGATTCACACCAATGCCTCTGAGAAAAGATATTATATGGAGCAAAGTACTCGAACAAAGGAATTGAGCACCAGAGAAAACATATCTTACGGAAAGCCGTTTCTTTCGATATTGGTTCTATAGACTTTGCGAAGGCTATTTAAGTGACAATCGCCTTAAAAAATTACCTCCGTCCTCTGCCATGTCACTTTCCGATCACTTCCACTTCACGTATAAATAATTTCCTTCGTTGTTCATTACGAATTCGCGGTTGAGTGTTAGCTCAAACGACCAGCGGGTTTCTCGTTCAGATACAGCATTTAAATATTGTTTGTTCCTGTGATGATGCAGAGATGCCTCATGTAAGAAGGTCACGCGTCTACCAGAAGTTGTCGAATGTCGACAGCGTCAGGATTCTGTTCTATCGAGAACGCAGCTAGTAGTCAGGCGATATTGCTTCTTGCGTTGGTCAGAACTCCACGGTTGACACGACGATGTGGAACGGATAAGTTCAGCGGGCCCAAGCCGAAACCTGTGCCGTACTTCATCAGTCCCACGCGAGTAGCGTACCAGAGGGCAGAGAAATCGGTCGCTGCTTCACAATCTGGCGTCACGAAAAACCCTCATTTGCAGCAAGACAGGCGTCCAGACAGGTAATGTGACGATATACGGAGCACCACGGACTGCAAGCACGGCGCCAGCTGCTGCAGCTTTGCCCGCCGCGGCAGCAGAGGCAGCCGAGCAGGTGACAATGGTTGCGTCCAATGACGTCACCAGACAACAGATTATCACACTAACTGGATATGAAAAACAGTGATACACTTTTCTCTTTCTTTCAGTAGCTACATGCTACTGTATTTTCTGACTATAACTACCGTCAGTAGAGAGTAAAACTCCATGTAAAAGAATAAGAAATGCAGTACAAAGACAATTAATGAAAATAGATATGTGCCGTGTAACTGGGGACGACTCTCACAAACGGTCTAGCAGCTTATTACTGTAACTTCAAATACAGTATTTTCCTAACTCTTTCACATGTTTGTGGATATTGTACACATTCGTGTTGCTTACAGCTTCAAAATTGCTCAAAACGATACCTAAGTGTGCACGTAGTAAATTATTTCTGTATGTCGTAAACACAATCTCAAAACCCATGAGTCCATCTTAACCGTTGGCAAAACTTTTAAGGTTCTTACGTTATATCAAGTACTGTTGAACGTAGCTACGTATGTTCAATGCATTCATGCAAGAACGAAGATTGGGTTTAGCGTCATGTCGACAACGATCCAATCAGAAACGGAGCACAAACTCAGACAGAGGCACGGAGGGAAGTGAAATCAGCAGTGCCCTGTTCGAAGGAATCGTCATGATTCTTGCCATCTGTGTTTATGGAAATTAAGGAAGATCAAAATGTGGAATGCTGTGTGAGCATCTGGATCTTGGTCCTCCCGTATGTGAGTTCAGTGCCCTATCCAATGTAGCAACTCATTTCGTAGCGTTCATAGAGCGTCGGTTTGGTGCGTATTATCGTTCTTCTTTACCTTTAAGAAACACCTGAAAGACAAATTTCAGTTCTTTTCCTGCGGGCACAAATAAGTATATCATATCAACTTCAGTATTCGCACGAAAGCCACAACAACATTAATCTTTGTGTGGGGAGCAATTCACCGCTCCAGTGATTTTCTTTGAGATGTGCCGAATGCGCAGATGGTAATGAATGTACTTTTCGCTTCTGCACACGACCGTTCCTCTCAGTTTCCTTTTCCGAGGAGGAGAGAGGAAACTATCATTCGATATAAAATTTGTATATAAAAGCCAAAGTCTCAACAAAACATTTTGAGGTCTATATGAAGTAAATTGTTATTGTTGCTTTCACACGTACCAGTTCATGTTCGTGTTTTAAACAGATCTTATTTCCTTCCGTGCACAGTCCAATACCTTAGTCATCCATTACGCAAATGTACAAAGTTCGTAATGACGAAGAAATCAGTCAAAATGTTTACTACCTTCTTGTCACAGTAATGTGATTACATTATCGTGAAATGTATTACTTCAGAAACAGAATAACGGCTGTTTAGTTCACACGAGCTGCATCATGGATGGAAAAATTACCTTCGATATGAATGAAAGTAACTGCAGACACTACTGAAAAGACCTTACTGAACAAAATTGCTCTTGAGGTTTGGAAGTCCTTTGTCAATACAATGAAATAGGTTGTAAGTTCAGGTCAAACCTCGCAATGCAGTGCCGTCATGTCGTCATACATTCCACAATCGTACCTGCACAGACACGTACAATGTATCAGTGTGCGATTTGCTAGAGGGGATGGGGAGGATTTCCCCCCCCCCCCTCTGCATCAGACCAACCCCTCCTCTGGTTTTAGTTTATGCATCTCAACCTGGGATGTTTATTTCCCAAGCACTGGAGTAAAACTTTACATATAATTTAAATTTGTGGAGCCGAACACTGGAAGTTTTTAAGTCTTTCTATTAATACTATTAATATGTTTCAGTTTTCTATCATCAGAATAAGTACAACTTTTCACAAATGTGCCTCTAATTTTTGAATTCCCCTCGTATATCTGTACCTGTATGTAGATGATTTTGTAAATAAGCTTTACCTATTATGTGCTTTTAAAGATATAACTAGGGATGGCTTTTCTGATAGTGTATACGCGTCAATAGTGAGTTTCGGCATTAACATCTATTTATAAATAGCTGTTTAACCATGCGTAACGCCACGGTCCAAGTTAGTAACATATTTAATTCTACTGTCCCCCTAAGACATCCCCCCCCCCCTGGTAAAAAAACAAATCGCACCCTGCAATGTATAGATCATAAAAGGTTGCAAACAGAAATAGTGTTTTGCTGTGTAGTATTCCGTATCGACTAAAAACATTCTGCCGTTGTATTACTACTGCTTGTAAGTGCTCGTCACGAGTTCCCACTGCTGGCTCTTGGTAGTTGCTGGCATTCATCCTTTGTTCGTCATTTACGAACTCTTTTTCTATTTTTGATTTAGTTTGTATATTTTTTTGTTATACCCATTCTCCCTGCCTATCTGGTTTATTCTGTTCATTTCATGTGGTGAATGAGTTTATACAGTCTCTGTGTTAGTGCATGGACTGTTTGTGAATAACTATTATTACTACATTGTGGCTCTCCTGCTTATTCCAAACATTTTGTTGTTGGTTCAGTGCACAGTACAGTCTACAAAATGCAGTTTCTTGCGTGTCTCACTGATGAATTTAATTATACTGCCAACCAAGTTTTGGATACATAATTTCGTTTAATATCTAGCTTTCAGTCTATTTTGGAAATATATTACCAGTTGGAGATTGATGAGTAAGGTCATTGCTAGGACTTCTTTTGCATATAACATTCCTTGTTGGAAATATAGTAATTCTACTGTGTTTTTAATCTTATAATCTGAGTGTGACTTGCTGTTTTCATTTGTGTCTGCAATAACTTCACATCGTAAGACGGACTGTTCTCTTAAGACGTAGATCTAGATGTACCGAAAAACTCTTTCCAACTAATACTGCCTGAAAAAGAAAGAGAAGCAGCCAGAGGACGCGATCCGAAGTCACTGTTACGAACCATTCAATAGCATGTACAGTCGTGCTCAAAAGTATCTGAACGACCTGAATTGCATTTCGCCTGATTCGCATGCAACCCACATAACGCAGCTGTCTAGCAGGTCCTCTAATCGCACCTCAGGACAATCGTTTGACTATTGAAAATGGTTTCAACAAGTCACCACTAGAATACACTGCTCTGTATCGCAATAACTGAAGATGTTAAGTAATACCAAGGTACTACCGAGCGAGGTGGCGCAGTGGTTAGCACACTGGACTCGCATTCGGGAGGACGACGGTTCAATCCCGTCTCCGGCCATCCTGATTTAGGTTTTCCGTGATTTCCCTACATCGTTTCAGGCAAATGCCGGGATGGTTCCTTTGAAAGGGCACGGCCGATTTCCTTCCCCATCCTTCCCAAACCCGAGCTTGCGCTCCGTCTCTAATGACCTCGTTGTCGACGGGACGTTAAACACCACTAACCTAACCAAGGTACTACAAATATCAGGTAACACCTTATCACAGATAAGACTGGCCTTAAGGTTTGTAAGCCGACATTTATTACAATAAATAATATATCTGAAGTGTTACCACTCCCATTATTACGACAGGTAGCTAATGCACGTAGTAAGTTCGTCGTATTCATGACTTCCTCTTCAAAGTAACATACCGTACTTATAATTTAACACAAAATGACATTAAAAATTCAAGTTATTCACGAGCAGCTAGTTGAGAATATGTATGAATTTCAAATGACACGACGAACCGTCTCGTTATGCATATGGATTCAAACTCAGGTCATGCAGACTAAGCAGAGATATCGTGACTGATGGAAACTAATAGTCATTCCTGACTAGGCATACAGAGAGTGATATACCTCAGTTTTAGACAGTATCAGGTAGGAAATATCAACTTTAAATTACATAACGTAAACATTTTTAATGGACGCAAATTCCACCCAACATCTATTGTCCCTGTTAACGAACTACGAGAGATGTTAACTATTGCTTCCTCACAAGTAACTTACTTGAAATGCCGTGAGGTAAAGCTGTGTGTTGGACAGGGATTCGAACCCAGAACCTAATCAGATTGTTATCGAAACACAATCAACTGTGACATATCGGATTTTCTTGGCAGTAGCTAGATGTTTTAACTGAAATGATGAGACGAAATATTAATTTTTCCTTTCCCAGGATTCCAACCTGGCACCTACCGCTGTTATATTCTAGAGAAATCGAACGTTAAATATGACTTTGTTACACCAGGAGCGACATATGAGCATGTTTGAACTAGAAATAATATGACGAAGAGTTCAGTGCTGACTGGGAATCGAGCTACACACATATCGTTGTTGACTGCACACAAAGAGACGTCAGCTACCGAATTTTTCTCCACCAGCAGCTCGGAATAAGATCCTTGAACTTACTGTGATCTCGCAAATAGTTCTTTGTCTCACTGGGTGTCAAAAATGTCAGACATAGTGAAAATACATTAAAAATCAATATTTTTATCCACCAGCTGATAGTTCTCATGGTAGAGCTTGATATTACATAATGAAAACTTTAGTGCGGACCAGGATTCGAACCCATTCACGTGCAATATGTGGAGCTCTTGAGGAATTTATAGTTTTGAACAAAAAACAAATTGTAGTCTATCTGTATTGTCACGAAGGGATCAAATTCAGCGTTAAGGGCGGTCTGAGTTGCATACCCAGTTCAGAACCAGTTTTATTGACATACAGAAGCTCAAATAAAAGATGGAATAAGTGTCCTGTGACCCTACATAGTATTTCTTTCGGCACTAGAAGTAAATCACTAGTATAAGAAAGGTTACTGCTGACAGAGTTAATTGTGGTTCAACCTAACGTCTACCTGGTAGAGAAGGAATATCATTTTTAACGTGAATTTCAGACCACAATGCCATTATACAGTTCTCTCCCTATCAAAAATCATCAGCAGAAGTTGGAATGGAACCCAGACCATAGGGATATAAACTGATCATCAAGCCAACAGACCACCATACCCTCCTCTCTATGACTCATTTTTGTATCATAACAACGTTGCGCCACACTGGATGAGAATTTTGACACACAGGTTTCCTGTAGTGGTTTGCAGCATGTTCAGTACATTCATTTACTTGATTGACCGAATCGCCATGAACTAGCGGCCTCGGCTACCTAGTGCATACATTCGACTCTATTTTGTAATCGCTGAAATAAAATCACGTAACTGCCACCTACACAGAACTGCCAACAGTGTAGGATACAGAAATTTAAATAGGAAGTGTTCCTTTTCACTTGAGCTACTCTATATCGCTATCAGTTTGTTGAAAACGTCGTGCACTGCAAAAGAAAAGCTGTAACTATCTGTCTCTCAAAAGTCTAGATCCGGCCATATGCATTATCTCACAGCACTGTGGAATGCGGAAGTTCTGGAGGAATTTTTGTTGACTTCTTGAGGTGCTGTAGCTGTGTGTCAGTTACTACCGTAGCGGTAAGCATCGCGCACTCTAGATAAGATTGTTGTTGTTGTTGTTGTTGGTTGGTTGTTTTTGGGGAGGGAGACCAGACAGCGTGGTCATCGGTCTCATCGGATTAGGGAAGGAAGTCGGCCGTGCCATTTCAGAGGAACCATCCCGGCATTTGCCTGGAGTGATTTAGGGAAATCACGGAAAACCTAAATCAGGATGGCCGGACGCGGGATTGAACCGTCGTCCTCCCGAATGCGAGTCCAGTGTCTAACCACTGCGCCACTTCGCTCGGTCTAGATAAGATGTCACGAGTTCGAGTACATTCACTGTTACGTTTTTTAAAACGCAATTCTGCTGTGTTCTGAAGTTATCAATCTAACGGAACTTTCAACATAATTCCCTTCACTTCTCAGCCTAAAATAATCGCACATGGAAAAAGGGCTAATTTCTGCGAAGTTTTGTTCTTTTCAGGTTTAATAGACGGCCAGGCAGCAGCAGCATCTCGAAACTTTTATATTCTCTATGGGGAGAGCGCATCGTGCCAAAATAAGTCATAAAAGTATTTTCTACATTAGCTGTCGTGTGGTAGTGGCATTTATTCTTCATCCTACCTTGTTTGACAGCTTTAACTCAGAACAAGTTTTCTACATGCATGTAATCAATAAACTGCATATGCATTGTCAGACTATTATTGATAACATCAGAGAATTCGCATATATCATTGATGATTAATTTCTCTCTCATGTTTACTATTGTTATAACAACGCTAAAAGAAACCTTACGAAAATTGTGCGCTGTATTTATCGGGAGGAGTTAGTAAAATAGTACTCACTTAGATTTCGATAGGGTCTGTGTTTGATTGGTATGCTGTGTCATACTCAAGTGGAATGTAAATGTGACATTTCATAAATAAAATTATGTATTCCTAGAAACCCAAAATTTGCTTGTCAGCAGCGGAAAGAGGCGTTACCTCTTGTGCAACATTGTAAGTTTTTCACCATTGCATTATGAGTTGAAAGTATTTTCTTGCGATTTCTTTATCGATTTTTCATCTGACTGCTTGTAGCTCTTTCACAGAAGGGATAAAAACGTTACAGTCGGCAATACTAGAACCGCAAACCATCACAAATTCTTTTTCACAAGTCCACACGTTACCATAGAGCTTGGGAAGAGGTCTAGGGTTCCTATTACGAGGCTAATAGTGGCTAAAACTCGTAAACCGCTGTTTAAAGGACGAGTTTAGTTGCGATTTCCACGTGCAACGACTTTCCCTGGCCTGAAAAGTGTAAATTTACAATCTTTTGTTACACCTCAAGCGATAATAACTCAGATTATTCAATGGAAATAACAGGAAAAATCAAGTTAACTTTGAGGTTTAATTCCGTGCATACCAGGAAGTATCTCGTCGATCACAGAGTTGCCAAACATACATTGCCTTGTTGCCAAATCTCAGTTACATTACCAGCAGGAAGAGGATGAACCGATGTGATCCTACAGTGGGCTGGGAAGTGACCACAGCTGGCGTCTCAAAGACGCCGCTGCTACAGCCTGGAATACGTACTCCGTCTGATTCACATTTCTGTCACTAGGTTTATGGACTGGAGCTTAGTTACTAACAATACTCAGACTGCAAACTAAGCATCATAAATCAGTAACTCTCATAGTTGTTTTTATATTTCTTTCGTAAGTGTACTCAAAACTAAGAAACTCATTGACAGACAGAGAGAGAGAGAGAGAGAGAGAGAGAATTTCAAATCGACCGTCAATGATACGAATTTCAATATTGTTCTTCACTTAAGACTCACATGCCTTGGTGATAAGTATGAGGGAAAAGAACGTCTTGATTACTATAGGGCCTCTATGATAAATTAGCATAGTAGCAATTAGGAAATCTCTGCAGAAATTTACTAAGAGCGGCTCTAGCAACTTACTTTTTCTCTGGGTAGCTTCAAATATGGGGATCTTCGTCGCCTTAAATCCAGTTGAAGATTTTAAATATCACTTTTGAACAGTGTTCACTTCTCTATTAATTAATGTATGGACCTCAAAACAAGCAGTTAGCCTGAATAGTTAAAGAGCAGGTTCTGAAAGGTATTGACACAATGTTTTGCATCCATTTACCATGGGGAATCAAAGAAAAAACCAAACACATTACATTGCATTTACTCTCTGTGCCTTGACTAACACATATGAATCCATGACAAAAATAAATAATTTGAAGAATCTCCTGTGAAAGGAAAAAGAACAGGATGTGATGCTTTAATTATAGCGCACTGGATCAGAAAAAATGAGATTAATTCTGAGCCACATTGATGTATTGCATACTAATGTAATAAAATACTCATCAAATAAAAACGGTTTTGTGCCGCTGCTGCTATTGAGTGTGAAACACAAATCGTAGACAGATTTTATGGATCATCACTCAACAAAATTAAAGCATTTTACACTGTCGAGAGTGAGGAGTGGGGCAGACGTTGTCGACAAAAGGCGAGACATTGCAGTGCCTCATCCCCGCCGGTAGGCAGTAAACGGGTCCCAGAGAACTCAGACGCATGCGGTGTTCAGATTCAGATGGTCGGTAAAGAAATCTTTCGCTAAAACATTGTTGGACCAAACTATTATAGCCGGCCGAAGTGGCCGCGCGGTTCTGGCGCTGCAGTCTGGAACCGCGAGACCGCTACGGTCGCAGGTTCGAATCCTGCCTCGGGCATGGATGTGTGTGATGTCCTTAGGTTAGTTAGGTTTAACTAGTTCTAAGTTCTAGGGGACTAATGACCACAGCAGTTGAGTCCCATAGTGCTCAGAGCCATTTGAACCATTTGAACCAAACTATTATTACCAGTGCGACAGAAAGCGAAATCTATTGTAGATTCTCTTGAATTACACTCATAGCTTCAGCACCGAGAGGAAAGGGGCGATAAAAACGTTGTCGACGTGTGCTTTTAGTTGCCAGACGTCGTATTAGCTAGTCTCGCGCTTTACCTCAAGACTACGGTCGTAGTCAAGAATAAAGTACTAAGACTGAAGTCAAGACTTCCTCTGGGATGTGCCGCAGTTTACAATGTTGCCAGATCGAGCATATTGCCGGACATAGGATTCTCAGAGGAGCACAACTGTATTGCCCACCTTACGTGAACGACTCGGCGGTCAATTTATTGCTCTAACATTGTAAGACTGTATCTACAACACATATTGCACGGTGAGGACCCAAAAGAATTAAAGAAACAAAATTAGTTTACGAGAGGAACGTTAACTATAGCGTTCGAAGTATTCATAGTATTGTATACGTGTGTGTAAACGCGTTCCAGTGCCCACTCAAGAAAGACAAGGATACACAGTCTAGCTTCAATATTATGAATACACCACAGTTTGTGGATGAACTAAAACTTAGGTTGATAATCATTCTGAATTTTTAGCAGTACTGTACCCATTGGTATTAAACTCGTTTTGCTGGCCGCGGTGGCCGTGCGGTTCTAGGCGCTCCAGTCCGGAGCCGCGCTGCTGCTGTGGTTGCAGGTTCGTATCCTGCCTCGGGCATGGGTGTGTGTGATGTCCTTAGGTTAGTTAGGTTTAAGTGGTTCTAAGTTCTAGGGGACTGATGACCACAGCAGTTGAGTCCCATAGTGCTCAGAGCCATTTGAACCATTTGAACCGTTAAACTTGTTTATCAACCAGTGATTCCCACAGCTAAATGAACACAACTTGTGATAACTCTTAGACAAAATACTTACGCAGTGCTATCAGACGAAAAGATCAACCTGACACAAACTTTGGGATGTTTGTCATACAATCTTCATACCTGGATAAAGAGCTTTTCCTATTTGAGATATCTGTGGATGTTGCTGCATAAGACGATTTAAGAAGAAACAAAATTCCTTCAGCTGCGACAATGTTTAAAGAAATCGTTTAAACGGCACTAAATCGTCGTTTGTGAATCTTTTGCTGGCCGCACTCAGCCGCATTTCGCTGGTTGGAAGCAAAAAGCTTACTGACAAATTTCGGAGAAGGAAATGGGGGACGAAAAGTCTCCTACTGGAAGGTCATGTTGTTTTATTTAAATGATTACAAAATCAGGTAAAACGAACAGTGAGGTTGTCAGTAGAAGCACATTACTGTTGTCAGTGTGATGTTGTACCGTCCAAGGCCTGTAATGACAAAGGGCCCGTTTAGGTCAGGCATATTGTATACAGAAGTGGAAGAGAGAACACCACTAAATTCTACAATGCATTCCATACACACAGAAATTACTGTTACAGTTTACTTATGGAGCCCAATGAGTGAATTGCGTATTTTACGGTGAGAAAGAGCACTGGAAAACAGTCTTCTCTACATTAGGTTACTTAAACTGGTGTCACTCTGAGCTAGAATTTATAGTCAGCGACTAAGTGTAAGGTCAATGAGTCGGATGCGAGCTTTGAAACTGTGAAATACTTTCCTACATTATAGAAGCGAATATTAAATTTGAACTAATATTGCGAGTATTTTGTACTTGGATAGCTTGGAATGAAAATCTTTCTGTTTATTGCAAAGGAAAACAATTGATTTTCTAAAACACTCTTTGGCATACACAACTTGAAAGAGGTCACGTCGACCAAATCTATGGGAGAACTGACAGCGACGTACATCGGAAGGCAGTAAGATCCCTTGGCAGTATTCGAAAGTCATTTCTAGGCGCAAGTAAATGAAGAAAAGCAGCGCCTTTTTGTCATCAACTAACGTCTTCATCAATTACTTTAGTTTTAATGTAATCTACGAGTAATTGCAGATGTTTGATATTAACATGGAGAGGATTCCATAGACAGGTAAAGAACCTGTTCTTGGGCACCTGCTTCTATAATGACCAAAAGACATTAAATGAACTTCAAGCACATGTGTTCCACTCCAGAACCTCCGCATTCCACAATGTTGTGAGATAATGCATATGGCCAGCTGTAGTCTGCTGAGAGAAAGATAGTTACAGCTTTTCTTTTGCACTTCACAACGTTTTCAACAAACAGATAGCGCAATAGAGTAGCTCAAGTGGAAAGGAACACTTCCTATTTAAATTTCTACATCCTACACTGTTGGCAGTTCTGTGTAGGTGGCAATAATGTGATTTTATTTCGGTGATACAAAATAGAGTCGAATGTATCCGAGGCAGCAATTCATGGCGATTCGGTCAAACAAGTAAACGAATGTACTGAACATGCTGCAAACCCCTACATGGAGCCTGTGTCAGAATTCTCATCTAGTGTGGCGCAACGGCGCTACGATAGAGAAATGAGTCACAGAGAAGAGGATTTGATGGTCTGTTTGATTGATGATTGGTTCATATACTTATGGTATGGGTTAGATTCTAGTAACTCCTGCCGATGATTTTTGATAGGGAGAGACAGATTCTATTCTCTTTTGGTTATGCCAAGTGAAGATGGTGTAATGGCATTGTGGTCTGAAATTCATATTAAACACGATATTCCTTCTCTACCAAGTACATGTTAGTTTGAACCACAATAACGTCAGGAGTGGCGACATGTAGAAACTCTATCATCAGTGACCTTTCTTATAGTAGTTATTTATTTCTAGTTACGAAACAAACGCTATGTAGGGTCGCAGGACACTTATTCCATCTTTTATTTGAGCTTCTGTATGTCGATAAAATTGGTTCTGAACTGGGAATACAACTCAGACCGCCCTTAACGCGGAATTTGATCCCTTCGTGACAATACAGCTCGACTACAATTTGTTGTTTGTCCAAAACTCCAGATTCCTCAACATCTCCACATATTGCGCGAATGGGTTCGACTCCTGGCCCAGCACTAAAGTTTTCATTATGTATTATCAAGCTCTAGCATGAGATCGCCTATCTGCTGGTGGATAATAATTTTTATTTTTAATGTATTTCATTCGTTGTCAACACTTATGGTATCTGACGTTTTTGACGCCCAGTGAGACACAGAACTATTTGTGAGATCACTCTAATATGTTCAAAGATGTTATTCCGAGCTGCTGGTGGAGAAAACTTCGATAGCTGACGTCTCTTTGTGTGTAGTCAACAACGATATGTGTGGGGTTCGATTCCCAGTCAGTACTGAATGCTTCGTCATATTATTCCTAGTTCAAACATGCTCACATGTCGCTGCTAGTGTAACAATCCCATATTTAACGTTCGTTTACTCTATAACAGTGATAGGTGCCGGATTGGGGACCTGGGAAGTAAAAAATTAATGTTTTGTCTCGTCGTTTCAGTTAAAACATCTAGCTGCTGCCGAGAAAATCAGATATGTCACAGTTGATTGTGCTTCGATATCAATCCAATTAGGTTCTGGGTTCGAATCCCTGTCCAACACAAAGCTTTACCTCACAGCATTTCAAATAAGTTACTTGTTAAGAAGCAATATTTAACATCTCTCGTAGTTCGTTAACAGGAACAATAGACGTTGGGTAGAATTTGCGTCCATTAAAAATTATTACCTTATGTAATTTAAAGTTGATATTTCCTAACTGATACTGTCTAAAATCGAGGTATATCACTCTCTGTGTGCCTAGTCAGGAATGACTGTTAATTTCCGTCAGTCACGAAATCTTTGCTTAGTCTGCATGACCTGGGTTCGAATCCATATGCATAACGGGACGGTTCGTCGTGTCATTTGAAATTCATACATATTCTCAACTAGCTGCCCGTGAATAACTTTTATTTTTAATGTCATTTTGTGTTAAATTGTAAGTACGGTATGTTACTCTGAAGAGGACATCATGACTGCGGTGAACTTACTACGTGCATTACCTATCTGATGTAATAATGAGAGTGGTAAAATTTCATGTATGTCATTTATTGTAATAAATGTGAGCTTACAAGCCTTAAGGATAGTCTTATCTGTGATAAGGTGTTCCTTGATATATGTAGTATCGTGGTATTACTTTACATCTTGAGTTACTGTGATACAGAGCAGTGTTTTCAATAGTGAAACGACTGTACCAAGGACCGATTAGAGGACCTGCTAGACAGCTTGCAACACCATAACTCTAGTGCTCTACTGATTTATTTTGCTTTCGTTTTATTTAATGTTACATCGTTGAGCTTCTGTAAATGTGTTTGTTTGAATCGATAACATAAAATTGTATACTCCTTTCTTTGTAAGAACGTTGATGTCACGATTTGGATCTATGTAATGTAGTGTATCTGTCATTTAAATTCTTTGTCTCAATTGGAGGGAGATAAAACCTACTACATATATTTGGAATTTGTTTAAATAATTTTGTTTAGAAATACCGATATGTGCAAATGTCCTGTTTTATTTAAAATGTTTGTTGGCTGTTGTGTAAACTGCTGATCCTCATTTAGGGTTCTTAGTTATTCTGTATGTAAGAGATAGTGTGGTTCCCCTCGGGAACGGAACTGTGCAGCGCGCGCAAATTGTCGTTGGCTAGGTAGAAAAGGTGGAAACAAGAATCAGTCGGGGACGAGCTACCAAACTGTGCACTGCTATGTAAAAAGTGGCATATTGTCCTGGTTCCGAGAGAGGTTTTTCCTGTCGTTTACCAGTGCCTCGGATGGATGGATAAATAGCTGGAATTATTCTGGAATTGGTATCTATCATCGCCACCAAGAAATGACAGAGTCCAGCAATTCTACCTGCAATTCCACCTACCAACATGCAGTTGCCACCTCACTGCGCAATCACTGTATCGGAATGCTATAATATGTACAGTGAAGGATCAGCGCATTGGATGTGTTAGTATGCACAAATATAAGGTAACTTATAACTGAATTTATGTACCTACCCTGATTTTTTCCTTGTCATAACACCTCTCAGGTTCCTCTCCGTTTGAACTAAAGTGATTACCGTGTGTCCCTACTGAAAGAACGTTGAAGACCAGTGTTTTGCTAATTAATGCCTCTTGAACATAGTAAAAAGAAAGTTAAAGTTAATGTGGCAAGAGAGTGTGTTAAAGTAAATGATGCTTACTGAAAATAATTTTCCTATTACACCTGCTTATTAAAGTGTTGTTGCCAACTTCAAAATTAAAAGTTCTTAAGATTGAGGCTTATAAAGTTTTGCTTAGTTAATGATGATAGTGCTCCCTGTAATAAATTTTAAAAGGTGAGTCAGTTTCTTGCAAATTTGTCGACATTGTCTATCACTGTAGTAAAAGTGGAAAACTGCAATAGTAGAAAATTATATGTCCATGATTGCTAAGTGTTTGTCTTTCTTGTGTATTGGAAGTGCATATTAATAGCATAACAGGATCCACAGTTCGTCTATTATATTAACGCTAGGTAACAAGTAACGGAAGACCGCTATCTATGATAACATTAATTTCTTTATTCAAGAGACAGTGAAAAGTAACCTGTTAATGAATTCCATATAACCTTCATTCTTAATAGTAAAGTATTTAACTGAGAGAGACTTAACCTTTGATCAGTTCATAATTTTGCAGTGAACGACATTTATAATTTTACGTCAGCTAGGAAATTATTTGAACAATAATACTTAACATACGCCTAATTAATGATCCTGCAGTGAATATTAATAGTAATGTTATAAAGACCATTCAGTATGAATAAGCCTTGAAAGTAATAGTGTGTTTCGGTATCTGTTATATTTTTGCAAATAGTTTGTGCTGCTCTAGTTGTAAGTTCAAACCTTAACGTTAACATAGGCAGGTGTCAGAGTTCATTGCACTCGCGTGTGGTAAATTGTAGGTTGTGTTATCCGTTAAAGTTACTCATACGTAATTTCTTAAACAAGAATGTTAATCATTCTCTTGCCTAATTAGGCTGGCGACCGTTTTCTTTACTCTCTAAACAGTATAGCTAAGTAAAATATTATTTGTTACTGTTTAAATGTTTACGTAATTCTGACTTTCACTTCCGATAAGCCACTTCCATTAGGTACAATACGGTCAACATAATAAAATTCCTCTCAGAGGATAACACTGCTCTGTTGCTTTATACCATAATTACTCTAAAAAATAATTCTGATTTGCAAACTGCCTCCAGCTTCGAGGTTATGGTATAGCAGTAGCGGACAGAAGTGTTATACGTGGCTTTTCCGTGACAGGACTGATTTGTTCTGTTGGGGTGTAGTACGTAATAAGCCAACCTTGGCATTTGATGATATAAGCTACGTAAAAGCTGTTGGAGTGTTATAAACTGCGTTATGCGGGTTGCAAGCGAATCAGGCGAAGTGCAATTCAGGTCGTTCGGATACTTTTGAGCATTACTGTACATATGAGATAGAAGTCAGAATGGTGCTACCAGGTGAAATTATTAACTGTTCTCAAGAAGGTATTACAATCTGCCCAGCATCTACCACGAGAAAGAGGGAGCACACTTCGTAATCACTGTACCCTCAGTGAGACAGGAACTGCGAACCATATCAGACGCCTTTTCACAGGTCAGCACGTTGCCACAGAGCTGGCGAAGAAGTATGTGTCTTAGCTTCCTCTTATGAGACCAATAGTGGCTAGAACTGGTAAACCGCTATTTGAAGGACGATATTAGTTGGGATTTCCACGTGCAACAATTTTCCTGGGCTGAAAACCGTAAATTTACAATCTTTTGTTACACCTCAAGCGATAATAACTCAGATTATTCAACGGAAATAACAGGTAAAATCAAGTGAACTTTGAGGCTTAATTCCGTGCACTCCAGGAAGTAACTCGTCGATCACAGAGTTGCCAAACATACATTGCCTTGTTGCCAAATCTCAGTTACAATACCAGCAGGAAGAAGATGAACCGAGGTGATCTTACAGCGGGCTGGGAAGTGACCATAACTGGCGTCTCCAAGTCGCGGCTGCTACGGCCTGGAATACGTAATGCGTCTGATTCGCATTTCTGTAACTAGGTTTAGGGACTGCAGCGTAGTTACCAATAACACTCAGAACTGACTGCAAACTAAGCATCATAAATCAGTAACTCTCATAGTTGTTTTTATATTTCTTTCGTAAATGTACTCAAAACTAAGAAATTCATTCACAGACGTTTTCGTGCCTAGCCGATTGTCGAGCACAACAAACAAACAAAAAAGATTGTGTGTGTGTGTGTGTGTGTGTGTGTGTGTTGCCAAAAGGCAAAAAGATCTTACTGCCTTCCGATATACGTTGCTGTCAGTTCTCCCATAGGATTTGGTCGACATGGCCTGTTTCAAGTTGAGTATACTGTAACAGTAATTTCTGTGTGTATGCAATGCATATGGATTAAAATTTAGTGGTGCTCTCTCTTCCACTTCTGTATACAATATGCCTGACCTAAACGGGCCCTTTGTCATTACATGCCCTGGGCAGTGCAAAATCATACTGACAACAGTAATGTGCTTCTACTGACAACCTCACTGTTCGTTTTACCTGATTTTGTAATCATTTAAATAAAACAACATGACCTTCCAGTGGGAGACATTTCGTCCCCCTTCCCCTTCTGTGAAATTTGTCAGTAAGCTTTTTGCCTTTCAGCCAGCCAAATGCTGCAGAGTACGGCCGGTAAACGATTCACAAACCACGATTTAGCGCCGTTAAAACGATTTCTTTAAACATTGTCGTAGATGAAGGAATTTAGTTTCGTCCTAAATCATCTCAAGCAGCAACGTTCACAGACATCTCAAATAGGAAAAAGCTCATTATCCAGGTACGAAGGTTGTAAAACCATCTTCCCACAGTTTGTGTCAGGTTGATCTTTTCGTCTGATAGCACTGCGTAAGTATTTTGTCTATGATGTATCACAAGTAGTGTTCCTGTAGCTGTGGGAATCATTGGTTGAAAACGAGTTTAACAGCAATGGGTACAGTACTGCTAAATATTCAAAATGATTATCAACCTAATTCTGAGTTCATCCGCAAACTGAGGCGAATTTATAATATTGAAGCTAGACCGTGTATCCTTGTCTTTCTTGAGTGGGAATTGGAAGGCATTTGCACACACGTATACAATACTATGAATACTTCGAACGCTATAGTTAATGTTGCTCTCATAAACTACTTTTGTTTTTTAATTCTTCTGGTTCTTCAGCGTGCAATATGTGTTGTAGATTCAGTCTTACAATGTTAGAGCAATAAATTGACCGCCGAGTCGTTCGCGTAAGGTGGGCAATACAGTTGTGCTCCTCTGAGAATCCTATGTCCGGCAATATGCTCGATCTGGCAACATTGTAAACTGCGGCACATCCCAGAGGAAGTCTTGACTTCAGTCTTAGTACTTTATTCTTGACTACGACCGTAGTCTTGAGGTAAAGCGCGAGACTAGCTAATACGACGTCTGGCAACTAAAAGCACACGTCGACAAAGTTTTTATCGCCCCTTTCCTCTCGGTGCTGAAGCTATGAGTGTAATTCAAGAGAATCTACAATAGATTTCGCTTTCTGTCGCACTGGTAATAATAGTTTGGTCCAACAATGTTTTAGCGAAAGATTTCTTTACCGACCATCTGAATCTGAACACCGCATGCGTCTGAGTTCTCTGGGACCCGTTTACTGCCTACCGTCGGGGATGAGGCACTGCAATGTCTCGCCTTTTGCCGACAACGTCTGCCCCACTCCGCACTCTCGACCGTGTAAAATGCTTTAATGTTGTTGAGTGGTGACCCATAAAATCTGTCTACGATTTATGTTTCACTCTTGATAGCAAAGGAGGCACAAAACCGTTTTTACTTGATGAATATTTTATTATACTAGAATGCAATACATCAATGTGGCACAGAATTAATTTCATTGTTTCTGGTCCATTGCATTACAATTAAAGCGTCACATTCTGTTCTTTTTCCTTTCACGGGAGGGTCCTCAAATAATTTATTATTGTCATGGATTCATATGTTTTAGTCAAGGCACAGAGAGTAAATGCAATGTAATGTGTTTGGTTTCTTTCTTTGATTCTCTATGGTAAATGGATGTAAAACATTGTGTCAATACGTATCAGAACCTGCTCTAAAGCTACTCAGGCAAATTGCTTGCTTTGAGGTCTATACCTTAATTAATGGAGAAGTGAACGCTGTTCCCAAGTGATATTTAAAATATTCAATTGGATTTAAGGCGACAAAATTGCCCATATTTGAAGCTACCCAGAGAAAAAGTAAGTTGCTAGAGCTGCTGTTAGCAAATGTCTGGAGGGAGTTCCTAATTGCTACTGTGGAAATTTAGCATAGAGGCCCTATAGTAATAAAGAGGTTCATTTCCTTCATACCTATCACCCTGGCATTAGGGTCTCAAGTGAAGAACGATATTGAAATTCGTATCGCTGATGGTCGATTCGAATTTCTTCAGAGACGCTGGTATTGCGAAGCAGCTTGGCAGTCACAAAGCCAAGATCTATGACCATTAACACAACTTACTGAGTCGAGATACCAAGAGGATTTGATGTGTAAAGGTTTTCTTCCGATTTCGATACAGAGTTTTTTCTGGAAATTCGCAGCTCCATAAAATATGTCAGAAAAAAAAGCTTGCACACGCTGGCCCCTACCACGGTTAGAACTGACGACTGATTGCGCCGTTCTGACGCGAGACACGGGCGGTACCACCGGGCTACGGACACACTGCTGTCTACACGCCGCTCTCATCATGGTATTTGTCGCTCAGCCTCATAACGCATCGTGAAAGATAATAAAAGTTGTCACTTATGTGAAGAATAGCATTTCCTTAGGCAAAAAACTGAATTTTCTGTCTCAGTGTCTTAGTTTACATGAGGATTATATAGCACGAGTCATTCAAATGGAAAGGGAATATCAAGTGATTTTAGCGAGTCAATTCAGTACCATACGCGGAAGTGATTGCCCTGTCACAGTGTTGCCTAATGTTTGTGACGATGTTGCCAATTCTCAGCTGTGCTAGAAATAGCTCTGTAGCGGTATGGAAGGAGAATCCCGTGCTCGTGTCATAGGAGGATACGGAGAGGAGGCACGGGGTTTGCTTAATATGCAGCGTTTTCTCCTACTAATTGTGTCAGACATTCAGGTGTATAGTCTTCCATCACGATTACAGTTTCCTACAAAATAGATACGAATAAAACACTTACCTTGTTACTTAGTGACAAAAGATTATTTCAGTACAAGAAAAAGTCTTTGGAAATCACTTATTCCCACCTGTCACAAAAGTAAGATAACAAACACTTTGCACCTCGAAATCGATTACACCTATGTGCAGTCTTCTGACTTTTAAATAAATCGTATTAACGGTACTAAATCGTGGTTTGTGAATCATTTACCGGCCGTATTCTGCAGGCCGGTCGGTGTGGCCGAGCGGTTCTACGCGCTTCAGTCTGGAACCGCGCGACCGCTACGGTCGCAGGTTCGAATCCTACCTCGGGCATGGATGTGGGTGATGTCCTTAGGTTAGTTAGGTTTAATTAGTTCTAAGTTCTAGGAGACTGATGACCTCCGATGTTAAGTCCCGTAGTGCTCAGAGCCATTTCGTACTCTGCAGCATTTCACTAGGTTGGAAGGCAAAAAGCTTACTGACAAATTTCACAGAAGGAAAAGGGGGACGAAATGTCTCCCACTGGAAGGTCATGTTGTTTTATTTAAATGATTACAAAATCATGTAAAATGAACAGTGAGGTTGTCAGTAGAAGCACATTACTGTTGTCAGTATGATGTTGCACCGCCCAGGGCCTGTAGTGATAAAAGGTCCGTTTAGGTCAGGCATATTGCACACAGAAGTGGAAGAGAGAGCACCACTAAATTCTAATCCGTATGCATTGCATACACACAGAAATTACTGCTACGGTGTACTTATGGAGCCCAATGATGGAATTGCGTATTTTCCGGTGAGAAAGAGCACTGGCAAACAGTCTTCGCTACATTAGGTTACTTAATCTGGTGTCACTCTGAGCTAGAATTTATGGTCAGCGACTAAGTGTAAGGTCAATGAATCGGCTGCGAGCTTTGCAACTGTGAAATACTTTCCTACATTATAGAAGCGAATATTAAATTTGAACTAATTTTGCGAATATTTTGAACTTGGATAGCTTAGAATGAAAATCTTTCTGTTTATTGCAAAGGAAAACAATTGATTTTCTAAAACATTGTTTGTCATACACAACTTGGAACAGGACATGTCGACTAAATCATATGGAAAAACTGACAGCGACGTATATCGGAAGGCAGAAAGATCTCTTGTTTTTTTGGTTTGGCAGTACTCGATAGCCATTTCTAGGCGCAAGTAAATGAAGAAAGGCAGCGCGTTTTTGTTATCAAGTAACGTATTCATAAATTGCTTTAGTTTTAATGTAATCTACGAGTTACTACTGATGTTTGAAATTAACATAAGAAGGATTCCGTAGACAGGGAAAGAACCTGTTCTTGGGAAACTACTTCCATAATGACCAAAAGGCATCAAATGATCTTCAAGTACAGTGTTCCAGCAGCGGTATGAAGAAAATGATAGCAATAATGACGGTAATAATCGAATTATACGGTAACTTCACACTTCCCAGTGGATTTTCTCGAACTGAGAAATTTGCTGAATTTGTGAAAATTTCAAAATGGTTTCACATCGAGCCGATGATGCCTAGAAGAGTCGTCACATTTTGCTGACATGAGAATAGCGTAATCTCCGCTTCAGAAGCTTGATTCTAATTAACCATTTAATAGTCTCGCGTTTTTTCACCGTGACTAATTTTGTAAGCTAAGCACATCACCTGTTACAGCACACTCCTGGGGCTGGGAAATGTGGCCACAGTGCCACAGTGGTCTGGTGGAACGAACTATCACAGGTACGATGCATGAGTTCAGGCATTTACTTTTAAGAGGCACAAACGGATTTACTTTACCCCCGGTAACATTAAGAGAAAGACGTTATAATCCAGAATCCACATTAAACATCACGTTCCTTCATTACCAACTGGGCAGAGCCGGTTTACGTTGGGAAATGACATATGCGGAAGTCATGGTAAACAGAAATACAGTCGCCAGTAAACTTACTTACATTAGAAAATTTTATTTTATTTGATGAACCGATAGCCATTGAAAGGAACAGGGCTCTTACTTTACTTGTACTTGATTGAACTAGAGACGTTGAAAAATTTGGTGCTGGACTGTGATTCGAATTCGTATCTCCTCTTTCGAGGATCTGAATCTCTCGGAACAGTAAAGTTCAATCATTTTGTTCCTTTTCTCAAGACTGCAGTCTTCTCTAGGTCTCCTCCAAAGGTAAGTATATGGGTCCGAAACCTGATCCAGTACAAAATTATTCATAATTTCATTTCAAGCCCTATCACGTGAACACCGGCCTGTTAGTGAAAATTAACGTGCATTTTTAATGTCTGTTCATGTGCTGCCAACAATCGCAATAGGTGTCGTTATTTCTGGTCAAACACGCACACATCTTACTATTGGTGAGTAAGCAACTGATACTTAAGCTATATTCGTGGATGCACGGTAGGTGAGCAGTTCGATTGTCACTTGGGCACAAAATTTGTATCCTTATTTTAGAGTCAAGCACCTAGTAGGTGGTAAGAAAAACCGATACGTAACATTTGATTTTACTTAGTTAACAATCCGATTACGTGTTGGGTTCGTATCTCCGTCGCAGAACTTCACATTATGCACTTCATCTTTAAATGCATGCACACTTTGTTACTACAGAATAGAGGTATATCAGACATCTTACGTGGTTAGTTAACAGGGACGAAAGGGTCTTGATAGAAGTCCCCGTTTATTACAAAAACTGTCGTCTTTTATTTTCAAGTTTAGATTTGGTTACTGGTATTGGCAAAAACTTCAGTAATTCATGACTTTTCATGGCTAGTCATCAATATGATATGATTAGATTAGTTTACATTAAATTAGTTCTTGTTTCATAGATCATGAATACGGGATTTCGTAATGATGCGGAACGTGTCATTTTAATGAAAGATTTTTTTATATACCATGACTCAATTTCTTTACAATGTTTTAATCTCTTTCTCTCTCATCCTTTTTTTTTATTTTTATCTCTCTCTCTCTCTCTGTCACACACACACACACACACAATCTTTTTTTAAAAAATTTGTTTGTTGTGCTCGACTATCGGCGAGGCACGAAAACGTCTGTGAATGAATTTCTTAGTTTTGAGTACACTTACGAAAGAAATATAAAAACAACTATGAGAGTTACTGATTTATGATGCTTAGTTTGCAGTCAGTTCTGAGTGTTATTAGTAACTACGCTGCAGTCCCTAAACCTAGTTACAGAAATGCGAATCAGACGCATTACGTATTCCATGCCGTAGCAGCCGCGACTTGAAGACACCAGCTATGGTCACTTCCCAGCCCGCTGTAAGATCACCTCGGTTCGTCTTCTTCCTGCTGGTATTGTAACTGAGATTTGGCAACAAGGCAACGTATGTTTGGCAAATCTGTGATCGGCGAGTTACTTCCTGGTGTGCACGGAATTAAGCCTCAAAGTTCACTTGATTTTACCTGTCATTTCCATTGAATAATCTGAGTTATTATCGCTTGAGGTGTAACAAAAGATTGTAAATTTACGGTTTTCAGCCGAGGAAAGTCGTTGCACGTGGAAATACCAACTAATATCGTCTTTCAAATAGAGGTTTACCAGTTCTAGCCACTATTGGTCTCGTAAGAGGAAGCTAAGATACATGCTTCTTCGCCAGCTCTGTGGTAACGTGCTGACCTGTGAAAAGGCGTCTGATATGGTTCGCAGTTCAAGTGTCACTGATTGTATCGTTTTTATCCCTTCTGTGAAAGGGCTACAAGCAGTCAGGTCAATCATCGATAAGGAAATCACAAGAAAATACTTTTTGCTCATAGTGCAATGGTGAAAAACTTACACAATGCTGCACAACAGGTAGTGCCTCTTTCCGCTGCTGACAAGCAAATTTTGGGATTCTAGGAATACATAACTTTATTTATGAAATGCCACATTTGCATACCTCTTGACAATGACACAACATACCAATTAAACACAGACCCAATCAAAATCTAAATGAGTAGTATTTTACCGATTCGTGACGATAGAGGCACTCTTGTGTACAGATACTCAGTTTTATTAAAACAGACTTTCGTCGTAAGGTTATCGTGGGTAGTTTTATTTCATTTTTTATAATACAGTTCAAAATTTTCGTAAGGTTTCCTTTAATGTTGTTAAAACAATAGTAAACATGAGAGAGAAATTAATCATCAACGATATATGCGAATTCTCTGATGTCTTCTATAACAGTCTGAGAATGCACATGCAGTTTATTGATTACATGGATGTAGAAAACTTGTTCTGAGTTAAAGCTGTCAAAGAAGGTTTGAAGAAGAATAAAATGCCACTAACAGACGACAGCTAATGTAGAAAATACTTTTCCGACGTATTTTGGCACGATGCGCTCTACCCATACATAATACAAAAGTTTCGAGATGCATCTACTGTCTCGCTGTCTATTAAACCTGAAATGAACAAAATGTCGCAGAAGTTAGCTCTTTTTCCACATACGACTATTTTGGTTGAGAAGTGAAGGAAATTATCTTACAAGTTCCACTATATTGATAATTTTAGCAGACAGCTGAATTGCGTTTTAAAAAATATAGCAGTGAATGTACTCGAACTCGCGACATCATACCTATCGTGCGCGATACTTACCATGACGCCACTAGCTGACACTTAGGGATAACAGCTCCAGAAGTCAAGAACAGTTCCTCCAGAACTTCTGCATTCCACAGCGCTGTGGGAAAAGGCATATCGCCAGGTCAATACTTATGAGAGACAAACAGTTATACCTTTTCTTTTGGACTGCACGACGTTTTCAACAAACTGACAGCGCCATAGAGTAGCTCAAGTGGAGAGGAACACTTCCTATTTTAATTTCTGAAACCTACACTGTTGGCAGTACTGTGTTGGTGGCAGTTACGTGATTTTATTTTGGTGATTACAAAATATAGATGAACGCATGCACTGGGTAGCCGAGGCAGCTTGTTCATGGTGATTCGGTCAACCAAGTAAATGAATTTACTGAACATGCTGCAAATTGATACAGGGAGCCTGTGTGTCAGAATTCTCAGCCAGTGTGGTACAACGGCGTTATGATAGAAAAATGAGGCCCTGAGACGAGGATTTGGTGGTCTGTTGGGTTGATGATAGGTTGATATATCTGTGGTCTGGGATCGATTCCAACTTCGATCAATGATTTTAGATAGGGAGAGACAGATTCCATTCTCTTCTGGCTACACCAAGTGAAGAAGATATAATGGCATTGTCGTCTGAAATTCACATTAAAAATGATATTCCTTCTCTACCAAGTAGACGTTAGGTTGAGCCACAATAAAGTTTGGAATGGCGACAAAAAAAAAAAAAAAAATGGTTCAAATGGCTCTGAGCACTATGGGACTTAACATCTCAGGTCATCAGTCCCCTACAACTTACAACTACTTAAACCTAACTACATCACACAACACCCAGTCATCAGGAAGCAGAGAAAACCCCTGACCCCGCCGAGAATCGAACCCGGGAACCCGGGCGTGGGAAGCGAAAACGCTACCGCACGACCACGATCTACGGACGGAGTGGCGACACGTAGAAACTCTATCAACAGTAACCTTTCTTATACTAGTTATTTATTTCTAGTGACGAAACAATCGCTATATAGGCCCACAGGACACTTATCTTTTATCTGAGCTTCTGTATGTCGATAAAATTGGTTCTGAACTGGGAATGCAACTCAGATCGCCCTTAACGCGGAATTTGACCCCTTCGTGACAATACAGCTCGGCTACAGTTTGTTGTTTGTTCAAAACTCCAGATTCCTCAACATCTCCACATACTGCGCGTGAATGGGTTCGAATCCTGGCCCAGCACTAAAGATTTCATTATGTTTTATCAAGCTGTAGCATGAGAACACCTATCTGCTGGTGGATAATAATTTCGATTTTTAATGTATTTTCATTCGTTGTCAACACTAACGATATTTGACGTTTTTGACTCCCAGTGAGACACAGAACTATTTGAGAGATATTATTCCGAGCTGCTGGTGGAGAAAAATTCGGTAGCCGACGTCTCTTTGCGTGTAATCATCAACGATATGCGTGGAGCTCTATTCCCAGTCAGCACTGAACTCTTCGTCATATTATTTCTAGTTCAAACATGCTCATATGTCGCTCCTGGTGTAACAAAGTCATATTTAACGTTCGATTTCTCTAGAATATAACAGCGATAGGTGCCAGGTTGGAATCCTGGGAAGGGAAAAATTAATATTTCGTCTCATCATTTCAGTTAAAACATCTAGCTACTGCCAAGAAAATCCGATATGTCACAGTTGATTGTGTTTCGATAACAATCTGATTAGGTTCTGGGTTCGAATCCCTGTCCAACGCAAAGCTTTACCTCACGGCATTTCAAGTAAGTTACTTGTGAGGAAGCAATAGTTAACATCTCTCGTAGTTCGTTAACAGGGACAATAGATATTGGGTGGAATTTGCGTCCATTAAAAATGTTTACGTTATGTAATTTACAGTTGATATTTCCAAACTGATACTGTCTAAAACTGAGGTATATCACTCTCTGTATGCCTAGTCAGGAATGACTATTATTTTCCGTCAGTCACGATATCTCTGCCTAGTCTGCATGACCAGGGTTTGAATCCATATGCATAACGAGACGCCTCGTCGTGTCATTTGAAGTTCATACGTATTCTCAACTAGCTGCTCGTGAATAACTTGAATTTTTAATGTCATTTTGTGTTATATTCTAAGTACGGTATGTTACTTTGAAGAGGAAGTCATGAATACGACGAACTTACTACGTGCATTACCTATCTGACGTAATAATGAGAGTGGTAACACTTCAGATATATTATTTATTGTAATAAATGTGAGCTTACAAGCCTTAAGGACAGTCTTATCTGTGATAAGGTGTTGCCTGATATTTGTAGTACCTTGGTATTACTTAACATTGCGATACAGAGCAGTGTATTCTAGTGATGACGTGTTGGAACCATTTTCAATAGTCAAACGACTGTACCAAGGAGCGATTAGAGGACCTGCTAGACAGCTGCGTTATGTGGGTTGCATGCGAATCAGGCGAAATGCAATTCAGGTCGTTCGGATACTTTTGAGCGTGACTCTACCTGCTACTCTGTCTGATCAAAGGTATTCGGACACCACTAAGTATTATAGAAGCGACCACTAAGCGTCGCGAGAGGCTGACTCGCCTCTATCGAAGGCGGCGGAGCGTGTTGTGCCATCATTCGAGAGGCAATAACTGCAGAACTGGTCAGTCAGAAGAACTGAGACACTTAGAATGTCATTGAATGTCACCTGAGTAACAAATCCATAAACTGACGTTTCAATCCATCTAAAGTTTTCCAAGTCAGTTGTTGGTTAGTTGGTACTGAAGTGAAAATGCGAAGGAGAAAGCACAGCTGAATCAAGACCAAGGCAGGAAAATTCGAGCATTGTGGAGGATGGGTGTAAAAAATTGTATGAGGTAAGCGAACGAATGACTCGTCCGTTCCACAGTGCTGCCAGCAGTCCATCTGACATAAAGCCAGCACTTAGGAGTTTAGGGCACGGTGGTCGGGGAGCTCTTCGTAAGTGCAGTGTCAGGCGCCGAGGCAGTAGAACGGCCATGTAGCGGTAGCAGCACTACCTGTTGTTTGGTACACAGTACTTTAGGTTAGTTTCTGTGAACTGTACCTGTGTATTTTACTGCTTAAACTGCTGTTTAGCAAATTACTCTAAGCTTTTTTTTTCTGCTTAAGTATTAGTGAATATCCTTGTGTGAGGTGACTTCCTCGCGTATTTCTTCCCCCGCCAGAAGTGCAAAGTCTTGTGATTACATTTCAGTGTCACGTTAGCACGAAGTGCATAGTTTAGATCAGGCATCAGATTTTCCACATTTATTTCCTGGAGTAGCTTTCGTAGAAGCAGAGTTTTTAGTAAAAAAGGAACTGTTGATTTATCAAATTGTTAGCAGAGACATTTAATTATGTTTTCAGAGCTTGCGGATCTTGCGGTCTCAGGCTATAGCGGGAACCTGCAGAGCAGATTTTAGTGTTCGTTTATTCGCCTCGTTATGTTTTTCTTACATTCAAACCTGAGTAACATCACGGTCGGGTAATGTCCCTTGCGTGGGGGGTCTGTTTTTACTTTCTCATTTACTCCTGACTGCTTTGCTTGTATTTTTTGAGATCTTGCTCAATAACTTTACACAGTACGATATCAATACGGACTGCTTGTTGTGAATGGACGCAAGGAGAACTGGCTGCTGTCCATAAACTGCTGCAAGCTAAATTGGCCATTGTCGACAGGCTTCTAGATTCTGTTCAAAGCGTCGGCGACATCAGGTGGTGTCGTTGGAATCCCCTGGTGACCTAGTTGTCGCTTGTCGCTGTATCCTCCGATATGCAAGATCTGACCGGTCCGTCCTCACTCGACAGAGAGAGACAAACAGCGGTCGGTTAACGTAGGGCGTCTCTGGGCAGAAGGCGAAAGAGGGAATACGCCGCACGCCTGGCTCCTTATACATTAGCAACAGGTGCGAGGTGCTACCCCAATAACGATGATACTTCTGAGCCAGCACGGGATGTTGGACCGGTGACGGATTTTCCTCCACAGTCCGGACAAGTACAGAGGAGGGGTATGCTGTCCATTAGGAGCTCCATCGTTATGCGGGTAACGCAGCCGCAGAGAAACAGCATGCACGGCGGTAAATAATGCCGGTGTTCACTCGATATGTTTGCTTGTGGTGTCGTCCACGATCTAGAGGAGGTGCTGCCGGCGGCTACCTAGTGCACTGGGTGTACCGGCTGCACGTAGTGGCACATGTCGGCACGAATGACGTCTGCCGCTTAGGTTCTGAGGCCATCCTCGGCTCCTTTCGGCGGCTGGCTGACTTGGTGAAGGCAACTAGAATCGCACACGTGGTGCAGGCTATGCTATTCATACTATCGGGCCGAGTGTCGATCGCGGTCCTCGGGTCTGGAGCAGAGTGCAAGGTACAAGCCAGACGCTCAGACGACTCCACGGAGGTATCAGATGCGAATTTCTCGACCTCCGCAATTGGGTGGAGAATTGTGGGGTTCCCTTAATACCTCAGGCGTGCACTACAAGCAGGAAACGGCAACTAGTGTAGCAGAGTATATTTCGCGTGCACATAAACGTTTTTTAGGTTAGAGGAACCCCCTTGGAATAAGAGACGAATTTCCTGCCAAAATCGAACTTACAACAGCCACAACGTCCTTAGAGAATGCTCATCTTCGAAGACTGGATGTAGAAAAGTTTCTTATTTTAAACTGCACGAGCATCCAAGGAAAGTTCCCAGAACTAGTATCGATTATTGAAGGCTATAATGCCAAGTTGGTATTAGGAACAGAATGTTGACTGAAACCGGAAGTGAATAGCAGAGAAATCGTAAGTTCCGATTCGAATATTAAACGTGAGGATACGTTAGTCGTCAGTGGTGGCGGCGTATTTATTGCACTAAGGAACTAATACATAGCTAGGTTATCACGGATTCCGAATATGTATTAATCTGTGTGACCTCAGGCATCAGAGATCGCTCAAAGATGATAATCCGGTGCTTTTACAGACCACCTGTGTCAGGACTTGTAGTCACAGAAAACTTGCAGGTTATCGTTAATAATATCCTTGATCATGCTGTTGTAATGGAGGGTGACTTCAATTTGCCAGGCATTGCTTGGGAAGGTCGTACACTCAAAAGTGGTGCCACACACAGGGATTCATGTGATATTATTCTGAATGTGTTTCCGGAAAATTGCTTCGAGCAGACAGAGAAACAACTCGTTATGGTGACGTCTTATACCTCCTAGCAACAGACTTAAACTTATCGAATCAGTTACCCAGAGGAAGGTTTCAGTTATAGTAAGGAACAACGCCTACGGATTTACAAAGAATGATAAGAATGGTAGGAATATGTTTTTGCTTAACAAGAATAACAGATAAAAAATGCAGAGTATCTCGGCCGTCAACATCAAATACTCAATAATGATGACGGAGATGTGGAGCAGAAACTGAAAAAAAGTTCAAAAATATCCTTAAGTACGCTTCAGAAAAGTATTTTCCGAGCAAAGTCCGAAGGCTTTGGGAAAAGTCCACTATATTTTACCTTATTTTTACTTCTTTTGGCTCTTCAGTCTTCTGACTCGTTTGATGTGACCCGCCACAAATTTTATTTTCAACTACAGGCCACGTCCTATGGATACACGTTATGTGTTTTTAATGCAGTGGTTTCCATTGAATTTTGAATCATCACACCGTTGTCATGGCTGACTCTTTCACCTTTCACGGGGTGTTTCCGACACTAAGGCTGAGAGAGTGCACTGAACCTCTGTCCACTCCTCGGCCTACTTTGATAAGGCCGTTGGCATAATGGTGGTCTCTTCTTATGCCGCAGGTCTTCGGTTGCCTTAGGTGATGATTTTTATTCAAAATTTTAACAATGGCGGGGTTAGAACGTGGGACCGAAGACTTTTCCATTACCAATCGCTAACGCCACCCCTTTTTATTGTGCCTTTGTAAAACTGTAGTTCCTATGCGACTTTTTTGCCATCTTTTCCAAGAACGGGTTGTATTCCGTCAATGTAAATTTGATCTTCGAACAGCCCTTGGGAGCTGCAGGCAAAAAATAGGGCTAGCAGAAGGTAAATTCTGACAATCGGCCTTTAGGTTCAGCGCTAGCTACGGCTACAGAGCTCATTCGCTTGCTAGCTGCCCGCCAAGTAATGTGAATTTTAGGAGAATACCGTGAGAACACAGTAAAAGGATTGTGAAAAATTTCGAGTCGATCGAACATTTCTGATAGTACAAGTGAAAGTACTGGAACATCGCTAGAAGGAACCCAGGAGTCACAAGATGACAGTATCCACAAGCATGTGTCGAAGCAACGACTGAAAACGAAGCTGGATTAAAGTTTACATGTTTCGGTCGAAAATGACATTATCACTTCAGAAAGTACAGCGGTAATAACTGAAGAATGCATTCAGACTGTAAGTAAAATACACTAGAAAGCAGCGGAAGTTTTATCGGTGTATACGCTTGTGTGCGATGAGGAGCTGACTTGCTCCGAAGAAGTCGACGATCGAGGGGAATCTGAAGAAGAGAACGGTGACACTCTGTGTAACGTAAAAATTGAAAGTCAAAACTAAAAATAATCTTCCGTCCAGGGAATCTACCACACGACCCTGGAATTACCGTTTTGTACACCTTCCGCTGTACCAAATGCTACCTGGAAACAATGCTATAACAAATGGTTCATTTCTCGCAGGTTTCATACCTCAGTCGGCAAGAACGGAAACCTCATAGGGCCACTTTGATCTCCGTCTTTCCGTCTGTCTTCCTATCTGACTGTTAGAAATCGTTTTTCTCAGGAACAGGTACACGTGTCACGTTGAAACTTTTATGCCTTTTGCCACCTACTGGAGTTTACGGCCTCTTGGCGGTGCAAAAAATTGAAGTTTCTAGATGAATGCAGTCGAAAGGTGCAGCCATTTGCATGATAACACTTATTGAGCTATGTGAAATAAAATCGTCATTGCTTCTCAACGGTTTGAGTTAAGACGTCCAAAGTGTACGGTCGGACGCGTGCATGATGGGAATTAGTACGCGCATGCGCGGTTTGCCTTAGCAACGAAGCCGACTTTCATTTGGACGGATTCGACAATAAGCAAAACTGGCGCATTCGGGGGCTGAGAATCCGCATTTCGCGATCGAGAAGTCTCTTCACCCTCATCGGGTGACTGTGTGGTGAGCAGTGTCCAGTGACGGAAAAATCGGTGCGATATTCCATCACGGTACGGTAACTACCGAATTTTACGTGAAGGTTCTGGAAGATGATTTCATCCCTGTTATTTAAAGTGACCATAATTTCGACAAGATGTGATTCGTGCGAGATGGAACTCGTGCATGTCTAAGCAGGGGAGTGTTTGATGCCCTGCAGGAGCACTTTGGGGACCACATTCTGCGTGTTGGGTACCGAGAGGCCACTGCTATGGGCCTCGATTGCCCGCCATATTCTCCGCATCTGAACACTTACGACTCCTTTTTGTGGGGCTATATTGAAAACAAGGTGTACAGCAATAGCTCAAAAACAACTACTGATCTGAAAACAGCCGTTCAGGGGGTCATCGACAGCATAGATTTTCCGGCAGTTCAGAGGGTCTTGCAGAATTTTGGTATTCACCTGCGTCAGATCATCCCCAAGGATGCAGGCATACTGAACATATCATAACTAAATCTGAATATCTGTAGTGACGTTTACATGCCGAATGAAATGTGTGCACGCTGTAGTATGAAACTAATTTACGTTTTTTCTTCATTCAGTTAAATAATTGTTACCCTGTATGTCATATATTTTCATACATGGAAACTCACTCAACGCCTATAGTTACTACCCCTTGACCTGGAACCGTGAAATTTGGAAAAGAGCGATGTTTCACCGCGTAAGTAAAGGAAAAAATCTGAAAATTGTTAATTTTTAATTATATCACACAAAAATATTACTTTTCTCACTTGTTGACCGATATTCAACTTATAACTGAAACATTCTCAAAAGTCTGGGAGTTCCCAGGAATGGTATCTTGCCAGTATCAGTGCGGATAACAGACATAAAACCTCGAGACTCTCGACTGCCGCGATGGATGAACTGCCTGTATAGTTCGTACGAACCCTCAGTGTGCGAGTCCTACTTGCTCCACCCCTATATATATATATATATATATATATATATATTGGCCATCTGAGGCTCCCGCTTCTGTCGCTTTCATTCCTGGCCAACGCCCCACGTACCAATAACGTCCATCTGAGGCTCCCGCTTCTGTCACTTTCATTCCTGGCCAACGCCCCACGTACCAATAACGTCCCCTATTGAGGCTCCCGCTTTTGTCACTTCCATTCCTGGCAACGCCCCACGTACCAATAACGTCCCCTATATATATATATATATATATATATATATATATATATATATATATATATATATTGGCCATCTGAGGCTCCCGCTTCTGTCACTTTCATTACTGGCTAACGCCCCACGTATCAATAACGTACCCTATATATATATATATATATATATATATAGGCCATCTGAGGCTCCCGCTTCTGTCGCTTTCATTCCTGGCCAACGCCCCACGTACCAATAACGTCCATCTGAGGCTCCTGCTTCTGTCACTTTCATTCCTGGCCAACGCCCCACGTACCAATAACGTCCCCTATATATATATTGGCCATCTGAGGCTCCCGCTTCTGTCACTTTCATTCCTGGCCAACGCCCCACGTACCAATATCATCCCCTATTGAGGCTCCCGCTTCTGTCACTTTCATTCCTGGCCAATGCCCCACGTACCAATAACGTCCCCATATATATATATTGGCCATCTGAGGCTCCCGCTTCTGTCGCTTTCATTCCTGGCCAACGCCCCACGTACCTATAACGTCCCCTATATATATATATATATATATATATTGGCCATCTGAGGCTCCCGCTTCTGTCACCTTCATTCCTGGCCAACGCCCCACATGCCAATAACGTCTCCTATTGAGGCTTCCGCTTCTGTCACTTTCATTCCTGGCCAACGCCCCACGTACCAATAACGTCCCCCCCCTCTCTCTCTCTCTCTCTCTCTCTCTCTCTCTCTCTCTATATATATATATATATATATATATATATATATATGACCTCGTTGTCGATGGGAGGTTAAACACTAATCTCCTCTTCCTCCTCCCGCTTCTGTCACTTTCATTCCTGCCCAACGCCCCACGTACCAATAACGTCCCCTCTATATATATATATATATATATATATATATATATATATATATATATATATATATATATACTCCTGGAAATTGAAATAAGAACACCGTGAATTCATTGTCCCAGGAAGGGGAAACTTTATTGACACATTCCTGGGGTCAGATACATCACATGATCACACTGACAGAACCACAGGCACGTAGACACAGGCAACAGAGCATGCACAATGTCGGCACTAGTACAGTGTATATCCACCTTTCGCAGCAATGCAGGCTGCTATTCTCCCATGGAGACGATCGTAGAGATGCTGGATGTAGTCCTGTGGAACGGCTTGCCATGCCATTTCCACCTGGCGCCTCAGTTGGACCAGCGTTCGTGCTGGACGTGCAGACCACGTGAGACGACGCTTCATCCAGTCCCAATCATGCTCAATGGGGGACAGATCCGGAGATCTTGCTGGCCAGGGTAGTTGACTTACACCTTCTAGAGCACGTTGGGTGGCACGGGGTACATGCGGACGTGCATTGTCCTGTTGGAACAGCAAGTTCCCTTGCCGGTCTAGGAATGGTAGAATGATGGGTTCGATGACGGTTTGGATGTACCGTGCACTATTCAGTGTCCCCTCGACGATCACCAGTGGTGTACGGCCAGTGTAGGAGATCGCTCCCCACACCATGATGCCGGGTGTTGGCCCTGTGTGCCTCGGTCGTATGCAGTCCTGATTGTGGCGCTCACCTGCACGGCGCCAAACACGCATACGACCATCATTGGCACCAAGGCAGAAGCGACTCTCATCGCTGAAGACGACATGTCTCCATTCGTCCCTCCAGTCACGCCTGTCGCGACACCACTGGAGGCGGGCTGCACGATGTTGGGGCGTGAGCGGAAGACGGCCTAACGGTGTGCGGGACCGTAGCCCAGCTTCATGGAGACGGTTGCGAATGGTCCTCGCCGATACCCCAGGAGCAACAGTGTCCCTAATTTGCTGGGAAGTGGCGGTGCGGTCCCCTACGGCACTGCGTAGGATCCTACGGTCTTGGCGTGCATCCGTGCGTCGCTGCGGTCTGGTCCCAGGTAGACGGGCACGTGCACCTTCCGCCGACCACTGGCGACAACATCGATGTACCGTGGAGACCTCACGCCCCACGTGTTGAGCAATTCGGCGGTACGTCCACCCGGCCTCCCGCATGCCCACTATACGCCCTCGCTCAAAGTCCGTCAACTGCACATACGGTTCACGTCCACGCTGTCGCGGCATGCTACCAGTGTTAAAGACTGCGATGGAGCTCCGTATGCCATGGCAAACTGGCTGACACTGACGGCGGCGGTGCACAAATGCTGCGCAGCTAGCGCCATTCGACGGCCAACACCGCGGTTCCTGGTGTGTCCGCTGTGCCGTGCGTGTGATCATTGCTTGTACAGCCCTCTCGCAGTGTCCGGAGCAAGTATGGTGGGTCTGACACACCGGTGTCAATGTGTTCTTTTTTCCATTTCCAGGAGTGTATATATATATATATATATATATATATATATATATATATATATATATATATACTCCTGGAAATGGAAAAAAGAACACATTGACACACCATTGTACGAGGAGGTACAGGAGTACCTAACGTGTCTGGACTTGAAAGTTTCGTCGACAGGGATATCATCGCTTACAAAACATATCGATGACCTCGCTGTCTGGTCTCCTTTCTCAAACCAACCGACCAACCAAAACATATCATGTCGCTGAAAATGCTAATAAAGACTTTGGGGAATCTAATTATATGTCTCCTGCCCCCTTCTTCCTTTCTACACGTGGTAGACGTAAGATATCTGTAAATGAGTCTGTTTTTGTGTGGTGTAAGGGTAAAGGTACTTGTGAATATGTGAAGTTTATTGGTGATTGTACTGTATATTTTCATAAATAAATTGATCTGTAGCGTAGCTTAAAACCGGACAAGAGTACATCTAGAATCTGTCGGCATAGAGTATGCAACAGCATGTTACGTCAGCTCTCTGAGCGCTTGACCTTTGACCCCGCCGATAAGGCGGGTTACGTCAGCTTGGCAGCGCGCCAGCCGCCGACTGGGCCTGACAAACAGCGGACGCGGGCACCTAGTGCGACTAGTGCCCGCGTCCGGGATAACGCGCGGCTGGCACTGTGAAATATTCTAAGTCCTTATCGAGGTCACGCGATTTGCCGCGTGTATAGCGAGCGATCGCCGCGCAGCGGCTCATTCGCGCTGCTGCTGTCGCACAGGCAACTGCATTGAACGCTGCCAAGATGCGCTACCGACGACAAAGGCGACGTGCAAGACAGACAATTTACAAAACTATTGAAGACGTCGAAATATATATACACTCCTGGAAATGGAAAAAAGAACACATTGACACCGGTGTGTCAGACCCACCATATATATATATATATATATATATATATATATATATATATATATATACACACTCCTGGAAATGGAAAAAAGAACACATTGACACCGGTGTGTCAGACCCACCATACTTGCTCCGGACACTGCGAGAGGGCTGTACAAGCAATGATCACACGCACGGCACAGCGGACACACCAGGAACCGCGGTGTTGGCCGTCGAATGGCGCTAGCTGCGCAGCATTTGTGCACCGCCGCCGTCAGTGTCAGCCAGTTTGCGTGGCATACGGAGCTCCATCGCAGTCTTTAACACTGGTAGCATGCCGCGACAGCGTGGACGTGAACCGTATGTGCAGTTGACGGACTTTGAGCGAGGGCGTATAGTGGGCATGCGGGAGGCCGGGTGGACGTACCGCCGAATTGCTCAACACGTGGGGCGTGAGGTCTCCACAGTACATCGATGTTGTCGCCAGTGATCGGCGGAAGGTGCACGTGCCCGTCGACCTGGGACCGGACCGCAGCGACGCACGGATGCACGCCAAGACCGTAGGATCCTACGCACTGCCGTAGGGGACCGCACCGCCACTTCCCAGCAAATTAGGGACACTGTTGCTCCTGGGGTATCGGCGAGGACCATTCGCAACCGTCTCCATGAAGCTGGGCTACGGTCCCGCACACCGTTAGGCCGTCTTCCGCTCACGCCCCAACATCGTGCAGCCCGGCTCCAGTGGTGTCGCGACAGGTGTGAATGGAGGGACGAATGGAGACGTGTCGTCTTCAGCGATGAGAGTCGCTTCTGCCGTGGTGCCAATGATGGTCGTATGCGTGTTTGGCGCCGTGCAGGTGAGCGCCACAATCAGGACTGCATACGACCGAGGCACACAGGGCCAACACCCGGCATCATGGTGTGGGGAGCGATCTCCTACACTGGCCGTACACCACTGGTGATCGTCGAGGGGACACTGAATAGTGCACGGAACATCCAAACCGTCATCGAACCCATCATTCTACCATTCCTAGACCGGCAAGGGAACTTGCTGTTCCAACAGGACAATGCACGTCCGCATGTATCCCGTGCCACCCAACGTGCTCTAGAAGGTGTAAGTCAACTACCCTGGCCAGCAAGATCTCCGGATCTGTCCCCCATTGAGCATGTTTGGGACTGGATGAAGCGCCGTCTCACGCGGTCTGCACGTCCAGCACAAACGCTGGTCCAACTGAGGTGCCAGGTGGAAATGGCATGGCAAGCCGTTCCACAGGACTACATCCAGCATCTCTACGATCGTCTCCATGGGAGAATAGCAGCCTGCATTGCTGCGAAAGGTGGATATACACTGTACTAGTGCCGACATTGTGCATGCTCTGTTGCCTGTGTCTATGTGCCTGTGGTTCTGTCAGTGTGATCATGTGATGTATCTGACCCCAGGAATGTGTCAATAAAGTTTCCCCTTCCTGGGACAATGAATTCACGGTGTTCTTATTTCAATTTCCAGGAGTATATATATATATATATATATATATATATATATATATATATATATATATATATATATATATATATATATATATTGGCCATCTGAGGCTCCCGCTTCTGTCACTTCCATTCCTGGCCAACGACCCACGTACCAATAACGTGGACGAAAGCGGTGATGAGGAGTAGCTACGTTACCGTTGCCAGACAGCCGGCAAAGCCACCGTGCGGGCAGAGTGCGTGCGCACGACGCTGTCGCCTCGGACAGCCCAGCCGCCCGCCTGCAGAGCTGACCGACGTCTCGTCCCAACATCGGCCGCTGTAGCTGCAACACTGTACTCTCCCCCAGGTTCCGCCTTCCAAAACTGTTTCCGCCAGTGGTCTTCGACAAAGGCGCCGTCACTATCACCCCCCCCTCCCGCCCCTCCTCACTCTCTGGAACGACTCGCCCAACTCCCCTGTCATACAGTTCCACAATTTCCAGCAACTCCACAGCAGCACACGTCTTACACGAGTACACGGCTCCTACTTACAGGTTGGCTCAAAATAAGTGTTACGAAGTTTTTCTCTATTGCCACATAATATGGGGTTACAGATTCTTACCATTGTGGTGGCAGCACCGTCCAACGCACGAAGGGCTGAACTACGGCACTGTAGCGGCAGTTGTACCGTTACGCCGAATTTCGGCAACGGTGCGTGGCACACCGGACCGCACGGGGACAAAAGCAGGCGGACAGTGCGAGCTAGTCGACGCGACGCGACACACGTCTCTCAGTTCTCCCGCCGTGGACCACGTCCGTCGAGTCGACGTGACTCCGCCGTAAATGCGTACGCGCGGTCGTAAACGCAGTCGCCGTTCCGCAGTGTGCACCGTACTGTTACAGTGTCTTTCGCTCCTTCGCGGACGTTACGGCGCCCCCGGTCGCGCCAGGAGCAGAACATTCCGTGACGCGGCCTTTTGCCTCGCTCGGTCCACGGCCCGTCACTGGAGTGTACACCCTCCGGGATCGGTGATGGAGCCGTGCCGCCAATGCAACGCACCTGTACGGATGGGCATTAGCGACGAATGGTGTCATTTATTGTAACGGTAGGAAGAATGTGTCCTGTACCGAAACTGCTCTAGTGGTTTTTTGTCACCAAGCCTCTCCCTTGAGCATAGTGCGTGGGCGCGGCGATAAAGCCGATTCACTGCACGTGAGTGACTGTAAGCGGAGATACAACACGTTCCCGCTTCACCATCACATTTATGCTGTAGCAGACAACCTGATATTAAATACTGAGGGTTTTCGAAGTGTTTCCCTTCTGCAGCAATGAATGCGTATATCCTTGAACGGAATTCCGTGATGACTTTCTGAATATCATTAATTTAGAATGCTCGAATTTCTTTGGAAACTGCAGTACCAACATCTAGGATTGTTGCAGCTGCGTCTTTGAATGGTCTGCCCTTCTGATAATCTCATGTGAAATAATCACCAGCGCTGAGATCGGCAATATAACGGCGTCATTCTAATGAATGTTAAGGTGCTCAGGACAATCGTCTGATCCCTGGACGTCTCTCGAGAGAAATCTAAGAAGGCAGCAGTACGCTATAAACGTGGTGCGTCTTGCATGAAACAGTAGTTTCCAAGTATTCCGTCGTATCGTGTAGCCAGTAGAAATTCATGTTCCAATACCTAGCTTTACTGGTCTGCTGTAATAGGCCCCGCAATAAAAATGGGCATTTTAGTACACTGTGTACTAAGTGGGCACCACACAGTGACTTTTTCTTGATGAGGTCGAGCAGTAGCTAGAAAATGTGGATTCTCGGCAGCCTGGTACTGCCAGTTCCGTTTGTTGATGTACCTATGGAGATGAACGTGTGGCTCATCAGTAAGACATGTCTGATCCGTGTCGACAGTTCCATTTGCAGAGGCCTCAGTCATGTCATTTCCAAAAGACTGTGGCCGCTTCACATCCCTGTTCTTCAATGGTTGGCATCGTAGTTTCTTTTTCATTAACCTCTGGAGAGACCGTCGTGACTTCCTGACTTTCTGCGCTGCACGTATTGCTGATGTCGTGGACTTCTCACTGAATGAAGTTCGCACTCGCACACTCCCTAGGGCTACAAATGAGACTGGTCGTCCTGACTGGCCCTTTCTGGAACCGTGTAGACAATTCAGCAATCTGTTAAACAACAGAGTTAACATTACACAAAAATCTGCATCAGAGGTTGCTTAACTGTTGCCATTACAATTTTACTTCAGCTCTGTCATGTAATCTCACCGAGAAATGGGCATTCCGGGGGTTTTGTTCTTGGTCTAAATGTGCTGTTGAATGTGCGTCTCAACCCTACGATTAACGTGAAATGCCTTGGCCATCGACAAATACAGTACCAAAGTTAGAGCTATCATTCTGAAATGTGAACTGAAACATCGGTGAGTGAGCTATAGAATTTGCAGGGATACTACACAGCAATATCACAAGGAGAGTCATTTACGGCAACAATTAAACCACAGAAGACAAATACTTTCAAACACGTAATTTGTGTCATCCTGTTTAAGATCATCTTGCCGCGCGTGTTAGTTAGCCGCCCGGTCTGAGGTGCCTTGCCTTGTCACGGTCCGTGCAGCTCCCCCCCCCCCCTCCCCTCCCCCACTCGGAGGTTCAAGTCATCCCTCGGGGTTGGGTGTGTGTGTTGCCTATAGCGATAAGCTTAAATTAAATTAAGTAGTGTGTAGGCTTAGGGGCCGATGACCCCAGCAGTTTGGTCCCATAAGAGCTTAACACAAATTTCCAAATTTAAAATGATCTTAACTGAAGAATAATTTTGTAGCTTTATGTTACCCCGGCAACAACTAAATATACTATGGCAATGCATAAACTGACACGAAAGCCACTGGAAGCCAACAAAATATTTATCCTCTCGACTCGTGCTATCGTCAGGGTTTACGACTAACATCTGTAATAGGTTTTTAAAACATATACTGTGTTCCATTACTATGAAATTCCTCGACAAAACCGATCTAATGAGACATAAGCAGCGCGGATGAAGGAAATATTGTATTTGTGAAAGAACTGACTCGTTATTCACACGACGCTCTGAATGATGTCTTTAGTGCTCTCTTCAGAGTATCTCAGATTGCTTACATACTCCTAGATTTCCAGTAGTTCTTTGACACCGTTCCATAAAAGGTTTCTAGCCAAATTGCTTGTTTCCGGAGTATCGTATCAGTTTTGCGCCTGGATTTGCGATTTCAAAAAATGGTTCAAATGGCTCTGAGCACTATGGGACTTAACTTCTAAGGTCATCAGTCCCCTAGAACTTAGAACTACTTTAACCTAACCAACCTAAGGACAGCACACACATCCATGCCCGAGGCAGGATACGAACCTGCGACCGTAGCGGTCGCGCGGTTCCAGACTGTAGCGCCAAGAACCGCTCGGCCACACCGGCCGGCATTTGCGATTTCCTGTCACAGAGAGCACAGTCCGTAATAACTGATATGAAGTCATCTAGTGTAAACGAAGTGACATCTGGGGACCCCCAAGGGTGCGTTACAGGTTCCCTGCTTATCTTAATTTATGTACCGACAAATAATTTAGGACACAAACTGTGCAGCCCTCTTAGAATGTTTGGAGATCATAATGTAGTTTACCAGCTAGGAAAGTGATCAGAGCACGAGAACGAGTTGCAGACTGATTTAGACAAATGTCTGCATGGTGCGAGAAGTGGATGTTGGTTCTAAATAATAAAATGTGTAAGGTCTTTCAAATACACAATAAATCACATAAATTTTTATATTAGTAAATAAAATATTTTGATGCAAAAATCATTTAGTACCTAGGACGTAAATTTTATTATAAAATTAAAGCCTGATGACTATAGTGCGTTTAATATTAGTTGCGACTTTTGACGTTTGGTTCACCGGTGGGGACATGACGCTGTTGCCCAGGTAACACGAATGGTGAGCCGGCTTTCCCTACAACGCCACCAGCAGTTCGCTTGGTACAGCGCCCCTGTTGCCACGCCATGGATAAACAGTGCCACGTGGTGTCGCGTCTGTTTGCTCTTGTAGTAAAGTGATATTTTCTGGCTTTAAAGTGTTCTGCAGTCGTCAGGTGTTGTGAACGAGTGTTTCGTGTTGGCGCTACATTGATAACTGTAGTGGCGTAGCAAGACAGCCACGCCACTCGGAGGTAGCCGAAAGGCACGCGTTAAGCTCACGCAGATTGTCGTGAGGTCTGGAACAGGACAATGTCTTGAGAATTGCAATAAAGTACGAAAATCTTGTAATACTTAACTTTAATCCATAATCGGTGTACATCGCTCTTGTACAGATATAGTCTCCATTTCAATATGCTGGTAATGGCGCCTTGCTAGGTCGTAGCCAATGACTTAGCTGATGGCTATGCTAACTATCGTCTCGGCAAATGAGAGCGTAATTGTCAGTGATCCCTCTCTGCCTAAGTCGGCTGTACAACTGGGGCGAGTGCCAGGACGTCTCTCTAGACCTGCCGTGTGGTGGCGCTCGGTCTGCTATCACTGACAGTGGCGACCGGCGGGTCCGACGTATACTAGCGGACCGCGGCCGATTTAAAGGCTACCACCTAGCAAGTGTGGTGTCTGGCGGTAACACCACATTCCTCCCCCGCAAATCGGCGAACGGTTGTGTTATAAGGCTTCCGCCCGCCGTGGGGAGGACCCCATGTTGACGTATGCGACGAGGTGGGGAGCCTAACAACAGGCGAGGCTGTGCCTCCCGCACCCGGCCGTTCAGTCCGAGGGGAGCTAGGAAACGCCTCAAAACCTAGTCCAGGGTGCACGCCAACATGCGGTGTATGCGCCCGTAAAGAGACAGGAGGGGCCGAAGATTCGACCTCCATCGAGTCGGGGTACCCGACAGGCGAAGACGACATCTGGTCCGGAGCGGGCAAGAGTTCCATGTCGGAGGACAGCTGCGCACGGGAAGCGATCGGCGGCGTGTGACCCAGGGAGGCGCTTGGCGGCTGCAGCGAAGCGTCCACTGCGGGCGTAGCGGGCGGGAGGACCGGCGGCGGCGGCGCGTCGCCATGGGGCAAAATGGAAGGCAGCGTCGGTAACACCTGGGGATGAGGCGAGCCAGTAGATGGGTCCCCAGGGCGCTGACCGAGCGGCACCGTCGCTGAAAGCAGACGGGGAGCGGCAGAACCCGTGCGACGACAGAGGCGCAGCTGATTGAGATGCCGACGCACCTCACCAGAGGCCCCAAAAACCAGATACATAGCGCGGCCGAGGCAGCGCAGAATGCGCCCTGCGAGCCAACGCCGTGAACCGCGATAGTTGCGATAGTATACAACGTCGCCTGGAGCAAAAGCAGGTGGCTGCCGCTGCACAGGAACCTGATGCGGCGGATGTAGCAAAGACATCAAGGTTCGCTGAGGACGACCGTGGAGCAAATCAGCCGGCGTGCTGAGAGCGATACGAAGACAAAAAGAGCAATAACGCGTCCTCCCGAGAATGCGACTCTTTCAACTTCAACATCTGGGACTTGAAAGTCCGGACCAATCGTTCAGCGGCACCGTTTGACTGAGACGAAAATGGCGCGGACGTCAGATGTTGAATACCATTGGCCTTGCAGAACGACTGAAATTCTGCGGACATGAATTGTGGGCCATTGTCGGAAACAATAGTCTGTGGAAGACCTTCAATGCAAAAGATAGCGGATAACGCTTGGATGGTGGCAGATGACGTCGTGGAAGCCATCCGGACAACAAAAGGAAAATTACTGAAAGAATCGACCACAACCAACCATCGAGCATTCCAGAATGGACCAGCAAAATCGATGTGTAAGCGTTGCCAAGGGGAAGGGGCTTTCGGCCATGCAAAGAATTTCCGCGGTGGTGCGGATTGTTGTTCGGCACACGCCATGCAAGAAGAGCACATATTCGTAATCGCAGCATCGATTCCGAACCAAGTACAGTGCTGACGAGCAAGTTGTTTTTATCTCACTATACCCCAATGTCCTTGGTGGAGAAGCTGTAAGACAGAGGACTGTAACGAACGTGGGACCACGACCCTGGACTGATCATTATCAGAACGCAACAGCAAAACACCACGTCGTACAAAAAGTCCCTCCTTGTGAGCAAAAAATCGGCGCACGAACTGATCCTCGATCCGTGACTTTGACAAGGGTCATTGTGTAGCAACAAAACGCAAAACGGTAGCAAGGACAGGGTCAGCAGCTGTGGCTGTAGCTACACGACGAAAATCAATCGGAAACGATTCGACCACGTCATCAATGAACATGCAAGCAAGTTCGGAAGAATCGAATGCTCGATCCTCAGCAACAGGCAAACGGGACAACGCATCAGTGTTGCCGTGCTTAGCAGTGGACCGATACAAGATATCGTAGCAGTACTGCGGGAGGAAAATTGACCAGCGAATGAATTTCTGCACTGTACGTGGAGGTACAGGCTTGTTCGGATGAAAAAGCGATGTCAAAGGTTTGTGGTCTGTGATGATGGTAAAGTGACGACCATACAAGAAATCATGAAACTTTGTAACACCAAATACGAGAGCCAAAGCTTCTTTCTCGATCTGTGAATAATTTCGTTGCACAGACGAGAGCAATTTGGACGCAAAGGCAATAGGGCGATGAAGCGAGCCATCTTTGTGCGCAAGCACAGCACCGATCCCGAAATCCGATGCATCTACCATCAACAAAAGGGGTTTCCGGGGATCGAATGGCGTAAGGCAAGTATTTGAAAGCAACGCCGATTTCAACTGGCGAAAGGCGCGTTCGCATTCCGTCGTCCAGACGAACGGAACACCTTTACGGCGTAAGCGATGAAGCGGAGCTGAAATGGAAGAGGCATGTGGAACATATTTATGGTAGTAATTAATTTTTCCCAACACACTCTGTAGCTGCTTCAAATTCTGCGGCGAAGGCAAGTCTTGTATGGCACGGAGATGGTCGGGACTGGGATGTATGCCTTGGGCATTGATTACATGTCCCAGATAGGGTAAGTCACGAGCAAAAAACACATTTGTCCTTCCGCAAGGGAAGACCATTTTGTCGCAAGACCTGAAATAATGTTCTGAGATTGGCTAAATGTTCTTCTTCTGTCTTTCCGGAGATCACAATATCGTCCAGATAGTTTCCTGCAGTAGGGACCGACGCACAAACAGTTTACAGATATTGCTGAAACAATGCAGGGGCGGATGCACACCCGAATGGCAATGTTTTGAATCGATGCAAACCAAGATGCGTGTTAACCACCAAAACGCGCTGGGACTCGTGGTCCACTGGTATTTGCAAGTACGCATCTGCTAGGTCCAACTGCGAAAAATATTTACCCGGGCACAGTTTGTCAAAAAAATCTTCCGGGCGGGGTAAAGGAAAAGTTGCAATCACCAGTTGTGGATTCACTGTAGCTTTGAAGTCCACGCAAAGTCTCAATTTTCCGGAAGGTTTTGGCAAAATGACTAAGGGTGGTGCCCAGAGAGAAGCCTGCACACGTTCAGTCACACCCTGCAGTTCCAAATCGTGTAACGTTCGTGCGACCTCATCACGCAAGGCGTGGGGAACATTGCGCACTCTGAAAAATTTCGGTTGCGCGTTTACTTTCAGTTCCAAACGTGCTTCATAGTCCTTAGCGCAACCTAGGCCTGGTGCAAAAATCTCTGCAAATTCTTCACATAGACGAGAAACACTGGCTGAAGGCACAGTCTGGTTCATTGATAGGACCTGATTGACTATAGACAAGTTAAACAACTGAAATAAATCTAAACCATACAAGTTCACTGCAGAAGAAGAACGAAGTACGTAAAATGACACAAGTTTTGTTTGTCCCTTGTATGTGGCAAGAAGGCTGCACTGTCCTAACACAGGGATATTCTGATCTGAATATGTAGTTAGCGTAACATTTGCGGCACGCAACGGAGGTGTGCCCAGTTGTTTGTACGTGTCGTGATTGATTAGTGAAACCGCAGCTCCTGTATCGAGCTGGAATGGGATCACGTGACCATGAATGTCCAAGTCTACAAAAAGTTTATTGTCCTGCTGACAACAAGAGCGACTGTCTCGTGCGACGTGAACAGGCACGGTTATAGAATCACTTGCTAATTGACGTGATTTCCGGGGACGTCGATGCACACTTTTTGTGGACGAACACAGTCACTGTTAGAGAGAGTGGTACTGGGCGGAGTGGAATTAACTACATGAATGTCCATGGGCGAAGTTTCACGAGCCTGAGTATGATTGGTTCGATTCCGGCGCAAAGCAAAGGGCCTGGAATGGTTGTTAGTGTCCGATCTGAGCTTTTTCTGGCAAACACTCTGAACATGTCCTTTTTTATTACAGAAAAATCAAATAGCTTGGCGGGACGGGCAATTCTCACGCGAATGTCTAGTAGCACACCACGGGCATGACTTTAGCACTGCATTTGCCTGCTGGCGCGGCAAACGTAACGGAGAGCTTCGCTTGCGCGGCAAACATGGCTGCGCGGACGGGCGCGAGGGCTGTTTACCGTTCCGTGCAGCGCGCCCGGCGGGCCGGTTAATGTGACACACTGCTGGCGAAGTTGCAAATGATTCCTGAGCAAAGTCAAGTGTGTCCTGCCGATCCAATATGTCTATCACTTGTTGAAGGGAGGGATTGACTAGTTTCAAAATTTGCTCCCGTATACGAACATCAGAAACGTTCTATGCAATTGCATCACGTACCATAGTATCTGAATAACGGAGTCCACATTCACACTCAAAAGCACAATCCCTAGTAAGGCCTTGCAAAGTGGCAACCCACTCCCCATTAGTTTGACCGGCCATACGTTTGGTATGAAAGAAAGTATACCTTTTTGCAACTACATTGACTGATTCTTTGAAATATGCATCTAATGCAGACAAAATTTCTTCGTAGGACAGAGTTGCTACGTCGCGTCGGGGAAACAATGTCACTATCACACAGTACGTCGACACGCCGACGGCGGAAAGAAGAAGAGGCTCCCGCTCATTACCTTGAATTCTGTAGGCGGCGAGATGGAATCCAAATTGGCATGCCCACTCCGTCCAGCTTTCAAATGCCGCATCAAATTGACGAAAAGGTTGTGCAACTGCGTGTTGTGGCTGCGGTAGCGGTGGAGCGGCGGCTGCCGCATCGTTTTGCATTGCACGTTGACCCTGGACGAGCTGTCCAAGGGCATCCAATAAGGCCTGCGTCTGCTGATTCTGCAAGCGATAAAATTCGGACAGTACATCTGGAGATTGTGGCGAAGCCACGACACAAGTAAATTAGAGCAATACGACCGTTAAATCTTCGTCGCCAACTGTAGTGGCGTAGCAAGACAGCCATACCACTCGGAGGTAGCCGAAAGGCACGCGTTAAGCTCACGCAGATTGTCGTGAGGTCTGGAACAGGACAATGTCTTGAGAATTGCAATAAAGTACGAAAATCTTGTAATACTTTAATCCATAATCGGTGTACATCGCTCTTGTACAGATATAATCTCCATTTCAATATGCTGGTAATGGCGCCTTGCTAGATCGTAGCCAATGACTTAGCTGAAGGCTATGCTAACTATCGTCTCGGCAAATGAGAGCGTAATTGTCAGTGATCCCTCTCTGGCTAAGTCGGCTGTACAACTGGGGCGAGTGCCAGGACGTCTCTCTAGACCTGCCGTGTGGTGGCGCTCGGTCTGCTATCACTGACAGTGGCGACACGCGGGTCCGACGTATACTAGCGGACCGCGGCCGATTTAAAGGCTACCACGTAGCAAGTGTGGTGTCTGGCGGTGACACCACAATAACAACAGTACAGCACGTGTGAACACGAGATTCGCAGTAAAAGCGCTCGTCCTAGAATACGATCATCGGCTGTGGATATAATGTTCTGCTGCAAACTATTCCTCCGAATTCGACAAAGCAATGGACAATGCCCAATACCAGTCTGTTGTGATGGATAAAGCTCCAACAATGCAACGAAGGAAAGCGGCTATTTTTCTCTAGCTGCAAAGAATATTCGATTGGATAAATTGAACCTAGGTTGTGTAAGGTGAAGTTAATGGAACTTGTAGTACTGTACAAGCCAAAAACTCTACGCTAATAGGCCGACGAACAGGCTAACGCTAAAGGGCATAGTTTAATCAGGCTTCCCCCGTATCATCCACATTTAAATCCGACTGAGAATATACAGGCCTAGGTGAAAAGTAATGTGGCAGAAATAAGAAATTTACGCTCATTGAGGTTGAAATGCTGACAAAAGAAGTAATTGCAAATGTTACATAACGGGGCTGGTGTCAAGTTGTCACCCATACCAAAAATGTATTTAAGGAGACATGGATTCATGAAGGACTGTGTCGAGTTTTGAGTAATACTTCCCTTCTGCTGTTAGCAACTACCTCATTTGCCTAGACTCAGCAGAATTTACAGATATACATCTCACTAAGATTCTACTGCAGTTTAAATAGTGGCAGAATAATAAAACAGCGTTTTATTAAACTACCAACACATGGCGAGACATATCATTAGTTATGAGAAAGCCAATTGTCAGTATAAAAATAAATGTGCAGCTTCTTCATTTACATTGTTCCAAAACCCACAGCAGTTTTCTTTTCATAGGCTACTGATGGTTATTGCATTACTTCTTTTAAAAACTTCTGTAGTTGCTTGAATACTGTGGTAGACATGGAAGTTGCGCATAATAATCATATGGCAAAATACTCTGCTCTTTGCGTTCTGTCATTTGCCAAATTCTAGTTTGGATATCTCAGACCGTTTATGAGTTACGAGGGCTTTATGAATATTTCGTTCTGCGTTTTTCAGTGGCTTGTGCGTTCGTGACGGAAACGTTTACACACATTCCATTTTCTGGACGCTGGAGATAAATAACGATATCCTTCGAGGTTTAATAAATAATTCAATATGTTACCTAAATTTTATATGCAGCAACATATGACATATCACATCACACGAAAATTCGTAGCGATACCTATTTTTCATATTAAGCTTTAAGAATTTCTCGCAGTAATTTGGCTAATACCGAAATATCACAATAACTATGACCATTTACGAAGGAATAGGTAACTGATCATGAAGCTGACGAATGAAGTTCACAGTCTGCTACCGTACAGTTTCTCCAAAATCGTCTGAAGAAGATTGCAGATGGAGCAGCTTGCGCGGCCGACAGTTGACGCACCGAGCAGGCCTGGCGTTATCCTCGCATGCTGACGCGTTCAGCACACGCTGGCAACTCGCTTTCCTCCACTCGATCCGTACTGAACTGTCAAAAGTCGCAACTAACTTTAAACGCACTATAGTTTCCGTTGCTTACTACAATGTGTAAACAAGTAGAGAAAAAGCAGGCTAAGAAAATTTTTACAGCAGAGTAGGAGACACACTGCAGGACAATGTGCAGCAAGTTAGGACGTGTATTGTAGCGACATGGATTGACACCAGAGTTCCAACCCGACCCAAAATATAAGATATGCTGCGCCATCTTAAAGACGACATAGCAGCATCTACGTAGGTCAGAGAATTCAGCAAATCGTTTCGGCCCTCTCTCACTGGTACCAGCCACCACATTCGTGGTTATAAAATCAGACCATAGTGCTGTCCCCTGCTCCTGACAACGATGGCGGAGATAGCCACAGAGAATTTTATTCGAACTGACGTGGCTTGACAATCGAGAAGAGTTGATTCTGATAACCCTCTTGTTATTAGGCGTAAACCGTATTATTGGTCGAATATCCAGACGTGTCGAATTCCTCCGGACTGTATATCGTTACTTTATATGGGTTGCAGTCTTTCATCCAGTAGATGAAACAGTCTTCATCCATATAAAGTAACTCTGTGTCAGTGAATTTGGTCTTCAGAAAGTCATAGTGAAATTGCTGCACACGGAGTTAGGAAATGTACGATATACACATACAAACATAAACAGCTCTCATGAACTCCATCGAAAACGAATCCATCTCCAGAACGACTAAACCTTGGCTGAAGAATGTGGCCAAGCGACATAATAATGCCACCATAGTGCCTCTCCCAGCAGTATACTTCATGAATTTCGTGGTATTTTCTTAATTTGTCCACGTTTTTCTTGAAAATAGCATTATTCATCAATTTTTAAAAAATATTTTTCTAAGTCACGTGTCACAAGGGCCGTCCGTTCCGTTTTAACGTCAATATACTTCCTCAACCAGCGACTTCATTTTAAAGAGATGTCATGGGTGACTCTAATCAGAACCATTCCAAACGGATACGTCGGTGGAGTTATCTGCAGTGCATAATGCATATCTGTTTTCGTCGCAGTGCCGTCATTGGACTGAGGGTGGAGTCCTTTTATGGGACGAGGTGCTCCATTGCTGTGCGTATCATGCAAACTTGCAGGATATGCCAAGTCTATCTTCCACACCATATCCTTTACCAGACCAGCTGCCACACCTTTGAAATCACCTAATATATGGCTGTCCTCCTCAGACAGCCATCGAAACTTCCCAACAGCCAGATTACGTTGCGTGGCATATCCGTATAAGTTGTTAACACGAAGATACGTATGTAACTCTCATACTCATTTGCTTTAAACTGTCCGCCCATTGCCGGCCGATGTGGCCGAGCGGTTCTAGGCTCTACAGTCTGGAACCGTGTGACCGCTACGGTCGCAGGTTCGAATCCTGCCGGGCATGGATGTGTGTGATGTCCTTAGGTTAGTTAGGTCTAATTAGTTCTAAGTTCTAGGGGACTAATGACCTCAGAAGTTAAGTCCCATAATACTCAGAGCCATTTGCCCGCCCATTCACGTCTTGTTTGCTTTGGCGTGTCTGTGCACACATTGCCAAAGTCCACCGTTCATGCTGCATTCCAAAAAGAAAACCATGTTGACATTGATCAAAAAGTCAGTGTTGACATGTAATGTAATGTGGAAGTCAAAGTGCATGTGGTCATGCATACTATCCAGAACTTCTCGAAAATATCTGCAAGTGGTTGTACGTCCATGCCCATATATAGCTTTGCATACTCCCCTAAATCATAGACGCTGAATCCTCCTAAACATTCACCAGATGCTTATACCCGGAATTCGTTACGGTACTGCCTGTAAGATTACTGGTGAATGTGGGTATGTATTTCTAAAGCACCACTTGTATAAATCGAATTAAGTCCAGGAAATGCGATGTAATGTTTGGCGTCATTTGCCTGGAGAACGAGATGTGTGTCTTAACGCTGTCATGCAGGATACGATCTGGTCTTTGTGCAAACCAAAAGCATCCAAGGCGCACAGTTACGAAATCCTCATCATAACTGCTCAGATTGTGGGAGGATGTGAGTATGAGTCACGGCATGTAGTTGTTTAAGTTGCCTGCAGTGTATGCTGTGCTGCAGAACTCCCCCTGTGGGATGATCATGGAGATGTTGGTGCAGTTATTGTGATCAAAATACCACGCAAGTTGTTCTACCTCACTGAGCAGCCACCTCCCAGAATTATCCCTGACAACTGATATCAAACGATTTTTACCTGAGTCATACCACCATACAACTCTATATGTTGCAACATATGGTTCATGCTGCTCTGTAAAGGTTGCATATGTATCAGTGCAGTCTCCCTTACAGAGCGCGATAAGAATGAGTAGACATTTAAAGTCAGTGTCTGCTGTGAAGGGGCAACGCTCCTCGTGCTGGTATTTCTTGTTTTCAATTGTCATTTCCACATGTACCGGTTCTTACGTGGAACACTCATTCAGATGCTTATCTAGACCATCTCTCGTAGTACAAGTGTTGATGCGTCTCGACCGATAATGACATTTACAATTTTATTTCCTCTTTGGGGTGAAAAGATAGCAATATATATTCTCTACCTACTTGTATCTGAAAAATGTATAAAATTATTCATAAAGTTAATAGAAGACTTATGGGTGACCGCTATAATTTGAATGCAGTAGAGTACTTACTACCTGTTTCTTAAAAACTAATATCTGTTTTGTGTAACAGAACATAGAAATTTCAAAAGCTACCACCTGTGTTTCATAGTGATGTTATTTCCAAGTATGATAAGCATTTACGGTTCGATGTAAATTGCTATGTTGATGGCACATCTTCCATTAAACTGCGCTGTGAAGGCAGTAAACAAAGATTCGAATAAAAATGGCTTTTTTTAAAAAAAAAAAAGTTTTATGCTCTTCTTCTGTATAAATTTTATGGCAGGTTTAGCGGAACCAGTTGGTAATGATGATGATGCTTGGTTTGTCGGGCGCTCAACTGCTCGTTCATCAACGCCTCTACATATTCCCAATCTGTACACATTGCAGTCTAGCCACTTTCATGGATGATGAGGACAACACAACCGCCCAGCACCCGGGCAGGGAAAATCCACAACCCGGCCGGGAATCGAACTCGGGACCCCGTGATCCAGAGGTAACAACGTTAGCCGCTAGACCACGAGCTGCGGACTCGTTGGTAATGAGGGCTACTCCCTTTCACTATTAGCAAGTACCCTCTCGGTTGTGCTAAACCAGCAGCACATCCTTAAGCATTTTGAATTTGATGCAAATCATGCTGCAAGAGAGACTTCAGGCAGTGTATCCATGTTATTACTGGAGTGGACGAGAAGGAGGAGATGGACTGCATTGATCTGCTCTCTCAAGTATCCCCAATCAAGTGCAGTACCAGTGTACAGAAGGTATATAATAAAATACGTTGATACCGTATATGACTGTTATTTACCATAGTATTGTAGTATCAAAGTAGAAAGTGAGTATTTTGTTGATGCAGAGTGACGTTGGCTACACATTTTTACGCATGATTGCCATTTATGTGCCGTAATGTTAGTTACAAAGTCCTATTTTCTTCTTAAGTAGGAATGTTATTTGCCCGCCTCTCGTGGTCGTGCGGTAGCGTCCTCGCTTCCCACACCCGGGTTCCCGGGTTCGATTCCCGGCGGGGTCAGGGATTTTCTCTGCCTCGTGATGGCTGGGTGTTGTGTGATGTCCTTAGGTTAGTTAGGTTTAAGTAGTTCTAAGTTCTAGGGGTCTGATGACCATAGATGTTAAGTCCCATAGTGCTCAGAGCCATTTGAAACATTTGAGGAATGTTATTTGCTGTAATATGAGAGTAGCAGTAGTGCATTTTTTGGTGTCTTTTGATGTTAAGTTCCATATTTACAACCACGTTCCTCAAATAATAGGCAAACAGCATCGAGGATGCATTACCATGCTGGAAATTGCAGATGTTTCATGCAGTTGCCCAGTGGAGGTACAGACTAAGAGTCTCAGCATGATGGGGGCAGTAGGGAGGGTGGGGGTGGTGGCGGTGGGAGGACCACCGCGAACACACGACAACGTTGTTGCTAGGAGAAAGAGCACACTGCTCCAGTGGGGGAGGAAAGGTATCAGTTGTGAGTCATAAATTGCCGTCTTCGTTATGATAATCCTTTTTTATTTTGTAATTTCTACGGGCTTCTGGGCCATGCCCATTCAGCCTTCTCAATAGCAATGTCAATTATGACGATACCAAAGTAAGGACAACGCAACATGCAGTCCGAAAACGGATAAAATCTCCGACCTAGCAGGAATTGAACCTTAGAGCCCTCACTTAGCAATTCGCCTCGCTAACCACCTACCTACCGAGGTGGGCATGACAGTTAACACTTCACACAGAAAGTAATCGAATTCCTGTGCAAACATGAACGCAAGTAGGCTACTCGACAGCTACCATGGCCATAAATTATAGTAACTATCATGATAGATATAGATCATCTCCTAAACGAACAAAAGAAGGACCTAAATGAAAGTTTTATTTATATAAGTGGTACTAAAGCAACTGGCCAGTTTGGTTCCATAAGAGAACAATGCTCCCCACGTAGCTTGTACTGGAGCTGCACCCCCACTCATAGGGAGAAACGAACATAAAAATAAAATAAGAGAAACCAGTATTCGCACGGAAAGATTTAAGTATATTTAAGCGTTTGTTTTTCCTGCGCGCCGTTCGGTAGTGGAAGTGTAGAGAAATAGTTTCGGGAGTGGAAGTGTAGAGAAATAGTTTCGGGAGTGGAAGTGTAGAGAAATAGTGTGAAGGTGGTCCTATGAATCCCGTGTCTTAAGGGTGAATTACGTCTGACCTCTAACAGCGACCACAGTAAACTGTGTGTATCGAGTTTGTGGTTACACAGTTCGGAGAACTTCAGGTTTTGCTGAGGCGCCTTTAATTTACATTTTGAGTGCCGTAAGTCGTTACTGCGAGTCACCTTTCGTCCTGAGCAAGAGAGTTATGCTTGGCTTCAGAGTGTAATCATTGGCAAATAAGGGTTGAGTCGTCTCGTCTGCTCAGCCATAGAATCACGGAACAATGGAATCTGTGCGCTGCTGATCTGGCCACTGTTAAGCTATCAGAAGTCAGTAATCTCAACGACAATCAAAGTGAAACACTGACAACGAATAACGTGGATTGATCTTCACGTGGCTATAGTCAGTGTAGCATTATATTCTGCGAAATTAATTCACAACGAAGATTGAGTTTGATAAAGGTTACAGTTTCTACGGGTCGTGGGGCATTCAACGCTCTCGACAAGAATAACAGCAATAATCACGAAGCATTAGCTGTTTTAAAACTCGCGTTCCACACGTTAAATGAAGCAGCAACATACGCCTACAATGGGAACATCACGATGGTATATTGTGCAGCACAGTGAAACACGGCGTTCTTCATGAGTAATAACAACAGTTCGCGGAGTTTCCCAAACACTTAACATAGATTTTTCTAACAATTTTGCTCTTGAATGTTCTGGCCCTTTTCTTAGTTTACCTTTGTATTTCACTGTACACCGATTTCATTGGTAGTAAACAAAGGGTCAAGCAGTCCTCACTCAAGGCGGGAAAGTGAACTTGGACGAGAAGCTCGTCCATTATATATGGCGTCACAACGGGGAATTTCATATCGACCGTGACAGATAGAATAAGATGCCGCCGATCTATGCTTCATGGAGAGAAATGTGACTGATGAGATGCATAAGGGCTTTCTGCCTAACAAACGCAATTTAGGAGCCACCATATTTGTAGTTTTGGCCCTTATTGCTGGTGTTTTCTACATTATTGCTTAAATACTCTGAATATGATCTGATGTAATGCTATCATATTGATGATCTCTAGAAAAAATAGCCGCTTGTGGTACGGTTCTTTGTAATAAAATGTAGGTAGCGAAGTATTGTTGGTTAAAAATATTCGTGTTTGGTGTTTTTAGTGCTTGGTGTTTTTCGTATCGTTAGTTGGTGGATCCCGTTTCAAGACACCAGCGCATTAGAAGTTTATCAAAATCGCTCCTTCTTTGTATAATTTATTGTAATTAAATGTCAGTTAACGACATCTCGATAGATAAGGCTTTGACAACATCGTAATATCAAATAAATGGCTATACATTACGTCTTTGAAAAATAGTGTTACGCATACGGGCACGGGCTGAGAACGTAACGGTTTCTGACTAGGATCTCCTTTCATCGAGTCATTTTTTAGTCGTTTGTGTATTTTATTTCGGCATCTGTGACTTCCTTCTACATTTAATAGTAGCATATTCTGGAATATTTAATGTTTTATATAAATGTATATATTATACATAAGTTAGTGGCTGTATTTGTTCCATTTTGGAACGCCGTACGGAACATCGACCATTTAATTGCAAAAATTTGTTTGCGTCACTGGTTGACTACCTCACAGTTCAGTACAGTGTGTCCTACAGGCGCAACGACATGGCCGTTATCTTGATAAAGGAACAAATATCTGCTTTCATGTACACTGTGAAAGAGAGGCATTGTTAGTTCAGTTTGGATATTATCAATTAGAACAATAAACAATGCGAATCCAAGACGCTCTCTTGCGCAAGTGAAAAAGTAAAATGCGTCAGGCCGGAGTATACTACTTCTCTAATTTTTTTATTAATTCTCATTAGACTATTGACTTTATCGACCATAAAACATCCCGACACCATGGCCGACCATCCGCCGTTGCCGCCAAACATTACTCCTCATACCTTCTCCACGAAGTCGGGGATGGCTTCTAAAATACTTCATATTTAGATTCGTCCGTGAAAACCACTGCTTTCGCTGTGCCCGTTGTAATAGTTCCACCTTATTTTGTTCACATAATAACCGTTTTATGGACGCCTTACACCACTTTAAAACTTGTCACTGAGAAGACATTGCGCTACTGGGACAGCGATTGGAGTTGCTCGCATAGTATTTACTTTCTCGAGAATTTAAGGTACAGTACGCGTCCTCTGGTGATAAGTCTGTGCACATATGAATTGATATTCCCTGTATGAAGTTACTCGGTGTCTTCCAGACACACTTACATTGACACTAGTTTACTTGAACCGCTACAACGTATATATCATAGTAGATGGGGTTATGCCAACTTTTGTTGCTGTTGTCTTTCTTGAGTAGCGTTCCTGCAGGGCTAAATTACAGCACGTTTTTGAATTCCAGTCTTCTGATTTTGTCTCTTTAGGAGATAATACGTTATGAACCTCACTAGGCATACAAGCACACTGCCAAATTCACCCACTGTACTGTACACTAACGCGAACTGAAGGAATGAGGCCTTTTAGAACGGAACCAGCTTAGGTTAAGGTACGTCAGTGTTGTAGCGGATGCTCTTCAGTGCCCCTCTAGGTGAACAACCAGTCAAATACAAAGTACAGGCGCTTCCAGCTTTACATGATTGTAATTGTTTCATTATCGGAATTAGGGATGTGATAAAATATTTAGAATGAATTCTGTGTTTTAATTAAAAATCAATAGTTGTGATAGTTAACCGAAAACTTTTGTCCGGTAGTGCATATAATGACGGCTCCAAAACCACAGCGAATGGCGGGGGTTGTTGCGTGTTCCTGTGGCCAAGCACATGTTGAAAAGAATCAGATTGCACTTCCCAGGGAGACTTTCCATAGAAGCGCCAACGAACTATGCGTGAAGCTTTAAATTAGTTGCGGAAACTCACAATATAAACATTGCGCTTTTACTGTACTGTAGAAGGTTGTTCAAAGACATTCAGATGTGAGCTCTTCTCAGGAAAACTAATCTAATGGTAGAAGACGCTAAGAATGCCACAAAAAAGGTCTGTACTCACGCGTAGAAGTTAACGTTTATGTGGACCAAGGGACACGCTAACATTATATTTAATGAAGTAGTGGACGAATTAGTGGGGATCACTGATAAAAATGGCTCTTTAAAATATGCCATCTCACCGAAAGATTGCATTACACAGAAGAGGAAGACTAGAGTGGGCACTCGAATATCAGACATCAAGGAGCAGTAAATGGAAATATTATGGACAAACATAGCCAAACATGCCCTTTAAGCCCTATTTCCTGGCTCCACAGAGTTAAGGCAAATAAAGTTGTTATGCTCCCTAATTGGCACTACATTATGTCATGAGTGATTCCTCAGCCATCTACATCGAATACACGTTCGACATGATCTTCATCGTGAATGTGCTCTGATCTTTATTCATCTCTGAAATATATATACACTCCTGGAAATGGAAAAAAGAACACATTGACACCGGTGTGTCAGACCCACCATACTTGCTCCGGACACTGCGAGAGGGCTGTACAAGCAATGATCACACGCACGGCACAGCGGACACACCAGGAACCGCGGTGCTGGCCGTCGAATGGCGCTAGCTGCGCAGCATTTGTGCACCGCCGCCGTCAGTTGCAGCCAGTTTGCCGTGGCATACGGAGCTCCATCGCAGTCTTTAACACTGGTAGCATACCGCGACAGCGTGGACGTGAACCGTATGTGCAGTTGACGGACTTTGAGCGAGGGCGTATAGTGGGCATGCGGGAGGCCGGGTGGACGTACTGCCGAATTGCTCAACACGTGGGGCGTGAGGTCTCCACAGTACATCGATGTTGTCGCCAGTGGTCGGCGGAAGGTGCACGTGCCCGTCGACCTGGGACCGGACCGCAGCGACGCACGGATGCACGCCAAGACCGTAGGATCCTACGCAGTGCCGTAGGGGACCGCACCGCCACTTCCCAGCAAATTAGGGACACTGTTGCTCCTGGGGTATCGGCGAGGACCATTCGCAACCGTCTCCATGAAGCTGGGCTACGGTCCCGCACACCGTTAGGCCGTCTTCCGCTCACGCCCCAACATCGTGCAGCCCGCCTCCAGTGGTGTCGCGACAGGCGTGAATGGAGGGACGAATGGAGACGTGTCGTCTTTAGCGATGAGAGTCGCTTCTGCCTCGGTGCCAATGAAGGTCGTATGCGTGTTTGGCGCCGTGCAGGTGAGCGCCACAATCAGGACTGCATACGACCGAGGCACACAGGGCCAACACCCGGCATCATGGTGTGGGGAGCGATCTCCTACACTGGCCGTACACCACTGGTGATCGTCGAGGGGACACTGAATAGTGCACGGTACATCCAAACCGTCATCGAATCCATCGTTCTACCATTCCTAGACCGGCAAGGGAACTTGCTGTTCCAACAGGACAATGCACGTCCGCATGTATCCCGTGCCACCCAACGTGCTCTAGAAGGTGTAAGTCAACTACCCTGGCTAGCAAGATCTCCGGATCTGTCCCCCATTGAGCATGTTTGGGACTGGATGAAGCGTCGTCTCACGCGGTCTGCACGTCCAGCACGAACGCTGGTCCAACTGAGGTGCCAGGTGGAAATGGCATGGCAAGCCGTTCCACAGGACTACATCCAGCATCTCTACGATCGTCCCCATGGGAGACTAGCAGCCTGCATTGCTGCGAAAGGTGGATATACACTGTACTAGTGCCGACATTGTGCATGCTCTGTTGCCTGTGTCTATGTGCCTGTGGTTCTGTCAGTGTGATCATGTGATGTATCTGACCCCAGGAATGTATCAATAAAGTTTCCCCTTCCTGGGACAATGAATTCACGGTGTTCTTATTTCAATTTCCAGGAGTGTATATATCTCTGACTGGAGACGAAAATAAAGCTGTAAACAGTACATGTCAGTTAATGCACGGTGCATAATATGGTGCCGACACCCGGGAACTTGTGAGTAGGATAGTATGGCAGTGGAGTGGGAGTCGAGCTGCCAGACGAAAATCGACGTTCATTTGCTTCACGCCCTCGAGTCGAGGTAAGAACGGAGACAGCATATAGCAGAGAATACTCAGTAGTCGCATAGCCTCGGCCCAGCAATTGAGTTGTACGCTTTACATCTACATCTACATCTACATCTATACTCCGCGAGCCACCTTACGGTGTGTGGCGGAGGGTACTTATTGTACCACTATCTGATCCCCCCTTCCCTGTTCCATTCACGAATTGTGCGTGGGAAGAACGACTGCTTGTAAGTCTCCGTATTTGCTCTAATTTCTCGGATCTTTTCGTTGTGATCATTACGCGAGATATATGTGGGCGGTAGTAATATGTTGCCCATCTCTTCCCGGAATGTGCTCTCTCGTAATTTCGATAATAAACCTCTCCGTATTGCGTAACGCCTTTCTTGAAGTGTCTGCCACTGGAGCTTGTTCAGCATCTCCGTAACGCTCTCGCGCTGACTAAATGTCCCCATGACGAATCGCGCTGCTTTTCGCTGGATCATGTCTATCTCTTCTATTAATCCAACCTGGTAAGGGTCCCATACTGATGAGCAATACTCAAGAATCGGACGAACAAGCGTTTTGTAAGCTACTTCTTTCGTCGATGAGTCACATTTTCTTAGAATTCTTCCTATGAATCTCAACCTGGCGCCTGCTTTTCCCACTATTTGTTTTATGTGATCATTCCACTTACTATTCTAGCAAACGTATATTAAGTAAACTCTTCAAGTATTGTGAGGTTCATTCATAGGCTGGGTAGTAACGGTTTAAACAAAGTCGTGTAATGATAAAATATTTAACCGCAGGCAGCGCTTTCTATTGTTTGTTTATATTGCTATAATCTTTGAATTTTCCAACGTAGCACCAATTCGCGATAGCGCAATCTATGGACAATTTCTTGTACTATATTCTCTGATTCTTCGCATGTGATATCAAATCAAGGTATGATGTGGAGACGGATACGGAAATACGTTTGTGCAATTTCAATAAGAAACGAATCATTGAAAGAAAGCTAGTAACGCTGTTCAGTACGGCAACTGATAAGGGAGGTAAAAACAAAGATACAGATTATGAGTACTTTCAAACGCGACTAAAAGAGGTGTTAGACCGTTCGAGAGCCCGAGATGACACAATTCAGGATCTGCTTTCTAACAAGCTGACATACAGAACTGCGAAGAATATGTCGACATTGCTAACAGGGCAGTTTTGAAAGGATCTTGAACGATAGCAGATACTGCATCCTAATCGGTTGCAAACGTGCAACTTACTCCATCTTCAGCCGCGACATCAGCAGCTGTAGCTGTGACACACACCGTTAAACTCGCAGCCATCAGCTTCGAGCTACTTTCAGGAGAAATATTTATTTATTTCTCAACCTGAACAGCTTAGGGCCGTCGGGCCCTGTCATGCATCTGACCAAAGTTTCACATTTGAAGTACATTTTTACGTCATATTTACCTAAAAAAATAGAAGTTTTAATATGATAAATAGTATCAAAATGGTTATAGTATCAATACAAATAATGTGAGTAATACTATGAGCTGAGAGGTTAATACTGGCAGTACTTCTACTACCGCTGCCGCCGCCACTAATAACGTTAATGACAATAAACAATGGTAATCAAGACAGCGATGACAATGCTGATAGTGGCAGATGTAAAAAGAATGTGTAGGTGTGCAAAATAGATCTTTTTCGATACAGCGAGTGCTGGGGAAAGGAAATTTAAGTATGTTTGGCGCAAACGAGTGCGTTGAGGAACAGTCGTATCCATTATTTATGCTTCAGTAGAGATGTCACCAGCTCTATTCTGAAGTTGTAAATGTTATTCAGTTATTTAGTATAGTGCAGAAGGTTATGCCAGAGTCGAGTTCCTCTGAGAAGGACTTCGTGAAAGTGGTTCAACCATGGAGTGGTGTAGAAAGGATTTTTCTCTGATAGGAGTGGGTATTTCTGAAATGTTGTTGAGACAAGAACGTTAAGGCCCAGGAGAGATATAAAGGTCTGCGTACGTTGGTAAGACAGTAGAGAATCCGAAGGATATGGAAAAAATCTGTACTAGTCTGCACGCAGTCAGGATAGGTATGTATATGATAGTGAAATATGATCAAGGAGTCGAACACCACAGATGTGACGAACACACGCATCCATGACCAGTTACAGGTACCTTGAGCTTTCCTGAGAAAGACCCTGCTGGGTACATTCAGTGTAATCAATAACTGGAAGTATATGTGTTCGTAGTAATTTCTTTTCTGATCAAGAGGGAAGAGGTTTTTATGGTATATTTTTGTAGGACATGCAGAGATGCTGATGCCGTCTTGTACAGAGTAGTTACGTGCTCATCCCAATCTATATTTTCATCTATTATTTCTTCTAGAACATATGCTGAGATAGATAAGTTGATATTTTTTTTCCAATTAGGATTGAAGGTAGTAGGAATTCCCGATAATTCGGGCTAATGAGGCTAGAATGACGGGTCAGTACTGCTGAGATTTAGGGTGGGTTGCCCTTTAACCCGACAGACTGCCTACATTTTGGTATCGCGCAAAGGTCGGTATTGACATTCTCAATGGCTGTCTTCGGGCCTATTGGTTTTGCACTTAGATACAGCTTGGTCACGTGGTATTTTCAGCAGGACAAAACTGATGACACATCATTGACATTCGATGAACAGATAATAGAAACTAATAAAGAACCGTAGGTCCTGTCTAAAACTGCCTGCCTCCTTTGAGTATTCATGGTACCCAGCATGACACATTGCTGGCGATGCGACATGTATGAGCGATACCATTACACTGCACTCGGCGAGAAATTTAGTTTGCTAAGTTCGGAAACTAAATGTCGGCAATGTCAAATGCTTTGCTGAAGTCCGAGCAGCATATGATAGTTACCTCTGGTGCATCCATGACAAGCTTAAGGTCATACTGTATGTTAACTTTATTAAGGCAGATGTTGTGCTTCGATGTTTACGGAAGCACGATTGTGTAGTCTGTTGTAGATTGTCTGTAGTTAGGTAATTTGTTAGTTGGCCTCATAATGTTTATTCTAAGACCTTCGGCGCCGCAAGAAGATTGCCAATGGGTCCGTAATGAGAGGGTACTGTTGAAGCGCCAATTTTAGGTAGTTCCTTAACTAGTCCATGTTTTCAGGCCTCAGCGAAGACACTTGTGGTTAAAGAGTGGTGTTAGATGCCTCCACCTTCACCTACACCCATACTTCGCAAACCACCGTATTCTGCATCGCGGAAGGTATCTTGTCCACTACTTGTCACGTCCCCTCCTATTCCTATTGCAAATAGAGCGAGAGGAAAACGACTGCCTAAAAACCCCTGTACGAACTCTAATTTCTCGCATCTTATCTTCATGGTCCTTACGCGAAATGTACGTTGGCGGTAGTGGAATCGTTCTGCAGTCAGCCTCAAATGCCGGTTCTCTAAACTTGTGCAGTAGTATCTTGAGGAAAGAGCATCGTATCCCCTCCAGGGATTAACATTTGAGTTCACGAAGCATCCGTGTAATACCCATGTACCGATTGAAACTGTCGGTAACAATGCTAGCAGTCCGCCTCTCAATTGCTTCGATGCCTTACTTTAATTTGTCCTCTGCGGGGATCCCAAAAATTCGAACTGTACTCGAGAATGCGTCGCACTGGCGTTCTAAACGCCGTCTCCTTCATGGATGAGTTACTCTTTCCCATACTTCTCGCAATAAATCGAAGTCGAGCATCAACCTTAGCTATTACAAAAATGGTGTTTTCATTACATTTCATACCGCTTTGCAACGTTATGCCTGGACATTCAATCGAAGTTGCACCCTACTAATGCTGTATTTGAAGGTTACAAGACTGTCTTTCCTATTCATCCGCATTTACTTACGCTTTTCGACGTTTAGAGCAAGCCGTCACTAGAAATTTTATTATCTAAATCATCTTGTATGTTCCCAAAGTCATTCAACTAGGATACCTACCCGAAGACCTCAGTGTCATCTGCAAACAACCGTAAGTTGCTGCTCACCCTATTCGTTGGACCATTTATGTACATGGAGAATAAAAACGTTCCTATCACAGTTCCCATGCACACTCCCGAAGATGCCCTGAAGACACGCCGTCGAAAATTTTGTACTGGGTTCTACTGCTTAAAAAGCTTTCAAGCCACTTGCATATCTCGAAACCTAACACATATGCTCGGATCTTTAACAGTCTGCAATTGGGCACCAAGTCAAGTGCTTTCCGGAAATCTGTAAATATGGAATCTGCCTGACAAAATCACGGTCTGTAGAATATCACGTGAGACAAGGGGATGCTATAACTGTTATAGTGGCAGCAGTGTGTCACTAGCAAGCTTCATCACTTGGAATATGGTGCTATCGTGTCCAGTAGATGCTGATCTGACAGTATTACGAGTAACATGGTTCAGATAGAATTTTTCGTGCTACAGTCGATTACCGCTATTAAGGAATCAATGAGTTTCTGTTTCGTTGCCGTTCAGTTTTGGTTGTTGTCAATGTGAAGTATCGGTTGAATTCTTCAGCTGCGACAATGAAATCAGCTGCCGCTTTAACTTTCCGTATACCGAGAGAACCCAAGTTTTTCCTTAGGGCAGCTAGTTTGTTTCCGTTGTCGGTCAACGTATGGGCATTCCTGAGTTTCTTCTTTCTCACGGCTTGGCCGGCCGGAGTGGCCCAGCGGTTCTAGGCGCTACAGTCTGGAGCCGCGCGACCGCTACGGTCGCAATTTCGAATCCTGCCTCCGGCATGGATGTGTGTGATGTCCTTAGGTTAGTTAGGTTTAAATAGTTCTAATTTCTAGGGGACTGGTGACCTCAGAAGTTAAGTCCCATAGTGCTCAGAGCAATTTTAACCTATTTTTCTCACGGCTTGACTGATTATTACTGTTCTGCTTGTAGGCAAGACGATTATCCGGCTTAGGGCATAGATTGTATCATCGATGTCCCGAATCTCTCAGACTCATGAGCTGTTTTATTTCTTCAGTTAGACAACGTGCAGATTTCCTCTTTATTTTTTTGGTCCGTAGGGGAGCACATTTTTTTTTTATAGACGCTAATGGACACTTGCGGCACTGAGTAAGCAATGAGCAGACTATAACAGAATATGCGAAGGTGGGGCAATGCAGGTTCTAGGAAGTGAAAGCGCTGGGTATCTTTAGGAACGAAGGAGGTCTTATGGCCAACGCCACAGGGATTAGCAGCAGTCGTTAAACAGCCGAGAGGCGACAAGAAAATAAAATCCCCATACAGAGCTAGAATAATCTGTTAACAACAGTATTGAAATCAAGGTAAATGGAACAAAAGTAGAATGTACAATACTATTATTGGCTATAACGATGAGAAACAACAATAATATGGTAAAAAACTGTTAATTAAAAATGGGGCAACACTAACAAGTTGACGTGCCCAAGTGTAAATAAACGATGTTGATGAAATCTGGGAGTATAGCTTTGTTTCTACCTAGTTCCACTATTAAGAAGTAGAACGCAGCCCATAATGTAATCTAGATTTAGAGGGAATATCTTGTAAATGATGATATAATGTTTTTCGTATGAAAGTTGACTTGTAATTAACGCTCTTGAAAATTATATGCAGCTATTGTAATAATCTGAAATTTTGCAAATAACTGCACCACAATTAATAATTTTGAAAAATTATAACTTTCGTTACAACATAATTTCGAGAAACTTTCAAACCACGTAGATCCACGCGTAATGAAGCTGTGCGGCTAGGTGGGTTAAAAGTTGCGTTTGGTTGAGTTCTACCTACCTCAGTACGGCATCTGGTCACCAGCCTGATTCTCTGCATACGTTGATACTGTTCAGACGATGTAAACAGCAGCATTGAAGAAAAACATCGTCAATACTTACGTTTGCAAAGTCCCCCTAAATTCTGGTAGGAAGCTATGCTGTAATATCTTACAACGATTTTCGGGTGGAGGGCGACTGCTTCGTTCTTTTAGAAGAAGTGTCAAAATTCGGCAATTTATTTAGGTTCAAAATGAAAGAATTAGCCATCAGCCCGTATTTATTTAAACGACTAATATAAATTTCCTCAGCTCACAGTTCATACAACCCACTAGCCAGAAATGTACTTAAGTCCGACCCGAATTATTACGTGATCTACAGTCGATGCTTTGCTACAATATATGAGTTTCACATTCGGTCTTTTTTTCAGTGGATTTTTAATAAAAAAACTGCTCGCCAACTTTTCCATAGATGAATATGATACATGCCACGCGGAATTCTACAGAGGCCGAAAGTTCACACGAGTTTATCTTCCCAACTAAACACTTCAGAAAGCTCAAATTTCCACAGTCTGTCTGTAAATGAAACTGCTTTCACGGCAATACCATCCGGACGCGAAATACCAGTAACTTCTTCATTTTACTCATAACATAGACGGACACGTCCTACGTGGCCTGTACGTCCAATAGCTAGCCAACGACTGACTCCCTGCCGTTCCTTCCAGGGCTTATAACTGCTTGATAGAGCGCGGGAAATGCTTAACTCTGGTTGTTCAAAATGACCAGCCAATCAAAACAATCCTTCGAGTTCTTTCTCGCGCCAAAACTGTCCAACGCCAATCAATATTCACATATGCATTTACGTCGCTTCATCATGCAAATCTTAATAAAATGTTTAACAAAACCAAACGAAAATAAAACTAATCTTGAAGTGACTTTAGAAAATCATTAATCTGCAAATGGCTATTCTGGCTGCCTTCTTACAAAAGCAGGTACTCTTCGACATACGTCATCAGCAAGATAGGGAAATTACAAGTTTCATTGCAACTGCTTGCTTCACACTTTCCCATGACATAGTAACGTAAAGTTTAACATCAGATAATATTGAATCTTTACGTATGTCCCACATATACACTCTTACTCACTCTCATTTATTCATACAACAAAACAAATTGTTATTAAATAAATATTAACCCTTTCTGAATTCTATGTTACTACAATGAAATATAGTGGACGTTTTTAATTATAAAAAATCTAAATAAATTGTTCTGCCATTTAGTGAACTTCAGTAATAATTCCAAATGATACTAAGAGACAAACTGCTATGAATCCTAACTGACTTTAATCCTATAAGTGTCGGTTTTTGGTGTTTTAGGTAATTTTCTCTAAATCTGAAAGTATCTCATCTAGATAGCTGAGATTTTAACACAACCTTTCTTTCAATAACAAAGGGCTTTATATTGACTTTTAACAAAAATGGATAATATTTAATACTGTTTATTTAGATTCTTAGGGACTTGAATAATCTGTCGCTCGAAAGAACACAGGTTGCGCTTCCCACGGTTAGGCTAGCGACAGGTGCGAGTGAGTCACGCTAAGACACCAGCGGCCGTATATTGCCACCGCCAATGGCCCCAGAGCTACGAGCCCGTACTTCAGAGTAGGTTACTGCAATAAAATGCTATTTTGTATTGACTCGCGACGTTACAGGTGGTTTCTAAAATCCCATTTTTGGAAGATAAGCTGTCACTATGTGCTGCAGCAGAATTTAAATACACTCCTGGAAATGGAAAAAAGAACACATTGACACCGGTGTGTCAGACCCACCATACTTGCTCCTGACACTGCGAGAGGGCTGTACAAGCAATGATCACACGCACGGCACAGCGGACACACCAGGAACCGCGGTGTTGGCCGTCGAATGGCGCTAGCTGCGCAGCATTTGTGCACCGCCGCCGTCAGTGTCAGCCAGTTTGCCGTGGCATACGGAGCTCCATCGCAGTCTTTAACACTGGTAGCATGCCGCGACAGCGTGGACGTGAACCGTATGTGCAGTTGACGGACTTTGAGCGAGGGCGTATAGTGGGCATGCGGGAGGCCGGGTGGACGTACCGCCGAATTGCTCAACACGTGGGGCGTGAGGTCTCCACAGTACATCGATGTTGTCGCCAGTGGTCGGCGGAAGGTGCACGTGCCCGTCGACCTGGGACCGGACCGCAGCGACGCACGGATGCACGCCAAGACCGTAGGATCCTACGCACTGCCGTAGGGGACCGCACCGCCACTTCCCAGCAAATTAGGGACACTGTTGCTCCTGGGGTATCGGCGAGGACCATTCGCAACCGTCTCCATGAAGCTGGGCTACGGTCCCGCACACCGTTAGGCCGTCTTCCGCTCACGCCCCAACATCGTGCAGCCCGCCTCCAATGGTGTCGCGACAGGCGTGAATGGAGGGACGAATGGAGACGTGTCGTCTTCAGCGATGAGAGTCGCTTCTGCCTTGGTGCCAATGATGGTCGTATGCGTGTTTGGCGCCGTGCAGGTGAGCGCCACAATCAGGACTGCATACGACCGAGGCACACAGGGCCAACACCCGGCATCATGGTGTGGGGAGCGATCTCCTACACTGGCCATACACCACTGGTGATCGTCGAGGGGACACTGAATAGTGCACGGTACATCCAAACCGTCATCGAACCCATCGTTCTACCATTCCTAGACCGGCAAGGGAACTTGCTGTTCCAAGAGGACAATGCACGTCCGCATGTATCCCGTGCCACCGAACGTGCTCTAGAAGGTGTAAGTCAACTACCCTGGCCAGCAAGATCTCCGGATCTGTCCCCCATTGAGCATGTTTGGGACTGGATGAAGCGTCGTCTCACGCGGTCTGCACGTCCAGCACGAACGCTGGTCCAACTGAGGTGCCAGGTGGAAATGGCATGGCAAGCCGTTCCACAGGACTACATCCAGCATCTCTACGATCGTCTCCATGGGAGAATAGCAGCCTGCATTGCTGCGAAAGGTGGATATACACTGTACTAGTGCCGACATTGTGCATGCTCTGTTGCCTGTGTCTATGTGCCTGTGGTTCTGTCAGTGTGATCATGTGATGTATCTGACCCCAGGAATGTGTCAATCAAGTTTCCCCTTCCTGGGACAATGAATTCACGGTGTTCTTATTTCAATTTCCAGGAGTGTATTATGTTTTAAATTGATATTTTACATTTCACATTTATGTCCTTCTTTCCTTTTACTTTACCGTTTCACATACATGTATTTTTTTAACTGATAACAATCAATAACTGATTATTATGATGTAAAATCATTACATTAGTAATAATCTGTGAACAAATTCTTAAAGCATAGCATTTTTTTACATCTAACACACAAAATGAACGAAATTTCTTCACAAAATGTACACGACAAACACAATATAAATAACTGTAAGCGTAGGCTTCCGCGGCCGTTGTCTTCTTCAATAAAATTCTTCAGGGTATCAGACCGCATCGTCATAATTTAAAATGCGCCAACGTTTCGGCCAGCGTTGCAGCTAGCCTTCATCAGGCCCTGATGAAGGCTAGCTGCAACGCTGGCCGAAACGTTGGCGCATTTTAAATTATGACGATGGGGTCTGATACCCTGAAGAATTTTATTGAAGAATATAAATAACGTTCAGCAGGATTTTAAGGTGTGAAGGTCATCCTCTAAATACCCCGATAAGACTTACGAGCCAAAGGGAAAAACGTAAACAATTATAGCCGCATGATGGCACCCAAAATTCTATGTGCGTTACCTGCAGATATTGCTCAACACTGGTTTATGTATGCTACAAGACTATAGAACGCAAAAAGGCACGTCTGGAAGCTAATGGAATTTTACGATTGTTAAGTGGTAGTAAGATTAACGAATGTAGCAACAAAACTAAAATAGCCCGTTCTAGACGAAAGGAGTCCTTTATTCGAATCGCTGCAACGCAGGTAAACGTAGCACATCGTTACAATGAAAATTTTCTAAAAACGTTCAGTTTTGTGAGATGTGTCATTCCCAAATATTTCTTCACATTTAGAACCAGCAGGGCGAAACGATCAGTACGCAGGATACTATAAATTATGTATCCTACCTTCCTCATCAGGCTGTGAGGAAAGAAAGACTGAGATTTACAAAACGTAGAATTATTTGATGCTTCAACTCGGAGAAACAGTTCACCATCACTCAATGACGTTTTGGACACAGTCTCTAATCTGTTGTGTGAAATATTGTCATAATGAATTTGCTTCACGATGTTCCAGAAGACAATCATTGGAGATGGCACTCAGGTATATTTACAACTGACGTAGAACGAAAAGGATAGATATACGAGATTCCCCTGGTTTCGTGTCGAGAAAAAAGATGCATTTTGGCAAACTATGATGACATCATCATTCGCAGGTTTAATACACGTTTGCAGTTTGGCCACACATACACCAAGTCTCTCCTCTCCGCAACTTTGCGTGGTTTGGCTACAGGACTTAGGGGCACATATCCAACTACAGCAGAACTTCTGCTTCAAAGTACTTTCGTGGACGTCTTTGCCACCTTTTGCGAGGGCGACAATAATCTGATATCCTTACAAAAGCAGCTGACAAGTCTGCTGAAACAGAAAAAACTTCAAATGACAAAATGGGATAGTATTTATAATATACTAGAGGTCATATGGAAAACGTATCAGCGAAGTGTTGAAGAACAGAGCTGTGTTAGGCATTGATTGGGACACGGAATAAGTTTTATATGATTACCGTCCCGTAACTGATAAACTGCAGTATGAGCCTGCTAATTAAACGAATGTTGACCGCTACGGTCGCAGGTTCGAATCCTGCCTCGGGCATGTATGTGTGTGATGTCAGATTAGTTAGGTTTAAGTATTTCTAAGTCTAGGGGACTGATGACCTCTGAAGTTAAGTCCCATAGTGCGCAAAGCCATTTGAACATTTGAACATAAACGAAAGTTACTACACGTGACTGCGAAATTCTATGATTCTCTTGATATCTTTTCATCAACATCCGCTGTAGAAAAAATTGTTTTTCAGGGTATGTGATGCCTTGGGGAGGGTTCATGGAGCAGTGCTGTACATCAGAATCTCTCAGACTAAAAACACGTTTGTTATTTTGATCGTAAGTAAAAGCAGTGTACCTTTATTAAAATGGTGTCGCTTCCGCGCCTTGACTAAGTACACGCCTTCCTGAGTTCGCGACTTCTGAGATTTTTTCACCAGTTCTCCGTAATTGACATCGCAAATGCCAAAATGAGGAGCGATCCTATGGTGACTCTGGACTAGATACGGTGACACCGAAATTGCCAGAATACGTTTGTCCGTAGAGTAATTGATACCTAAGCGAGTTTGGCGCCATTGCAGTGGCGACATTGTCCCATCACATATGTCCCTGCAGATCTGGTATTACGTGGAACATCAATGGGAAAATTCCGGTCTTCTGTACTATGATGGAATGGACCTCCGTGTTAAAGTCAGCCACTTCACACGTGGTCTCTGGAAAAAATCTCTGACGATTCCCTTCCAGAGATGCGAAAGATATTGAACATTCTTTCATTATTAATGCTTTGGCGTGTTTCATTGAGGCGTCAAAATATAGAGCTTACTGGAAACATTACGCATAACGGCATAGACTATTGCCTTTGATCTATAACGTTCGACGCTCAGAAAATGTTAACAGCAAATTCACTTTCCAAGAGTTAGAATCAGAAAAACGCAGTTGGATGCGGATGGTCCAGCATCGTAGCTTCCCTGCCAAATACCCAGCTTCCAACGGAATATGAAATTTAATGTTATAACAAGTTCCTTCGTAACGAACTTGTACGACTTGGAAGACGAGTTCACTTTTTAGAGTCTAAGATACAAGAAAAGCACCCACTACTCATAGAGTATACCCACCCATTCACAAAACTACTCATTCGACAGAGGCATGTACATTTACACCACCTAGGAACTGCTATAGTGCTGTCTGAAATACTTAACGACTTTTGAATCTTTTTGTCCGCGTATCCGAGGTAGAAGGTCCTCTACCACCTGACTGTATTGAAATTACCAAGCCGTTTTCTGTAACAGGCGTAGATTTCGTAGGTCCACTTTTCGTCAAGCTCGATAACTTGTTTCGGCGCTACAACCTTCTTTTTAGATTTGCTATAACAACAACTCTCCAATTTGAACTAATGTTAAATATGAAAACAAGCAAATATATGGTGCCGTTCCCATATTTACGGAGAGAAGGGGACTGCCAGGGACTATATTTCATGTGGCGCACAGAACTAAGATACCTCACTCACCTCTCGGAGAACACGAAGACCTATCAGTACTTGACTCACAAAGGTGTTTCTTTGGAGCTTATTCTACTACTTGCGGCTTGGTGGTGAGCGTATGGTACGAACTGAGAAACTTTATCTGAGAAGGATTTTGGAAAACGATAGTAGAGAAAGAAACATTTAGGACTTTATTGGTAGAAAGACACTGAAGATCCAAAGAAACTGGTACACCTGCCTAATTTCGTGTAGAGCCACCGCGAGCACGCAGAAGTGCCGCAACACGACGTGGCAGGGGCTCGACTAATGCCTGAACTATTGCTGGAGGGAACTGACACCATCAATCCTGTAGGGAATTCCATAAATCCGTAAGAGTACGTTGGGCTGGAGATGTCTTCTACACAGTGCGTTACAAGGCATACCAGATATTCTCAGTAATGTTCATGACTGGGGAGTTTGGTGGCCAGCGGAAGTGTTTAAACTCAGAAGAGTGTTCCTGGTGCCACTCTGTAGCAATTCTGGACGAGTGGTTTGTCATATTGTCCTGTTGGAATTGCCCAAGTCCGTCGGAAAGCACAGTGGATATGAATGGATGCAGGTGATCAGACAGGGTGCTTACGTACGTGTCACGTGTCAGAGTCATATCTAGACGTATCAAGGGTCCGATACCACTCCAAATGCGCACACCCCAGACCATTACAGAGCGTCCACCAGACTGAACAGTCCCCTGCTGACATGCAGGATCCAAGGATTCATGAGGTTTTCTCCATACCAATGCACGTCCATCCGCTCGATACAATTTGAAACGAGTGTCGTCCGACCAGGCAACATATTTCCAGTCATCAACAGTCCAATGCCGGTGTTGACGGGCCCAGGCGAGGCATAAAACTTTTGTGTTGTGTGTCATTAAGGGTACACGAGTGTGCCTTTGGCACCAAAGGCCCGTATCGATGATGTTTTGTTGAATGGTTCGCACACTGACACTTGTTTATGGCCCAGCATTGAAATCTACAGCAATTTGCGGAAGTGTTGCACTCCTGTCACTTTGAACGATTCTCTTCAGTCGTTATTAGCGCTGTTCTTGCAGGATCTTTCTCTGGCCGCACCGCTGCCAGAGATTGGATATTTTACTCGATTCCTGATATTCACGGTACACTCATGAAACGGTCGCACACGAAAGATGGTGTGTCCGTCCGCTTGTGCACTTTCTGTAACACCACGTTCAAACTGACTTAAGTCTTATAACGTGCCATTGCAGCAGCAATAACCGATCTAACAACTGTGCCACACTCGTTTTGTCCTATACAGGCGTTGCCGACCATACGGCCGCATTCTGCCTGTTAACATATCTGTGTATTTGAATACACGTGCCTGTAGCAATTTCTTTGGCGCTTCAGTGTAGGTGCCGCCATCAGCTCGCGATCGACCACACAGTGCGAATGGGAAATACTGACACGAAGCCATTTCTAAACTGGAGAACGGTTGACTTCATTAGCTACTGCTCTTGAATCTCGTATACACAATAATCTTGGAAGAGATGCGAAACTAGCAGAAAAACTGAAAAATAACTTCATGAAGGGATGGAAGAATCACTATCTCCTCGAGTTGAGGAAAGTTTATGAATACCACCGTCCTCACAGCAAAACTGAGAAATACCAAGTTGGCGATATTGTACTCTTTAGCTGACAGTTGAAGCATATGTGGAAGAGAACCCGCACTATTAAAATAAGTCCAGGGAAATGTGGAATAGGGCGGACCTTAATCCTTCAAACTTTGGTCGGCCTGTGCAGACGGTCACCCTACTTGAGAGTGACTAGGTTGGTGAGGCTGTTGAACACTGAATAAGTTCTCTGTTTGTTATTTATCTCTGTATTATGTATGTCTCTGAATGGAGACGAAAATAAATCAGTAAACACTACACGTGGTCTCCTGTCAGTTAATAAATGAAGTATAATAAAAAGTGTTAGTATTTTCCCCTGCCAATAAGTTCTTTAGATTGAAAATATCTGCTCACGAGCTGACGAGCGACTAAGTACGCCACCAGTTGACAGCTGGGATGATCGATGGTCTCTGGCACTGAGTTGAGGTAACACGGGATGAGGTACCAATATCTCCCATCCAAGCTCTACGTGGAATCGTATTATAACTATTACTGCTGACTGAGATGGGAGCTCTGTATAGATCGTACTCTGTATACCCCCAGATCACCAGCAAATTTAATCGTGTTTTCTTGCCGCTCTTGCGTTAACGCAAAGAAAGTACAACTTAGTTATTTACTGATCTTCCTGGGGTTGCAATTTCAATGCAAAGCTGTGAATTTCTTTCGGGTAATGGATTGGCCATTATCAAATTTAAGGATTGTCTGTTTTATTTTCTGTAAAGTTGTCGCACTCAAATCATTCTTGGGACCAAGAGTTGTCTGAAACCTGAAGTAGAAGACTCTGAGATATTTAGCGAATAATGATACATATATCGGAAACTGGATTAGACTCCATAGGAGGGGGAGTATTTAATGCAATTCACGAAAATATTGTCTCTACTGAGGTCAAAGTTGGGTGTGACAGTAACGTTATCTGGTCGCGTATTAGAGATCGAAGTGAAACCATGTTATTTGTTATATGTTTCACCGGCCATCCAATTCCGCTGAGACAGTTCTAGAGTCATTCAAAGAAAGTCTACGGCCAGTTGCATGTAAATACCCAGATCACGCAATAGCAGTAGGAGGCGACTTTGACCTATCGAGTGCAGACTGAAACGTCTATAGGTTCATTGCATGGGGTACAGACAGACAGTCTTGCGAAGTACTTTTGATCACATATGTTGAAATCAATCTTCAGCAGTTAGTTTGATAGCCCACACGCAGTTGAAATTTGTTAGACATCGTAGCTAGAAAGAGGACGGACCATATCGAAAGCGTCAATATAGAGGTAGAAATTAATAAGGAAGATGTCATTATAGCAACTATGGTTACAAAAGTTAATAAATTAGTCAAGAAAGTTAGGAAAATGTTTCTTCTAGAAAGAGCAGACAAGAAGTTGTCAGCATCTCACTTAGACAGTGAACTAGAATCACTTAGTTCTAGTGAGACAGACGCAGAAAAATTATCCCTGAAGCTTAAACAGTTTGTAAATCGTAGTCTGGAGAATTACGGTTCTAGTAAGTGGAATAAGGACGGAAAAGAGCAACCGTGGTTTAACAACGAAATTCAGAAAATGCTAAGACAACAAAGGCTGTTGCTTCTAATTGTGTCAACAAGAAGTTGTAGTTCTTAAGCTATTTTTTAATTCTATGATAAAATTCCATGATAAAATTTAAAAAATTGCTTAAAAACTGAAACCTCTTATTGACTCCATTAGAAGTAAGGCACTGTATAGTGATGAACCCATCAACACTAAAACTGAGATCACAGCCTAAGATCCACAAACCAGAATGTCCTATACGTCCCATTGTGAACTCCATCAATAGTCCAAACCACGAAATCACCAAGAAACTTAATGATATTATCCGTAAGGTATATGTATTTGAAAATAACTTCTCCATCAAAAACAGTTATGAGCTCATCAATAGTATAAAAGATATCCCCAACCCTGTCACAGTTAAATTTGCATTTCTTGACATAGTCAACCTATATACAAACATACCTGTCAAAGAAACAATTAGTTTAGTAAGAAATAACTTACTCAAACATGGGACAATGGGTAGAGCTGAAATCTATGAACTCTTAGAGCTCCTGGAGCTTATATTATCTCACAACTACTTCCTGTTCAACAACAAGTTTTACATTCAGGAAGATGGATTGGCAATTGGTAGTAGTCTTGCAGGCTTGCTAGCAAACATATATATCAATAACCTTGATAACAGCTTTTTTAGCCGGCCGAAGTGGCCGTGCGGTTAAAGGCGCTGGAGTCTGGAACCGCAAGACCGCTACGGTCGCAGGTTCGAATCCTGCCTAGGGCATGGATGTTTGTGATGTCCTTAGGTTAGTTAGGTTTAACTAGTTCTAAGTTCTAGGGGAATAATGACCTCAGCAGTTGAATCCCATAGTGCTCAGAGCCATTTGAACCATTTGAACAACTTTTTTAGATCCCAAACCCAACTAAAAGATAAGCTGCTTTATTACAAACGCTATGTTGATGACACTCTCATTCTGTTCAATGGAACAACAGAAGAAATAGATAATCTAGCCAAAGAACTTAATAAAATACCCAATAAAATTGAATGCACAGTAGAACATGAGACACGAGAAAACATTAACTATCTTGATCTAACAATCTCAAATAAAAACCAAAAGCATAAATTTCAAAATTTTCAGAAAACCAACTGTAGTAGACTGACAAGGCAGCCAGTCCACAGTGACGGGTAACCGAAAGGCACGCGTACACACACGCCGACTGGCGTTAAGTCTGAACAGAATACGTGATGAAAGCTATAAAGAAAAGAACGGAGCTTCTCGTATACTTAACTTTAATTCAGTGTGGTACATTTCTCTTGATAATACAAGTGAGACTCTCTCCAGATATGGTTAATGGCGCCTTGCTAGGTCGTAGCCATGGACTTAGCTGAAGGCTATTCTAACTGTCTCTCGGCAAATGAGAGAAAGGCTTCGTACGTGTAGTCGCTAGCAATGTCGTCCGTACAACTGGGGCGAGTGCTCGTACGTCTCTCTAGACCTGCCGTGTGGTGGCGCTCGGTCTGCGATCACACAGTGGCGACACGCGGGTCCGACATGTACTAATGGACCGCGGCCGATTTAAAGCTACCACCTAGCAAGTGTGGTGTCTAGCGGTGACACCACACCAACAACCACCAATGTTAACATACATAAATCCTCTCGACATCCAGACCAACATAAAACAGCGTTCTTCAGAACAATGGTTAATCGCATGCTTAAAATCCCAATGGACACAAATTAAAGACAAAAAGAAACAGAAATTATTAAATCAATTGCCTCCATTTTGCCAACAAAGGCACAATACTTGACCTTCTTGAAGAAATTGAAATATTTATCTACACAAATACAGCTCCTGACTACCTACTCAATAATCCAACTGAACTGAGAAACAAATTTTTCCTACAGAACTTTGAAGATCTACTAGTTCAAAACAAGTAACCACTCAACGAACCCTATACCGCCTCACCACCGCCTCCTCCCTCCAACGACCTCCCCCCTCCCTCTCCTCACATCCTAACTAGACCGGTGCCAATGTAATATCCTACCACAGAATAAAACCCGTACTATATTTGTAAATGTTAAAGCCCTCTACTGCTAACATAAATCAGTACTTTTATACATATTACTTCTAGTTAGGACTAACAGAAGCTGCCTTTATCAATATTCCAGATCACTTTAATATTAGAATAAAAATAAGTCAACAGTTAAAGAGCTTTTGTTCATGGTTTTTAAATATAAAGTGTACAGCCATACAAAGAACTTTAGTCCATTACAATCACTATAACTTTTATACATATACCTTTAGCTAAAATAAACAGAATCTACTCTTGCTAATACCCCAGATCATGTTAACATAACAACAGAAATAAGTGAACCGTTCATCTATATACTGTATAAAGGTCCTAGTCATACAGACAGCTGCATCTCACTGCAGATACAATAACTCTGTAGCATTGATTGATGGATATCCATGTTAATGCCAATCACATACAAAAATAAAATAAAATAAACAAAGAAATATAAACGCTATAAACTGCCTGTATTATACGTAATACACAAATAGAAATAAGATATCAGATCACCTGAAGTATGTTCTTGTAGTAGTTTATTTATTTATTTTATTTTGTGCTCTCATGTTATCGCCAGTCTGATTAAAATATTTGCCCTTATATCGACCTTAATACATGTAAAGAAGAACAGATTACATCTCTGTGCAAAGTAGGCATATGCCATATCTTTCTTTCAAGATCTTTGTTACAAGCAACAGTTGTAAAGCGCATGCTGTATTCTGGAAAAGTCTCGCTGTCAGAGTGTAATTAATATAGTTTGTGTGCAAGTGTGTGTAGTGATACAACAAATGGACATCAAAATGGAGGCAGACAGATGGACACTAACCGAGAAAAGCTGCCTATACTGTCGCAGTAAGTAACAAACTAAATTTACACCCACATCGACAGATAAGTTATAGTCACGGCGATACATTAAAGTGAATTCCATCTTTTTGTCATAGAGCCAGCACCCAGCATTATGCTAGCAATAATGATGTAACTTCCTGAAACCATCTGAAGATGAACATGAAAAAGTTCGAAAACCGGTTCAAGGAATAAAACATAATTATTCAAAAAAGCGACTGGTTGCAGTTTGGTATAACTTATTTACAAAAAGATTTTCATTCTGACGCAAACTGGAAGTGTACTGTTTTAATTGTACTGAACTGCTAGTCGAAGTGTCCTGGCATGGTAAGCCAATTCTAGGATAGAACAAGGTTTTATATCGTGTGACATAACTAATGCTCGCAAGGTAACCTAACTGAATGGTTACTAATCTGTAAATGTTGCAACAGTGCAACATTTGAGTATATTAACTTTTTTAATTTGTTCCTTATAGGAATCACCCGTGTAATGTGTATGTGTTTGTAGTGTATACAGTATGAAACCTACATTAATATACTGAAAATCAATTAAAAAGGGATACTCAAATGACTGCAAATTATAAACATGTTAATTCAGCGTGTAAAGGGACGCTATTTCGTTCTGTGGTCACTCGATTCACTGCACGTCGTCTTACATCCCGAGGCTCAAAATTACACGTGATTAAAATACTTACGTACGCAGCTACCAGTGCATGACATCTGGAATGGAATGTCCAATAAATTAGTATCAAATGGAAAAATTGGAAATATGTGGTAAGACCTTATCAGACCGAACTGCTGAGGCCATCGGTCCCTAAGCTTATATACACTACGTAATCTAACTCACGCTAAGGACAACACGCACACCCATGCCCCAGGGAGGACTCGAACCTCCGGCGGGGGGAGCCGCGCGGGCCGTGACAAGACGGTACGTCATTATCATATGTGTAGCACACTCACACACTATATACGGTAAAGGGAAAAAAATCGCAATTTTGCTGCTGCAGATGTAGCATGGTGCGCCAGAGCCATAAGCCGAACACGGTTGTCTTCCCTCTCGATAACGCCACGCGGCCATCCAGCACCCGGTCTTCCCGTGACCACCGCAGTCAGCTATCATGTGCAGTGGCTACATTCTTGCCAAGTCTTCCTGAGCATCACCGATGGACATCCAGCTTCTCGTAGCCCTCTGTCACACCCTCGTTCAAAAACGAAGAAGTGATGACAAAAAAAAAAAAAAAAGTTCAAATGGCTCTGAGCACTATGCGACTTAACATCTATGGTCATCAGTCCCCTAGAACTACTTAGTCCTCACTAACCTAAGGACATCACACACATCCATGCCTGAGGCAGGATTCGAACCTGCGACCGTAGCAGTCGCGCGGCTCCGGACTGAGCGCCTAGAAGATGACAATGGAATCTTAGACACCTTAAAGGCATCACTGATAAACATCGAGTCACCACGTCCAATCTTAAAGGTAACTAACGCCCAAGACCGTTACAGCGTGTATTCAAAGCAAACCTGACCAACCAAACGCAGTCCTGGACGAAACTTCAGGAACAGAAGAGCTTCTGGGACCACGACCCCACGTCCCGAAAGGTTTACCAGCAGCTAGAACTGATTTGCATCCTTATAGTGGCGTTAGTAGCGCCACTCCTACGCGACTGGCGCGAAATGTAGAGTAAATATCATCTTTCAGATGTAGAAACACGCCTACTAACTTTCGTTTATGTCGTAAATTCCTTCTTGGTATTGCTATGTTTTCAGTTTTAATTTAACTTGAGAAAACTATCTTGGAAACGAATCATCGCACGAAAAGTGTTCTAGGTTAAAAGTTTGTTTTTGTAATGTATTTTCAAATGGGAAATCCCATTTTTTAGGACATTCGGATTATACGCCAAAAAATACGTGACTGTTTTTGGAATTATGAACCGATGCATTTGATTCTACATTTCGTTTACGATGTAAATGTAAACCTGTATGTTCTATTTCTTGATGCTTATGTTCAATGTTACTCGAGAGTTGTATGTGTGATTGTACAGCAGAAATAGTATGGTTAGGCCTTGACATTTCTGACAGGTAAGCTACTTGTATAGTGACGTGGTTTTAAGTTCCTATAGGGTTGCTTTTGGTGAGTCCCGATACCATCGGAATGATTGATTTGGGAGACCGCCTGCGAACCCCACCACCAGAGTGACTGATACCGGTGTGTTTCCATCCAATCCCCGTAACTCTCGCACTGGCAGCTGTGCTGCTATCGATGGAATACGAACCACAACCTCTGAAATAACGTAAAATGTCCATGAAGTGAACGTGACAGGCTAATGTGCCACAGATACTCAACGAAATGAGGCAACCCAGTGGTAAGAGGCATGGGGATTCACCGAAATCAAGCATTCCGATGGGAACAGAGAACTATTACATTCACTTTTTTGTTCCGCGATCATGCTAAACTTAGCTTCTAGGAAGACTTTGAAACGGCTAACCGTATTATACCGCACAAACAAACATCGAACACAAGAGTAAATTTCGAACATAAATACTAACTGTTAGAACACAAAGGATTTCATTTACACAGTAAATGAAATGTATGACCAAGTAATAGCAAAAAAGCACACTTTATATTTGTCGATTACAGCTCCGTCTACCATGAATGGGAAACAATGGCTTCAAAAAAACCGCAAGTGTTTTTTGGTTTAGAATCCGAATAGGAAATAAAAATGGGGGGGGGGGGGGCTTCTCATTTGAAAATATAAACTAGAATCCTCACAAAAATGAGAGGTGGTTAGGAGTGGCTAGTTTTAGCACAGACAAATGTCCCCTTTACTAATATTAACTTTTCACCTAGAAATTCTCTAACCAGGTCTTGGTGATAAATGAATTGTGCTATGCACAATATTCTACCAGGCGGCTTCATCTTTCGTTCCTTTAGCCCAGTCCATATTCAGCTACAAGTTTGTTTTCGTTCTCTTCGTTTTCCTGCTGTCGAATTCCAATGACGAAATTTTCGTTTCCCTAATGTATCTGAATAATTTCTTTTATCTCATCGTATATTTCTGCGATTTCTTCACCATCTGCGGAGCTAGATGGCATATAAATTTGTACTACTGGGGTGGATGTGGGCTTCGTTTCTATCTTGGTATCTTGGTTACAATAATGCGTTCACTGCACTGTTCACAGTTGCCTACCAGCGTTCCTATTTTCTCATTTATTATTAAGCTGACTCCTCCATTACCCCTGCTTGATTTTGTATCAATAACCATGTATTCAATTTTAAGAAAGTCCTGTTCCACTTGCCAATAATCTTCTATTGTTCTCACAATAACTGTAGTCGCTCCATTTCCATTTTTAGATTTTCTAACCTACCTCCCCGTACTAAGGGATCTAACGTACCACGCTCCGATCCGTAGAACGCCAGTTTTATATTTCCTGATGTCGTCATCCTCTTGAATAGTCCTCTCCTGACAAGGGAACCTCCCCATCGCACCCCCCTCAGATTTAGTTATAAGTTGGCACAGGGATAGGCCTTGAAAAACTGAACACAGATCAATCGAGAAAACAGGAAGAAGTTGTGTGGAACTATGAAAAAAATAAGCAAAATATACAAACTGAGTAGTCCATGCGCAAGGTAGGCAACATAGAGGAGAGTGTTAGCTTAGGAGCGCCGCGGTCCCGTGGTTAGCGTGAGCAGCTGTGGAACAACAGGTCTTTTGCTCAAATCTTCTCTCGTTTCAAAATTTTAATTTTTTGTTTTCAGATAATTATCAAAGTTCAGGCACTCACACATAATCAACTTCGCTCTCCAAAATTCCAGGACATGTTCAGATTTGCTTAGATATATACAGAATTTGACGGTCTACGCACGGAAACATTTGAAAACGTAAAAAACATATGTTTTGACAGAGCACAGGGAAAACTGTGCGACTCTGAAACTGTTGCATTCATTTGATGCAGTTTATGTGACAAACTCTTATGTTTTCATCACTTTTTTTGGAGTGATTATCACATCCACAAGAAAACCTAAATCGGGCAAGGTAGAAGAATCTTTTTACCCATTCGCCAAGTGTGCAAGTTAGGTGGGTCGACTACATATTCCTCTCATGTGACGCACATGCCGTCACCAGTGTCGTAAAGAATATATCAGACGTGTTTTCCTGTGGAGGAGTCGGTTGACCTATGACCTTGCGATCAAATGTTTTCGGTCCCTATTGGAGAGGCACGTCCTTTCGTCTACTAATCGCACGGTTTTGCGGTGCGGTCGCAAAACACAGACATTAAACTTATTACAGTGAACAGAGACGTCAATGAATGGACAGACAGATCGTAACTTTGCGAAAATAAAGAAAGTAAAATTTTCGCTCGAGGGAAGACTCGAACCAAGGACCTTTCGTACCGCAGTTGCTCACTCTAACCACGAGACCAAGGCGCTCATCTGCTATAATTGTCCATTATGTTGCCTATCTTGCATATGGTCTACTCAGTTTGTATATTTTGCTTATTTTTTCATAGTTCCACACAACTTCTTCCTGTTTTCTCGATTGATCTGTGTTCAGTTTTTCAAGGCCTATCCACTGTGTCAATTTATAACTAAATCTGAGGGGGGTGCAATGGGGAGGTTCCCTTGTGAGAATCCGAATGGGGGACTATTTTATTTACTGAATTTTCTACCCAAGGGGATGCCATCATCATTAAACAATACAGTAAAGCTCCGTACCCTCGGGAAAAATTACGTATCTAGCTTCCCCTTGCTTTCAGCCTTTAGCAGTACCAACGTTGCAATATCTTTTTGGTTGATATTATAAAGCGAGATCCCTCAGTCATCCAGATTGTAGACTTATAGACTAAAAATCTACAAAACCCATCAAGTGAATTACAAAATAGACTAGCAATGGGGATATTAAGATGTAACAGCATACATTATTCATGAAACAGTGGTTTACGGGTTAAGAAAATACGTGTACCTGATATTCTTGCATGTTGACTTTAGTTGCTTGCATCCGAGAGGGGCTACGTAAACATTATACAAGGAGGAATGACGGAAGACTGAACGATATCTTACATAACAATGCCAGAATGAAAAATGCTGTCATAGTACAAAAAAGGCAAGGAAGGCCTGTGCAGACTTAAGGATGTAAAAGAAGGCAACTAGCTTTTCTACTTGTCTGGCACATTCAGAGGCATTTAAATCAAAATATCTTGACATACCTGCAATTTTTTACTTGTTAGTATTAGTACACATGCCAAGTAATATAATGTGTCATGTCAAGTCAAGTAACATCGTACAAGATATCATATAACATGAAACATGTCATCATGTCTACCTGAATGGCATTTGCCTTGTCGTGCGGTATGATACAACTGGTTATTGAAGTTTAGGATGCATGCATCCCCACTATGGGATAGATCCTATATACTCGTACAAGCAAACACGTATCTTGGATACTTCCTATTGTAGATACATACCACTCCCTAGAAGCACATAAATTTGTTCTTACGTCTCTTACCGTACAAGTAACAGGTGGTGGGCTTGGGGAGAAATTGTCCCTTCGAGGAAAAAAAATCAACACCCCCACCCAAAAAAAATAAAGAATAAAATGTATTTTCATCCCAACAGTAGCAAATCCAGCACCAAAAATTTTGTCCCTGTAGAAAAACTTCCTCAGAAATTACACGTATGCTCTTCAGGCGTATGGGACTATATATTGTTTAGTATGTCAAGACGTTTCCATTTAAATTTCTTTGAATCTGGAAGATAATTTTCCTTCTTCTGCATCTCTACTCTGCCCAGGAGGTACTCACCTTTTCTATGCAACAGTAAGAGCATTTTTCATTCGTGTGTCCCAACTTTTACTGTATCACGATTCTGACATTAGCCCGCCACAGCTTGCCAACCGATGTATGCCTTTGTTGACTATTACGACGACCGACCCGGTATAGGTTTTTTTTATTGTCTTTTCTACCATGTTCTTTGAGTTGGGCACCGTTAGTCTTTCTCCTCTACGATTACCAACATGGGATTGTTGAACTTGTCCAGTATCACATGCTGTGTCCTCAGAGCATGCAAGCATGACCACCATTGCAAGGTCACACGCTTGTACGACAGTTTTTGCTTTTATTTTTTATATGTTTTTATTTTTTACTATTTTTCTATTTTGTTTTATAATTTGTATTTCCTAATTCTGCATATTCTTTTTATTTTTTATTCTTAATTTTTTGTTTTGTAGTCACACATCTTATTCATATACGCATGAGGCTGTCTACGCATTGTAAAGATAAATGCTCAACACAGTATAAAAAATAACAGCAAACAAAAATAGGATACATACAAGACATTAAATACTGTTCGAAGTTTTTGATAATATGTATACAAATAGTTTATGCTGCCTAGTTAAACTTACGATACAACCGTAATATATAGATAAACTTAGGATGTGAACAAAAATGTAGAATGGCTGTACAAAAAATGACATGTGAACGTGGTTCGTGTGAAGTAGCAGCATCGAAGCTCAGGAAAATGTGTAAATCTCTCCAGTCGCACATACTACTGTTGAAAAGGGTTACTTTTCAAAGGCTTTCTGGACGGCAAATGGCTTTCGCCTATTTCAACAGCTACAAGAGACGTTACGTCATTTCGCTTCATAAAAGTAGCTGCAAAGTAGCCAACAAGAGCCAAGTGACCAAACACGTTATGAAACAGTTCACAGACAAAGTTACAATCGACCACTATGAAATGTCAAAGTATCTTCATAATGTATCATGACACGCAGGTAACCACGCCCTAGGATAGGCTGACCAACATATACCCATCTTATTGGGAATCGTACAGATCTGTGATCAAATGGAACCTGCTTGTCAGCTAAGCGTATGTGTTGTTTCAAAATTTAGAAAATTTCCGAATGATCTTGTAAATGAAATGTTTCACCTCAATCACAACAAGAAAAAAGTGACTCTGTAATGAATCATATGAACGCTGAAAGTTTCGAGCAACAGATTAGATTAGATTAGATTAGATTAGATTAATACTAGTTCCATGGATCATGAATACGATATTTCGTAATGATGTGGAACGAGTCGAATTTTCCAATACATGACATAATTAGGTTAATTTAACAACATACTTAAGTTAATATAACTACTTTATTTTATTGTTTTTTTTGTTTTTCTTTATTTTTTATTTTTATTTTTTTATTTTTTAATATTTTTTTTTCTTAATTTATATCTAAAAATTCCTCTATGGGTTAGGAGTTGTCATTCAGAAATTCTTTTAATTTCTTCTTAAATACTTGTTGGTTATCTGTCAGACTTTTGATACTATTTGGTAAGTGACCAAAGACTTTAGTGCCAGTATAATTCACCCCTTTCTGTGCCAAAGTTAGATTTAATCTTGAATAGTGAAGATCATCCTTTCTCCTAGTATTGTAGTTATGCACACTGCTATTACTTTTGAATTGGGTTTGGTTGTTAATAACAAATTTCATAAGAGAGTATATATTCTGAGAAGCTACTGTGAATATCCCTAGAACCTTAAATAAATGTCTGCAGGATGATCTTGGGTGGACTCCAGCTATTATTCTGATTACACGCTTTTGTGCAATAAATACTTTATTCCTCAGTGATGAATTACCCCAAAATATGATGCCATATGAAAGCAATGAGTGAAAATAGGCGTAGTAAGCTAATTTACTAAGATGTTTATCACCAAAATTTGCAATGACCCTTATTGCATAAGTAGCTGAACTCAAATGTTTCAGCAGATCATCAATGTGTTTCTTCCAATTTAATCTCTCATCAATGGACACACCTAAAAATTTGCAATATTCTACCTTAGCTATATGCTTCTGATTAAGGTCTATATTTATTAATGGCGTCATACCATTCACTGTACGGAACTGTATGTACTGTGTCTTATCAAAATTCAGTGAGAGTCCGTTTACAAGGAACCACTTAGTAATTTTCTGAAAGACAGTATTGACAATTTCATCAGTTAATTCTTGTTTGTCAGGTGTGATTACTATACTTGTATCATCAGCAAAGAGAACTAACTTTGCCTCTTCATGAATATAGGATGGCAAGTCATTAATATATATTAAGAACAACAAAGGACCCAAGACTGACCCTTGTGGAACCCCATTCTTGATAGTTCCCCAGTTTGAGGAATGTGCTGATCTTTGCATGTTACGAGAACTACTTATTTCAACTTTCTGCACTCTTCCAGTTAGGTACGAATTAAACCATTTGTGCACTGTCCCACTCATGCCACAATACTTGAGCTTGTCTAGCAGAATTTCATGATTTACACAATCAAATGCCTTTGATAGATCACAAAAAATCCCAATGGGTGGTGTTCGGTTATTCAGATCATTCAAAATTTGACTGGTGAAAGCATATATGGCATTTTCTGTTGAAAAACCTTTCTGGAAACCAATCTGACATTTTGTTAGTACTTCATTTTTACAGATATGTGGAGCTACTCTTGAATACATTACTTTCTCAAAAATTTTGGATAAAGCTGTTAGAAGGGAGATTGGACGGTAATTGTTGACATCAGATCTATCCCCCTTTTTATGCAAAGGTATAACAATAGCATATTTCAGTCTATCATGGAAAATGCCCTGTTCCAGAGAGCTATTACACAGGTGGCTGAGAATCTTACTTATCTGTTGAGAACAAGCTGTTAGTATTTTGCTGGAAATGCCATCAATTCCATGTGAGTTTTTGCTTTTAAACAAGTTTATTATTTTCCTAATTTCAGAGGGAGAAGTGGGTGAGATTTCAATTGTATCAAATTGCATAGGTATGGCCTCTTCCATTAACAGCCTAGCATCTTCTAATGAACACCTGGATCCTACTATATCCACAACATTTAGAAAATGATTATTAAAAATATTTTCAACTTCTGACTTTTTGTTCGTAAAGTTTTCATTCAATTTTATGGTAATACTGTCTTCCTCTGCTCTTGGTTGACCTGTTTCTCTTTTAATAATATTCCAAATTGTTTTAATTTTATTATCAGAGTTGCTGATTTCAGACATGATACACATACTTCTGGATTTTTTAATAACTTTTCTTAATATAACACAGTAGTTTTTATAATTTTTGATAGTTTCTGGGTCACTACTCTTTCTTGCTGTCAGATACATTTCCCTTTTCCGGTTACAAGATATTTTTATACCCTTAGTAAGCCATGGTTTGTTACAAGGTTTCTTACGAGTATATTTAACTATTTTCTTGGGGAAGCAGTTTTCAAATGCATTTACAAAAATGTCATGAAATAAATTATATTTTAAATTGGCATCAGGTTCACGGTACACCTCATCCCAGTCTAACTGCTGTAGGCTTTCCCTGAAATTTGCAATTGTTAAATCGTTGACTGAACGTACTACTTTGGAGGACTGTTTAGTATTGCTGAATAAATTACCGAAAAGCATACATGTTGCTGTTATGTCGTATCTTAAAGTTCTCGTCATTGTTTGTTTGAACAAAGCAATAACATTTACATCTACATCTACATCTACATTGATACTCTGCAAATCACACTTAAATTCCTAGCAGAGGGTGCATGGAACCGCCTCCATAATAATTCTCAGTTATTCCAATCTCGAACAGGGCGTGGAGAAAACGAACACATATTCCTTTCCGTGCGAGCTCTGGTTTTCTTTATTTTATTATAATGACCGTTTCTCCGCACATAGGTCAACGTCAACAAAATAATTTTGCATCCGGAGCAGAAAGTTGATGATTGAAATTCCTTGAGAAGATTCTGCCGCATCGAAGAACGCCTTTGTTTTCATGATGCCCACCGTAAATTCTTTATCATGGCAGTGTCACTCTCTCCCCTACTTCGCGATGATACAAAACGTATTGCGCTTCTTTGAACTTTCTCGATGTACTCCGTTAATCCTATCTGGTAAGGATCCCAGACCGCGCAGCACTACTTGGAAAGAGGACGGAAAAGCGTAGTGTAGGCAGTCTCTTTAGTAGATCCGTTACATTTTCTAAGTGTTCTGCCAACAAAATACAGTATCTGGCTTGCATTGCGCACAACATATTCTATGTGTCATTTCGAATTTAAGTTGTTCGTAATTGTAATGAAAAGGTATTTACTTGAATTTAATGCCTTTACAATAGACACTGATTTATCGTGTAACCGCAGTTTCATGGATTCCTTTTAGCACTTGTGTAGATAACCTCACTCTTTTCATTATTTAGGGTCAATTTCCAATTTCTGAATCGTTTTGCAATTAGTTTTGATCTTCTGATGACTTTATTAGTCGATAAATGACCGCGTCATCTGCAAACAACCTCAGTCGGCTGTTCAGATTGCCTCCTAAATCTGTTTACATAGATAAGGATGGTTCAAATGGCTCTGAGCATTATGGGACTTAACTTCTGAGGTCATCAGTCCCCTAGAACTTAGAACTACTAAATCTAACTAACCTAACGACATCACACACATACATGCCCGAGGCAGGATTCTAACCTGCGACCGTAGGGGTTGCGCGGTTCCAGACTGAAGCGCCTAGAACCGCTCGGTCACAGCGGCCGGCTACTTGTCAGTTATTCATGGTGGCAGCTGTTCTTGATTCGCATTCTGGAATGCTTGCTTAGTCTTCTTTGGTGAAGGAATTTAGGAAGGCTGTGTTTAGTAATTCGGCTTCAGGAAGACTGTAATTGATAGTATTTCCATTGCTGTCGTGCAGAGAAAGCACTGATTGTCTCTTGCCGCTGTCATTCTTTACATACGTCCAGAATCTCCTTGAATTTTCGTCGTGAAAACTGTTACAAGCGTTTCGCACTGAATTTCGCGTTAAATTTCGAGCTTCTGTAGAAGATCGCCAATCTTGGAGTCTTCGCGTTCGTTAAAATCTGGCGTGCTTCTTTGATTGTTTCTGCAACAGTGTTCTGACCCTTGTTGAGTAGGAAGGGGATTAGCTCGGTCGTTTGTTAATTTATTTGGTATAAATCTCTCAATTGTTGACGATACTATTTCTTTGAACACCGGTCTAGACTTGCATTGTTAATTTGGAATGAGTGGAAATTGCTCCTTAGGAATGTGTCAAGCGAATTTTTATCAGCTTTCATGACTAGAGGTATTTTTAGTTTGTTTTTGGTGGATTTTTAAGTTAAGGTATTTAGCCTCGCTACGACAACCCTGTGTAAACTAATCCCTGCATGCGCTTTGATGATCGTTATTAGCGCAGGATTATTTGTTGCTAAGAGGTCAACAATGTTTTCGAATCCGTTTACTATTGGCATGGGCTCATGAATTAAGTACTCGAAATAATTTTCAGCGAATGCGTTTATCACAGCTTCCGATGATGTTTTATGCATACCTCCGGATTTAAACATGTATTTTCGACAACATATCCATTGTACATTAAAGTCATCACCAACTACAACTGTATGAGTCGGGTATGGATTTAAAATCTGAAGTTTTCTTTGAACCTTTCAGCAATTGTATTATTTCAGTTGGGAGGTCTATAAAACGATCCAGTTATTACTTTATTACAGTTGCTACGAATGACATCCACCCATACTAACTCGCAGGAACTACCTACTTAAATTTGGCTACAAGATGAACTATTTCTAACAGCAACAAAGAAGACAACGCTGATTGTGTTTACCTTATCCTTTCGGAATACTGTTAGATCCTTTGCAAATATTACGGCTGAACTTATCTCCGACTTCAGCCAGCTTTCAGTGCCTATGACGATTTGAGCATCAGTGTTTTCTATTACCATTCGAAGCTCTGGTACTTTCCCAACACAGTTACAACAATTTACAACTGTTAAACCGATGATTCCTAGACCTAGGTTGATCTCGCACATTTTGAGACAGAACCCCTTTTTGTCTTTCCCCGAGACTCTGTAACCCTAGAAACCGCCCAGTCCACGCCACACAGCACCTCCTACCCGGTAATGCCGCATCATGTGTATAGTGGGCTCCTGACCTATTCAGCGAAGCACGAAACCCAAGCACCCTATGGCGCAAATCGAGGAATCTGCAGCCTACACTGTCACAGTACCGTCTGAGCCTCTGATTTAGGCCCTCCACTCGGTTCTCTACCAGAACTCCGCGATCGGTCCTGTCGACTATGCTGCAAACGCTGCGCTCTCCTTTCATCTCGCCACCAGGACTAGCAGCTTTTGCCACTGTGTTAGCCGCTCGAAACTAGAGATAATTTCTTTCGATCCAAAGCGACACACATCAATGCTACCGACTTGAGCCACCACCTGCAGTTCGCTTTAACCTCTTTCTTCACGGTATCCGGAAGGACCCGATCCATTTCTGGAATGACTCCACCCAGTATGCATACGGAGTGCACATTGGCTTTCTTCCCCTCCTTGCCAGTCGTGTCTCTAATAAGCCCCATTACACGTCTAAGATTTGAGTTCCCAATTACCAATAATCCGACACTCTGAGATTGCCCGGATCTTGTAATAATAACAAAAATTGAACATTAAAAATCCATCGCCAGAAAATTTCACATAATTAATTTTGGCACGAAATTTGGCAACAACCACACCGAATCACGAGTGAGTATGATTGCCTGAAATAAACAGACGAACAGCGAAGCGTCTTATGCACGACAAAATACTATCAACTTTTCAATCCTGTACGAAAAATGACGAAATTAGGCGTGTGGTGTCCGAAAATAAATTTTCTGTAAGACAGCACGTTAGTGTTTGAGAAAACACAGAAAAACCTTATCTACTAGTGACCTCTTTTCTGACACTTATTTTTGTACCAATTCGTAGGTTAGTTTAACTGTCTGAGTGGTCGTCGACAGAGCTTTCAATGCTCTAGCAAACAGTATATCATTTTATACAGGGCTGGGCATAATTATGGTTTGTTACATGCATTATTTTGATGTCCAAAGATTTTTCGAGAGTTATAAGACACTAGAGAATAAAATGTAAACGCATTAACAAGGAAATGATAATCAACTGTAATAAACGTTATTTTAATTATGTCCAAATGCACAACTAAAAATGAAATGCATTTCTACGAAACACAATTTCACGTGAAAACGCATGATTTTGTGCAAGTAAAAGACGAATGGTAAAAGATTTTGGCAAACGTTTCTTACATTTACAGTAGGACTGAATTTATTATTATCACCTCTGTCACCTTAAACGGTCTCAGCTTGTGCTATTCACACAAAACCGGATTTTACTTGCATTTGTGTGCAAACTTAGACCGCTATATCGTGGCAAGGGATAAAGCTTTCACAAAACAATAGGATAGCCATTAGTTACACGATTTTGTCTAACTTCTTACAACATTTGAGCCGATTCGCGCAATTTGGGAACATAGAAGTGGCGTGGCGTGCTTAGAAAGGCTCACAGAAACGTGTATTTTCCACATAAAATCCCACTCTATCTAAATTTTTGAAACCGAGTTTTCAATTTTACCGTACTAAGGCGTTTTGTATTTGTTTGATTTACTTGAAACAGTTTACGCGCATTCGATTCAAGTAAGTACGAGTTGAGCCGTATTTATCTACATGCGTGCAGTGTTTGAGCCGTTTTGTATCAGTTTCTAGAATAGAAGTGACGCGCTTCGGAAACCTCACAAGAAAAGGTGTTTCTTGTACATAAAATCCAAACGAAGCAAGATTGTTTTAAAACTGTTCAAACTTATCTTAGATGAAGGTCCGACACATGAGTGGACCAAATTTGAACCATCAGTCTCAATCCAGTCAGCAGTTATTTAAGGGCGACTGTTTTTCCTCATAGAATCCGGGTGGTTCACATACAAATGGTATCATTAACTGAGCTTTAATTTCAGCCCAATTACGATCTTTTGCGAATGGAACTAATCGATTCATCCGATGTCAGAACGTCTATAAAAATGACCGCAGATCCGGGCTAAAGAAAAATATTTCCACCCTATGTTCTTAGGTCAAATAGGAACCTAACACCAAGAGCCCGCAAAAAACAATTCCGTGCGTGGCATTTTCTACGCTGTAACAATTCATCTCTATTGCTTGTTTCTTTAAATGTTTTTACTGTCTATCATACTCCTTCATACCATTTTCGTGATACATTTATTTTCCTTTATTACTCCTCAATTCAATGTCTCTGTTGCGTATGTGCGTTCTGTCCCAATTAATATTTTGTAATGATGAAATTTTGAATTTTTGCTTTCTACACAATGTTTTCTTTTACACATTTTCACGACCTTCTTGCAGTTGCATAGCTTTTGAGGCATCTGTTTGTTATTGTTGTCAGTTTCTGGGCTTTAGCTAGCGCCTTTCTCTGAAATATCCCATCTTCCAGGAGTGACAGTGCTGGGCAACTGCTGCGACGTTTGGTATGTGGGAGAGAGGTACTGGCGGAAGTAAACCTTGGGAACCGGTAATCGAAACCGGGACCCCGTGATCCAGAGGCAGCAACGCTAGCCACTAGACCAGGAACTGTGGACATCATCAGAAGAGGAAAAATATGGTGGTGGTGGTGGTTAGTGTTTAACGTCCCGTCGACAACGAGGTCATTAGAGACGGAGCGCAAGCTCGGGTTAGGGAAGGATTGGGAAGGAAATCGGCCGTGCCCTTTCAAAGGAACCATCCCGGCATTTGCCTGAAACGATTTAGGGAAATCACGGAAAACCTAAATCAGGATGGCCGGAGACGGGATTGAACCGTCGTCCTCCCGAATGCGAGTCCAGTGTGCTAACCACTGCGCCACCTCGCTCGGTGGAAAAATATGTTTCTCATTGTTGTGAGCCCAGAAATTCCATGAAAAGCAACAAACAATTGGCTTTTACCTGTCGCGAGACAACATGCTGCCCAACGTTTTCTGCACAAGCTGAGATTGAGAAAAAACATGTTCCACAACAGATCGGAGCATCTCAGGGGTCACGTTGAGAGTGCGTTGGGCAATTTGTGCATTCAGTTGAGCTACATTCGTAATGGGAGCCCTGAACACAACATCTTTCACAGCCAGAGATTGCAATGAGACTGTGGGAGACGGATTATAAGAAGGGTTTAGGAGAGAATACGAGCTAGGTAGTAGGAATAACAGAGGAGAAAGGCTAACGGAGTTTTGCAATACATTTTTAGGTGCTAATAGCGAATATTGTCTTCAAAAGTCACAAGAGGAGGAGGCATACCTGTAATCGGCCAGGAAATAGAGGGCGAATCGAGCTGAATTACATTTTTGTAAGGCATAAGTTCCGAAATCAGATACTGAATTGTAGGTCTTACCCAGGAGCAGATATAGATTCAAACCGCAATTTGGTATTGATGGAGAGTTGGCTGAAGATCAAGAGACTATTTAGAAAGATTCAGTGCGTAAGATAGTGGGTTACGGAAGTACTAAGGAATGAAAAGATGGGCTTTGAGTTCTCTGAAGCTATAGACACTGTGAAAAATATATTAGTCCGTAGGCAGTTCAGATGAAGAGAAATGAGCGTCTCTAGAAATGGCAGTCATACACGTTCGAAAGAAAAACGTAAGTACACGAAAAGTAACTGCGAAAAAACCATGTCTAACAGAGGAAATACTTCAGCTGGCCGACGAAAGAAGGAACTACAAAAATGTTCAGGCAAGTTCAGGAATATAGAAGTGCAAAACACTTAGGAACTAAATAGGATATCCAGGGAAGCAAAGGCGAAATGACTACATGAAAAATATGAAGATCGGACAATAAATTACTGTCGAAAGGACTGACTCAGCATATAGAAAAGTAAAACGAAGGCGTTAACATTAAGAGTGAAATGGAAATTCCTCTCCTGAATGAATACGGGAGAACGTATGCGTGGAAAGAGTACATTGTAGGCCTCTGTGAGGGGGAGGACTTGCCTGATGACATCATGGAAAAAGTAAGTAACGGAAGTCGACAGGGAAGGGCAAGGAGAACCAGCATTAGAGTTTAAAAGAGTTTCCGATGAGTTGCGGTCACATAATGGAGAAGGGATAGATAACATTCAGTCAGAATTTCTAAAATTATTCGGGGGTGTGGCAACAAAACGACTAGTCACGTTGGTGTGTAGAATAAATGAGAGTAGTGATTTATAGTGTGACTTCCGCAAAAATATCACTCGGCAGAAATGGATGTGTTTGAGTGATTTACAGCGATGGACTAGTGGGTTTGGTTAGGGGAGCTGGTGGGGCACTGAGGTGAGTTGCATGTAAAGAAAAGCCCGAGTACGTTCGCATGACACAATTTTTGGCAAAGTGTTTAAAGGCACTGAAAAAGGTAAAGTGAGGGAGCTGATAACCTGCTTTTCAGTCAGAGTCCTTTAAATAAACAGGAACTTATTCGAATTTTTTGTGCTCCCATAGGAGCATTGTTCCACCGGTTAACAGATCCTTGGAATACTCGTAGAAACGGGGTTCGTCTACAGAATGTTCCATGGTCGCTCATCGTAAACTGCCATGCGAGTAAGGAATCCTAGAGCAAACCTTTATCTAGCTCCACGCGAGCATGAAGCAAGTCCTGAAAATGAGTAATTTTGTACGGGTATGGATGGATACATGGTGTTTCGTACAATTTTATGCACCGCTCTCACAGGCATGTCCAAAGTTCGGGTAATTCCCCGTGCACTCCATCTTTACACACCTCTGCTCGAGCCCCCTGGCAATGCAGAATATTTCTTCAGGAATATCGTTATCATTTACTCCAAACCCTTGGCAGACATCGGACCAACAATCTTTTCCATACCCCTGAGTGTCCAGAACTTCTGCAGAGCTACTGGCGCACAGTCACCGTTCTTGTAAAAGAGCTTTACAAGCAGCTTGCGATCCTGCATTGAGATAGTTACTCTGAGTATCTCAGACGCAAACTGAAAAACAGCCGTTTACCATGTGTCTTATATTTTGCATATTTTCCCCCTTACTGCGCCATCTGATTGCAAAACTTTCGTATTTCTTTTCCTATAGCGTTTCCCCCTTTTTCGATAATAATCCGTTCTAGTTATAAATAGTTCTGAGAAGTGGTTAGGTGTTTACAGCGTTTTGAAACTGGAACTACAATTTTTATAACCCTATGATTCGATAACGTTATTTTCCTTTCTAACACCATTATTATAATGAACACCCGCAATCGAGTTAAACAAATTACGAAAATCAATTTTGAACTATCGTTCCTAGGGTCCTGATTTAAAGGTCTTATCCATATTCACCCCAATATGATCTGAGCAATTGTCGTGTTGTTATCAGGAGGTCGAGCGGAGAGCGAGACTGAGTGATCCTGCAGAACGCCAAGACGCTAACGAAACGTCATTAAATTAAAATCATTTCTCGGCGGGAATTTTACAGTCACTCAGTCTTCTTCCCTGTGCTGCCTAGCAGTGAACGTGCCGAGTCGGCGCTGCTTGAAAGCGCGAGAGGTAGCGCGTCAGTGCCAGGCAAGGAGGAACTTGCCGAACACAGGTCCCGTGTTGCCCGTTGTCAGCGCAGCGGCTACGTCGCAGGAGACTGCGTCCCCGCAGCCCGGCGTGGCCGTGGACGTCCGTCAGAGGCTCAGTGGAGCCGCACCGAGGCTCGGTCCCAGGAATCTGCTCGTGGCTGTTGTCGGTTGTCGAGGTGGAGTTTAGGCAGGAGACTCATCAGCAACACACAGCCGGTAACACACAGGCGCCCAGCCTAAGCTGAACAGCCTGAAAACAGGTAGATCGGTTCTTCATCGACGAAAGACAGGCTTCTCCCCCCCCCCCCCCATACCATTCCCAGTCAGCCACTGTTGTGGTCGGCACGAATGCGGATCGTATATCAGAAGTCCCCTGTGAGGCCGGACGGCTGTAGATTTGCAGAAGTGGACTCCAAGTTGCCGGAAGCTCGTAGACGGTAGTTGAATTCACCAGAGCATCCTGTAAATTGGGGATGAAATGGAACTATCACCCTCCCCCCTCCCCCTCGCGCACACTGGTGACTGAGATGATTGAATATCCTCTCTTTTCCAAGCCTGTAAGCGCTCTCGTCTGCTCTAGTGTTTAACTTCAGGGTTTCAGAGAGTTTCTTTATGTGAACTTTGCATCCCAAAATGTATTCTTATGACACCTCTAACAAGGGAACCTCCCCATCACACCCCCCTCAGATTTAGCTATAAGTTGGCAGAGTATAGGCCTTGAAAAACTGAACACAGATCAATCGAGAAAACAGGAAGAAGTTGTGTGGAACTATGGAAAAAATAAGCAAAATAGACAAACTGAGTAGTCCATGTGCAAGATATGCAACTTCAAGGGTCATGTGTGGTCAGGAGTGCCGTGGTCCTGTGGTTAGTGTGAGCAGCTGTGGAACCAGAGGGCCTTGGTTCAAGTCTTCCCTCGAGTGAAAATTTTAATTTTTTGTTTTCAGACTATTATTATCTGTCCGTCTGTCCGTCCAATGCGATCAATTTTTTGGGAGTGATAATCACATCCACAAGAAAACCTAAATCGGGCAAGGTAGAAGAATCTTTTTACCCATTCGCCAAGTGTACAAGTTAGGTGGGTCAACAACATATTCCTGTCATGTGACGCACATGCCGTCAACAGTATCGTATAGAATATATCAGACGTGTTTTCCTGTGGAGGAATCGGTTGACCTATGACCTTGCGATCACAAGTTTTCGGTTCCCATTGGAGAGGCACGTCCTTTCGTCTACTAATCGCACGGTTTTGCGGTGCGGTCGCAAAACACAGACACTAAACTTATTACAGTGAGCAGAGACGTCAATGAACGAACGGACGGATCATAACTTTGCGTAAATAAAGAAAGTAAATTTTTCACTCAAGGGAGGACTTGAACCAGGGACCTCTCGTTCTACAGCCGCTCACGTTAACCACCTGCCCACGACACTCCTGGCGACACATGAACCTTGAAGTTGCATATCTTGCACATGGACTACTCAGTTTGTATATTTTGCTTATTTTTTTCATAGTTCCACACAACTTCTTCCTGTTTTCTCGATTGATCTGTGTTCAGTGTTTCAAGGCCTATCCACTGTGCCAATTTATAACTAGATCTGAGGGGGGTGCGATGGGGAGGTTCCCTTGTAAGTGACGTTACTACACGTAGCCTCGTCACTGTAGCACGTTCTGTCCCGCACTGTTGTCGAAATGCTGAATCGGTTGTTCTCGTTTTCCCAGTCGCACAGTCTGATGAAATGCGCTCGTAGCTTTATTGTACTTTTGGTGTCCAACGTTGACATTCAGTTACAACACCGTTACGAAGCCGGTAGCAGTTGCGGCCCAGTTAGCCGTCTCTGTCGGTTCTTAACAAAATATTATCCGTACACTACTTACTATTCCACTGTGCAACATACCTCAAAACGGTTAAATCTTTCTTAAAGCTCTAAAAGGGAGCTACATTGAACTTACACAGAAAAAGTGGCGACTAAAAGGACTTGTTGCTACAAAACATGATTTTTAAATAGAATTTCTGGTCCAATAGTACGGAAAAAATTCGCAAAAGAGCTTCTGTAAAGTTTGGAAGGCAGGAGACGAGGTACTGGCAGAAGTAAAGCTGTGAGGACGGGGCGTGAGTCGTGCTTGCGTAGCTCAGTTGGTACAGCATTTGCCCGCTAAAGGCAAAGGTCCCGAGTTCGAGTCTCGGTCCAGCACACAGTTTTAATCTGCCAGCAAGTTTCATATGGAGCTGCTCCTTCATGATAACGCACGTCCACACATCGAAAATGTCGTAATGTACAAGTTACGCCAACGTAAGTGGGAGACACTTGAACACCCGGCCTATAGTTCTGATCCCATACCGTTGGATTATCACGCCATCGCTCTCTTAAAATAAGACCTCGACAAATCAGCTATACCTGTCGAGGATGTGTATCAGGTAGTTACGGACTTCGTCAACCAGCCGGACTTCTTGTTTTAGCTAACAGTTATCTCCAGCCTGATGCGTCGGTGGGATGATTTCCTGAATACGCACGGCGATTTTTCCTGATCGGCATACAGATTCTGAACTGTACGGCTTTTAAGCAGAAACATTCTAATCGTTATTTATAAAATTAGATGACTGACAGACATATGTGATTGAGCTTAAGTTGACATTTTATATGATTATGATGTTATTTTTTTAGTTGCTTTCTTAGTAATCGTTTGTTTAGGTAATCCGTTCTAAAAAGACATTTTCTTCAGCTCCAAGCTCCACAGCTCACATTACGCGCTCCACTAGTAAGTAGAGCAAACACAGACTGAACCATTAAAGTCTCCTATGGCAAATCTTAAAGTGGACCGCTTTCATCTAGACTTGTGTGAGGATTTAGTGCCATCTAATCTGCCATGGGTCGTTCTAAGGAACGCAACATTTTAAGACCTTTCTGCAGTGTACCAGGAAAGTCGACACTGCAAAAATTACATGTAACAGATGTATGAAAAGGCTATTGCTGGTATTAAAACAGACATTTATAACCAATGCATTTGGCTTTCAGTCGACGGGACTTCAGACGTCAATGGCAGACCTTTCTCAGCCTCCAGAAATGTACTGAGAGGCAGCAGAAAAGTTTCATATTGCACAGCTTAGAATTGTGGTTCATTGTGTACTGCAGTTCCAAAATGTTATATGATTGTAGCGTTAGGCCACGGACTGTGGTCATACTCAGGTACGCATAACAAGTCTGTGTTTCTGTGTGAGTGACATATGATAGGATTTTTTCGTTAAAACGCGTCCCATTACTATATTACCAAAAGAGAAGATAGTTGTAGCACCGGTAAATATCTCAACTGCTTGTGAATTTTTCCGAGTTTCGACATATGGCGTAACTAGTCGCTCATTTGCCACAAAGAACTAGAATGGCTCTGTCAAAAATATAATGACGGTTTCTATGTTAATATTGGAGTCCATTATACTTTCAATTGAAGGACTCCAAAAACGCTAAAAACAGTCTTTAAAAAACTCAATAATGCGGGCGCTAGTCATCACCCATATTGGCTGTTTAGCATCGGTCCCAGGGCAGGCTCACAACAGTGAGAAAAGCGCGCGACGTGACTCTGCCGTTGCTTAGCAACTGTCTGCTTCGAGAGCTCAAGTCACCCGGGCGTGTGTCGGAGTTCCTTGAGAGGAATACAGTGATTACAGAGTTTGCTGCCGTTATTAGCACATAGAAGTTAAACAAAGTTTTGAAAGAAGGTTAACTGTTGAAGAGAAGCAGACTTGTGACGAAAAACAATCGAGGTAAGTGGCTAATCCATATTCAGTCATCGTAACAAGTCCACGCTGAAGTCTTATACTGTAGGCAACAGTTTCAAAAGCTGCTACTGCTGAATGCTGCGTGTCCTAATGAGAGTAAGATACAAAGTGAATCCGAGCATCGCCAAAACCACTTCCAAAGTTTATACGCGTGTTTCCTTAGTATTTGGCTTGGGAATCTCCTGTGAATCGTGAATCACTGTGCTTCGACAGATGTGCTCTCCAAACCGCTTTACGGTGTGTGGCACAGTGTGTTTCAGCACTCCTGCCTTCCCTCTTGTATTCGCACGTGGTACAGGGAAGGTCTCCTGTAAACAAACCATCGTAACGACTCCAGTTGTCCTGATTTCCCAGCAGTTAGCATTTCGTGAGAATATGTTGCCCATATTTCTTCGACATACACTCCTGGAAATGGAAAAAAGAACAAAGTGACACCGGTGTGTCAGACCCACCATACTTGCTCCGGACACTGCGAGAGGGCTGTACAAGCAATGATCACACGCACGGCACAGCGGACACACCAGGAACCGAGGTGTTGGCCGTCGAATGGCGCTAGCTGCGCAGCATTTGTGCACCGCCGCCGTCAGTGTCAGCCAGTTTGCCGTGGCATACGGAGCTCCATCGCAGTCTTTAACACTGGTAGCATGCCGCGACAGCGTGGACGTGAACCGTATGTGCAGTTGACGGACTTTGAGCGAGGGCGTATAGTGGGCATGCGGGAGGCCAGGTGGACGTACCGCCGAATTGCTCAACACGTGGGGCGTGAGGTCTCCACAGTACATCGATGTTGTCGCCAGTGGTCGGCGGAAGGTGCACGTGCCCGTCGACCTGGGACCGGACCGCAGCGACGCACGGATGCACGCCAAGACCGTAGGATCCTACGCAGTGCCGTAGGGGACCGCACCGCCACTTCCCAGCAAATTAGGGACACTGTTGCTCCTGGGGTATCGGCGAGCACCATTCGCAACCGTCTCCATGAAGCTGGGCTACGGTCCCGCACACCGTTAGGCCGTCTTCCGCTCACGCCTCAACATCGTGCAGCCCGCCTCCAGTGGTGTCGCGACAGGCGTGAATGGAGGGACGAATGGAGACGTGTCGTCTTCAGCGATGAGAGTCGCTTCTGCCTTGGTGCCAATGATGGTCGTATGCGTGTTTGGCGCCGTGCAGGTGAGCGCCACAATCAGGACTGCATACGACCGAGGCACACAGGGCCAACACCCGGCATCATGGTGTGGGGAGCGATCTCCTACACTGGCCGTACACCACTGGTGATCGTCGAGGGGACACTGAATAGTGCACGGTACATCCAAACCGTCATCGAACCCATCGTTCTACCATTCCTAGACCGGCAAGGGAACTTGCTGTTCCAAGAGGACAATGCACGTCCGCATGTATCCCGTGCCACCCAACATGCTCTAGAAGGTGTAAGTCAACTACCCTGGCCAGCAAGATCTCCGGATCTGTCCCCCATTGAGCATGTTTGGGACTGGATGAAGCGTCGTCTCACGCGGTCTGCACGTCCAGCACGAACGGTGGTCCAACTGAGGCGCCAGGTGGAAATGGCATGGCAAGCCGTTCCACAGGACTACATCCAGCATCTCTACGATCGTCTCCATGGGAGACTAGCAGCCTGCATTGCTGCGAAAGGTGGATATACACTGTACTAGTGCCGACATTGTGCATGCTCTGTTGCCTGTGTCTATGTGCCTGTGGTTCTGTCAGTGTGATCATGTGATGTATCTGACCCCAGGAATGTGTCAATAAAGTTTCCCCTTCCTGGGCCAATGAATTCACGGTGTTCTTATTGCAATTTCCAGGAGTGTATATGCTCTTGAAATTTCTACAGTACCATCTTCGTGATGTACAACTTCTTGTGGCGTCTGAGAATGAAGTATGTATTTTGAGCATACCGTAACGTTCTCGCGCCTACTCAAGAATACTTCGATGAAACGGACCGACATTAGTTGAATCTTCTCAGTCACTTATACTAGTCAAACCACAAGACAAAGGCTCCAGAGTGCTCAGCAATTCTTAAAAATCGGTCGTACAAATATTTGTAAGCAACCTCTCTCGTGAATGAACTACAGTAATATTGGCCTGCAGTTATGTGCATGTACCCGACGACCCCTCTTGAATACGGGAATGCCTTGCAACTCTTTTCCGATCGCTTGATGCGATTAATCTGTGTAGAATGTCGCACTATTTCACGCATCGACAATGTGTTTCCTCTGATGAACGGTTTCTGTTGATTTCCTATTTCGTGATCGCTTGTTTCAGAACTAGCTCTTCGGCATTTGTGCGATGATTCAAAGGAGCAATAATTGTAAAGCTTCGTGGCGTAATATTTTCGGACAGTCAAATATAGCAATTCGACCTTCTCTTTACTGTCTTCTATTTCTGGGCCAGTAGGGCTAACGCAGCAACTAATCAGAAAAGGGGACTTGCGATGAACTCACACATATTCAGTGGATCTACACTTAACGATGCTCTCAGCATGAGCCTCATGAGACTGACAAAACGAGCAGCGGATACTTCGTCGCTAAACCACGTGAAACTAGCGTAGATGCAGTAATCGAGAATGCACGCTGCTAAATTTTAACTTCAGTTCAGGTGTGTGCATGTTCCTACAAGCAGTAAATATACGTTCGAAGGAAACGGGTCTGTTAAACGGTTCATCTGTAACCCTCCGACCCTTCGCCATCGTAGATTAATTCTTCGGGATATAAGCTAAGCAAAACAGATCTCCTTACATCCATTGTTAATCAAATTAAATTTTTTGAGAATCAGGAGAGATCGATTTCGATTTGTTTTGCGTTTGTAGCGTGAATGTAAAACTGCAGTAGTAAAACAAGCATCCCAATTAAATAACGTGTTTTGTCAGTACGTACGAACCTATTTGTCTGATTACCATTAAGTCCTTTATGTTCAGTACACATGAAGGTGGAAGTGAATTAAAATATGTGGTTAGATGCATCTGAAAAGAATTTTAGGAATAAATAATTAAAAAACAATCCCAGATACGGAATCACTTTCACTATTGCCTCTCATTATCAGAATTTGCTGTTTCACTACTTAGAACCATTCATTATGTGGTACGGAATTGAAGTGTTTCGTAGGACAGCGTTCATACTGAATGTCATTATCAGCTTAGCTTTAATATTACCATTGAAGTTTCTCGAAATATTTTATAGAAGTTTACATGTTCAGTAAAGTATGCATTACATAAGTTTTCTTAGGTATTAGAAGGTAAAGACACTGCACCATGCATGTCGCCATGGGATGTACGTATTAACCTTCCTCCATTCCGCAGGATTTTGCATCTAAGTACGAGATAAGACGACAATTTAGATTTTAACAACTTGTTTGCATGTTCCTGAAACTACGATCTTCAGTATTCTTATTCGGACACAACGATATATCAGTCACAAGAAAGATGTACCATGAATATAATTAGTTAAATGTTCTCAAGTCTGATGCACATGTTCATCACAAGATGTACGCTGCAAAGTCACCAAATTTTCTGATTCTGCTGCGGCTGCACATTGGGCTGTGTTGTAGCACCGGTAACTGTTTACAGTAAACGCAACTAGCAGTCAATTTGCGAATCTCAAGCGTCTGATCATGATATATTTACCGTCGGACTATTTATTGAAATTTATGACTAATGCAATGAAAGAAACTGTTTAGCTTTGTTGGTCGTAGGAATCGTTCCCTACTTAAGAGACAACCCAGAAAGAGGGATGGATGTGGATGCTAAATGTTGTGGCGTAACAAGACAGCCACGCCACTCGGAAGTAGCCGAAAGGCACGCGTTTAGCTCACGCAGATTGGCGTGAGGTCTGGAACAGGATACGTAATGAATGCTGTAAAGAGAAGTACGTAGCTGCTGGAATACTTAACTTTAATCCATCATTGTTGTACATCACTATTGACGATACAAGTGAGACTCTGTAGATTCATGCAATGTAAGACTAATGGCGCCTTGCTAGGTCGTAGCCATTGACTTAGCGGAAGGCTATTCTAACTATCTGCTCTGCAAATGAGCGAGGCTTCGTCAGTGTGCATCGCTAGCGAAGTCGTCCATACAACTGGGGCGAGTGCTAGTCCGTCTCTCGAGACCTGCCGTGTGGTGGCGCTCGGTCTGCGATCACTGACAGTGGCGACACGCGGGTCCGACATGTACTAATGGACCGCGGCCGATTTAAAGCTACCACCTAGCAAGTGTGGTGTCTGGCGGTAACACCACACTAAACATGGCCGATTTACTCCATGACGCACTGTTTCACTCTTTACTCTTCATATCTAAACAAAACAATGAAAGATTTTAGTAAGGTCCAGGAAGGAAGGATGATAATGCAAAGTTGATTACTAGGATCCAAAAATTTACCACCTGATTTCTAGAGCTGCGTTGGACCTTCGGCCTATGCTGTGAAGCTCTATATTCACAGACGTGGAGAGTTGGTTTTGACGTCTCGTCGACTTTCGGATTGGGCAAAGGTGTACCAATAAATGGATCATAAACTTTTCAGGTGAACCAATCCCATTCCTTAAGTGGCTAAAGAAAATGAATTAAATTTCACGTGAGATCGCTGAATGACGGTGTGAGTAAATTTAGACGTATGAAACTCCAGAGCGTTAACCGCTCCGCCAACACTGCAGCATGGCTACTACTTTACAAGAGAAATCGTTTTGTGTGTTGGAATTTGCGTGAGGTCAGTCCATTGTTCACGTCCAACGTCATTTCGCCGGCGATACAGCAAGAAGCCACTCTGCACTTGTAGATTTATTACTGGTATACAAAATCCTTGAAAGTTGGTTGTATACCCACAGGGAAGGGCATTGGTCGGCTACGCACGTGTGATGATAACGTCGAGCATATCCGAGACGCGTTCACACAGAGCCCTCGCAAGTCCACAAGAAGTCAAGGACAGGATTGTAAAGTTCCTCAAACAACAGTTGGGTGTTCTGAAACGACGTCTGCATTGGAAGGGGGAGGGGCACGCTACAGAAGACTTCCCGGGGAGGCCACCCCGGCTAGGCTGACAAACAGATTCCAGGTGCTATCTGCGGCTGACAATGTCCCTCAGTCAGATGCAGTCGCTTGCCCTGTTTCAAAGGAAACCTCTCGGCCTGCAAGATCCGGGCACTCACAAAGGGTTGGATCATTGGTAGCTGGGAGGTCCAATGTCAGGCGCGTTATGGAGACCCTTAGGGATATGACTGCCAAGGAAGGGAAGAAAGCCCGTGTGCATACCCGGTGGGCCCAATCCAGATGTGGAACGGGTCCTTCCGGATGCCATGAAGAGCACAAGGTGCAGCCAACTGCAGGTGGCTAATAGAAAGTACTGATGCTCTAATCGTTATAGGTACTTAAAGTTATGCTTAGACGACATTTTTTGCGAAGAACCTAACAGTGTTCAGAAAGGATAGGCTAAATACAGCTGGCAGTCGCGTGTTTGTTGCTGTTAGAAGCAGTTTATCTGGTACTGAAATGGAAGTAGACTGTTCCTGTGAGTTAGTATGGGTACATGTCATTCTTGGCAAACGGAATAAAATAATAACTGGATCGTTTTACCGACCTCCCAGCTGAAATAATACACTTGCTGAAAGGTTGAAGCCGCGCGGGATTAGGCGAGCGTGGGATTAGCCGAGCGGTCTCAAGCGCTGCAGTCATGTATTGTGCGGCTACTCCCGGCGGAGGTTCGAGTCCTTCCTCGGGCATGGGTGTGTGCGTGTTTGTCCTTAGGATAATTTAGGTTAAGTAGTGTGTAAGCTTAGGGACTGATGACCTCAGCAGTTCAGTCCCATAAGATTTCACACACATTTGAACATTTGAAAGGTTGAAACAAAACTTCAGTCTGATTTCAAACACGTACCCGACTCATACAGTTATAGTTGATGGTGACTTCAACTTGCCCTCGATATGTTGGTGAAAATACGTGTTTAAATCCGAAGGTACCCATGAAACCTCATGCGAATTTGTGATAAACGCATTCTCTGAAAATTATTTCGAGTAATTAGTTGACCAACCTATTAGAATCCTAAATGATTATGAAAACACTGTTGATCTCTTAGCAGCAAATTATCCTGAGCCAGTAACGAGCATCAAAACCGATGCAGCAATTAGTGAACACAGGGTTGTCGTAGCGAGCCTAAGTACCGTAACGCCAAAATCCACTAAAAATACTTCTGTTCAAAAAAAGATAAAAATACGCTTCACTGTTTCATGAGAGACAATTTCCATTCCTCCCTAATTAACAATGTAAGTGTAGACCTGATATAGCTTGAATTAAAACAAATAGTATCGACAGCAATTGAAAGATTTATACCAACCAAATTAAAAAACGACAACACAAACCAGATCATAACACCGCTGCAGAAATAACGACAAAGCATACCAAACTTAAACGGACGCAAAACACCCAAAATTGCCGACCTTTTACAAAAGCTCGAAATTTAGTGCGGATATCAACATGAAATGCTTTTATTAGTCCCCATAAAGGACCTTTTTCTCGAAACCTGGTAGAAATTCCAAAGAGATTTTGCTCGTATGTTAAATATCTAGCGAGAAGACACAATCAGCATTTCTTGCGCGATAGCAAAGGAAATACTATCGATGACAGTACTACAAATGCAGATTTTCTAAACAAATCCCTCCGAAATTCCTTCAACAAAGAAGACGGATTAAATATTTCATAATTACAATCAAGAACAGCTGCCACAAGAATAACTTTGCATTAAATGTCCTCGGAGAAGTGAAGCATCTCAAATCATTTAATAGAAGCAAGTTTTCCGGTCCGGAATGTATGCGAATTAAGCTCCTATGAGAGTACGCTGATGCAATAGCTTCACAATTAACAATATAAACAACAGCTCGCTCGTCGAAAGATCCGTTCACAAGGACAGGAAAATTTCACAGGTCGCACTAATACTCAAGAAAGGCAATAGGAGTAATCCACTAAATTACAGAACCCTAGCATTAACATCGATATGCAGTCGGATTTTGGAACATATATTGTGATCAAAATTTTACCTCGAAGATTTAAAAAACATCGTTCTTATGAAACAGAAGTATCTGTATACTCAAAGATGTGTTGAGTGGTATCTACAAAGGATTTCATATTGATTCCGTTTTTCTAGGTTTCCAGAAGGCTTTTGACACCGTACTTCACAAGTAGCTTGTAATAAAACAGCGTGCTTACTTGATATAGCCTCACTTATGCAAGTGGATACGTGATTTACTGTCAGAGAAGTCACAGTTCGTAGGAGACCGAGCGAGATTGCGCAGTGGTTTGCACACTGGACTCACATTCGGGAGGACGACAGTTCAAACTCGCGTTCGGCCATCCATATTTAGATTTTCTGTAATTTCCCTCAATCGTTTCAGGCAAATGCCGGGAAGTTTCCTTTGAAAGGGCACGGACGATTTCCTTCCCCATTATTCCCTATATAGGGGGCAGAGTTTCACGGTCATGATACGGGATTTGGGGTGGGCATCATTAAATCACAACCGTTTCTCGCTACGGCGGGACCTTATCACGACATTTCTGTCACCAGTTTGCTCCTCCGAGTGCAAAAATATTTTGTTGACGCCGACATACATCGGGAGAAATGATCATGTTGATAAAATAAGGAAAATTAGAGTTCGCACGGAAAGATATATGTGTTCGTTTTTTCTGCGCATTGCTCGCGAGTGGAATAACAGAGGATTATTGTAAAGGTGATTCGATGAACCCTCTGCAAGGGATTTAAGTGTGATTTGCAGAGTATCCATGAAGGTGTAGATGTAGATGTATACAACGAAAGTTTGAAAGTGAGGGTCCTAATTTAGACCCTCACCCTCAAACGTTTCCATGACGTTATCCCTACAGCAGCAGGACAGCTCAGAAATCATAAGACGCTGGAGCACCTATCTTTAACGACTTCATTGGCCCTGGTTTTCTTACCTGGTAAGCGCTTTCAGATGCTCGGACACCGTTCTAAGGAGTTCCAGCGTCGGCTTTTAGAGACTGTGGCTGGCACATCCTGCAGTATGAGCATACTGAATGAGTGCCCTTGCATTCTGAGTATCTCTTCTTGGTCGACAGGACCAGGACTTTAGGATGTGGGTACTTCTCCCTCTATGTCATAATTAGAACGCTTGATAAGTTTTGACAAGGGAACGTGAAAAAGCTCTGTTCTCTCTGTTTCCGACCTAGACACCGACAAGATCACGTGGTTCCAGTGTTTGCTAAAATTAAACATAACGTCAGTTCTAGACTGATCAACAGAATTAACCACCGAGCGAGCTTAGCATTGGTCAGGGAGAGAGTACATGACATGTGTGACCGACTTGATGTGACATCCAGAGTGTTGCTGCTCTACACTATTTTATACCAAACCTTCTAACCAGACAAGTCTTGGACCGATTTGATGGCGTCTTTTGGTCACTAGCGGAGTACACAAGGAAGAAATCAGCGTCCTGTCAACTAGCCAAGTTGGAACGTCTTAATAAGAAGGCGCAGCCGAAGGAGGACGCTCGCACGGTCGTCAACCTGAGTGAGAAGGGATTCGACGCAACCACATTGAAAGTGCGCAGCAAGGGTCTTAATTTCTCAGTTACCCCCATAAATGTTCCTGCGGCGGCCTTCGTTAGTGTAATGGATCTGGTGGCCCTGAAATTTACTGTGAATGATGCTGAAGAAGTGCGAGGGGAGATTCGCAGAGCGCTCACGAAACATCTCTGGAGATGGGATGTTTTCCCTTAAACAACTCAGAGAAGATGATAGCGTTGTGGTGTTACCCGCATATGAAGGGGAATGCTACCGCCGTCCTACAGAAGGCAGATTATGACAGTAAGGTGCGACAACTTCTGGACGACCCGGTATAAAGACCAGTGGAGAGCGACTTCACAAGACAAGGTGGATAAGAAGATCTGGGTTCTTCTAAATGAAATCGGCCTTCCAGAAAATATCGTTAAGTAGCTAAGAGCAAAAGTACTAGTGACGCGAAGACCTTATGGTCTGCCTAAGTTGCAAAAAGAAGGCGTTCCTCTACGTCCAGTAGTCAGCAACACGGGCGCAGCCAGCTACCTCACTGCTCAACACCTTCAGAAGATGTGGGAAAGTGTGCCCGTCATTTTCGTAACTCAGAGGATTTCCTATAATGCCTGAGGCAGTTACAGGTCAAGGCATCTGACATAAGGGTCAGTTTCGACATGGTACCCCTGTTCACCCGCGTAGCACTGAATGATTCACTTGATCTGATAGGGAAAAGTTCGACGGTTCTCTGCTAGACTTATTGAGGCACATATTTACCTCGACGTACCTCCTAGATGGGGATCGATTCTACGTGCAAATGAAAGGGGTGGTAACGGGTAGCCTTCTCTCACCGATGATGGCAAATCTCCTTATGGAGAGATTTGAAGAGGAGGCACTTACATCGGCCCCAGATCAACTGCAATGCTTTTTTAGGTAAATGGAAGACGCCTTTGTGATGTGGCATCACAGGAGGGAAAATCTCCATGTTTTCTTGGACCTCCTTAAACTCACGCCATCCTAACATTAAATTTATCACGGAACTGGAGATGGATGGGCTATCCCATTCCTAGGTGTACTAGTCAAGAGGAAGGCAGATGGTATCTTCAGTTACAGTGCGTAGGCCTACCCCAAACACACTCCGACTTGTAACTGCACGCCAGCAATTGCCACTATCCGACATAGCAAAATAGTTTACTCAGAACTGGTTGAACAGACACGAATGATTTGGCGACGGAGATAGAACACTTGTAATCTGTGTTATACAAAAACGAATACTCTTCTAGATATGTTCAAAGGCACCGCGGTCTGTTTACCCATCAGAGGTTCCTTAAGAGGTGAAAGACGATCTGAAGAAAGTTGGATATTTGCTATATTTCGGGCCGATATCTGCAAAAATCAGTAGAATTCTACTCGAACATAACATCAAGAGCGTGTTCCATCCACGCATGAAGCTTAAGGCTCTGCCAGGGAGTGTGAAGTTTTACCTGGATCTGCGGAAACCAGGCTTTTACCACATACATTTTGAATGTGGGATGGAATATATCGGCCAGACGACTAATACCGTTGCCATAGGCGCAAAGAACATCAAAGGCACACCACACTGACACAGGCAACCAAGTCAGTGATTGTCGTGCATTGTTTAAAATTCAATCATTCTATGAACTATAACGATGCCAAGATTCTAACGCATACATCGAGATATTTGGGCAGCATTAGCAAAGAATCTATTGAGATTAAGGTCACGGAGAGTATTATTAACCGCGACACCAGTTTCCAGTTGAATTCTGCCTCGAATTCGGGACTCGGTCTTGTGAAGTCGCAACGGGAACAACATGAAGATCCCATGGAACACAAATACGAAGACGGAATTAGAGAAACCGCCCGGTGCATGTAGCATAGGACTCACAGGAAATGCTACCTTAGACAACAGATCAATACCTGAGGACGCTCTACCGGGTCTCGAGCGGCAGTTTGAGCAACAGCGACCTGAAAACAACACCGCAGCCGCCCCTGGTGGGCACGGACCCCGTATAGAACGCCTGACAGGGCACGCAACGGTTACAGAACGTCCCAGATCACAGGTGACGACAACCGGAAGATAAAATGTCTTGCACGACTTGGACGTCGTTCCGAAGTGCAACAGCGAGATCGACAACGGGTATTGACCACAGCGTTCGGAACTGCCGCGGCCAGATGAGAGAGAGCACTACAGCCGCTGCTATTGGTCGGTGCATGACGCGGGGCGGGCCGCAGACGGAGCGCCTGGCACACAACACAGTCGTAAATACCGGACTCGTTCCACACTGGAATCAGTATCAGGCAGCACCTGAAGAAGACTGCGAGTCACGCAGTTGAAATATCGGTACAAGAAAGCGGCGAACAACCGGCAGAAACCCGATAGTTTTGATTTCTTTTCTCTGCACATTATTTTCTACTCCAAAATTTTCCTTAGTTTTCTATACTGCCTGCTCAGTGTACAGACTGAATAACATCGGGGATAAGCTACAACTCTGTCTCACTGCTTCCCATTCCCGACCCTCGACTCTAATAACCGCCGTCCTGGCTTTTGTACAAGTTGTCAATAGCCTTTCACTCCTTTTATTTTACTCCTGTTAGCATATAATTTTCCAAGAGTGTGTTCCAGTCAGCTTTTCTCCAAGTTCTTCCTACCTCTGCAAATATTATAAAGATAGGTTTGTCTTTCCTTAATCTATCTTCCAAGAGCGGTCGTGGGGTCAGTATTGGGTTGCCTGTTATACGTTTCTAAGGAATCCAAACTGATCTTCCCAGAGGTTGACTTCTACAAGCTTTTCCATTCTTCTGTAAAGAATTCGCGTTAGTATTTTGCAACCACGTGTAATTAAACTGATAGTTCGGTATTGTTCGCATCCGTCAGCACTTGCTTCAGCGTGGATGCACAAAAACGTTCGACTTCCCGCTGGAATCTCCAAGTCGGCAGCATGAAGGACATGGGAGGGGACTGCAGTTAGGTGGCTCCAGACAGGAGTGTGGTACTTCTGGGAGGAGCGCCAAGATTGTCAGCGCGGGTCGGGGTAGCACAGTTGTTAACGTAACTGCTAGCAAGCAGGACGTCCCGGTTTCGAATACCTGCCCGGCACACATTTTCACTCGTCGTCGCTGACTCTACATAAATTCCCGGATGCAGCTGACATCAATATTTCCTTCCCTATCAGTTAGTCTCTCCGCCTTTTTTTTTCCTGTACGATGGTGCCCCTCCACACCCACACCGACGTGATGACCAAACAAAAATTCTACTGACACCACCATGTAACATGTTAGTTTTCTAATCAGGAGTCACAGGATGCAGGCTGTGATGTTGTCCATGCTTCTGGGTAGGATTACTCATTGACATGGTCCATCAGGAGACAGAAAGTGGACGAAAGCCACCGAAGAATAGCAGTTCGTAAGGGCAGAGGGGAAGAAAGTGCCAAGGTAAGCACCAAGAGGAACGCTTACCAATGGACATTTAATTTCCCTTTTGTCGTAATACACTTGTCTCGTAATATATTTATACATGTACCAGTATTTCTGCAACATTTCCTCATAGAAAAATTAAAGACCAGGTTAAAACGTCGAGTAGATGATCATATCTCAGGAGAAATATCACAAGCACGAATTGAACAATGTTGCTTAACGAAGGGAACTGTGAACCTCTTCAATGGGCCCCGCCAGGCACTGACCTCTGTCGATGTAAGGTATCAAACAGAAGAGCATAACGACGGTGGTCGGACGAGTGTGTGAACCCTTGTTATCCCGAATGTGACAAAACTGTCCTCTTCGTCCCTTTTCTTGGACAATGCTCACTTACAAGTTCAACAGAAACACTCAAATTAATTAATTAATCATTCATTCTCTCTGCTATTGCGTATACGCACAAGTAGTAAGGCCTCGATTACTGCTAATCATCTTGCTGTTGCAATTCTAATGGCCATCGCGGTTACGTTACTAGTTACGAGCCGGCCGCGGTGGTCTAGCGGTTCTGGTGCTGCAGTCCGGAACCGCGGGACTGCTACGGTCGCAGGTTCGAATCCTGCCTCGGGCATGGGTGTGTGTGATGTCCTTAGGTTAGTTAGGTTTAAGTAGTTCTAAGATCTAGGGGACTTATGACCTAAGATGTTGAGTCCCATAGTGCTCAGAGCCATTTGAACTAGTTACGATGGCGTCAGATGAGCTAGGTAGAATGAGTGCGTGACTCAAGTTACGTAGAATGTGTTACTGCCGGTTTTTCTTCAGTTTAGAAACCATTAATGGATCGCCTGGAGTAAAGCATTTACTCCTTGTTTCAAAGAATGCCTGTGAAAGTACGACATTGACACATTACAAGTGTCGACTCATTTTTCTAGCTGTCTACACAAAAGACGTACGAGTTTTGTAAATTAGTGAGCTGTGGGGTGAGTCAAACGATCTGCAGAAGCGATGTGTTCCTGGTGTGTGGCACTAGCTGGCAACAGGTGGCTGCCAGGAGCCACTGTGCTGTTTCGATTTCCTCTGCGGAAATTCTTAGACCGTGCTATCCACGTCTCACAACGCACTCACCCTGGAAGTTACCTGAAAGTAACTTGTACTCGCTCTCCCTTCAATATTCCAATATCCTTTACATGTTACCAACTTCTAGATACCAGATCCCCTTTGTTGTTACAGCTAAATCTATAAACTGTCAGGTCTTCTCATTTTACCCGCGACATTCTACCGACCCATATTCGTTCATGCAGTTCATCCAGCTTTGATCGCTCCTATGCAGTATGAGGCAGACATGTAGTGAATGGAGCTTACTTATTTACACTCCTGTAAATGGAAAAAAGAACACATTGACACCGGTGTGTCAGACCCACCATACTTGCTCCGGACACTGCGAGAGGGCTGTACAAGCAATGATCACACGCACGGCACAGCGGACACACCAGGAACCGCGGTGTTGGCCGTCGAATGGCGCTAGCTGCGCAGCATTTGTGCACCGCCGCCGTCAGTGTCAGCCAGTTTGCCGTGGCATACGGAGCTCCATCGCAGTGTTTAACACTGGTAGCATGCCGCGACAGCGTGGACGTGAACCGTATGTGCAGTTGACGGACTTTGAGCGAGGGCGTATAGTGGGCATGCGGGAGGCCGGGTGGACGTACCGCCGAATTGCTCAACACGTGGGGCGTGAGGTCTCCACAGTACATCGATGTTGTCGCCAGTGGTCGGTGGAAGGTGCACGTGCCCGTCGACCTGGGACCGGACCGCAGCGACGCACGGATGCACGCCAAGACCGTAGGATCCTACGCACTGCCGTAGGGGACCGCACCGCCACTTCCCAGCAAATTAGGGACACTGTTGCTCCTGGGGTATCGGCGAGGACCATTCGCAACCGTCTCCATGAAGCTGGGCTACGGTCCCGCACACCGTTAGGCCGTCTTCCGCTCACGCCCCAACATCGTGCAGCCCGCCTCCAGTGGTGTCGCGACAGGCGTGAATGGAGGGACGAATGGAGACGTGTCGTCTTCAGCGATGAGAGTCGCTTCTGCCTTGGTGCCAATGATGGTCGTATGCGTGTTTGGCGCCGTGCAGGTGAGCGCCACAATCAGGACTGCATACGACCGAGGCACACAGGGCCAACACCCGGCATCATGGTGTGGGGAGCGATCTCCTACACTGGCCGTACACCACTGGCGATCGTCGAGGGGACACTGAATAGTGCACGGTACATCCAAACCGTCATCAAACCCATCGTTCTACCATTCCTAGACCGGCAAGGGAACTTGCTGTTCCAAGAGGACAATGCACGTCCGCATGTATCCCGTGCCACCGAACGTGCTCTAGAAGGTGTAAGTCAACTACCCTGGCCAGCAAGATCTCCGGATCTGTCCCCCATTGAGCATGTTTGGGACTGGATGAAGCGTCGTCTCACGCGGTCTGCACGTCCAGCACGAACGCTGGTCCAACTGAGGCGCCAGGTGGAAATGGCATGGCAAGCCGTTCCACAGGACTACATCCAGCATCTCTACGATCGTCTCCATGGGAGACTAGCAGCCTGCATTGCTGCGAAAGGTGGATATACACTGTACTAGTGCCGACATTGTGCATGCTCTGTTGCCTGTGTCTATGTGCCTGTGGTTCTGTCAGTGTGATCCTGTGATGTATCTGACCCCAGGAATGTGTCAATAAAGTTTCCCCTTCCTGGGACAATGAATTCACGGTGTTCTTATTTCAATTTCCTGGAGTGTATAAATATCACTTTTCTTCTAGTACACACAGTGAGATTATTATTCACTTCTCTTGAATTGCTACTTAAAATATCCGGGCATGGTCAGCCAACTGTAAGGCAACATTAGATGTTATGTTACATAATATGCTTAATGTTAGCATGATAGGCCAACTGAAAGGTTACTGACACGTAAAAGAACAATGTTCCATCTGTGTATATTGATTGTTACAGGAATCACATGTGCAGTAGATATGGGTCTGTTTAGCATGCAGTCTAATATTAATATACTGAAGATCAAACAAAACAAGATACGCCAATGATGTTTTTGTTGTTGTTATTGTGGTCTTCAGTTCTGAGACTGGTTTGATGCAACGCCAATGATAGCGAATTTTAATCATACAAACTGAACACCTCGAAATGCCTGGGTATGTATTTATTCTAGTGTACTGTTAGTTCAATCCTCCTCCACTTCTGTGTCCGCTTTCTCTGCACCTATCTCCGTCCATCTCAGATTCCTCCCCCACCCCCCCCACCCCCTTTCTCTCCACATCTCCTCCTTCCCCCTCTTACTTTCCACATTATTCACCCCCTCACTCTTTCCGTTTCATCCCGCTTCTCTTTTCACCCATCTCCCACGCCGTCAATCTCATCCTCTCCGTTTGTCTGCCCTTCTCGTCCTCTAACTATGTTCTGGTACTCCTTACCCCTCACTGTTTCTCCATCTCCTCTTCCTTCACCCTTCTCTCTCCGTGAGCACTCCTCAAAATAGTAGGTGATTCCTAGGCCCACAATATTTTTTCCAGGTAATACATAAGTAACATGTGTACCAAGTTTGGTTGACATTGGATTTAGGAGCAGTTTTTACTTGCAGCTTGTGTCACATACATTTCAGATGTATTTAACATATTTCATACAAATTGGTACTCGTATTTTACTTGTACCCCTAGTGAATTTCGCCCGCAGATTCCTTTTCACGAAGTTCAATGTTTTGACGTCTTCTCTTCTGAACAATGAGTGGTACTATGATATGACGTTCCAGATTCATTCAACGGTATTTATGCGTACTGTCCGCAAAGTGTGTTGGGAGGTACAGTTGGTTCTAGAGTAGCAATAAATTAAAACGTCACGCACACTGAAGCAGCTTTTCACGCACGCCAGTGTGTATGACGTCATATTTCCAGAACTATGTGCCGTACATTTGTATGTTTTGCAAGTGCAGTCGCTGGTATATGTGAATACTGTATGCGATATGTGTCACGAATAGAGTTTCTATAAAAAAAAAAGCCGTAAATTGAAATGTAATTCCTGATGCAGCTGTTTTACTGCACTACATGAAAATGTAGTAAGGGATAAACATTGAAATTACGTCTAGAGTTGGTTCCAAGTGATTAGTGCTCTCACTCTTAAATGTTGAATGAATAAATTCCAGATATTTGTCAGTCGTGGCCTACGTTACTTTTTCACCTGCACCCCCACCTCTTTGATTGGTAGGTGGTTCTTACACACCACAGTGCTTCTTTCCAGACAGTGCGAAGTTTGAATCAAATCGATCCAGTGGTTTAATAACGGATGTGGAATATAGGCAACAATACAATTATCCGTTTTTATAAAATATATGGATTATTTCGGCACACGAGGACAGGTTATTTCATTCCGTACCAAGGAAATGTACTTTATGTGGTCACTGGGTGCGCTGCTCGTCTAATTACACTGAGAACTTAAAACTACATGTGATTAAATTGCTTAGCTTTACAGCAACTAATGATTGACTTCTGAACAGAAATTTTCATTAAATTACTGTCATCTGGATAGCACACACACACACACACACATATGCATGCCCGTAAGTGTGTGTATGTGTTTGTGTGTGTGTCGGTTTCCTTGCACCGAAAAATGTCTACTCTCAATTCCAAATGTCTAAACTTGACAACCAGCTCAGAACACTCGGAGTCACCTGTTGCCGAGTCATCAGATCGCCATGGAATACCGCAAGTGCTCACTCATTAACTACGATTTCTTAATTTCCTCCTTTGCTCCCCACTCGGCACCAACAGTGTAGAGGAAACCCCGCTTCGTCAAAGCGTAACCACATCTCCCCTAACCCGTCCTATTGCCATTCATCTTCGATCAAATTTGGTAAAGTAGTTTAAATCATCAACTTTTTTCGTTGGGTCTTGAGGTAGCTGTGCGTTGTTGAGTGTACGTACGTTCGTTCCTGCGTTGGCGCCACCCGGATGTCACGTCGAAGGAACTGATACATTCTGAACCAGCCTAGTGTGATTCACGTCATTTCACAGGGGTTGTTGGTGGATCTTGTAGCGCATAGTACATGGGAGAGCAGGTTTACCTTAGCTGCTTTCCTCCTTAGATATTTCGGAGCAATGTAAGATAGGACAGCGAATACGGAATGGAAGCAATAGGTTTGTGTAAACATGAGATAACTGGTGAGCGAAGGAAACGGGACTAAAACCGTGGGGAAAGCTATACACACGGGGTAGAGGGCAGTTTTAGTTTCTCTTTATTTGACCCGTAAAAGTTTACAAACAATGGGAAGACCGCCATTTGTATTTAGAAGGGAATACAGTGACTGATTATTTTTAGAGTAATAAATTATCTGGCACAATCGCATTTATTCCTAACGAAGTAACCGGTTTCGGCCGACATCGGCCTCCGGTGATACTAAGATATAGGCTGTGCTTCCGTTCGACAACTGCGGAAACCATGTTGTCAGTAGTGGGACGTAACCAAGCACTGTATTTTATGACGTGAGAATTGCAAATGTCAGCCGAAACAGGTTATTTCGTTAGATATAAATGTGACTGTGCAGATGATTTTATTATTCTAATTCTAAAAACAAGTCTAACGTGTATGGTAGACTGCATCCTGGTTCATATGAGACGTCAATAAAGTGAATGAATTCATCACGTGTGAAAGGAACGTCGGAAGCAGACCGAAGTTTACGCAAGAGCACCATGCGACCCCTTCGATTAAAGCAGCATGTGGACTTGCCTAGGCGTTCTTCCGGTCAGCTCCTAAATTTCACCGCAAGAGTTAGAAAGCAGAAACTGCATATTTAAATGTTTCGGACAAGGCCTGGTTTGGCACCTCACGAAAAACCCTGAAAAAGTTTTATGTAGCCCAGCCACAGGTCAGCTCAGAGAGAACTGTGTGAGTTCTGCCGTTGATCGACACGTGTACACATCTCTGGTCATTTTATTGCTTATACGAACTCACGGTAAGAAAGGAGTCCCAATAAAAGCAACTTTTCAGCAGCATTCAGTTTCTGCTAGATGCGCTTCTACACACTTCCAGCTCAACGTTTCTTCCGTCATTTTCAGCATTACTTACCACCTGCCGTCTTTCCGCTAACTTCCACACAGACATGTTTTCCAATCATTTGGAACCTTCCATTCTTCTAGAGACTTGCGGTACACGGCTGTTAGAAGGGGGGCAAGTTCTTTCACGTACTCTGTGTAGAATCGAATTGGTATGCCATCAGGTCCAGTGGAATTTCCTCTGTTGTGTGATTTCAGTTGCTTTTCTATTCCTTGGACACTTATTTAGTGCGGTCTTCCTCTGTGAAACAGCTTTGGAAAAAGGTGTTTAGTATTTCAAATTTAAGCGTGTCATCCTCTGTTTCAATGCCATCATCTTTTCCTATAGGACACAGATTTCACTAGCATAGGTCTTAGTTTTGTCGAAACTGGCGAACTACGACCCACACACTCTATGACTTCTGTCAGTGTCACTCAGAGTCACCTGCATGCCTAGCTTTTCTTGGGCAAGGTTTATCACTAGTTCGTCTGTGTTCTCTCTGCTGCTCTCTGAAATGCCGAACAGTCTGAGATTATTGCGTCTCTGATATTGTTCGAGCTCATCCGACTTCTCAATCAATTTCTGATAAAGCAGTCGTGCTCTCTCCTCACTTGCTTTTAACAATGTGCCCAGCGCACGTATCTCGCTCGCATTCGCCTCCAGAGTTTTCTGTATTTTATCCGTCACTGCTTCATTGACAGCATCAGTGATGGTTTGAACTATGAGCCTGAGCTTCTCCTGAGCCTTCGCGAGTGTGGTGACGTCAGCGATGCTGGGCGGAGCGGCCGCAACTCCTGGTGTAGGCTCCACCTGTGCGCTACCGCCAGCCCGGCTGTTGGCTGCACTGCGCGTTGTTCGATGATTTCCCATTTTAAGTGTGATTTCGTGTAATTAGTATTCAGTATGTGACGCAAAATACGACACTTGGCACTAGATATACGGCTTTAGTATATGTAGACTAGCCTAACTGCTTAAAAACAACTACAGATTTCACGTAAACTTGCGAACCAAGCTAATGCATGTCACTCACTCGCTGCCATGTTGGATAACAGACTCCCCTTACATCCAACAGTGAGCATCTGTTTAGGGCTAGTGCTTCCTCACGGATGCTGTTGCTCCAGACTTAATGGCAAGTCACTTGTCATTTCATGCATACTAACATCGTATATGGTCCACCAAATTCGCAACGTCAGAATCACCCGCCAGACCCATTAGTCCTACACCTGATCTCTCTTCTTCATTTTTGGGCACCCATTGAAACCTACCAACAGTGCTGCGTCATGGCGTGCCCGTATAAGTTTTTACATCCAAATACAGAATATAACTTGAACTGAGGGATGCGTTGAACCCTCCACCTATCTGTGGATTACTTACCTTGTCATGTCTGTCGACACACTGGGAAAGTCCCAACGAATCCCGCACTCATAGACAAGAAGCATATCACCATCAGCCAAAAGTCTGATGCTGCCCCTCATTTTCTTGTGCGTCGCATTCCAGAACAAACTATGTGCCACGTAATAAAAGGCAGGGTCCAGAGAGTATGTTTCCATGCGTACAATCTCAAACTTCTCAAAAACATCTGGAAGCAAGCACATTTCTGTGTTCATGTATAGTCTTTCGTATTCACCCAAATTTGGAATGTTGAATTCCTGCCAGTCATCCGTGGCATGCTCGTAATCGGCACTAGTTGTGGCATCGCCTGTGAGAGAACTGGTAAATGTAGATATGTCGGTTAGCCTGATTTCGTCGAGTTTCGCCTAGTCACAAGTTGAAACTTTTCCTCATTGGGGTCTGTAGATGAGATGATGTGCATATCCTCCTGAAGTAGATTGTTAACAAGTTTCTGGAGTGAAATCTGCATGACACGTAAGGTGTCGACGATGGAAAGTGCAATTTTTGGCGCCATTCGCTCTGAGAAAAAAAAAATTTTCAAGACACTGACGTGATCCTTCTTCATACCTAAATGAACCAACTGATCAACTAGAAACCCACTTAAATTATGAAAGAAAGTAGATATGTGTCATGGTAACTTATACTTAAAATTGTGTGCATTGTGAGCTACACCACGAAATTTCCCCATAAGATGATAATGATCTCTAGGAGTTTCAGCTTTTCTATTTAAAGGCAGCCCGCAAATATGAGAGTTAACTGCAACACTGTATAAATTTTTATTCTCCTCTAGTTCGTTCATGAGGGGTTTAGGTGTTGTAAAGACTTTCAAAATCCCATGAGAGTTTTTCAAGCTCAGTGAGCACCCAAGCCACAGGATTATTACTGACACAAGATTCGTAGTGGTTAAGACTTGAATTGTTAGAGCATACAAGTTGGTACACTCTGGTATACAGAACACGTTTTTGCAAGAAGGTGGCATTTTAAGTGAGCACATACAACAAATAAACACTGCTCCTGAAGGACTTGTTTTCTTCTGTAGGTGTAACAACATGTAGTGGTTCCTTGGATTTACAGTCCTTCAGATTACTTTTAAATACTTTTCCTTGGGAAAGGTGTTTTATCCATATTTAGTGATGATTTTCATTTCCACAGAAAAGCAGTATGTTTACATGAAGAAAAGTGGTGTGGTCCTACTACAGTATGCTTGTCATGCTTCTGATGCTGATTGTCATCATTGTCATCAGCTTCATCTGGCTTGCTTTTCTGTGTCTTCAGGCCAGAAATGTGAACCAGTATTCTTAAATTTTCTGCGTCAAGTTTAGGTATGTCCCGAATCTTCATGAGGAACTCAGTGCCAGCAAAGTTATAACATCCACGAATGTCAAGACCTATTCCATATCGAGATGTGCACTGTTCATGTTTCTTCTAATTTCTCTGGAGAGTCAGGACTGACCTTGCAAAACAAGCCAGATCGTTCCATTTTGGACGCCTTCTTATCAGCTACATCATTAGGGAGGTCGATATAACTAGATCCTCCATTTAGTGGATCATAAACATGAATATGGATGTTGAGGTGTGGTATTTGGCTGGATGCCGTACCTGACCCCCTAACTTCCATCTCGGGAAACTGGGGCTGTAAAGCGCCCAAGGTGGATTCATGATACCACTCACCGATTGATGTGCTCTGAGATATAATGCCATTATCATCCCAAATGCCCCAGATGTAGTGTGATCTTTTCTCTTCAGCGACACTCTTCTGCATGGGAGAATAAGTCAACTTGCAGCATAGTACTGCTGTGGTATTTGGCTGAGTGCCTTACCTGACCCTCTAACTTCCATTTCGGGAAACTGGGGCAGTATAGCAACCAAGATGGGTTCATGATACCATTCACCGACTGATGAGCTCTGAGATGTAATGCCATTATCACACAAGATGCTCCAGTCTTTTCCCTTGAGCAACACTCTGCTGTATGGGAAGGTAAGTCAACTCACAGCATAGTACTGAGTTACATTTAAAGTCATTAAATCTAGGATAATCTGTGGTTTTCAGGAGCTCATTCGCAAGCACTCAGAGTCATGCTTCTAGAATTCTGACTGGGTCGGAATACCTGGTCATTAAATGTAGGATAATCTGTGGTTTTCAGGAGCTCATTCGCAAGCACTCAGAGTCATGCTTCTAGAATTCTGACTGGGTCGGAATACCTGACAGCCGGATTCTCAATTCTAGTGAAAGATATACGACCCTCAAAGGCCCTGGCAACTGCCGAGTATTCTAGAGCAGTGATGATGCCGCCAATCTGATGTCGTACCGTACTACCACTAGCAGCAGGTTCGTAATCATTAACACTCTCATTAATACTATGTGTATAAAATGAAGCTGACAACTGTGTCTACCTGGTGGATGACAGCGTTGGAGAGGAGGCACCTCCTGGTGTGAGGGGTCTGCACTGAGGCGCACACATACCTTTTGTTGCCAGCACAGGCCAACAATCGGAGCTGGAGTAGGAGGAGGGCGCAGTGGTGGGGTCCAGTGGGAGCAGCCAGGTTGAGGTGACAGTGTCCAGCAGTGCTGCTGCATGCTGGAACATTCAACACCACCAGCCTGGGGGCTGGGAGATCGCTGCCGTTCTTCTTCCTCAGGCTGAACTGTCCACAGTCACCAGACGGTATGCTGTAGTGCCGGGGCTGGCAGTGCAGCGCCGGCAGTGGATTGTTGTTGTAGGGAGGCCACAGTGACCACAGTTGTCTCCCTGACAACCACAAATGGTGATCTGCATAGCAGTGCATACCGCTCAGGTGCGTTTTGACTCGTGCCTCACAACCACTAATCTAGGTACCTGTGCCTCCGCTAGCTGTTGTGGTGCTGGTGATGACTGTGGTGCATCTGTAACATACGAATAACGAAAAAAATTTGGTGCAGTGCTCAAGATTTAAGAAAGAAATGCCGAAACAACTAGCAACATTCAATAATAATAATAATAATAATAATAATAATGCACTGTAACGACGACAGTTACATTATAATCACCTTTTACACACTAGCAGTTGAATTGGACTTTCTGGTAGTTCTCCAACTCAATCCAGTATTTCCTCCTCCGCATCCAAAAGGGCGAGATGGCGCTGCCTTTCAACTTCCTCAACAGCTGCCTTCTCATTTATTCAATACTGGCTGCGCCTTCTCCTTGGAGGCATCCATCTCGGTCACTAACGCTGCTTACAACAATAAGATAATGAATGTAATTATTTCTTGAAAATGTTAGTGACATACAGAAAAAATCATACAGAAAATCATATACTTTATCTCACAGAAATACAAACTAAAATCGTATTCTCCAACAGAATGCAACATATTACGAAAAATAAATGTGTATACATTACATGCCCTCATCATTAGACCCACAGTATATTACATGAACAAAAATTCTCTAGCTGCTACACGTTATGAAAATAAAATGCACTTTCGTTCTTGCTGATCTGGATTGCATATTATTGCTGGAGGCTGCTGCTGTGCTCACTCTGCCTCCAGTTGGCGGTCCAGCGCAGCCAGCATCTCGGGGATGAGAGCTGCAACAACAATAAACAAAAAGGATTGTAATACCCGTTACAGAATAAAAGTTGGTCCCACACTAAACTTACAGCAGCAAACCGTTCGAAACTGGGTGGTATAGAGTAGTGCCTCTGTCACCTACAGCCAAAAAATTGCTGAGAGGGGGTGAAGCACTAAAAAAATTATGCCAGCAAACCATTCAACCCTCGATAGTACAGAGGAGTGCCTCTGCCACCTATGTCCTGAATAATTGCTAGCAGGGGGGGGGGGGGGCGGGAGGTACTAAAGTAATTATAGGTCAGCAAACCTTTCAAAGCTCGATAGTACAAAGGAGTGCTTAGCCATCTACAGGCTAAACAACTGCTGGGAGGCGGTGAAGTAGTAAAAAAGTTACATCAGTAAACTGTTCAAAGCTCGATAGTATGGAGGAGTGCCTCTCCCATCGATGGCCTAAAATTTGCTGTAGGAGGTTGCGAAAATTACAGAACACACAGGTACATTGTATGAACAGAAAAAAAGCAATTAACTTACATGGCAGGCTGTCCTGAAGAAGGCATTGTTGCTCCTACCACTGGTGATGCTGTAGATGGAATTTGAGCACTTCATTCCCCGCCCCCCCCCCCCAAAAAAAAAGAACTGACATAAATACAAACAAGCAAAGACACAGGTGAACTTACGATGGAAGAATGAGGGGACGATGATGGTTTACATAACCTCTACCCTTCTGCCTACCATTTCACCCAGGGAGTCAACAGGAGTGCGATGTTCCTCCCCACCTACTGATGAATGCTGGTCGCAGAATGCAGGACAAGTTGGTACTGGTCTGATAGCCACAGATTTCGTGCACTTTTGTACGTGGGTTCTGTCGCATTCTGGAAATACTCACTTGTTCCACTGATCCGTTCTTTGTGCTAGACATGTTCGACGATCTGGCCGGAGAGCCCACTTCCGGTCACTGGTTCACTCTGTGGAGAGTTGCAGCCGCTGATGCACATATTTCTCCGCCAGTGCCAGGCTACGATGGTGCCTCATACAGCAAACTGCTGTGCTAGAATATTTAACAATATTGTTACATGATGCAGGATCATCTTTAGAGTTTTGACATGATTTTTATTTTTATTATTATATATTTATTTTAGTGGAAAACGTTTAAACAACTCTCCCACACGTATTATAATTGTCTTTAAGGTTTTGACGTCGTTTATTGGCGCTCATTTAAACAATATTCCTGTGCAATATATTTCCAAGTGTATTTGCATTAATTTATTTTGCGCGATATATTCTCGTTCCCCATGCACTGGAGAAAACTGGTCTGCTTGTGAGTGGTGACAAGAAGTCAGTACTGGAACTGAAGACTAGAGAGAGGTCTGGCCATGGCTTGGTGCATCAGAACTTTCAGCACAGGTATATAACACTTTCCAACTACAGTGCAGTGTTTTGTGTGCAAGTGTATTCGAAACAAATTGTGTAAAGTAACATTTTCGAGGGTATTGAGGGGTCAAACAGTGCACGAAGTGTCTCAGGGAGGTAGGCTTTAGTATTTCCCACAAAAGTGGACGAAACTTCCCAAGAAGGAAGGCTGGACAAACACTGGGAGTTTTCACAGGTGTGGCAGAACCTGCTGCGATCTTTTTAGAGTCTGTGTTCAAGTGTGGCTGTATTTCTCGGAATAACAATTTTAATTATATCGCAAATTGTTTAAATATTGTTCTGTCATCTGCAAAGGTCTCTCTCTTTCTCTCTGTGTGCAGTGCTACATTTAGTTCCTGTGACATTTTCAATTTCTAAACTATGTGAATTTACCACACCATGCTTAAACTGTTTAAACAATATACAATATTCCATAAACAATATCCCCACAAATTGTTTAAATAGTCCACGCAACATTTAGTTCTAATCTTTTTAGTCAATCTGCTACTAGCTGCGAATTTTTGTGTATGTATGTGTGAAATAATATTCTGCATAATCAGTATATTTGCAAATTGTTTCAACTCCAGCATCAATTTGGAGGCATGTTAAAAATAAATAAACAATAGCTATGAAAATTGATTAATGCATTATGATTTACATTATATTAACCTGCTGTTGTGATAATATTCTAGTTCATCGGCTCGACGCAGACTGAACGAATTTCCCACCATTTTTTCTGAGGCGACCATCTTATATTACACCAATGGAGGGGAGGTGGCTGGGAGTTGTCTGAGTGGGATCCATGTGCCGGCTGTGGAAAACCCATGACGTTTTCAGGAGTAGGGGTACTTAATTGATTAATTAATTTCCTTAGTTAATTTAATATCAATTTGTCATCAGAGTGGGCTAGAAACGGCACAGCCCCACTACTCACGCTGTCATCTGACAAGTCATAAGGTGAGTGAACATTATGACTCTAGAGAAGAGAGACCATGCACTGTTAGTGAAACTGTCTTATGCTAATGACGACAGGTAGAGTGCAACATTGAGAGATAAAACCGGCTGAAAGTCTGAGGATAGACCCGATGTCATTAAATAGTATACATTAAATTATGACGAAATTAGGAAACACGGGTGAGCTTGATGTGGAATCTGGGAAAGGAAGGCGTCCTACCCCTGTAGAAGTTACTGACGAGGTTGCTGTTGCTGTAGTTGACTGCGCAGCATGTGTTCTGCATAGTACTAGTGCACGTGTGTCATGAGAATTGTCCATGCAATAGTCTACAGTGCGGAAAGTGTTCCGATATATCGGGCACTGGTACATGTAGAAAATTCAGACAGTGCAGCACCTCATTTAGCTCTTCTGTTTCTGGAACAGATCGAAGTTTGTGACATATGGGGTGACGAGGGACATTTTACAGTACAGGGTGTAGTGATTTCACAGAACTGCCGAACTTGCCTACTGTTGAACAGCATGTTGTACACGAAGAGCCACTGCATTCTTCGTATGTGACTGTGTGGTGTGGATTCACAACCACGTTTATTGTTGGTCCGTTCTTCTTTGAAGAAAGACAAGCGCAGAGAGCCTGTCAGATGTACCGAGACGTGTGCAAGCTATCGAGACTTCCTTGTACAGCATGTGATTTCTACTTCGAGAAAGCGCAACTGTCTGTAAACCAGAGTTTTCATGCAAGATGAGGCAACACTTGAAGTCGCTTGTCCAGTGAAAAATCTGCTTTATGCAACCTTCCACGGGAGTGTTGTTTCGTGATGTATGGCCTGCAAGTCACCTTATCCGAATCCATGTGTCTTTTGGCTTTTGGGATATCTAAGAGAATGCTCTTATCAGAGACACGTTCGGTCTCAACCTGATCTGAATGCCGGTACACAGGGACACGCTGCTGAGATTCCACTGGAATTGCTGTGAGCAGCTGTTGATCACGTCTTTCTACGGATGCTCATACTGAACGAATTGTGTGGGCGGTGGTTAACAATAACATCAAATCTAAGCCTTTCTTACGTGTTTTACTTTTCCGCCCATGTCTCGTCCTAATCCGTTACCTACGGAAACATTTCCATAACCTTTTCTCGCATTTACAACGCCAGATTTGCACGTGGTAGCCGGAACTAGACGTATTTTTTTCCAGCGTAAATCGATTCCTCATTATCTCATTAGAATATCTACCAATTTTCTCTTCCATACGATAACTACAGTCCGCACTGGTCCTCTGTGGGCAGCTGTATTTTAATTTGCACTCAGTACTTCCGTTTCGCTATGAGACACTGTACACTAAGTGCAGAAAAACTACGTTAATGGTCGCAGGTTGTAACTGAACAGCTTGCACACATTCATCACACAGTGGTAAGAAATTCGTGTTTTCCCTTTGTGTTAAACATATTGAGGTAAGGGAAACACAGCCTAACGAAAGCAGCAATTTTATGTTTGGAAGTGACAAGTCAGGACGCTGTTTTTAATTCCTTGTACCTCCGTCGAAAATACACATCTCCCAAAATGCACCAGCTACACTAATTGATTACGAATCTATTGTTTCCCCGTGTCGTCATGAAACGGCACTTGCAACTGCGGTAATTCAACTGACATCAAAATCATTCTCTTTGACGCTACAGATTTTCTCGAGTTTGTAAAACCGAAGAAGTACCTGGATTTTAATTCATGTCTGCCCCCTTTAAACGGTTTCCGGAATATCTACAATTCTTCCTGCAAGTTCATTCTCACACCCCTCTAATCTGTAAGCAGAATTCTTGTCCTCCACGAAAGCAGCAACTTCGTTATACAGTGCATGTACGGATTCTCGCGTAGTACACAAGCTGTTCGGACGAGTGGGAACTTTGGCTCCAAACATGGGCAGAAGCCGCTTTTGTTCGTGTCATTTAACGTCGCAAATGTGGCTAAGTACTGTTATACGAGGAACACAACAGGGAACGCTTTCACGATATTCCAAATCTGTTATTGTACTGAAAACCTGGTCGGAGACAAAAACAAAATATTCGTATCAGTCATCCTCTCCTGTGCGTCTTTGGTAATATTTACTCCCGTCGGCTTAACGCCTGGGAATATGGTTGTAAGTAAAACGATATTGACAAGACACCAATCTGTGTTTATGTAATGTGCTGTGTCAAAAAAAATGGCTCTGAGCACTATGGGACTTAACTACTGAGGTCATCAGTCCCCTAGAACTTAGAACTACTTAAACATAACTAACCTAAGGACATCACACACATCCATGCCCGAGGCAGGATTCGAACCTGCGACCGTAGCGGTCACGCGGTTCCAAACTTACGCGCTTAGAACCGCACGGCCACATCGGCCGGCTGTTGTGTCAAAAAATGAAACTTTTTTACAAATCATTCCTCATAGCAACTGTCGTAGACAATGTTTTATTAATAACTTACTTAATAACAGAAGGCCTTATCGGTTCCGGGCTGCAGCAACCTCTTCTGTGACATGTCTGCTTACACTAGACAGGTTTGACATAACATCTGAAACGCTGAGTTCTCGATAATATGCGCCTGAATGAATTAATTGTTGGCCTATTTCGTTGAAACCTTCACCAGAAACAACTGTCAAAGTATCATCTCTTTAGCGCACATTGCAACGAACTGTTGTTTTCTTTTTATTATTAATACATACATTCCTGAAGGACGTGTGCCAGTGTGGGATATCTTACAACTGTGTTTCTTTAAATATCAGTTTAGGCACGAGACGTATCCTGTAGACTTACTGTTTTCGTTTATAACAAATATTTATTTCTTATTTCGCTTTTTGGACCCAATAGTTTCTTCTGCATTTACGCATTGGTTACAGTTTTACTTGTTACTGCACTTGCTTTCTCACTCTGCATGATTATAAACACACCACGATTGAGAAGCCTGTGCTGGGTGTAGTAGCGGAGGGATAAGGACACGTTTAACGTTTTTATAGTCAAACATTACCTGGGACACAGTCACGTCCTCACTATAACTAGTTCGGGCAGGCTGTCCGGTTACGCACACTTCGCATTTTGTGCTCCACTACACGGTCATGCAGGACTGGTCTGTTCCATCACCGACGGCTCCACTTTTTATTTTTATTTATTTACACGTCAAGTTCCGTAGGACCAAATTGACGAGCAAATCTCCAAGGTCATGGAAAGAGTCAGTACTTGATATTACAACAGGAAAGTAATAACAGAAAAAAATAAATGTTAACGAACCTGAAAAAAGTCAGTCCACATGTTTAAGTAAACGCTATCAGCAATACAATAAGAATCAGCTTAACTTTTCAAGGGACTCCTCAACAGAATAGAAGGAGTGACCCATGAGGAAACTCTTCAGTTTCGATTTGAAAGCGCGTGGATTACTGCTAAGATTTTTGAATTCGAGTGGCAGCTTATTGAAAATGGATGCAGCAGTATACTGCACACCTTTTTGCACTAGAGTTAAGGAAGTCCGATCCAAATGCAGGTTTCATTTCTGCCGACTATTAACCGTGGTGTGACCGCCAGACACCACACTTGCTAGGTGGTAGCCTTTAGATCGGCCGAGGTCCATTAGTATACGTCGGACCAGCGTGTCGCCACTATCAGTGATTTCAGACCGAGCGCCGCCACACGGCAGGTCTAGTCTAGAGAGACTCCCTAGCACTCGCCCCAGTTGTACAGCCGACTTTGCTAGCGATGGTTCACTGACCACTTACGCTCTCATTTGATTTGTATCAATCTAAACGACTGCCATTCGGGTGTGCATCCGCCCCTGTATTGTTTCAGCGATATCTACATACTATTTGTGCGTCGGTACCTACTGCAGCAAACTATCTGGACGATATTGTGATCTCCGGAAAGACGGAAGAATAACATTTATCCAATCTCAGAACATTGTTTCAAGTCTTGCGACAAAATGGTTTTCGCTTACGGAAGGACAAATGTGTGATTTTTGCTCGTGACTTGCCATACCTGGGCCATGCACTCAATGCCCAAGGCATACATCCCAGTCCCACACACCTCCGTGCCATACAAGACTTGCTTTCACCGCAGAATTTGAAGCAGCTACAAAGTGTGCTGGGAAAAATCAACTATTGTCATAAATATGTGCCGCATGCCTCTTCCATATCAGATCTGCTTCATCGCTTACGCCGTGTTCCGTTCGTCTGGACGACGGAATGCGAACGCGCCTTTCGACGGCTGAAATCGGCGTTGCTTTCCAATACTTGCATTACGCCATTCGATCCCCAGAAGCCCCTTTTGTTAATGGTGGATGCATCGGATTTCGGGATCGGTGCTGTGCTTGCGCACAAAGATGAATCGCACCATCGCCCTATTGCCTTTGCGTCCAAATTGCTCTCGTCTGCGCAAAGAAATTATTCACAGATCGAGAAAGAAGCATTGGCTCTCGTATTTGGTGTTACATAGTTTCATGACTTCTTGTATGGTCGTCACTTTACCATAATCACACACCACAAACCTTTGACATCGCTTTTTCATCCGAACAAGCCTGTACCTCCACATACAGCGCAGAGATTCATTCGCTGGTCTATTTTAACTTGCTTGCATGGTCATTGATTCGGAAACCGATGACGTGGTCGAATCGTTTCCGATTGATTTTCGCCGTGTAGCTACAGCCACAACTGCCGACCCTGTCCTTGCTACCGTTCTGCGTTTTGTTGCTACGCAATGGCCCTTGTCAAAGTCACGGATCGAGGATCCGTTGGTTCGCCGATTTTTTGCTCACAAGGAGTGAGTTTTTGTTCGACGTGGTGTTTTGCTGTTGCGTTCTAATAATGATCAGTCCAGGGTCGTGGTCCCACGTTCGTTACAGTCCTCTGTCTTACGGCTTCTCCACCAAGGACATTGGGATATAGTGAGAACGAAAAAACGTGCTCGTCAGCACTGTACTTGGTTCGGAATCGATGCCGCGATTACAACTATGTCCTCTTCTTGCATAGCGTGTACCGAACAACAATCAGCACCACCGCGGAAATTCTTTCCGTGGCCAAAAGCCACTTTCCCTTGGCGACGCTTACACATCGATTTTGTTTGTCTATTCTGGAGTGGTCCATTCTGGAATGCTAGATGGTTGGTTGTGGTAGATTCATTCACTAATTTTCCTTTTGTTGTCCAGATGTCTTCCACGACGTCATCTGACACCATCCAAGCGTTATCTGCTATCTTTTGCATTGAAGGTCTACCACAGACTATTTTTTCCGACAATGGCCCACAATTAATGTCCGCAGAATTTCAGTCATTCTGCAAGGCCAATGGTATTCGACATCTGACGTCTGCGCCGTTTTCGCCACAGTCAAACGGTGCCGCTGAACGATTGGTCAGGACTTTCAAGTCACAGATGTTGAAGTTAAAAGAGTCGCATTCTCGGGAGGACGCGTTATTGCTCTTTTTGTCCTCGTATCGCTCTCAGCCCCGAGATGGTCGCTCGCCGGCTGAGTTGCTCCACGGTCGTCATCATCGAACTTATGTTTTTGCTAAATCCGCCGCATCAGGTTCCTGTGCAGCGGCGGACACCTGCTTTTGCTCCAGGTGACGTTGTCTACTATCGTCACTACCGAGGTTCACGGCGCTGGCTCGAAGGGCGCATTCTTTGTTGCCTCGGACGTGCTATGTATCTGGTTTTGGGGGCCTCTGGTGAGGTGCGCCGGCATCTCAATCAGCTGCACCTCTGTCGTCGCACGGGATCTGCCGCTCGCCCTCTGCTACGGTGCCGTTCGGTCAGCGCCCCGGGGACCCAGCTACTTGCTCGCCTCAGCCCCAGCTGTTACCGACGCTGCCTTCCGTTTTGCCCCATTGCGACGCGCCGCCGCCGCCGCCGCCACCTCCTGTTCTCCCGCCAGCGACGCCCGCAGTGGACGCATCGCTGCAGCCGCCGGGCACCTCCCTGGGTCACGCGCTGCCGATGGCTTCCCGTGACCAGTTGTCCTCCGACGTGGAACTCTTGCCCGCTCCCGACCATATGTCGTCTTCGGCCGTCGGGTGCCCCGGCCCGATGGAAGTCGACCCTTCGGCTCCTCCTGTCTCTCTACGGGCGCATACACCGCATGTTGGCGTGGTTGGTGTGCACCCTGGAGTAGGTTTTCAGGCGTTCCCTAGCTCTCCGCGGTCCGAACGGCAGGGTGCTTGTGGCACAGCCTCGCCTGTTGTCAGCCTCCCACCTCGTCACACACGACAACATGGGGTCCTCCCCACGGCGGACGGAGGCCTTATACCACAACCGTACGCCGATTCGCGGGGGAGGAATGTGGTGTCACCGCCAGACACCACACTTGCTAGGTGGTAGCCTTTAAATCGGCTGCGGTCCGTTAGTATATGTCAGGCCCGCGTGTCGCCACTATCAGTGAATTGCAGACCGAGCGCCGCCAAACGGCAGGTCTAGCCTAGAGAGACTCCCTAGCACTCGCCCCAGTTGTACAGCCGACTTTGCTAGCAATGGTTCACTGACTACATACGCTCTCATTTGCAGAGACGACAGTTTAGCATAGCCTTCAGCTACGTCATTTGCTAGCGAGGCGCCATATTCTTCAATATTGTATTCTGAACTGATAATATTGTGAATCATGTACCGTCAAGAGCGACGTTCATCATTAATGGATTAAAGTTAATTATCAAACTAATTACGCCCGCTTTCTGAATTCTAATTCCTTGTCATGTTCCAGACCTCACATCAGTATAGTTCTACCCTCCTCACGCCAGCCTGCGTGAGTTAAAACGCGTGCATTTCGGCCTCCACTACTAACACGGTGTTGGTTCTTCTGCCAACACAACATTAACAAGGTGAAAGTTGCTTATTCTTGAGAATAAACTAATATTGGTAACAAGAAACGACAATAAGGAGTATAGATATTGAGAGGCCAATGTCAAAATGCCCAGACTCGTGAACAGAAGTCGACAGGAGGTTCGTGAACTCACACCACTTATTGCCCGAACCCCCCGTTTCTGAGCCAAAAATATCCTTCTAAAATGGAAGAGCTATCCCAAAATATAATACCATAAGACGTAAGCGAATGAAAATAAGCTAAGTAGACTAATTTTCGTGCCGAAGTATAACTCACTTCTGATACTGTTCGAATAGTAAAAATGGTAGTATTAAGTCTTTGAATAAGATCCTGAACGTGGTCTTTCCACGACAGCTTACTATCTAGCTGAATACCTAGAAATTTGTACTATTCAGTTTCACTAATCATATGCCCATTCTGTGAAATTAAAACGTCAGGTTTTGTTGAATTGTGTGTTAGAAACTGTAAAAACTGAGTCTTACTGTGATTTAACGTTAGTTTATTTTCTACAAGCCATGAACTGAGGTCATGTACTGCACTATTTGAATCTGAGCCGATGTTGCACACAGCATCCTTTACTATGAAGCTAGTGTTATCAGAAAACAGAAATATTTTAGAGTTACCCGTAATACTAGAGGGCATATCATTTATATAAATAAGTAACAGGAGTGGCCGCAACACTGATCCCTGGGGCACCCCCCCCCCCCCACCACCCACTTGACAGTACCCCACTCAGATCCCACATCACACCTGTTTTCATCGTTGTGAATAATGACCTTTTGCTGCCGGTTGCTAAAGTAAGAGATGAACCAATTGTGAGCTACTCCCCGTATTCCGTAATGGTCCAACTTCTGGAGCAATATTTTGCGATCGACACAATCAAATGCCTTAGTTAAATCAAAAAATACGCCAAGCGTTCGAAACGTTTTGGTTAGCCCATCCAGTACCTCACAGAGAAAAGAGAATATAGCATTTTCAGTTGTTAAACGACTTCTAAAGTCGAGCTGTACATTTGATAGCAAATCGTATGATCAATTATCCTTACATACAAAGCCTTTTCAATAACTTTAGGAAACACTGGTGGCATAGAAATGGGTCTAAAATTATCTACATTACCCCGTTCTCCCTTTTTATAAAGCGGCTTTACTACTGATTACTTTAATCGCTCAGGAAACTGAGCATTCCTAAAGGAAAAATTACAAATATGGCTTAATACAGGGCTAACATGCGCAGCACAGTACTTTAATATTCTGCTAGACACTCCATCATAACCATGAGAGTCCTTAGTCTTCAGTGATTTAATTATTGACTCAGTGTCCCTCTTGTCTGTATCACAGAGGAGTATTTCAGACATCAATCTCGGAAAGACATTTGCCAAGGAAGTTATATGATTTCCTGTGGAAACTAAATTTTTATTTAATTCACCAGCAATGCTCAGAAAATGATTGTTAAATACTGTACATATATCTGTTTTATCAGTAACAGAAATATTTTTACTGCGAACTCACTTATATCGTCGACCTTGTGCTTCTGACCATATGGTTTTAATTTTATCCTGTGAATTAGCTATTCTATTTGCATACCACATACTCTTTCCCTTCCTAATAACATTTTAAGCACCTTACAATACTGTTTGTAATGGGCTACTGTAGCTTGATTGTGACTACTTATAATATTTTGATATAATTCCCTCTTTGTTCTACATGATATCCTTATCCCACTAGTGAGTCCCCTGGGCTGCCCATTACTGCTAGTACCCCGTTTAGAATGGTGTAATGGAAAGCAACTCTCAAAGAGCATTAGAAATGTGTTAAGTAAAGAACTGTATTTATCACCTATGTTATCGGCGCTATAAACATCCTGCCACTCTTGTTCCTTGGCAATTTTTAACATACTCACTATTGCCATTGGGTTAACTTTCCTACATAGTTTGTAATTAAATGTGACATTGGTTTGAGTACAAAAGCCTATTAGTGCTAAAATGTGTGCATCGTGGTCTGAAAGACCATTCACGCTCTTACAAACAGAATGACCATCTAGTAATGAAGAATGAATAAAAATATTGTCTATGGCTGTGCTACTGTTCCCCAGCACCGTAGTTGAAAAAAACACAGTTTGCATCAGATCGTGTGAATTTAGATCTACCAACATCCTTTTTCTTGCACAATCATATACAAAATTAACATTGAAGTCACCACATGTAACTAGTTTCTGGTACTCCCTACAAAGTGAATCAAGAACCCTCTCTAGCTTGATCAGAAATGCTCTGAAGTCGGAGTTAGGGGACCCATAAGCAACAACAGTTACAAGTTTAGTTTTACTAAATTCAACTAACTCTACACAGCATTCAAATATCTGTTCAGTGCAGTATCTTGATACGTCTATGGACTCAAATGGAATGCTGTTTTTCACGTACACAAGGAACTCCTTGAGAAACAGCCAGCTAATCTGTAGCCTGGTAAAGGAGGGCCTCTGAATTGCCAAATTATTTAAGTGGTGCTCTGATATACCAATAATTTCAGAGTCAACATCTATAAGCAGTTCACTAACTTTATCTCTAATACTTATTATATTCCACAAGGCACATGTCCATGAAACACATGGTCAGCTTTTCTTCTAAACCTGAGCCACAGTTCTTCACACGCTTCTCTCTAGAATCAAACGTTTTGAATTCCTCAAGGACCTTAAACACACACACACACACACACACACACACACACACACACACACACACAAACGCATACACGCACAATTTATGGACCGACCGACAAATTTCGTGGCAGCCCACACAACGTGCGTCCCGGCCGACTACACTCAACGACTGCAGCGCCGCCCTGCACCTTTCGCTAGCTGTGACGTTATGTTCTACGAGATATCGCTTAGTGTTACACAGAAAAAGAATTGGGATTTGGCTTGGCTGTTTTAGAACGAAAAATGCCAGAAAAATCTGTGGTAAAGTTGCAGGTAAAGAAATGGATAATGCAATGGAAGAAATGCACCTACACTGTGTTACTCACGGAGCTGGGGCCCGAAGATTTTTGGAATGGATGAAAACTGCTTTTCAGAACATACAGAAGATACAGTCGTGAAGTTGTAGTACTAGTAGTAGTAGTTAGTAGGTATATTCATCTGTAGATCTGGTTTTACATGGATATGGGACATGTCAAACTATTTACAAGTTACGACCAATTTAAAATAAGCTAATTCGTATACACATACATTTACAGACTTCTAGTCAGAGACAATCATTAGATTTATTCCTGATATACAATACTTTTTTAAAAAAATTATTAAATAATGATATGCCACACTGATCACTCATATTTCACTATCAGTCACTGCACACACTATACACACATTGTTTCATAACACTTCACTTACTACACACACACACACACACCCACACACACACACACACACCCACACACACACACACACACACTGGTGATATCTGAGCCATTTTCTGTACTGCAACTTCCCATCTGCAATCCTGAAAAAGTGAGTCAGCATCCCTCCATAATGTTGAGCTCAGAAAGAGGAAGAGGTGTTAGTATTGTGCTATGCATAGCTTCCGGGTAAGTATTTCTAGAAAAGGAAAAAATAAGGAAAAACATAATTTGTAGGTGTTATATGGAATGTTGGATGTTTTATAATCATTATTGTTATTTATTTGTATAACTGTTCTTTACCAAACCCCTACCGTTTTATCTAAGTAATCCTTCACTGTATAAAATGTAATGTATAACAGGTACATTTTAGCTGCCGTGTTAAATAAGTGTATTTTTACAATTTCTTTAATCTCTTTTGGCATTTTATTGTACAGTTTTATTACTTGGTAGAAAATGCTGTTTTGACTTTTATGTTTATTTTTTCTTGGCAAATGTAAGTTGAGCTCAGCTCTTGTTCCATGGTCATGGACAAAGCTGTTTGTGCAGTAATTACCAATGTTACTTTTGATGTGTACAACTGACTGGTAAATGTATTCCCATCGAGCAGTAAAATCCCCAGTGTTTTGAACAGATCTTTACAATGAGCTCGACTACTATTTTTGGTTATTATTCTTATGGTTCTTTTCTAGAGTTTGAAAATTGTGTTCATATTTTGTTCATTTGTTCCCCAACGCCGGCCGCAGTGGTCTCGCTGTTCTAGGCGCGCAGTCCGGAACCGTGCGACTGCTACGGTCGCAGGTTCGAATCCTGCCTCGGGCATGGGTGTGTGTGATGTCCTTAGGTTAGTTAGGTTTAAGTAGTTCTAAGTTCTAGGGGACTGATAACCACAGCAGTTGAGTCCCATAGTGCTCAGAGCCATTTTTGTTCCCCAAAAAAATATGACATAGCTGAGATCCCCTGCTATACCCACAGCACAGGACAGATACTTTAATTTGTGGAAAGGGACCAAAATGAGTGGCTCTCAATTACACTCGAACATACTGCTTTATTCAACTGACAAACATTACAAGAATAAGAAAACATTAAAATCAGAGCTAGCCAAACATTAATTTTATACCTCAATTCCCGGCTAAATGCGCCTTTCAATATCACACTTCAAGGGCAAAACAACTTTAATTTAAAACCAACTGAAGGCCAATCACTTAAGAATCAAACACATGAATTTGAATTTTAAAAGGCAGAAGGCCTCATCTTTAAAACATTTCTCTAAATTAGGCTGAAGGCCCAAACAATCTCACACGTTAAGGGCAAAACAAATTTACTTTAAAATCGGTTAGAAACCATACACAAACAACAAGGACAAATAAGAAAAGGCAGCACATCAAACGGCGCTCAGAACTTTCCTAGGGTCGGCCTGGAATTCACACACTAACGCTTGCTTAGGTGAGACAGGCAGATGGCCCAACAATTCTCACTCCGACAGCAACCCAACTGACAGACAGTCACCTGATGAAGCGACAGGATAACTTCCTCTCCACCCGACCAGCACACAACAGGGAGTTCAATGGAACAACGCAGAAGGTATTGGCGCCCACAACGAATTACACATTCAGCCGTCAAACTACACGCCGTGCTGGACAGCCACAACACAAGGAGAAAAATACAAATGGTTCAAATGGCTCTGAGCACTATGGGACTTAACTGATGAGGTCATCAGTCCCCTAGAGCTTAGAACTACTTAAACTTAACTAACCTAAGGACATCACACACATCCATGCCCCAGGCAGGATTCGAAACTGCGACCGTAGTGGTCGCGCAGTTCCAGACTGTAGCGCCTAGAACCGGTCGGCCACACTGGCCGGCGAGAAAAATACACTACCTGAATTTACGTCAACGCCAGGGCAGGTAACCAGAACATTAACGGCCACAAGGGAGAAGATTTCGCTGGTGCACTTGAATTCAAAAATAATTAAGTTAAGTTAAACTCCATAGGAGGACGGCTAGTTTTTCGCCAACTTGAAAATACACATTGTTGCTCACAGGAATGTCCCAACAGCCCACAACGAAATTCAAACGAGACAATGTGAACAGTTGGGGCTGGCTGGTAGATTAAGTAAAGACTCAACTTTCGTGTATGGGATCGGTGAGCCAAGGACCTCGTAGCAATGGGAACAGCCCCTCACACTCCAACCACACGTGAATGCCGCCAGCGGCCCCTGCCAGACCCGCACCATGGAGATTTCCTCGCTGCTCCACACGAAGAGGGCACAGCCAGAAGCGATAAGCGTGAGGCCAAAGATAGTACAAGGGTGCGAATATCGATACATGCTGCTGCTGCGACTCGTGAAGAGAGAGGATAACAGCATAACCGCGATAAGTGTGGGAGGCTAATCACAGAATAGCAACCAAGGTTTAGTGAAAAACATATTACGGGCCAGCCACAGCTCAACCTTCCCCCTTAAACTCAACACAGGGAGGGGGTGACTCAAACCCTAAGCTACCTGAACTTAACTTGGCTAAGGTGAACCCGATACTGCTTACCCGAACAGTATCCTTGACCAACAGATTTACCGGGCCTAACATACGCATCATGGTGCAAGACCCCAGAAAACGGGGAGTAAATTTACTAAGATTCCCGCCACGCACCTGCCTCCCCAGGAAATTGCGGACATAGACTTGATCCCCTGGCCTCCCCTTAAAGATTTCTCGATTACTACTATAACGCTCAGCTTGTTTATTATGTGCTCTGAGTATATTCCGTCTGGCCTGGTTCCAGTTTCCCTTGATAACTTGAGGACTAATATCTCGTGGAATAAGATCTTTAATTCCCCACAAGTTCGAAAGAGGGGAATTAATGGGATACGAAAGGATCAAGGAGGCGGGCGTAGCTCGCAAAACTTCATGACTGGCGGTATTAAAGGCAAAACTAAGCCAAGGAAGACTGGAGTCCCATTTACTAGGCGTTTTCTGATGATAAATAATCAATGCGGACTTAAGATTTCGGTTAACTCTTTCCGCAAAGGACCCCTGCGGATAATATGGGGTGGTTGTGATATGCTTGACACCGTTCTGAAAACAGAAGGCCTTGAAAGGAGCCGAAAGGAAAGCAGGAGCATTATCGCTAACAAACTACTTAGGTGGGCCAAAAACACTTAAGACATTAGTTAAAAGAGAAATAGTGGTGGGAGCGATAACGTTATGGCTCGGGAGGAGCCAAGTAAATCTGGAGAACGCCTCGATAATAACTAGCACATATCGATGACCCTTCTTATTACTAGGTAAAGGTCCTAAATAACGAAAAACAGGGCGCACCAAAGCTACAGGCAAACAGACCTTAGCCTCGCCCACCCTCTTACAGAGAATACCACTCTTAACAACATACTCATCCGACAGCTCTCCTGCACCGAGCGAGGTGGCGCAGTGGTTAGACACTGGACTCGCATTCGGGAGGACGACGGTTCAATCCCGCGTCCGGCCATCCTGATTTAGGTTTTCCGTGATTTCCCTAAATCACTCCAGGCAAATGCCGGGATGGTTCCTCTGAAAGGGCACGGCCGACTTCCTTCCCCATCCTTCCCTAATCCGATGAGACCGATGACCACGCTGTCTGGTCTCCTTCCCCAAAACCAACCAACCAACCAGCTCTCCTGCCAACACACGTTGCTTAATCTGGGCCAAAACAAAGTTCTCATCCTGATGCTGAGCAACATCCTCAAACAAGAGGGGAATTTCACCCGACACTCTACAATTAAGACTGTCTCCCTCTACCTGCTGGTTTCTCTTACTAGGTGTAGTTTCGGCGAACATCCGGCTGAGGACATCCGCAAGGATATTTTCAGAGCCTCTCACATGTTTAACTTTATACTGAAATACCGAAATACGTACCGCCCATCTGGCAATATGGCCAGTTTTACGCGGCCTAGCCAACACCCAGCTCAAAGTCTGCTTGTCCTTTTCTAATTGGAAAACCCGATGTTCAAGGTAGAAGTGGTACTTCTCCAACGCAAATAAAACGGCCAAAGCCTCGCACTCGTAGACAGAGTACCTAAGTTCGGCATCAGTTAACCGATGCGTAGGCTAAAGGCTGTATCTGCCTCTCAAACTCCTGGAGGAGAACAGCTGAAATACCGGCATTAAAAGCGTCAGTTTGAACAACAAACCTTTTATTAAAACCGGGTACTCCAAGAACCGGAGGACTGGCTATTGCTCCTTAATGTGCTCAGAGACGGTTTCGTGGGCGGGTCCCCATTCAAAACGCGCACCCTTCCGCCGTAACCGATTTAAGGGTGCCGCCAACTGAGCAAAATTGGGATCGAAACGCCTAAAGTAGTTCGCCATGCCTCTGTATTTAGCAATTCTTCGCTTATCAGTAGGTGAAGGCAAAGCCCGCAAGGCTTTAGTTCGCTCTTGGTCAATGCAAATACTCTGACCTGACACTATATGACCCAAGAAAGCTACCTGCTGCTTGGCTAGCGTCATCTTACTAGGCTTAACGGTCAGCCCGGCTGCCTGTAACTTAAAACAACTTGCTAGATATGCTCCAAATGGTCCTGAAACGAACAGATATAGATAACAAAGTCGTCCAAATAGTTGTTCGCACAGACTAAGTTCAAGTCGCCAAGGATATTATCCAGAAAACGAGTAAGCACAGCTGCACCAGTCGCTAGCCCAAAAGGAACTCTGTTAAACTCAAACAAGTTCCAATCAGTACAAAACGCAGTAACATGTTTACATTCTTCAGCCAAGGGAATCTGATAATAGGCCTGATTCAAATGAAGGTCCGTAAATCAATTAGCACCGGCAAAGCAAGGACAACCCTAACGTTTAAACGGCGGTAAGCAACTACAGGTCTGAAATCGCGCCCCTCATCTTTAGGTACAAGAAATATTGGGGAAGGATAAGCAGATGTAGAAGGCCTAATCACTTCTTGTTGGAGCATCTGACATATTTTAGACTTGAGTATCTTCACTTTAGGGGGTGAGAAGCGATATGGGAACTGCCGAACCGGAATATTGTCGCACAGATGGATATGATAATCAAGGGGGTGAGAAGCGATATGGGAACTGCCTAACCGGAATATTGTCGCACAGATGAATATGATAATCAAGGGGGTGAGAAGCGATATGGGAACTGCCTAACCGGAATATTGTCGCACAGATGGATATGATAATCAAGAAAGTTAGTCTGGTGTCACCGCCAGACACCACACTTGCTAGGTGGTAGCCTTTAAATCGGCCGCGGTCCGTTAGTAAACGTCGGACCCGCGGGTCACCACTATGAGTGATTGCAGACCGAGCGTCGCCACACAGCAGGTCTAGAGATACTTCCTAGCACTCGCCCCAGTTGTACAACCGACTTTGCTAGCGATGGTTCACTGACAAAATACGCTCTCATTTGCCGAGACGATAGTTTAGCATAGCCTTCAGCTACGTCATTTGCTACGACCTAGCAAGGCGCCATTATCAGTTGCCATTGATAATGAATCATGTACCGTCAAGACCAACGTTCACCATTAATGGACTAAAGTTAAGTATTCCACCAGCTACGTCCTTTTTTCTAAATTCTAATTTCCTTGTCCTGTTCCAGACCTCACGCCAGCCTGCATGATCTAAAACGCGTGCCTTTCGGCCTCCTTCTAGTAACACAGTGTTGGCTCTCCTGCCAACCAAAACATTTGCGACGATGCACAACCGTGTTCTTATCGATATTGCCCTGATTTACTTGTGTCATGGCTTCGCCACAATCTCCAGATGTACTGTCCGAATTTTATCGCTTACAGAATCAGCAGCCGCAGGCCTTACTGGACGCCATTGGACACCTCGTCCAGGGTCAACGTCCGATGCAAAACGATGTGGCAGCAGCCGCTCCACCGCTAACGCAGCCACAACACGCTGTTGCACCAACTTTTCGACCTTTTGATGCTGCACTGGAAAGCTGGACGGAGTGGTCACGCCAATTTGGATTCCATCTCGCCGCCTACAGAATTCAAGGTAACGAGTGGCAGCCTTTTTTGTTATCATCCGTCGGGGTGAACACGTACCGTGTGATAGTCAAATTATTTCCCCGACGCGACGTAGCAACTCTGTCCTACAATGAAATTTTGTCTGCATTAGATGTATTTTTCCAAGAATCAGTCAATGTATTTGCGAAGAGGTATACCTTCTTTCGTACAAAACGTACGGCAGGTCAGACTAATCGGGAGTGGGTTGCAACCTTGAAGGCCTTACTAGGGATTTGCTTTTGAGTGTCAACGTGGATTCCCTTATTCAGATACTATGGTACGTGATGCAATTGCACAGAACGTTTCTGATGTTCGTATAAGGGAACAGATTTTGAAACTAGTCAATCCCTCCCTTCAACAAGTGATGGACATATTGGATCGGCAGGACACACTTGACTTTGCTCAGGAATCATTTGAAACTTCACCAGCCGTGTGTCACGTTAACCGCCCCCCCCGGCGAGCTGCACGGAGCAGTAAACAGCCCTCGCCGCTCCGCTGCCGCCAGGCTCTCAGCCACGTGTGCCGCGCAGGCAAGGAAATGCAGTGCTAAAATTATGCCCGCGGTGTGCTACTAGACATTCGCGTGAGAATTGCCCGTCACGCCAGGCTATTTGCTTTTTCTGTAATAAAGAAGGACATGTTCAGAGTGTTTGCCAGAAAAAGCTCAGATCGGAAACTCACAACCATTCCAGGCCCTTTGCTTCGCACCGAATTCGAACCAAGGATACTCAGGCTCGTGAAACTTCGCCCATGGAAATTCATGTAGTTCATTCCACACCGCTCAGTGCCACTCTCTCTTACAGTGACTGTGTTCGTCCCACAAATAGTGTGCCTCGACATCGCCGGAAATCCCGTCAAGTCGCAAGTGATTATGTACCAGTGTCAGTTCACGTCGCACGAGACAGTTGCTCTTGTCATCAGCAGGACAATAAACTTTTTGTAGACTTGGACATTAACGGCAAAGTGATACCATTTCAGCTCGATACCGGAGCTGCAGTTTCACTGCTCAATCAAGACACGTACAAACAGCTGTGCACACCTCCGTTGCGTGCCGCAAATGTTAAGTTAACTAGTTATTCAGGTCAAGAGATCCCTGTGTTAGGACAGTGCAGCCTTCTTGCAACATACAAAGGACAAACAAAACTTGTGTCATTATACGTCCTTCGTTCTTCTTCTGCAGTGAACTTGTTTGGTTTAGATTTATTTCAGTTGTTTAACTTGTCTATAGTAAATCAGGTCCTATCAGTGAACCAGACTGTGCCTTCAGACAGTGTTTCTCGTCTATGTGAAGAATTTGCAGACATTTTTGCACCGGGCCTTGGTTGCGCTAAGAACTATAAAGCACATTTGGAACTGAAAGTAAACGCGCAACCGAAATTTTTCAGAGCGCGCAATGTTCCCCACGCATTGCGTGATGAGGTCGCAAAAACATTACACGATTTGGAATCACAAGGTGTAATTGAACGTGTGCAGGCTTCTCTCTGGGCATCACCCTTAGTCATTTTGCCAAAACCTTCGGGAAAATTGAGACTTTGTGTGGACTTCAAGGCAACAGTGAATCCACAACTAGTGATTGCAACTTTTCCTTTACCCCACCTGGAAGATCTTTTTGACAAACTGAGCCAGGGTAAATATTTTTCGAAGTTGGACCTAGCAGATGCGTAGTTGCAAAACTGGTGGACGAAGAATCCCAGCGCGTTTTGGTGGTTAACACGCATCTTGGTTTGTATCGATTCAAACGACTGCCATTCGGGTGTGCATCCGCCCCTGCATTGTTTCAGCAATATCTACAAACTGTGCGTCGGTCCCTACTACAGCAAATTATCTGGACGATATTGTGACCTCCGGAAAGACGGAAGAAGAACATGTGGCCAATATCAGAACATTATTTCAGGTCTCGCGACAAAATGGTCTTACCTTGCGGAAGGACAAATGTGTGTTTTTTGCTCGTGACTTGCCCTACCTGGGACATGTACTCAATGCCCAAGGCATACATCCTAGTTCCGAGCACCTCCGTGCCATACAAGACTTGCCTTCGCCGCAGAGTTTGAAGCAGCTACAGAGTGTGCTGGGAAAAATCAACTATTATCATAAATATGTGCTGCATGCCTCTTCCATTTCAGCTCCGCTTCATCGCTTACACCGTAAAGGTGTTCCGTTCGTCTGGACGACGGAATGCGAACGTGCCTTTCGCCAGTTGAAATCGGCGTTGCTTTCCAATACTTGCCTTACGCCACTCGATCCCCAGAAGCCCCTTTTGTTGATGGTAGATGCATCGGAATTCGGGATCGATGCTGTGCTAGCGCACAAAGATTGATCGCACCATCGCCCTATTGCCTTTCCGTCCAAATAGGTCTCGTCTGCGCAAATAAATTATTCACAGATCGAGAAAGAAGCATTGGCTCTCGTATTTGGTGTTAAAAGGTTTCATGATTTCTTGTATGGTCGTCACTTTTCCATCATCACAGACCACAAACCTTTGACATCGCTTTTTCATCCGAACAAGCCTGTACCTCCACGTACAGCGCAGAAATTCATTTGCTGGTCTATTTTCCTCTCGCAGTACCGCTACGATATCTTGTATCGGTCCATTGCTAAGCACGGAAACGCTAATGCGTTGTCCCGTTTGCCTGTTGCTGCGGATAGAGCTTTCGATTCCTCCGAACTTGCTTGCATGTTCATTGATGCAGCAACCGATGACGTGGTCGAATCGTTTCCGATTGATTTTCGTCTTGTAGCTACAGCCACAGCTGCTGACCCTGTCCTTGCTACCGTTCTGCGTTTTGTTGCTACGCAATGGCCCTTGTCAAAGTCACGGATCGGGGACACGTTGGTTCGCCGATTTTTTGCTCACAAGGAGAGACTTTTTGTTCGACGTAGTGTTCTGCTATTGCGTTCTGATAATGATCAGTCCAGGGTCGTGGTCCCACGTTCGTTACAGTCCTCTGTCTTACGGCTTCTCCACCAAGGATATTGGGGTATAGTGAGAAAAAAACAACTTGCTAGTCAGCACTGTACTTGGTTCGGAATCGATGCTGCGATTACGAATATGTGCTCTTCTTGCATGGCGTGTGCCGAACAACAATCCGCACCACCGCGGAAATTCTTTGCATGGCCGACAGCCACTTCCCCTTGGCAACGCTTACACATCGATTTTGCTGGTCCATTCTGGAATGCTCGACGGTTGGTTGTGGTAGATTCATTCAGAAATTTTCCTTTTGTTGTCCGGATGTCTTCCACGACGTCATCTGCCACCATCCAAGCGTTATCTGCTATCTTTTGCATTGAAGGTCTTCCACAGACTATTGTTTCCGACAATGGCAGACAATTCATGTCCGCAGAATTTCAGTCATTCTGCAAGGCCAATGGTATTCGACATCTGACGTCCGCGCCGTTTTCGCCACAGTCAAACGGTGCCGCTGAACGATTGGTCAGGACTTTCAAGTCACAGATGTTGAAGTTAAAAGAGTCGCATTCTCGGGAGGACGCGTTATTGCTCTTTTTGTCCTCGTATCGCTCTCAGCCCCGAGATGGTCGCTCGCCGGCTGAGTTGCTCCACGGTCGTCATCATCGAACTTATGTTTTTGCTACATCCGCCGCATCAGGTTCCTGTGCAGCGGCAGACACCTGCTTTTGCTCCAGGCGACGTTGTCTACTATCGTCACTACCGATGTTCACGGCGTTGGCTCGAAGGGCGCATTCTTCGCTGCATCGGACGCTCTATGTATCTGGTTTTGGGGGCCTCTGGTGAGGTGCGCCGGCATCTCAACCAGCTGCGCCTCTGTCGTCGCATAGGATCTGTTTTCCCCGTCTGCTTTCAGCGACGGTGCCGTCCGGTCAGCGCCCTGGGACCCATCTACTGGCTCGCTTCATCCCCAGGTGTTACCGACGATGCCTTCCGTTTTGCCCCATGGCGACGCGCCGCCGTCACCGCCGCCGCCGCCTGTTCTCCTGCCGTCGACGCCCGCAGTGGACGCGTCGCTGCAACCGCCGGGCGCCTCCCTGGGTCACGCGCTGCCGATCGCTTCCCGTGACCGGATGTCCTCCGACATGGAACTCTTGCCCGCTCCGGACCTTATGTCGTCTTCGCCCGTCGGGTGCCCCGGCCCGATGGAAGTCGACCCTTCGGACCCTCCTGTCTGTCTGCGGGCGCATACACCGCATGTTAGCGTGCACCCTGGAGTAGGTTTTCAGGCGTTTCCTAGCTCCCCGCGGTCCGAATGGCTGGGTGCGGGTGGCACAGCCTCGCCTGTTGTTAGGCTCCCCACCTCGTCGCATACGTCAAGATGGGGTGCTCCCCACGGCGGGCGGAAGCCTTATGCCACCACCGTACGCCGATTTGCGGGGGGAGGAATGTGGTGTCACCGCCAGACACCACACTTGCTAGGTGGTCGCCTTTAAATCGGGCGCGGTCCGTTAGTATACGTCGGACCCGCGTGTCGCCACTATCAGAGATTGCAGACCGAGCGCCGCCACCGACAGGTCTAGAAGGACTTCATAGCACTCGCCCCAGTTGTACCACCGACTTTGCTAGCGATGGTTCACTACCTACTTACGTTCTCATTTGCCGAGACGATAGTATAGCGTTCAGCTACGTCATTTGGTACGACCTAGCAAGGCACCATTATCAGTTACTATTGATATTGAATCATGTACCGTCAAGACCGACGTTCACCATTAATGGATTAAAGTTAAGTATTCCACCAGCTACGTCCTTTTTTCTAAATTATAATTTCCTTGTCCTGTTCCAGACCTCACGCCAGCCTGCGTGAGCTAAAACGCGTGCATTTCGGCCTGCTTCTAGTAACACAGTGTTGGCTCTCCTGCCAACCAAAACAGTTAGTAACATCCAAGTGACCACTCAGGAGCTGGGGAAAACTGTGCAACAAATCGCGTAACTGAGAAGCCTGATGGGGCAATAGATGGGCCAGATCATACTCGTCAGCTGCAGCCTCAACGGCCAAAGCGCCAACAGTTCGATGTACAATAGGTGTAGCGCATTCGCAAAGGCCAAACTTCTCCTCAGGAGCGAATGTAAAGGAAAAGGTGTGCCCGGAATAATCCAAGACCAATCAGTGAGATGCCCTGCTATACCCGCAGCACAGGACAGATAGTTTAATTTGTGGAAAGGGACCAAAATGAGTGGCTGTCAGTTACTCTCGAACATACTACTTTATTCATTTGACAAACATTACAGGAATAAGAAAACATTAAAAACAGAGCAAGCCAGACATTAAATTTAGAACTTAATTCCCTGTTAAATGCGCCTTTCAATCACACGCTTCAAGAGCAAAACAACTTTAATTTAAAACCAACTGAAGGCCAATCACTTAAGACTCAAAAATAAGAATTAGAATTTTAAATTAGGCTGAAGGCCCAAACAATCTCACGCCTTAAGGCCAAAACAAGTTTAATTTAAAATCGGCTAGAAGCCATACAGAAGCAAACAACATGGATAAATAAGAAAAGGCAGCACATCAAACGGCGCTCAGAAGTTTCCAAAGGTCAGCCTGGAATTCAAACACTAACGCTCGCTTAGGTGAGACAGCCAGTCGGCCCATCTCAGTCTGATGGCAACCCAATTGACAGACAGTCAACGGTCCAAGCGATAGGATAACTTCCGCTCCACCCGACCAGCACGCTATAGGGAGCTCAATGGAACAACGCAGAAGGTACCGGCACTCACAACGAATTACACATTCAGCTGTCAAACTACATACCATGCTGGACAGCCACAACACGACGAGAAAAATATTCTGCCTGCCAGGGCAGGTAACCGGAACGCTCACGGCCACAAGGCACAAGATCTTGCTGGTGCACTTCAATTCCGAAATAATCAAATTAATTTAAACTCCACATGAGGGCGGCTAGAATTTCGTCAACTTGAAAACACACGTTGTTGCTCACAGGAATGTCCCAACAGCCCACAACGAAATTCAAAGGACACATTGTGAACAGTTGGGGCTGGCTGGTAGATTAAGTAAAGACTAAACTTTCGTGTCCGGGATTGGTGAGCCACGGACCTCGTAGCAATGGGAGCAGCCCCTCACACTGCGACCGCGCGTCGACGCCGCCAGCAGGCCTGGCCAGACATGCGACACGGAGACTTCCTCGCTGCTCCATGCGAAACGAGCAACAGGCCGCACACAGCACAGCCAGAAACGATAAGCACGAGCCAAACATAGTACAAGGGTGCGAATATCGATACACGATGCTGCTGCGACTCGCGGAGGGAGAGGATAACAGCATAATCGCGATAACTGCGGGAGACTAATCACAGAATAGCAACCAAGGTTTAATGAAAAGCATAACACGAGCCAGCCACGGCTCAGTAGCGAAGAATTGAGTGCACATACGAATAATGTGTAACTAAAACACCTCGCACGTTACACACTGATGATAGGATTCTGAGTGCGTAACATGCTGATGGCATTCTGTTTGCAAGTACCTTTGTGTGTTCACACCACTTCTACTGAGAATCAATATTCATTCCTAGAAATTTTACATTTGTTACACAGTCTATAGAGGTACCAGCTACATTTAATTTGACATTGTCTTTTCCCTCTTCAAACTGAATTTCATAGCATTAATTTTCTTTTCGTTCAATGTCACTTTATTACTTATTGACCAATCATAAACTTCCTTGAGAGTTTCATTTGCTTTCTCTGCAAGGAGTTCTCTTGTCATCTCAGTGGCTAAAATATTGCTGTCATCAGGAAATAGAATTTTTTCACTACTGGGAAACTCATTGATGTATATCAGGAATAGTATTGGTCCTAATATACTATCTTGCAGAACACCTATATTGATGTATTTTGGTTCTGATAGGTGTTTTACTAAATGTTTAGATCTATCTGAAGTATGTGTTATCTCTACTCTCCGTACCCTGTCTGCTAGATACGATCGAAACCAGTCATTAGCTACCCTTCTTATTACTATACTTCTAATTTATTTAAGCGAATCCTATGGCCTTAGAAAGATCCAAAAATATGCCTGTGACACTCTCATCCTTATCGAGAGCATCAAGTACATCGTTTGTGAATTCTACTATGACTGACTCTGTATTTTTGCCACTTTGGAAACCAAAATGATTCGCTTAAAAGACTGTATTTATTGAGGTAATTCATTAATCTGCCTTTCATAATTGTTTCTATTATTTTTGAGAATGCTGGCAGCAGGGAAATGGGATGGTAGTTTTCTATGTCTTCTGCGTTACCTTTCTTAAGCAAACGTTCAACTCTTGCCCGTTTTAACTGCTCTGGAAATGTCCCTGATGTGAAGGATTAGCCGGCCGGTGTGGCAGAGCGGTTCTAGGCGCTTCAGTGTGGAACCGCGCGACCGTTACGGTCGCAGGATCGAATCCTGCCCCGGGCGTGGATGTGTGTGATGTCGTTAGGTTAGTTACGTTTAAGTAGTTCTAAGGTCTAGGGGACTGGTGACCTCAGATGTTAAATCCCATAGTGCTCAGAGCCATTTGAACCAGAGCCATTTGTGAAGGTTTCATTTTTTATATTTTTTACGGGGCCTTGTATAATACCTATGCATTGTTTCAGTACACACATTGGTACTTCATCTAAACCTACTAACTTTTTAGTTTTTGATCATTTTTATTGACTGCATTCTCTGAGGTTGGAATTAACATCATTGTACATTGTTATAGGAATTATATTTGTTTAGGGGCATATTTGCTGTAACTTCTCTACAACACTTGAAAAATGCCCGTTTACATATTTTGCTAAGTGTTGTGGATCGTTTATTACCTTATCCCCCTCCATTAGCAATATGTTATTCTGTGTTTGTTTGCCTCTTCCCGTTTTCTTTTTTATAACATCCGAGACTGCTTTTCTTTTATTCTCTACATTATATATTATTTTGTCATTATATGACTTTTTTGCAGTAATCAGCACCCTCCTATAGATGTCTTTGTATCTATGATAGAAAATTAAGAATTCTGGATCATTGCTACTCTTTTCCATGAAACTGTTAGCTGTAAACTGCGAGAGAGACTGTTAGTTACATCACGATTTCTAGGCATTGGCATAATTTGTGAAGACATCAAATTCGGCGAAATGGATCCCCACAATTATTATCTAAAATGTTTCTTGAAACCTGCAAAGTGATTCATAGCTTCCTGAGGAAATATGTCATGATAAAGCAAAGGCAAAACAAATAAAATAAATTATGTTCATGTAAACTTAATAAATTAATGTATGTGTGGTCCGACGCGCCCGACTTCCCAACAATGAAAGTTAGTCGGTCGGTCGGTCAAAGCACGGACACACGTCCAATTTGTCGGTTGGTCAATCAGTCGGCTGTTGCAAGCGAGGCACCACGAGAGGCGGTACTCTCGAGTCACGTGATCTTGCTGACTGCTGCGACGGACGAAACGAACAGCTGTACGTTATTCCGCTGCCTGCTACGCTTGCTGTTGGAGTGCTATACTATTTGCTCGAGTTTCTTTCTGCGTTTCAAGTTTTTCCATTTGTTGTTCCTGTAGTTTTCCTGTTATTTCAGTAGTTTTTGGTTTCCTGTTCCAGTAGTTTTTGAAATTTTCCTATTATTCCAATAGTTTTTTAAGTTTTTCTATTATTCTAGTAGTTTTTGAAGTTTTTCTATTATTCCAGTAGTTTTTGAAGTTTTTCTATTATTCCAGTAGTTTTTGAAGTTTTTCTATTATTCCAGTAGTTTTTGAAGGTTTTCCATTATTCCAGTAGTTTTTGAAGTTTTTCTATTATTCCAGTAATTTTTGAAGTTTCCCGTTTCAGTAGTTTTTAAAGTTTCCCTGTTCAGTAGTTTATCCAAGGTTTTCCAAACGTTTTCCTGTTTCCAAAGTTTTCCAAGTTTTTCCGGTCAACTACCACAGTAAGTGAAGTCGTTTATATTTCCTGCATATTGTATTTTGCAGTACTGTTAAGTCCATCAAATAAGGCAACTTCTTAGCTTCACTGAAAACAGCAGTGTCCACGTATTAGTTCTTTTAAACATGTGATGCTTACTGATTAAAACTTTCCTCTGAGACAATGTGCATAATAGCACGCTCATTGCGACTATTTTGACAGTAAATCTAAAGCGAGCTACATTTTACGGTATTTGCCTATTTACATTCGATTGATGGTTGATTTTTTTCATTTTAATCAGAAGTGGCTGTGCTGTTTATTTTTGCATCAGAGGTTTTATTTCCGTTATTCGACTGAAGGTGTTTTACCCATCTAACTCGGAAAGCCCGTGTGGTGAAGACTGAAGGAAAGTTTTGAAACCGACCAAAGTAACATATGTTCTCAGCATTTTCGGGATGAGCACAGAGAACGGTCGTAAATTTACTTAAGGAAATTCACGACCAGGTCATTGTTTGTTGCAGTGGGCGAAGACATTTTCTACGATAAGCTTCCAACAATTGTTTCTACCGATAGCAGACGATTTTTTTAAAGATAGTAAGAATGTGAGTGCTGATAGTGTGTTTGTGTTGTGTTTTAGGGAATGTTTTTGGTTTAGTTTGCATGTGTGGCGTGTTTATATGTGGCGTATTGTTGCGGTCGGTGGCTCTCTCTGGTGGTGTGTTTATGGGTAGCGTGTTACATGGCGTATGAGGTTAATTTCCGTGGTAGCATTGCACGTGTGTGGTATCGTTGGTGACTGCTTTCAGTGTAATATTTTTAGTGAGTTAACGATTTTGGTTTTGTTATGTCTACGTCATTGTATTTTTTCTGTTCGTCGTGTGTGAATTTTGGTAAAGTGCTTTGTTCATGTCTTTGGTAGTTATGGATATAATGGGGGACAGTGCGTTGTCTGTCGTGGTCGACAGAAGCGTCCGATCCCACGCGTCGGCTTTGACCCGTGACGTAAGGGTGTTGTCGTGTGTGACGTCATGACGGCGCGGAGTTTGGTTTGAGTGGGGCTGTCTCCAGTTCTGTTTTATCTTATTTTATTTACTTTTCTGATCTGTTCATTCTATCTCGTGAGATTTTTTTAAATTTAAAAACAGTTATTACTTATGTTAATTATCTGTTTCCTCCAATTTCTGTTTTAGTTTATTATATTTATCTTTCTGATCTGTTCGTTCTATCCCGTGAGATTTTTTTAAAAAGACAAAAAACACTAATCAGCTACTGAAGGATCTTTATCTTCTATGGGTTGCAGGGGTTACGACCCCTGGGGAGGTAGGTGGGTATTCATGCATGGCTGTCTTCACTTACACGTTGTAGCTACGCAAGGCGTCTAAATTTGTTTATATTTAGTTTGCTCCCCACCCAAAACACCCCATTTCCCGCGCTTGTCCCGTTAGTGTCATTAGGCTTCTTGTGGAAAGTGTGTGTGTGTTTTTTTTGTTTCCGCCATATTTGTGACGCCATGGGTCAAAGCAGACGGGCGGGATCGGACGCTTCCGTATTTCCTAAAATTTCTACAGCCATTCCGCTTGTTGGCTGAAGTCGTGAAGTGTTCAGTGTGTCGTGAAGAAATGAGACTTACTAAACTTCCGGCGTCTCGGACCAGGGATGGCTATATGCAGAGATGTAAGGATAACCTATGGCGCTCCATTAGACGAGGTTCCTGGTTCGAGAAGTCTAGGTTGGCCATGCGAGAAATAGTGTTTATGACGTATCATTTTTTTTTATAAATCCTCTCACAGTTTCTGTGCGCATGAGGTGAGTGTGAGATAACGGTGCTCAATTGGTATTATTGTTGTGAGGTATGTTCTGAATGTATTAAGTATGGGGGTAGATTGGGTGGACTGGGTGTTCTGTTGTGGAGATTGATGAGTCGCAGATTGGGAAGAGAAAGTATGGGAGGGCAGATTGGGAAGAGAAAGTATGGGAGGGGTAAGTCTTTGGTTGGTATATGGTTGTGGGGGGGGGGGGGGGGAGGAGGAGGAGGAGGTGTGGTATCAGGGGGTTTCAGAATGTGTATTTAGGGTTCTGGAGGGCCAGACAAAAAGCGAATTAGTGGGATTGATTGAGGATGTTATTGAAGAGGGTACCACTATAGTTTGACCCATTTCCTTGTAGGTGGTTGGGTCAGCAAGGGTACAATCACTTAGTACTGAACCACATTGTTGAGTTTAAGAATGATGAGATGGGGGCCTGTACCAGTGCTGTAGAGGGGTTTTGGGTGGCAGTTAAGTCAGTAATGAGGAGGGGAAGAGGCGCTCTTCTAACCTTCAGTCTCATCTGGATGAGTACTGTTGGTGGAAGAGCATCCATGAGGGCTACTGTATGCTTAGGGTTTTTTAAGGGCGTTAGTGGGATGTATAGGGTTAGTTAGGTGTTGGGTGGGGCGTTGGTGGCTGCGGCTTGGGGGAGGGGGATGTCGTTAGTTGTTGAAGTTTGTAGAGGGATTTTGGGGTGGTGGTTTTTTATTTTATGTAGAGGATTTTTTTGTTACGGTGGTGATAGTGCTTTTTTTTGTTTTTCTTGGTTTATGCGTCTTTTATTTTTTGGGGGAGGGTGGGTTGGGTTGTGGGTGGTATGGGAGTTTTATTTGGTTGTGGTTGTTTTGTTGGTTTGTATTGATTTGGTATTTTACTTTGCTGCTGACTTACATGACTTCGGCGAAGTGTTTGATAGCAAGCTGTGGTTGTGGCTATGGCTGGTTTGGTATCGTTAGTTGTTGTTGACCTATATAGGTCAAGGGAAGTGTTAGATTCCAACTTCGGTTTTACAGATTTTTGTGGTAGGATTTAAGGGGGGTGGGTGGTGGTTCTGAGATTTATAGTTTGATTACTAGACATCGATACAGTTCTATAAATACTACTTTCGGTTTCGTTTGACATCCAGTATAGAGCAGTGCTAACTTCTGTATGAACAGGAAGTAACCACTCACTTTTAAATTAATAGTATTTTTCGGAAGTGCAGATAAACAGTGATAAATATTTGCAAACGTTGTGGTGTAAGTAGGACAGATATTATTCCATTGATTACATGACGCGTTATCGCGAGAGACATCGGCCTGTTAACGATTATCGGATGCCAATCATCCATACGGATTCTCATGGTTTTCCATATTGCGATCGACGATTGGCCTCTTGATTGAGTTGATTGTCATGTAGTTTGTTGGATTTGCTCTAATAAGTTGTTAATCATCGTCATTAAAAGATTTTTCTATACACCGAAAAACGAATGTGCCTCCAGAACATATCGGGGTTATGATTTTTTTACTATTTTAAATCTCTATGAAGGCCTAAACAACGTGAAGAATGGCTTAGAAATGCAGTTGGCGAATAAACCACATCCAATACAGAAATTTGTATCTCGTATAGCGACTTCGAAAAGATATCATCCGTACAGATTCTCGTGGTTTTCCATACGGTGGTTGACGATTGGCCTCTACGTTATGTGAATTCATGTACTTGGATTGACACGCCTATATATGGAGATTTGTCCGTTGATCATAAGGTAAGTAGTTCATGCATTTGTGTTAGGTTATATCTACTATGGACTTCACTATGTGGTCAATTCGATAGAGAATTCTCTTTCCCTTGTCACACTCCATACTTGACACATTATCGCCTTTCGCTGTGAAGTCAGTTTCATCCAAATCACTTACGAGGCCTTGCGTCCAGAATAATCCTTCTTTCCACTCTCATGCTTGTTCCCGTAATCAGTGTATAGCTTATATTTTAAGTAGTAATTTTATACAAGAACTGCTGTATATGGATAAGCGAAACGAATGAGTACCCATGGTGTGATGGTGATATTGGTTGTTAGTTTCCTCCGTCCTAATAAGTAGTGATTAAGCATATCATTGAGTGTAATCAACCTAATCAACCTTTCACTAGATCACATTTACAATAAGAGTGTTATACGTTGTATATTTTGCAAGTGTGACGAATTGTTAACTGTCAATACCTAGTTACTACTTTTGGAGTATTGCTATCAACTTGATCGTTCTATTGATCATGTAAGCATAATAGAATTACACTACTTGTGACCAAGATTACTGCCGTCGATGAGACAAAGATGTTGAAATAGGGTTTTTCAGCGGCATGTTAACTTACATTTTTCATTTGAATGAGTAGGTTTTAGATTGATTAGTATGTATTTTACACCAGACTACGTTTTATTAACTAGGTTCCATACTAGTTTTGCGGTTTCTTATTATTCGTTTTGCGACGCTATGATTGACGTTGTTTAAGTAACTTGGTTCACTGTCACTTCAGTGTGATGACAATGCAGTATTATGCAAACATAACACTATTTCTACCTTTCCCTCCCTTTACTACTGTTTAATAATGAATCTTACCCTACATGTGTCTGATTAGCAATGTATATTCTTTCTAACACTGTTTATTATCCGTAAGTATTACGGCTTGTCACAAGTTTTTTTTATATATACTCCCATTTCGTTTAATGCTTGACATTGATCTGTAATAAAACGATTATATATATATATATATATATATATATATATATATATATATATATATATATATATATATATATAATGTAGAAATAGACAATATTTGCGTCCTAAAAAAGGGACAATGATAAATAGTGGATTAACGTGGTTATAACTGTAAAATATTAGCAAGTGGAAAAAGGGCTAACATTTGCGACACTATTCGCTTTGGGTTTAATAGAGGGGGGGATGAAGGCAGCAGAGACAGCTCTGAATATGTCGTGTGTGGGACGAGTGGCTTTGGGCAAAACATTCCAGAAAACGTTTTCTTAAGAGCGATCGTATTGGCATGATTTTCCACAGATTCGAGTCGGGAATAGGATTACTCCATGCTCAAATTCAAAGCAACAAAAATTAAACTGTGATCACTATGGCGTTAATACTTCTACGCAAGGTATGATTCCGTTGCGTCAACTCCTTAAGAAGAAATTAATGTGAGGGTCGAAATGCTGGAACAAAGCTAGGTGGTAACACACTTAGCGTCAGTGCTCTGCACTAGGAGCTCCTTTCCCAGAGGCGTGTCCATTGCAGTGTGTATGCCACCAACTGAGACACCTTTTGGTATGAGTGTAAGACAAAAGCAGACAGAATTGCATCACTTGTTGCTACACTAAGACACACTAATTTCAAAACCAAAACTATCCGGCAGGTTGTTTGGGAAATCATACCTCACCAAATTCTGGTTTTATGCTCTCAGATGATTACCTTCCCCACTCCTTTCCAAACAACCGTTAAGAAAATTCGTTTCCAGGCTAAAATGCACTTCAGACGTGGTTCGACATCTTTAACGTAGAGCCAGTAGGTTTCTACAGGTATGGAGTCGATAAACTACTTGAGCATTGTCCGACTGTTTGAGATAATGAGAATATATTTTTGGTGAGTGATGTTTGTTGTGTTTAGTAAATTAATGGGAACTGCTGTTAAAATACGCATTGCCCTAGTACAAATGAAATAACACTTGCTGCAATAACACTATCACGAAAGTCTGTTTTAATGAAATATGAAGTATCTGTAACACATCCATAACTATATCAACATGAATTAGTGAGATATTATTCACTTTGGACGTCGAAACTGTCTGTTTACGTACTGTTGTGTGTCACCCTCTGTGGCATGGAAATGTGGAGTTTTGTAAATAAAACTGTGTATTCACAAAAACCAAAGTGAAGTCGACAGAACCAGATTGAGGCATTAACAGTTGCCCCCAAGCTGTGAGATACTGGAAGTAGGGCGACAATATTTAAAGTTTTCTTAAGATATCCATACTGCTTTTCGATCTGGCTCCTTGTTGCTGTGTAGCATAACAGCTAGAAATATGGTCTTCAGCAAGAATGGAACCGCGAGTCGACACGACCTTCACTTGTCAGGCGATGACGTCATTCCTGAGCTACTGAAAAGCTGTATTGTTAGTCTCTTATTGTCCCAGTGATGGCTAGGACATGTAAATTGCGATGTGAAAGATGAGATTAGTTGAAATTTGCACGTGGAATACCCTTCCTGGATTGAAACCCACGTCTTGATAACCTCACTTTAAGCGAAAAATCACAAAGATTATTAAGTGGTAAGACACATGAGTTAGTGAATTTACCAGTATAGTTGTGCGATAACCAGAAAGTAACTTGTCGGTCACAGTTGCTAAACGTATTATATGTTGTTGCCAAGATTCAATTATACTTCCAGCAGGAATTACACCAGCCGATGTGTGCCTCAGAAGTGGTAACAGCCTCAGTCTCAAAGATGTTGCTGAGAGTCGGAATACTGAAAGTATGTATCCCTGAGGTTTAAATGCCACTTCTGTAAGTTGCTTTAGTAACCGGAACGTATTTACTTACAATACTTCCAAGGGAACCTCCCTATCGCAACCCCTCAGATTTAGTTATAAGTTGGCACAGTGGATAGGCCTTGAAAAACTGAACACAGATCAATCTACAAAACAGGAAGAAGTTGTGTGGGACTATGAAAAAAAATTAGTAAAATATACAGACTGACAAGGGAACCTCCCCATCGCACCCCCTCAGATTTAGTTATAAGTTGCCACAGTGGATAGGCCTTGATAAACTGAACACAGATCAACTGAGAAAACAGGAAGAAGTTGTGTGGAAGTGTGAAAAAATAAGCAAAATATACAAACTGAGTAGTCCATGGATCACATAAGCAACATATTGGACAAAGTGAGCGTAGGAGCGCCGTGGTCCCGTGGTTAGCGAGAGTAGCTACGGAACGAGGTGTCCCAGGTTCAAGTGTTCCATCGAGTGAAAAGTTTAATTTTTTATTTTCAGTTTATGTGACACTCTTACGTTTCCATCACTTTTTTGGGAGTGATTATCACATCCACAAGAAAACCTAAATCGGGCAAGGTAGAAGAATCTTTTTACCCATTCGCCAAGTGTACAAGTTAGGTGGGTCGACAACATATTCCTGTCATGTGACGCACATGCCGTCACCAGTGTCGTATAGAATATATCAGACGTGTTTTCCCGTGGAGGAATCGGTTGACCTATGACCTTGCGATCAAATGTTTTCGGTTCCCATTGGAGAGGCACGTCCTTTCGTCTACTAATCGCACGGTTTTGCGGTGCGGTCGCAAAACAGACACTAAACTTATTGCAGTGAACAGAAACGTCAGTGAACGAACGGACAGACCATAACATTGGGAAAATAAAGAAAGTAATATTTTCAGTCGAGGGAAGACTTGAACCAAGGACCTCTCGTTCTGCAGCTACTCACGCTAACCACGGGACCACGACGCCCCTGAGCTCACATTTCCCTTGATGTTGCCTATTTTGTGCATGGACTACTCAGTTTGTGTATTTTACTAATTTTTTTCATTGTTCCACACAACTTCTTCCTATTTTCGCGATTGATATGTGTTCAGTTTTTCAAGGCATATCCACTGTGCCAACTTATAACTAAATCTGAGGGGGGGGGGGGTGCGATGGGGAGGTTCCCTTGTTAGATGCACCACCTGCAAATTAAATGCAATGAGCAAAAAACTGTAACAATTATTTCATGTTTTATGTCATAAGAGCACTGAAAGATCATTCACCAACGAGATTACGTTTTGGGGGCGTTCCAGTGGCTTTTCTGTAAATTTTATGAATAAGCAACACGTCTTGATCATTGCACACGTTCAAATATTTTCTTAGAACTCTGTCATTGGCGCTGTCTCCAAAACAGAGGAACGCGGTGCACGAAACCAGGCGCCGTGTCCCAAAAACTACCTCCAAAATGAGTGGAGAAAAATGAATCGGCTAAAGTGACAAGAGAAGCAGTTGTCACCAGTACGTAGAACAAGGAACGCAACATTGACAAACGTCTGGAATACGTCGTTCTGAAGCAAAACAGTCATTCCGTCTAGAAATACTGAAAGAACGAAAACACATACCCACAAATGTAATATTAGCATTTTTTATGCTCTGTCAAAAGCGAAAAGCGCCTGTTTTGAAGAGCTTTTCAACGTGAAGTACGCTTAACACAGAGAGAACTCGAAATAACTGGTTCACACAGCTGAGCTTGGTGCCGAGATGCTATGTAGCATTTGCGCAATGCGTTATTAATTCATGCAGTCATCTGAGCGACGGCCTCGTGGTACTGTAGTATTCATGTGACAAGTGGCGAATTGTAACGCGACGGCGTAGATGGGCAGACGGTTGTAGACTTTGCTGTCACTGTCCCAAGAAATTATGTGTTTTTAACACGTACCCTCTTAATTTTTGTTGGATGTCAAAACAACTGTAAATAAAATCCCAGAAACCTTGGAAGTCGCAACCCGTGTCGACTGGTATACGAAACATGTCAGGTTGCCAGTATTTGCAAAGGCGGGCACGCGCTTCAGTGTCGATGTGTTTGTAAGATTGCTGGTAGTGTCGTTGTTAGTGAATGTCATAGGAATACGATATTTGACCTTTTCCTGGAAACTGCGTTAAATGCTTGTCTTTTTACGCTCCTACCATGCTTACTTTCCTCCCGAATTTCAGTATTTATAATAACGGAAGTGGAATTGAAATATTTTGAAAACATCCTAAAACGCTCCATTCGAGTCACGTGACGCCCCTGAAGTCACTGGCTAGCTCGATCCACCGGCGGCCGTCATGTTAATTCAGAGAGAGGTTTTGATTTGGAAAATAGATTTCAAATGGTGTATAGTACCATACTCTACAAATATATTTATGGAAACTCCTGAAATGTTTCTGAGGGTTTACTAACTCACTTAAAATGTGTAGAAGCGTGAAGTCAGCATTAACTTGCCTTGGAGATATGCTCTTCCTCTGTTAGAACGAAGGATGGCGACATTCAACGAAATTAAACTTCTAGCGAAAATTATCGTTTTACCCACCTATATCTCGAGTATTCGGTATCTTACTTGCTAGGGCGGTAGACCGTCGAATTTTATAAGGTGGTTCAAATCTAGCCTGAACGAACATTTTAATTCGTAAGAAAATTCGGCTCTCATACGGAAACAAAATCACAACTACAAAACATCCCCATAGTGATCACAAACAGAACTTTTTTTTTGTTACTATTCAGATGCGCTTACATTTGCAAGCGCTGTTCACACGTTACGCTAAAATAATTTTTTTCTAGTGAATGGGACCACACACATTTTACTTTACTAGAAACCGTTTTTATTTTCGTACTGTCCAGTTAGGATCCTGATTGTTCAAACTTGCGCAGTTCCGTCATTTTACATAAAGAAGTAGTAAGCCCGCTTCAGACGCTAACGTTAGTGTACCCTCACAAACGTTGCAGCCGTTACTTTGTCACCTTCATGTTGTACACGCTTTATATCCCTCCGTAGAACCTCATCGTCCTACACCTCGTTGCGTTGTGGGCGTATGGTAATATCTTCACTACTAGCAATGCTTTCCAAAAAAAGCGAATTATTGGTCCGCAAAGTACACTACTGTCCATTAAAATTGCTACAGCAAGAAGTAGTGCAGATGATAAATCGGTATTCATTGGACAAATATATTATACTAGAACGGACATGAGATTACATTTTCACGCATTTTGGGTGCATAGATCCTGAGAAATCAGTGCCCAGAACAACCACCTTTGGCCGTAATAACGACCTTGATACGCCTGGGCATTTAGTCAAACAGAGCTTGGTGAGAGATTTGGAGAATGTGCTGGCCAGAGCAGCAGTCGAACATTTTCTGTATCCAGAAAGGCACGTATAGGACCTGCAACATGCGGTCGTGCATTATCCTACTGAAATTTAGGGTTTCGCAGGGATCGAATGAAGGGTAGAGCCACGGGTCGTAACACATCTGAAATGTAACGTCAACGGTTCAAAGTGCCGTCAATGCGAACAAGAGGTGACAGAGACGTGTAACCAATGGCACCCCATACCATCACGCCGGGTGATATGCCAGTATGGCGATGGCGAATACACGCTTCCAATGTGCGTTCACCGCCATGTCGCCAAACACGGATGCGACTATCACGATGCTGTAAACAGAACCTGGATTCATCCGAAAAAATGACGTTTTGCCATCCGTGCACCTAGGCTCGTCGAATACACCATCGCAGGCGCTCCTGTCTGTGATGCAGCCTCAAGGGTAACAGCAGGCATGGTCTCCGAGCTGATAGTCCATGCTGCTGCAAACGTAGTCGAACTGTTCGTGCAGATGGTTCTTGTCTTGCAAACGTCCCCATCTGTTGACTCAGGGATCGAGACGTGGCTGCACCATCCTTTACAGCCATGCGTATAAGGGGCCTGTCATCTCGACTGCTAGTGATACGAGGCCATTGAGATCCAGCACGGCGTTCCGTATTACCCTCATAAACCCACCGATTCCATATTCTGCTAACAGTCAATGGATCTCGACCAACGCGAGCAGCAATGTCGCGTTACGATAAACCGCAATCGCGATAGACTACAATCCGACTTTTATCAAAGTCGGAAACGTGATGGTACGCATTTCTCCGCCTTACACGAGGCATCACAACGACGTTTCACCAGGCAACGCCGCTCAATTGCTGTTTGTGTACGATAAATCGGTTGGAAACTTCCCTCATGTTAGCACGTTGTAGGTGTCGCCACAGGCGCCAACCTTGTGTGAATGCTCTGAAAAGCTAATCATTTGCACCTTCCTGGGTGCGTTTTCCACCATGCACTATGCAGTGTCGCTTTCTGTGTCGACTATGAAAATGGACTTCTTCGTACAGTAGCCAGTCCGTTGTGGTGGGGCCGCCATGTACCTTACTGGTTGTAGCCCCCTGACCACACAGGGATTGCTCTGTTGATGCCTGTGCCGTAAACACCCCGCATATGCCAAGAGGTAGATGCCCACCCCCTGGGACATCGGGACTCCCTTCAATGGTCATCCTGCCAGGTGGCCTTTGCTGTGACTAGGTGGCGTCCATGGAAGGGCCCCTGGTTGTGTGTGTGTGTGTGTGTGTGTGTGTGTGTGTGTGTGTGTGTGTGTGTCAGGGTGGATGACACATGATGAAGCGTCGTCCATCTCTTACTGGTGGTGAAACACCAGCAGTCTCTAAGCATTCACGAGCTCAATTCAGTGCACGGCAGTGTAAACCAAAATCGTTCCCTAACCTGGCCACACCATGCAAGTAATATCAGGCTAAGGATGGCAGTGGATCTTATTTGCCCCAATACCTTGTATGTTCAAAAGCTGATGGGGAATCTTTCACAACAATGAATCCTCAGTTTTTTGTTGAGCATTAAGGACAAGTTCGGAGAGGTAAAGGCTTGTCCAAAATGAGATCTGGGTCAGTCTTGATCAAAACAGAATCCTCTGCTTAGTCACGGACGTTACTTGCTTGTGACAAGCTGGGAGACGTTTCTGTAACCATCACGCCCCATAAGAGCTTAAATATGGACCAGGGTATCATATTTCACAGGGACTGTCTTTTGCAGCCTGACGATCAGTTGCACGATAATTTAGTGTAGAGGTGTTCATTTCGTCCGGCATATCCACCGCGGTCAGAGGGATAATCAGGTAGCCACCAGTGCCGTCATCTTGGCCTTCGAGGGTGATAAATAGCCCGAGAAGGACAAGGTGATGGTCTACCGCTGTGATGTAAATCCCTATATCCCTCCCCCGATGCTGTGCTTTGTGCTGGAAGTTCGGCCATGCGACTTTCTGCTGTACTTCCAGCGTCGCGTGTCGAGATTGTGGATGCCCATCACCTTCCAATACTAAATGTGCCCTGGCTCCCATATGTGTCAACTGTGGAGAGCCTTGCTCGCCAGACCTCAGGAGTCTCCAGAACCATGGACCAACTGACCAACACTGAGGCTAAGAGAAAATTAGAACACCTGCATCATGTACGTATGACATGGTCTTACGCCGCCATTACTACAGTTCTGGCACCATCAGCTCTGCCAACCCCAGTCACCTCAGATCTTGAAACTACACCTGCTCGTTTGATGGTCGGGGCATTTTCCTCCCTGTTTCTCCTGCACCACCTACTTCAGGAGCACCCCCCCCCCCTACTATCAGGGGGGACATGTCCCCACTGTCATGCCAGCGAAGTGTAAGTAGTCTTCTTCGGCTTCTATCGCCAGGAAGGGGTTCCTTGGGCCACTCCCTTCCCTTGTTTCTGCTAGTGGGAAAGATGACAGCCACCAGAGGCTGAAGAGCTCAAAAGCAGCTGGTCGTAGGGCTTCACGATCATCCTCAGTCCCTGAGACTCAGCCAGTGAAGTCCACCCAGCCAGAGAAACCCAAGGAGCAGGGAGAGAAATCCAAAAAGAAAACCCCTATGACAAAGGAAATTGCGGTGGCACTCACACCACCGCTACCCACAAACTCTGCGTCTGAGGGTGGGGTGGAGATTTTTTCGTCCGCTGAGGACCTAGATCTCGCCAGACCCTCAGACACAATGGATATATACTGCTCGGGCAAATAAATTGGTGGCAGCATGTAACTTGAGGTGTGAACTGCCTCATTGAATGTTCCATGCCTTCCCACTCTCACGATGTCATCCTCCAGTGGAATGGCTGCGCTTTTTTCCACCACCTGGCTGAGCTATGGCAACTGTTGAGCTTTACACCTGCAGTCTGCATTGCCCTCCAGGAAAGCTGGTTCCCAGCAATGCGGACTCCTGCCCACCATGGCTGTAAGGGATATTACAAGAACCATAACGACTATAATAATGTCAGGTGGAGTTTGAGTCTGTCCTGAACTTAATCTGTAGTGACACTGTGCCCCTTCAAACCCCTCTTGAAGCTGTGGCTGTCACAATGACGAAGCAGGAAATAAGTCTGCAATGTATATCTTCCTCCAGATGGTGCTGTACCCCTGGATGTATTAGCTGCACTGATTAACTCCCTTTACCTTTCCTACTTTCGGGAGATTTTAATGGCACCATACTTACTGGCTGAGGCAGAGATGTCGAAACTTTACTGTCTCAATTCGACCTCTGCCTCATAAATACTGGGGCCGCCACATCAGTGAGGCTCGTGGTAGTTACACGGTCCTTGATTTATGAGTTTGGAACCCAGGACTTCACCCATCTATCCACTGGAGAGAATATGACGACCTGTGTCATAGTGACCCCCCATCTTCCTGTCACTGCCCCCGCGTCAGACCCATGCATGCCTGCCCAGATGGGCTTTAAACAAGGCAGACTGGGAAAATTTGACCTCTGTCACCATTGAATCCTCCCACACGGTAACATTAATGTGACGGTTGAGCAGGTAACAGCAACAGCAATAACAACAACAATTGTTTCTGCAGCAGAAAACACGATCCCTCGCTCTTTAGGTTGCCAGAGTCGTAACGCAGTCCCTTGGTCGCCGGAAGTCGCTGAAGCAATTAAGAAGCGTCGGCGAGCTCCACAACGGCATAAGTGGCACCTTTCCTTGGAGCACCTCACTGCCTTTAAACGCCTCCGTGCCCACCTTCCCCAACTTAACAAATGATGGAAACAGGATTATTGGGGGAGAGAAGTCTCGACCGTTGGATGCCATACGTCACCTTCCCAAGCCTAGGCAAAGATCAAACGTCTTTCGGGTAGCAGGCCCCAGCAGGTGTCCCTGGTGTTACCATAAATAGCGTGTTATGTACCGACCAAAATGCAATTGCCGGGCACTTTGCTCAAGCCTCTGTGTCGGAAAAGTACACCCCCCCCCCCCAGCGTTTCAAACTCTAAAAAATTGCTCTGAGCACTATAGGACTTAACTTCTGAGGTCATCAGTTCCCTAGAACGTAGAACTACTTAACCTAACTAACCTAAGGACATCACACACACCCATGCCCGTGGCAGGATTCGAACCTGCGACCGTAGTGGTTGCGCGGTTCCAGACTGTAGCGACTAGAACCGCTCGGCCACCCCGGCCGGCCGAACTCTAAAACCGCAACTAGAAGGGAACGTCCTCTCATTTACTACACGCCATAGTGAATCCTATAACGCCCAATTTACAGAGTGGGAGCTCCTCAGTGCCCTAGCACATTGCCCCAGCCAGATACAATCCACAGCCAGATGATAAAACATCTCATCTGACTACAAGCGACATCTCCTACTCATCTACCGGATTTGGTACGATGGCGTCTTTCCATCGCAATGATGGGAGAGCACAATCATTCCAGTGCTCAAACCCGGTAAAAACCCGCTATCGCCCCATCAGCCTCGTCAAAGTTCTTTGTAAGCTGCTGCAACATATGGTATGTCGGTGGTTGCGTTGGGTCCTGGAGTCACATGGTCTGCTGGCTCCATGTCAGGGCGGCTTCTGCCAGGGTCGCTCTACCACTGATACTCTCGTCCATCTGTACAGCCTTTTCCAGACTCCAGCACCTGGTTTCAATCTCTTTTGACTTACGTAAAGCATAAGACACAACCCGGCGACATCATGCCCTTGCCACATTCTATGTGTGGGGTATCGAGGGCCTGCTCCCGAATTTACCAAACTTCCTGTCGCTCCGTACTTTCTGTGTAAAAGTTGGCGCCTCCCATAGTTCCATCCATATCCGCAGGGCTCTGTATTGAGCGTCTATTTTTAGTGGCCATTAACGGTCTGTATTGATCTCTGTATTGAGCGTCTATTTTTAGTGGCCATTAACGGTCTAGCAGCAGCTGTCAGGCCGTCCGTTTCACCTCTGTGGGCAGAAGACTTCTGCATTTCGTACTGCTGCTCCAGTACTGTTGTTGCTGAGCGGTGCCTAGAGGGAGCCATCCACAAGGCAGGCGATTCTTAGGTCTGGCTTCAGACGCTCGATTGACTTTGCTTCCACCTGTTAGTCAGCTGAAGCAGAAGTGCTGGCAGCACCTCAATGTGCTCCATTGCCTGAGCAACACCAACTGGGGTGCAGATAGCTCTATGCTGCTGCAGCTCTATGGAGCCCTTGTCCAGTCCCGAATTGGCTATGGAAGTGTGGTTTATGGTTCGGCAGCGCCTTCAGCATTGCATTTACTCAACCTGTGCAGCACTGTGGGGTTCGATTAGCGACAGGAGCTTTTAGGAAGAGTCCAGTGACCAGCATACTGGTGGAGGCTCGTGTCCCTCCACTGCAGATCAGATGTGCGCAACTGCTCGCCAGTTACGCAGCAGACATTTGTAGTTCCCCTGAGCATCCGAATTACTGTCTCCTTTTCCCACCCACGGCAGTCCATCTCCCACATCGGTGGTCCAGGTCATGGCGAACGATTGCGGTTTGCGTGCAGTCCCTTTTCTTCCCTTTACCATCTCTACTTGTGGTCTGCTCATGCACACCTCCGTGGTGTACACCTGGTCTGCAGCTTTGTATGGACCTTTCACATGGCCCTGAGGACTTAATTAACCCTGTGGCTCTCCACTGTCACCTCCTCTCGATTCTTGATGTGTTCTGGGGCTCTGAAGTGTTATACATTGATGACTCCGTGGCTGATGGTCGTGTTGGCTTTGCCTACGTTCACGGCGGCCATATTGAACAGCATTTCTTACCCGACGGCTGTAGTGTATTTACTGCAGAGCTGGTGGCCATTTCTCGTACACTTCAGCATCTCTGTTCATGTCCTGGGGAGTCTTCTCATGTACTGACTTCTTGAACAGCCTACAAGCTATCAACCAGAGCTACCCCCGTCATTCTTTGGTAGCGTTCATCCAGGAGTCCATCTACGCCCTGGAATGGTCCAGTCGTTCAGCTGCATTCGTCTGGACCCCTGGTCACATCGTAATCCCAGGAAATGAACTTCGACAGGCTGGCCAAACAGGCTACATGGAAACCACTTCTGGAGATGGGCATCCCCGCAACTCACCTGTGTTGGTTACTTCGCCACAAGGTTTTTCACATTTGGGAGACGGAATGGCAAAATCTCGGTATGCACAATAAACTGACAAGGGAACCTCCCCATCGCACCCCCCTCAGATTTAGTTATAAGTTGGCACAGTGGATAGGCCTTGAAAAACTGAACACAGATCAATCGAGAAAACAGGAAGAAGTTTTGTCGAACTATGAAAAAAATAAGCAAAATGTACCAATTGAGTAGTCGATGTGTAACATAAGCAACATCATGGACACGATGATCTGAGGAGCGCCGTGGTCTTGTGGTTAGCGTAAGCAACTGCGGGACGAGAGGACCTTGGTTCAAGTCTTCCCTCGAGAAAAATTTTAACTTTTTTTATTTCCTAGCAATTGACGTGTGTCAATTATCAAAGTTCAGGCACTCACACAATCAACTTCGCTCTCGAAAATTCCAGGACATGTTCAGATTTGCTTGGACATATGCAGGATTTGACGGTCTACACACGGAAAAAATTGGAAAACGTTAAAAACATATGTTTTGACAGAGCACAGGGAAAACTGTGTGACTGTGAAACTGTTGCATTCATTTGTTGCAGTGTATGTGACAAACTCTTATGTTTTCATCACTTTTTTGGGAGTTATTGTCACATCCACAAGAAAACCTAAATCGGGCAAGGTAGAAGAATCTTTTTACCCATTCGCCAAGTGTACAAGTTAGGTGGGTCGACAACATATTCCTGTCATGTGACGCACATGCCGTCACCAGTGTCGTATAGAATATATCAGACGTGTTTTGCTGTGGAGGAATCGGTTGACCTATGACCTTGCGATCAAATGTTTTCGGTTCCCATTGGAGAGGCACGTACTTTCGTCTACTAATCGCACGGTTTTGCGGTGCGGTCGCAAAACACAGACACTAAACTTATTGCAGTGAACAGAAACGTCAGTGAACGAACGGACAGACCATAACATTGGGAAAATAAAGAAAGTAATATTTTCAGTCGAGGGAAGACTTGAACCAAGGACCTCTCGTTCTGCAGCTACTCACGCTAACCACGGGACCACGACGCCCCTGAGCTCACATTTTCCTTGATGTTGCCTATTTTGTGCGTGGACTACTCAGTTTGTGTATTTTACTAATTTTTTTCATTGTTCCACACAACTTCTTCCTGTTTTCTCGATTGACATGTGTTCAGTTTTTCAAGGCCTATCCACTGGGCCAACTTACAACTAAATCTGAGGGGGGTGCGATGGGGAGGTTCCCTTGTGAGAGCCATTAAGGGGACCAGGAAAGAATGGAAGTCCGCAATGAGGGCCTCTCGCAGGGACTCCATGGTTCTCTGCCGGCTCCGCATTGGCCATGCCTGGGCTACCCACGGCTGCCTCCTTTGCCGTGATGATCCATCTCAGTGTCGGTGCGGCGCCCGGTTGACAGTGACCCATATTCTTCCTATCTGTCCTTCTTTGGCTGCTGTGCTACTTCATCTTCGGTTGCTGGACTCGTTATCATTGATCTTAGCAGACAACGCCTCATTGGCTGATATGGCTTTAGTTTCAGCCGTGAGGGTGGGTTTCATCATTCGATCTGAGTTTCAGCGCCTGTCCTTTGTCCCTCTGTGTCCCCCACCCTAGTGCTTTTAGGGTGCCTGGCTTCTCCTTTTTATTTTCGTGGTTGGCCAGCCGCTGTAATCTGCTTTCACTCTCTCTTCTTGAATCTTTGTTTCTTGTTCTTTTGTTCTTTTTAGTGTTTGTTGCGTTTCCTTCGTTCTTGTGGTCTTTACTTTCTTTCCGTTTTATGTTATATGTCTCATCTATTCTATTCTCACGCTTGTGGTATCGTTTTATTAGGAACAAGGGTCCAATGACCACGCTGTTTGGTCTCTTTCCTCTTTTTTCAACCAACCAACCAACCAACCAACCAACCAACCGATTATGTATCTCTTCCTAAGACACACTGGCACCATTCCCAAGAAAAGCAAATGATATATATCTGTCCATTTCAGATTTTCACTCAATATTATGTCACCAGCATTTGGTTAGTTGAGAACTATTATACTTAGTAGGTGATGTGTGTAAGATTGGGTGTGGTCACCAGGCTTATGAAGTACGTCTTGGAATGTGAAGTGACCTAGTTTTTGTTACGATGTGTGCAAAGAAAAAGGCGTTGCTTGGTACTGAGGTAGGTATAGATACGACGTGTAGACTTGCAGTTTCAGCAAATCGACAACCATATGGACGATGGATTTTACGGAGAAAATTATGGCAGTCATGATAATGGTGCAGATACTGATATTTCTAAAGCCACAGTGGTCAGGATGAGATATTTCTAATACTTTGCTTATTGTCGGATGTCATATTGGCGATACGATCGTAATATTTAATTGTAATTACCCTGATAAGTATATGGATGGTTTTCTAGGACGATTCTGCCTGACGTGCAGGTGCGTGACAGAGATAGCCAGTGACTGCAACGAATTGAAATTTACGGCTTACACCAGAAGCCATCACTTAACCATCCCAACTGGACAGGCTTGGGTGCCAACATGCAGCTGACCTAACCGTGTTGCCCTCTAGGTGGATGAATAGCGAACTACCATTCAGTTCCTACTGGATAACCTTCATGGTCGCGTGTGTTCGGTGTGTGCTCTGTGTAAATCTGAAAAGATTCAGTATGGGCGAGTGTGTGCGCTGGGCAGTTACTCCTCCCCATGTAAATTGAGCTGTTGACTGCTTGTACCGCCATTCTACGTATTTCCCATCTTTATTTGGTTGAGGGAACATCGGTTGTTCGGTGTGCATGTAATGGTGAAAAACAGCTGGAAGTGAGGTTTGCTGGTTCTCTATTTATTAGAAGCACTTACGATTATAAGTATAAAACTTTAGTTGAATTCACAAAGTGCAAGGATTATATGTAATCTGGCGTATCACTGACATTGGTATCCGTTAAAAATATGAGTGGAACAACCTTCCCCTATTATCAAGTATTCATGTAAAGATCTTCACAGACGAGATGACTTTCTAGTTACTCAGTGGACTGCAGCATGTCTCACATGGCTTCGCTTCAGCTTCGGCTTTCTACAGATATAATTTCCGCTCTTTACCTTTAGAATTGTACTGACATATGGTTGACACCAAGAACAGTCGCGTATATGGTATGATATTCCGGCAAACTACGTGAAAATTAATGAAATTCCAGAAATTTTCTTACGCTACTCGATGACTTCAGCATAAGTTTCCTAAATACGTCCTTTTTTTTTTGGGGGGGGGGGACATAAAAAATTGCATATTGCAGCTGATATCGGTTTCGAAATTGGTAAATTAATTCACTATTTCTCATCGTCTGTGTTCAGAAAGTTAATGTTCTTAAAATTCCATAGTCCGGAGATGATCGCAGTTGGTTGAAGAAACCACGGCAGCAAGCAGGCCAGATCGGAAACAGCACCATTAGCGGACACCTTTGTGCCAGAGGAGCCAGCCCTGCCGTTCTAAACTTTGTACAGCAGTTTAGAGTGTGACGTCTGTCAGCAGAGGGCACTCTGATCACACACCAGGCTAGCGAGTGCAGGGCAGTGAGCGATTTGCAGGGGGGATGGGGGGGATCCCTCCCCCCCCCCCCATCTGCATCAGACCATCCCCTCCTCTGGTTTTAGTTTATGCATCCCAACCGCGGATGTTTTTCCCACGCACTGGAGTAAACCTTTACATATAATTTAAATTTGTGGAGCCGAACACTGAAAGTTTTTAATAAGTGTTACTATTAATGTTTCAGTTTTCTATCATCAGAATAAGTACAACTTTTCACAAATGTGCCTCTTTTTGAATTCTCCTCGTATAACTGTACCCGTATGTAGACGATATTGTAAATAAGCTTTACCTATAATGTATTTTTAAAGATATAACAAGGGATGGCTTATCTGATAGTGCATACGCGTCAATGGTGAGTTTCGGCATTAACATCTATTTATAAATAGCTGTTTAACCATGCGTAACGCCACGGTCAAAGCTAGTAACACATATAATTCTACTGACCCCCCCTAAGACATACCCCCCCCCCCCCCCAATGGTAAAAGCACAAATCGCACCCTGGTGCAGGGGGGAGTTGACTCGTAACTGTTGGCTGTGGTGGATGGCCGACCGACCTCTCGGGAAACATCTAGTGCTGCGACAGTATACGGTGCATGTGCTTCTGTTTTTTTGCAGTCTGTCTTCTCAGTATACGGGTGCCAAGTGGTCGATAGGTACACACAGGATGCAGAAGTGATGATTTTGTATGGTACAGAATACGAATTTTCAAGTATCGATATGGTATGGTGGTGAAATAGCCTGGCTGGAGACTGGTTTCAAGCAGAGCAGTATAATTAAAGAAGTATCTATGACGGTAGTTTCTGTATTTCGTGATCTGTATACCACTTCAGAACCAGTCAGAAAGCTCCATTCACATGAAGTTTCTTGACGCAGATGTGTCAAGACAATCTTTGTTTGTGACTTAAGAACCTCCACAGACCTTAACGTCTGTAGACGTCTCTCCATTGATAACATGCTGTGTTCTGTTTGCTAAAAATTCTTCAATCCAGCCACACAGCTGGTCTGATATTCCGTAGGCTCTTACTTTGTTTATAAGGCGACAGTGCGGAACTGTATCGAACGCCTTCCGGAAGTCAAGAAAAATAGCATCTACCTGGGAGCCTGTATCTAATATTTTCTGGGTCTCATGAACAAATAAAGCGAGTTGGGTCTCACACGATCGCTGTTTCCGGAATCCATGTTGATTCCTACATAGTAGATTCTGGGTTTCTCGAGCAAAAAACATGTTCTAAAATTCTACACTAGATCGACGTCAGAGATATAGGTCTATAGTTTTGCGCATCTGCTCGACGACCCTTCTTGAAGACTGGGACTACCTGTGCTCTTTTCCAATCATTTGGAACCTTCCGTTCCTCTAGAGACTTGCGGTACACGGCTGTTAGAAGGGGGGCAAGTTCTTTCGCGTACTCTGTGTAGAATCGAATTGGTATCCCGTCAGGTCCAGTGGACTTTCCTCTGAGTGATTCCAGTTGCTTTTCTATTCCTTGGACACTTATTTCGATGTCAGCCATTTTTTAGTTTGTGCGAGGATTTAGAGAAGGAACTGCAGTGCGGTCTTCCTCTGTGAAACAGCTTTGGAAAAGGGGTTTAGTATTTCAGCTTTACGCGTGTCATCCTCTGTTTCAATGCCATCGTCATCCCGGAGTGTCTGGATATGCTGTTTCGAGCCACTTACTGATTTAACGTAAGACCAGAACTTCCTAGGATTTTCTGTCAAGTCGGTACATAGAATTTTACTTCCGAATTCACTGAACGCTCCACGCATAGCCCTCCTTACGCTAACTTTGACATCGTTTAGCTTCTGTTTGTCTGAGAGGTTTTGGCTGCGTTTAAACTTGGAGTGAAGCTCTCTTTGCTTTCGCAGTAGTTTCCTAACTTTGTTGTTGTACCACGGTGGGTTTTTCCCGTCCCTCACAGTTTTACTCGGCACGTACCTGTCTAAAACGCATTTTATGATTGCCTTGAACTTTTTCCATAAACACTCAACATTGTCAGTGTCTGAACAGAAATTTTCGTTTTGATCTGTTAGGTAGTCTGAAATCTGCCTTCTATTATTCTTGCTAAACAGATAAACCTTCCTCCCTTTTTTTATATTCCTATTTACTTCCATATTCAGGGATGCTGCAACGGCCTTATGATCACTGATTCCCTGTTCTGCACATACAGAGTCGAAAAGTTCGGGTCTGTTTGTTATCAGTAGGTCCAAGATGTTACCTCCACGAGTCGGTTCTCTGTTTAATTGCTAGAGGTAGTTTTCGGATCGTGCACTCAGTATAATGTTACTCTATGCTCTATCCCTACCACCCGTCCTAAACATCTGAGTGTCCCAGTCCATATCTGGTGAATTGAAATCTCCACCTAAGACTATAACATGCTGAGAGAATTTATGTGAAATGTATTCCAAATTTTCTCTGTTCTGCCACTAACGCTGCTGAGTCAGGAGGTCGGTAAAAGGAGCCAATTATTAACCCAGCTCGGTTGTTGAGTGTAACCTCCACCCATAATAATTCACAGGAACTATCCACTTCTACTTCACTACAGGATAAACTACTACTAACAGCGACGAACACTCCACCACCGGTTGCATGCAATCTATCCTTTCTAAACACCATCTGTACCTTTGTAAAAATTTCGGCAGAATTTATCTCTGGCTTCAGCCAGCTTTCTGTACCTATAACGATTTCTGCTTCGGTGCTTTCTATCAGCGCTTGAAGTTCCGGTACTTTACCAACGCAGCTTCGACAGTTGACAATTACAATACTGATTGCTGCTTGGTCCCCGCATGTCCTGACTTTGCCCCGCACCCGTTGAGGCTGTTGCTCTCTCTGTACTTGCCCAAGGCCATCTAACCTAAAAAACCGTCCAGCCCACGCCACAACCCCTGCTACCCGTGTAGCCACTTGTTGCGTGTAGTGGACTCCTGACCTATCCAGCAGAACCCGAAACCCCACCACCCTATGGCGCAAGTCGAGGAATCTGCAGCCCACACGGTCGCAGAACCGTCTCAACCTCTGATTCAGACCCTCCACTCGGCTCTGTACCAAAGGTCCGCAGTTAGTCCTGTCGACGATGCTGCAGATGGTGAGCTCTGCTTTCATCCCGCTAGCGAGACTGGCAGTCTTCACCAAATCAGATAGCCGCTGGAAGCCAGAGAGGATCTCCTCCGATCCATTGCGACACACATCATTGGTGCCGACATGAGCGACCACCTGCAGATGGGTGCACCCTGTACCCTTCATGGCATCCGGAAGGACCCTTTCCACATCTGGAATGTCTCCCCCCCGGTATGCACACGGAATGCACATTGGTTTTCTTCCCTTCTCTTGCTGCCATTTCCCTAAGGGGCCCCATTACGCGCCTGACGTTGGAGCTCCCAACTACCAGTAAGCCCACCCTCTGCGACCGCCCGGATCTTGCAGGCTGAGGGGTAACCTCTGGAACAAGACAAGCAGCCATGTCAGGCCGAAGATCAGTATCAGCCTGAATCAGAGCCTGAAACCAGTTTGCAGACAAACTGGAGAGGCCTTCCGTTCAGCCCTCTGGAATGTCTTTCGCCCTCTGCCACACCTTGAGACGACCTCCCACTCTACCACAGGTGAGGGATCAGCCTCAGTGCGGGCAGTATCCCAGGCAACCACAGTCGTAGTCCGATCGGGGGATGCATGGGACGAGCTGGCCGTCCCCGACAAACCCCCATCCGGACCCCCACAGTGATGCCCACTGGCAACAGCCTCAAGCTGTGTGACCGAAGCCAACACTGCCTGAAGCTGGGAGCGAGGGGATGCCAACTCAGCCTGCATCCGAACACAGCGGTTGCAGTCCCTATCCATGCTAAAAACTGTTGTGCAAAGAACGTCTGAACTAATCAACAGAGCGCAAACAAATCGACACAAAATTTAAACGGTTATTAAAATACAAGATAGCCTAGTAAATGCAGTAATGCTGCTACTTGCGCACTGCTGACACACTGCTCGGCGGCGGAAGGACACTACGCGATTTTACACTATTCAGGTACTAAAACGCGATGCTACAACTCGCAAATACTATAATACGCCCGAAATTTATGAATTAAACTATGCAAGTACCAAAAACACGCAAAGAAATTAAGAATTAAACTATGTAACAAATGAGTGAGCTAGGAGTATACGACTTGCTTCTGCAGCTGCTTATCCAACGGCGGCAGGGAGCATAGCCAGCACGGTAGCCAGCCCGTGTGGTGAGGTCGCTATGTACCCTTTTGGTTGAGCTCCCTGAACACACAGGGATCACACTTCAGTGACCACCTCACGCAAGCCTTGGAGTGGTTTCTCGTCACCCTGGACCATCGGAACTCCCGGCAATGGCCGCTGTGCCAGATGGCCCTTCCTGTGGCTGGGTGGCGCCCATGAGGAGAGCTCCTGATTGGAGTGGGTGGTATTAGGGTGGACACTGCGCAAATGAAACGCATACCGGTCCAGAACTCTGCCCGTTCTTCTGCAGCTATCTCTCTGCGTGGAACTGATTCTTCTAGTGCTGCTTCCCTTGCCCGTTTGGCCTTCCCTTCCATGGCTACCCCGTGGGAAGAGGGTCTGGCCCATTGGCTGGGGGCAAAGCCTTTCCCTCGTTATCTGGTTTGCACCACGACTGATTGGGATACTTTCACCAATACCAAACCACTATTCTTTGTGGAACACATTGAAGACAAGTTTGGCGAAGTGGACTCCCTGAGCAAAATGCGGTCGGGTTTGTTGCTGATCAAAACTGCTTCAGCTGCCCAGTCTGCGGCCCTTCGTGCTGTACCCATCTTGCCACAATTCCTGTGTCCATTACCCCCCACCAGTCTCGAAATATGGTTCAATGTGTGGTTTTTTTACAGGGGCCTCATCCTTCAAACTGATGAGGAACTTCGGGACAATCTCGGACGGCGGGGTGTTCACTTTGTTCGGCGTGTTCAGAAGGGCCCTAAGGACAATCAAATTGATACTGGTGCCTTTATCCTGGTCTTTGAAGGGGATACCCTCCCTAAGAAAGTAAAGACTATGGTTTATCGATGTGATGTGAAGCCATACATCCAACATCCTATGTGGTGTTCTAAGTGCTTGCGTTTTGCACACACGTCTTCCCGCTGTTCACAGGCCCCTCTCTGTGGTGACTGTGGATGTCCACTCCATGAGGGGAGTCCCTGTGTTCCCCCTCCTGTGTGTGTTAATTGTCATGGCAATCATTCTCCATGTTCACTAGATTGCCAAGTATACAAGAAGGAAAAGAAGATACAGAAGTCCCTTGCTCATTTAATCTATACAGAGGCTCGTAAGAAGTATACACACATTCACCCTGTGTCCATGACGTCTAGCTATGCTTGTTACATCTTCACCCCCTTGCTCCCCCTTCCTTACCCCAGTCCTACACCCTCTCCTCCCCTTTCTGTGGGTTCCCGGACATGTAGGAGTGCCTGGGAATGAGGCTGCGGATGCTGCAGCCAAGGCTGCAGTTCTCCTGCCTCGGCCAGCCTCCCATTGTGTCCCGTCATCTGACGTTCGTGGGGATGTATGTAAGAGGCTTGTGTCGTTGTGGTGGGATGCTTGGTCATCCCTCCAAGGAAACAAGCTCCGGGCAGTAAAACCGGTCCCAACGGTTTGGACAACATCCTCCCGACCATCTCGGCGCGAGGAGGTCCTTCTGACCAGGTTGCGGATTGGGCATTGCCGGTTTAGCCACCGCTACCTGCTCTCCGGTGACCCAGCCCCGCAGTGCCCTTGTGGACAGGCATTAACAGTGCGCCATGTTTTGTTGTCGTGTCCCCGTTTTAGTCAATTTCGTGTTGTCCTGTCCCTGCCATCTACTTTACCGGATATTTTAGCTGAAGACGCTCGAGCAGCTGCTTGTGTTCTGCGTTTTATAACTTTGACTGGCTTGTCCAAAGACATCTAACTTTTTTACGTCTTTTATCTGCATCTTTGTCAGTACTTTCTGGTGTCTCCCCTCCCCTTGAGTTTTACTAGATTCCATGTGCTCTAACAACTGTGACTGGGCGCTAATGACCTCAGTAGTTGAGCGCCCTTAAACCCCACAAAAAAAAAATCCTCCCTGCTGTGTCAACTGCAATGGCGGCCATGCCGCCTCCTCTCTGGATTGCCCCATTTATCTTGATGAGTGGGCTGTCCAGGAGATCTGGGTCAAGGAAAAAGTGCCTTAACGAGTTGGACACAAGTTACTGGCTAGTTGCAAACACTGCATTCTCCAATCTGATATTTGATTCTGTTTGTATTACCCCCTCAATCCATAAAAGACACGGCCACACCGACATGCGACCTTCAATTCACCCCTGAGGTTTTGAAATCGCCAAATGTCAAGGTAGCATCGCCATCACTGTCCTGCTGTGCAACAAGCCGTGAAACTGTCGCCTCGAGGGGCAACACCACAAGCTAAACAACTGGTAGGCCAGAAAGGACCGAGTAGTACTCCCATGAAGACTTCCTATGTCCTTCCAGCCAAACAATACCTGAGTCTTCCTCTGCTAACCGCAAAGGTGGGAAGAATTCCAACAAATTCTCCATCGCAGACTGGAAGATTCTCTTACATGGTGTTGCCACATGATAACATGATATCTTAGTCCAACAAGCCTGTGTGTCGCTGGCATGCACTGCCAACCATTTTTCTGTGTTAGACTCAACAGACCAACATCACAAGCAAGCTGATCGTTCAGTGGACCTCATGGAACAGGATCATCTTGCTTTTATGCCCTGTAGCAGTGAGTCTTCACCAGCTGTCATGCGGCAGCTGCTGAGGTGACACCCATTTATTTGTTAATCATAATGACTCATCTCCAACGGAACATTCGTGGCCTTGGGTTCCACAAAGAGGATTTACAGCTGCTTTTAGAATCGTAGTGTCCCCTTGTACTGTGCCTTCGGGAAACAAAATTGTGTACTCGGGATGCTTTAAGCTCTCTCATTTCTTCCCAGTTCGTTTCGACCTTCCCCCAAGTTCGGCAGTCCATCTAATGGGGGCATCATGCTGCTCATATGGAATGATGTTCATAGTCGAACTCTCTCCCTGACTACCCATCTCAGAAGTGTTGCAGTTCGCCCTTTCCTTTCTCACCTGACTTTTTCCCTCTGTAGCCTTTATGTCCTTCCATCATTCGATGTCACCAGGGCAGACCTCCTTCAGCTTCTTGGGCAGCTACCTCACCCACTTCCCATGTGCTATCCGTTTGCTGCATGCACACCCAGATGGCAGCTTACTAATGCTGACTGGGGCTTTACTCCCACCTGGCGACCTTCAAAGAACACGATTTCCGCAGTTATGATGACCAGATGGACTATCTCAGAAACTGTATCCTTACTGCTGCAGAATGTTCTGTTCCTTGCACTTCCTATTTACCATGTTGTGTCCCAGTCTCTTGGTGGACTGAGGCATGCTGCAGCTCAATATGTATGCGGAGACGTACTCCCGTGTTTGTAACAGTCATCCTATGCTTGCAAACAGATTTAATTATAAACAGCAGTGTGCACAGGGTCGTTACGTTATTCAGGATAGCAAAAAAGCTGGCTGGGTTTTGTTCACTAGTTCTTTTAAGTTCCACCCCTCCCTATGTCGTGTGAGCCAACTTCCGATGGCTCTCTGGGACTAAGATCCATTCGCCAATTTCCGGCCTTACAGAAGCAGATGTCATTGTGGATGCTATTGCTATGTCCAACACCTTGGGTCGCCATTTTACGGAAATTTCAAGCTCTTACCTCTGTCACCCTGCATTCCTGTAATGGAAACGATTGGAGGAGGCTTAGTTGCTACTGTTAACTTATCAGAATTGCGAATGATACAATACCGCCTTTACTATGAGGGAGCTGGATCATCATCAGTTCATCCTGATCCTCCATTCCATGGCCAGACGCTGTCAACATTCAGATGTTGCAGCACCTTTCTCTTGTAGGCAAGCACTTTGTGCTCAATAGGTACAACTGCATCTGGGCAGAGAGCACATCTCCTGGATGTTGGCGTGAAGCCACTGTCATACCCATACCTCAGCGTAGTGAGGACAAAAACCTTGCTTCTAGCTACCGCCACATCCCTCTCACCAGCTGTATTTCCAAGATGGTGGAACAAACTATTCTTGCCCGGCTGATATGGTGGCTCGAGTCTCATAATATACTAACCAGTGCACAGTGTGGATTTCGAGCACACCGTTTTGCAGTTGACTATCTCGTTACTTTGTCCACTCATGTCATGGATGATTTTCTGCTGAAATCCCAGACTGTGGCCGTGTTCTTCAAATTTGGAGGTCTAAGACACCTGCTGGAGAACTGGTATCTTCCAAATTCTTCACAGGTGGGGCTTCTGTAGCCACCTGCCCTATTTCCTCACGAATTTTTAGAAGACAGACTTTTCGAAGTGCCTGGAGATTTTGCCTTGGAAACCTTTATCCAGGTAACTGGTGAGCCTCAGGTTCTGTCTAGTGTCGTCCTCTTTGATATCGCTATTGACCGTATAATGGCCTGTCTCCCATCAGGCATTTTTGGCTCCCTTTCTGTTGATGATTTTGCTATCTATTGCAGTTCTCCATGGACGTCACAGAGAGGTGTCTTCACTGATGTTTTAATCGTCTTTACTCCTGGAGCCTTGACAGTGGTTTTAGTTTTTCCACTGACGAAACAGTCTGCATGAATTTATGGTGGTGCAACTGACTTCTCCCACCATCTTTACGCCTTGGGCTGCTGCTATTCCATTGGTTGAAACTACTAAATTCCTAGGGCTCATGCTCGATAGGAAACTTCTGGTCCTCCTGTGTGTCTTGCCTGGCAGCCCACTACATGCGGTCCCTTGACAGTACTTCCTGGGGTGCCGACCGAACCACCATTCTCCATTTGTACCTTGTCCATTCGAAACTCTACTGTGGGTGCTTTGTTTATATGTGTGCACATCTATCCCTCTTACACTGTCTCAACACTAGCCACCGTCATGGCATCTGTTTGGGCATGGGCACCTTTTATGCTAGCCTGGTTGAGTGTCTGTATGCTGAAGCTGCTGACCTACCGCTGTCCTACCACCATCACTTTCTCCTCAGCTGGCATGCATGCCGTTTTTGTCCGACATGTGTGGCCACACATCGTATGCCTCCTTCCATGACTACTTCGATCACCAGATAGGAGTCTCCCTCTTCTGTTACCTCCTGTAATCTGCTTTCTGCAGTTACTCCAGTGGTTTAACTCAACACTACCTGCAACTTTCCTGGTGGATGTGAACCCTTCACCACCTTGCCTTCAAGAAGCGGCCCATCTTAACCTTGGTCTTCATTCGCTTCCTAAGTACACTACTACATCCTCGCTCTATCACCTTCAGTTTCACGACCTTCGTGTGGAACTTAGAAATAGTAACTTTGTATACACTGATGGCTCTCGGGCTGACAATGGGGTCGGGTGTGCATTCATCATTGGCACCTCTGTCTTTAGATATTTGCTTCTGGCCCGCTCCTCAGTATTTACAGCTGATCTTTTCACCTTGTATCAGGCCGTGGAGTACATCTTGCGACACAGCCTTCCGAATTCTGTCCTCTGCTCACATTCACTCAGCGCCCTCTAGTCTTTGTGTGCTGTACCCTGCTTATCCCTTACTGCAGTGGGTACAGGAAAACTGTCACTTGCTCACTCTTGGTGGAGCCAATGTCATGTTTCTGTGGGTCCCTGATCATATCCGTCTGCCAGGAAACGAGGCTGCTGGCGCTGCTGCCAAGACTGCAGTTCTCTTACCTCACCACGCGAGTACCTCTATTCCCTCCAACAAACTCTGTGTTGCCGTCTGTCAGGAGGTTGTGTCCCTTTGACATCGCCAATGGTCCTCCCTTCACGGGAATATGCTTCTGCTTATTAAGCCTCTTCTGGAACCTTGGACGACCACCTTTCAGCTCTCCTTCCCGGAGGAGATTATTTTAACTCAGCTGCATATTTGGCACTGCCTTTTTAGGCATTGTCATTTGCTCTGTTTCGCTGCCCCACCAGTTTGTATGCATTACGGCCAAATTTTAACTGTCTGCCACTACTTGATGGAATGATTTTTTTACTAATTTCCTTACCATCTTGGGTTTGCAATCTGATTTATCAGCTGTTTTCGCAAATGTTGCAGGCTGTCGCCCACGTCTTATCTACTTTCAATCCGCCAAAGCAATATGGTGAAGGCCATTTGATTTTTAGTTTTGGATCTCCATTTTTGGATGGTGTTTTTTGGCCCTTTTTTTACCTGCCTAGTTCAGCTGTCTCCTATTCTTTCCATTGGGACTAATATATCGTCGTTTAACTCCTCTGTGTTTGCGTTCTATAGTTTAGACTTGGGTGGGTATGACGTCAGTTGTTTCTTGCGCCCTAAAACACACACACACACACACACACACACACACACACACACACACACACACACAACAAATAAAAAATCAAACCCAACACAACACAAACAAAAGAAAAACACACAGCAGTTGGCAACACTACACACCAGAAACATATATATTATTCACCAAATGGAAAGCGTAAGTGAAACATGCAATGTGACAAATGTGCATGAAAGAATGCCAAAATCGGCCAGCTGGAGTACGAAGACTAACAAATACATCTCCAGATCCACCCCCCCACCAGGGGGTCCACAACTCTTTTGTGGACACGTGCGTAGCGAGCACGGGACCCCGAGCTAATGTGGCCCTCCTTCCTTTCCGGGCTGCATACCTTCCCTTTCCGCATCCTTCCCCGTCCCCCATCTTCACCCCCCCCCTCACCACTGGCGCTTTCCTTCCCTTTCTCCCCTTCTGGGAGTATAGTTTGTGCCTACGTCTGGAGACGGACGCTCGAAACTGTTACAAATTCCTTGCTTTCTACGCTTGCAAGTCCTCGTCCTTCCTCTGTCCTTCTTTTCCTTCCCTCTTCTCTTTGCCCTTTTCTCCGCTGCGGCGTTTGAGATCCCCTCTTCTTTCCTTTCCCTTTCTCGTTTTTCCTCCCTATGCGTGTCTGAAGGCCGACCCACGCACTTCCCTGCGTAGCCGGTGACGGGGTAACGCGTAATTCCCCGCCCCGGGTAGACAGGTAGGACACGTACGTACCCCCTGGTAACGGCCAGGCCCAGGGAGGGGTGATTACCCGAGCTGATACCTTCCGAAAGTGCCGATTGGTCCCTCCGTCCGTTTGTCGGGAGGTGTGACCTGAGGTGTGAACAATCACCTAAGGCGGGTGTGCCCTCAGTGAGGGCCCCCACAAGGGAGGAGCGCGCCATCGGAGACGCCAGTAATCATGGGGGATTCTTCCGCAATGGTTTCCTCACCTTCCACTATGTCTGCTCACAAACGTAAGTTCACTGAGTCTCAGCCACAGACGGTTCTTCCATCGTTGCCACAGTTCCTTGTTGTTTCTCGGTCTGACGAAGGTCACGACTTCTCCACGGTCAACCCTTTCATTATTCAGAAAGGTGTCGACGCAATTGCAGGTCCTGTAAAGTCTTGTTCCAGATTACGGAATGGCAACCTGTTGTTAGAAACACACAGTGCCCCCTAGGCACAAAAATTGCTGCGTACTTCTCTGCTCCACACCTTCCCTGTCCGGGTGGAACCGCACCGTACCTTAAATTCCTCGCGTGGAGTCGTTTATACACGCTCCCTCGATGGATTGTCTGACGAAGAAATTCAGCACTACCTGTCTGACCAGGGCGTAACGGCTGTTCATAGTTACGAAAAGGGTTGAGACGAACATCATTCCAACCCGCACTGTCTTCTTGACTTTTGACAAAGATCAACTCCCATCGAAAATCAAAGCAGGCTATGAGATAATTTCCGTTCGCCCTTACGTCCCAAACCCTACGCGTTGCTATCGATGTCAGCGGTTCAATCACACCAGCCAGTCCTTTTCCAATCCGGCCAAATGTGTTACGTGTGGCAAGGATGCCCATGAGAGTGCTTGTCCACCTCCATCCCCTCGCTGCATCAACTGTATGGGTGACCACGCTGCTTCCTCTCGAGATTGCCCCGTTTTTAAGGACGAAAAGCTCATCCAGGAAATAAGAGTGAAGGAAAACGTGTCGACCTTTGCTGCTCGAAAATTATTCGCCAGTCGACAGCCCACCGTGCCTCAGACAGTAAAATACAGCACTGTCCTTGCTTCTCCTCGGCCAACAAAGGAGGCGGCCACGCAGACTTGCGACCTCACCTTTAGTACCACGGTCGTCAGATCGGCCAGCGCAAAGATCGCCCGTTCAACCTCACCACTTTCGCCTGCCCACTCTATGGCTCACCCTTCGTCGGGTTCTGCTAAATCTCGAGCCCAAAAGTCAGACACAAAGACTTCGAAAAAAGAGCATACTCGTGAAGAGTTTTACGTACTGCAACTTCACAACCATCAGTTCCTCCTTCATCTAAACATACTTCCAAGAAGGCTCCAAAGAAACACAGTTCCTCTCCTTCTCCACCAAGGCGTGTCCCATCTACAGCACCACCTGGCGGAAATCGCCCTCGGCCGTCTTCTGTGTCGCCGAGGCGTACTGCTGGTGGCCGATCAACCGGCTGATCGCTGGTGGCAGGAGCTGCTCCTGACCAAACTATGGATCAGGATCTTCTGCCTTCGGCTGAATGCCATTCCCTGCTATCGGTCGCAAGCTCTGAGCAGTCGTTGAGTTGACAGCACCCTTGGTCACATTTCTCCATTTTCTGTTCATCCTATGTCCATTATCCACTGGAATATCCGCGGCATTCGAGCCAATCGGGATGAATTGTCGATCCTCTTACGATCCTACTCGCCGGTCATCTTCTGTCTTCAGGAAACAAAGCTGCGTCCCCATGACCGCTTTGTTCTCCCTCATTTTCAGTCCGTCCGATATGACCTCCCCTCTGTTGAAGGCACTCCAGCCCATGGAGGACTCACGATTCTTCTCCATGATACTCTCCATTATCACCCAATCCCCTTAAACAGTTCCTTCCAAGCTGTCGCCGTCCGTCTTTCCATTTCTGGATACGCGTTCTCTCTTTGTACGGTATACATTCTATCGTCCACACCAATGGCACGAGCTGATCTCCTTCATCCTCTTGGTCAGCTTCCACCCCCCTATTTGCTGGTTGGGGACTTCAATGCCCACCACCCGCTTTGGGGATCTCCACATCCTTGTCCACGTGGCTCCCTATTGCTAGACGTCTTCCACCAAGCGGATCTTGTTTGCCTCAACACTGGGGTCCCCACATTTTTGTCTGCCTCCACGACCACTTTATCTCATTTGAACCTTGCGGTCGGTACTGTTCCGCTAGCTCGGCGCTTCGAATGGTTCGCCCTTGACGATACACACTAGAGTGACCACTTTCCATGTGTCCTTAGACTGCAGCCTCAACTGCCATATATGCGCTCGCGACGCTGGAAGTTTGCCCAAGCCGATTGGACGCTTTTTTCGTCTCTCGCGACATTCGATGACCGTCGCTTTCCCAGCGTCGACGATGAGGTCACACATATTACCGACGTTATTCTTACGGCTGCGGAACGTTCAATACCACGCACCTCCGAATTGCCCCGGCGCCCCCCAGTTCCTTGGTGGAACGAGGCATGCCGTGACGCAATACGTGAGCGGCGACGTGCTCTTCGCATTTTCCGTCACCATCCTACTTTGGCCAACTGTATCCGATATAAGCAGCTCCGTGCGCGATGCCGTCGCGTCATCCGCGATAGCAAAAAGGCAAGCTGGAAATTCTTTATTAGCTCATTTAACACCTTCACTCCCTCCTCGGAAGTTTGGAGTCGGCTTCGTCGGTTCTCAGGCGCGCCTAGTTTCTCCCCAGTCTCTGGGCTCACTGTCGCGCATGATACCTTAGTGGACCCCGTCGAAATTTCTAACTCATTGGGTCAGCACTTTGCTGCGATTTCGAGCTCTTCCAATTACCCGCCAGCGTTTCTCCCGAAGAAACGTGCAGCGGAAGTGCGACATCTTGCTTTCTCCTCTCAAAATCACGAAAGCTACAATACTGTTTTCTCCATGCGGGAACTCCAACATGCCCTCTCTTCTTCTCGCGCCTCCGCCCCAGGACCGAATGGTATCCATGTCCAAATGTTGCTGCATTTATCAACCCGTAGTCTGCGTTACCTCCTTCGCCTCTATAATCGAATTTGGACCGACAGTACCTTTCCCAGACGATGGCGGAAGCTATTGTCGTTCCCGTTCCGAAACCTGGAAAGGACAAACATCTCCCCTCTAGCTATCGCCCCATTTCTCTCACGAGTAGTGTCTGTAAGGTTCTGGAACGTACGGTGAATTACCGTTTAGCTTGGTGGCTGGAATCCCGCAGTCTTTTAACACCTGCCCAATGCGGATTCCGAAAGCATCGTTCTGCAGTTGACCATCTTGTTGCTCTCTCCACTTATATCATGAACAATTTTCTCCGGAAACGCCAAACGGTAGCAATATTTTTTGATCTGGAGAGAGCATACGATACCTGTTGGAGGACAGGCATCTTCCGCACACTGTTCTCTTGGGGCTTTCGAGACCGGCTGCCCCTTTTTCTTCGCGAATTTATGGCCGAGCGCACATTTAGGGTGCGGGTGAACACTACTCTCTCCCGTACTTTCTCCCAAGAAAACGGCGTACCCCAGGGCTCCGTGCTGAGTGTTGTACTGTTTGCCATCGCCATAAATCCAATTATGGATTGTCTCCTTCCTGATGTCTCGGGCTCCCTCTTTGTGGATGATTTTGCGATCTACTACAGCTCTCAACGGACCAGCCTTCTTGAACGACGTCTTCAAGGATGTCTCGATCGCCTCCATTCGTGGAGCATCGAAACCGGCTTCCGTTTCTCACCCAGTAAGACCGTTTGTGTTAATTTTTGGCGACGTAAGGAGTTTCTTCCGCCCTCCTTACATTTAGGTCCTGTCAACCTTCCGTTTTCAGACGTCGCTAAATTCTTGGGTCTTATGTTTGACAGAAAACTGTGCTGGTCCTCCCACATTTCTTATCTTTTGGCTCGCTGTCTGCGATCCCTTTACACCCTCCGTGTCCTGAATGGTACCTCCTGGGGAGCGGACCGAGTGGTCCTTCTCCGCCTCTATCGCGCCTTAGTGCGCTCGAAATTGGATTATGGAAGCATAGTCTACTCCTCTGCTCGGCCATCTATTCTTCGGCGTCTCGACTCTATCCACCACCGTGGATTACGTTTAGTGTCTGGAGCTTTTTACACTAGCCCTGTGGAAAGCCTTTATGCTGAGACTGCTGAACCTCCGCTGTCGAATCGGCGAGCAGTCCTTCTAAGTCGTTATGCTAGCCATCTGTCTTCCATGCCTGCTAATCCAGCCCATGACCTTTTTTTCGACGCCTCCTTTGATGTAGGGAATGCAGGCCGCTCCTCCTCCCTACTACCCCCGGGAGTCCGCTTCCGTCAACTGCTCCATTCTCTCTCCTTCCGCTTTCCAAAAACCTTCTTGACAACTTGGGGTACAGCACCGCCTTGGCTCCGTCCCCGGATCTTCCTGCTCCGTGACCTTTGTCAATTCCCCAAGGATGGTACCCCTCCACTTATCGTCGGGCATTTGCTGCTCTATGGGCACAAATGACGGACGCCACATTTATTTACACTGACGGCTCGAAAACATCGATAGGTGTAGGGAGTGCCTATATTGTTGGTGACACCCCAAATCACTTTCGGCTTCCCGACCAGTGTTCGGTTTATACTGTGGAGCTTTACGCTGTTCTCCAGGCTGTCCACTACATCCGCCGCCATCAGCAGATACAGTACGTAATCTGCTCAGATTCCCTCAGCTCTCTCCTCAGTCTCCAAGCTCTTTACCCTGTGCACCCTCTGGTCCACCGGATTCAGGACTGTCTGCGCTTGCTCCACATGGGGGGGCGTCTCGGTGGCGTTCCTCTGGCTCCCGGGACACGCTGGTATCTGTGGGAATGAGGCGGCCGATATAGCGGCCAAGGCTGCAGTCTCTTTTCCTCGGCCAGCTATTCAGTCGCTTCCCTTCACCAATCTACGGAGCGGTTTATGTCGCAAAGTTGCTCATTTATGGCATGCGCATTGGTCAACACTTCCCCGTAATAAATTGCGGGAAGTGAAAGCCCTTCCTTGCGCTTGGACCTCTTCCTCCCGAACGCGTCGTCGGGAGGAGGTAATTTTAGCTAGACTCCGGATAGGGCACTGTCTTTTTAGCCATCAACATCTTTTAAGCGGTGATCCTCCCCCACTCTGTCCCCACTGCTCTCAGCTGTGGACGGTAAGACACCTTTTAATTGAATGCCCCTATTTTAATCCGTTACGCTCCCGTCTACAGCTATCGCCTGATCTATCGTCGATTTTAGCAGATGACACGCGCTCAGTCGACCGCGTTCTCCAGTTTATTAGTGACAGTGAAATGACGTCAGTCATTTGAAGCTTTTATTGGGGACAACCACCCCTTTCTGTAGTGGATTTTTAAGCATTCCCTCTGCTTTTAGTTTCTCCAATTTTATGACTTTGTTCCCATTGCTGCTGGTTTTCAATTTAGGTTTTTTACTGTTTCCCAAGTCACAGGCTGGGCGCTAATGACCATAGAAGTTTTGCGCCCTAAAAAAAACCAAAACAAAAAAAAAAGATCCACACACATGTTAAATTGTAACACCAAACGATATATTCACAATGTGGAACTTGGGCTACAAATGTAGCATATAATCTAAAAAGCAAGAGAAATCACGACAAAATGTAATATAGCAGCTTACTAAATCAAATAATACATTTATAGTATGTATAAAAAGAAACTTGTATTTCAGACCACTGATGGTGCTTCCAATGATAGAAGAAGCTAAACACGTATGGCAACAAACAGCTTTCGTCTAATTGCGTCGATGATTCATACCTCCACAAGCATAAATCTGTATGGATACATGCAGGGTTTCTTCACAGCTATGTGACATTCCGCACTCCAGAGATAAACGTCGAACAGAGTTTGCAGGAGAGACCAACGATCGTTGTTTCACTTCACTTTCACTTTCTCTTTCGAAAATGGCGGCAGCCTTTACACTAAATTATGTGCGAAAAATTTAGGCGGTGTATGCTGCTTATCAAACCATTCAACAAACATTTTCTGACATGTCTTAATGGAACCAGTAATCCAATATTATTTCACAAGAAAAGCGTGCTCTAAAACAGAAAGCATTTTACATTGTCACTAAAAACTGAATGTTGAGTTCCAGCCACAGCAGTGTACGGAAACAAACTTCTGTGTCAAACGATGTTGCAGAGTGCAGTATTACCACGTCAGATACTATAAATTACATGGTGAAATTTTAGCGGAATTACTAAAAGTTTGTGGGGCCTATTCGAGTGGGCACCCTGTATTATACATCTGTCTACAAATTTGGTTATTTAGGGTAGAAATAGATTAACAAAACTCGTGGTCATATAAAACACCACACAAAGATTTATAACACTCGTCGCAGGATGCTACTGATAAAAACATTCGGGTTTTCATCTTTGTTTCTAAAACACACGCCAGAGTTTAATTACGTCTGGATACAGACATGCTCCATTATCTCCAGCTAATGACAACCAGCTCGTTGATGGCCTCTATGGGATAGCAACTGCTGGATGTGTTTGGATGGTCCCCAAGGATATCATGAGCCAATGCTGATGAAATAAAATAATTAATATCACTACCTTCAATTTTTATTATTACTGTGGAAGTGGGCTGAGCTACTCCTGATCCTTAGATTTCAGTGCAGGTGCACACATTGGTCCAAGCAGACATTCAAAAACACTGCCAGAAGTGATAAAAGATATTGGGGGGCTAAACACAGCTGCGAGCAGGTGTCGCCGCCAGGGGATCAACATTAGTTTGCCGAGTAGGGGCTCGGTGACCCCTGGCGTTCCTGAGCTGTGGCTGGTGAGCACTGCCAGTTGTCTATCGCCATAAGCTCTGGGCATGCTTCAGCGAGCAGTGTTCAGCTTGGCGGCAGAACGTTGTATCTCACAGTGAACGAGGATCTCAACTTGATTGCCTGGATCACGAGAATGGTAATAACCGGTATAAAAAAATTCCTGTCTCGAGGTATGCTGCATGCTGATAAGATGCATTGCTGTGGAACAGTTGTTAGTGGGTAATCTCTGGGAATATGCCACACCTCAGGTGCATAAGACTTGTGAAGACATGTGGGGCTCTGTTATTTTGTGGGACCAGCATGGATCCTTCGAAATCTTCTTTCACCTTCCAGTGGAAAGGGTGGGCCACTGGTAGGTACCAGTCCTCCAGACCTGGGCTTGGTAATGAGTAATAGAACTCATGCTGGAGGCCAGAATGTCTTTCTTATAATTAAACAGAAAGAAGGGACCTTTTAGAAAGTTCCACCTTTTTACATACAGAAAGGGTTAGAGGGAATCGCTGGAAACTTAAAATTTGTGAAGCGCTTGTGAAACGGATCCATGTTGGTAGAAACATCCAACTGCCATCAAATCAAGGACATACAGAAAGCTGAAACTGAGTTGCACAACACCTTAAATCTTAGCAGAGTTGTTATGACTTAAAGGGATCTAGTTGACATTCCCTGAGGAGAGCTGAAAGTTGCGTGGTCCCAGGAAGGTAAAGAACATAATGAAATTGATGAATGGCGAACTTGTTAAGTGAGACTCATTTATACTGACTTTCGGTTGCACAGAACTTCCAGGGCACATTAAGGCTGGTTTCCTCCACCTCAGTGTGCGTTCTTATTTTCCTAACCTGATGCCCTATTTTACATGGCAGCGATTTGGACACACCACCTCAGGTTGTAATGGAGCAAATTTGGTAAGCCTGTCCATGAAGGTGTAAGTTGTGCAAATTCTCCACATCAGGTACACTGCTCTGGCGATCACCCAGTCTGCAGCACAGACTGCAGAGTGTCTCTTGAAGAAAGGATGGTACTGTAAATCAAAGCAATGAAATGTATCTCATATGGAGACCAAAAATATCGGTAAGGCCATGGAACCCTGAAGATTACTTCCCCCCTTTGCTTCCACTCTTAAACAACCAGTTCAGAAGACTGGTGCTGCTACCCAAATGGAGCTTGCTATTATCAGCACTAGCATCTGCGTTTGCCAGTGCACTTCTGCTGCAGTTCCTTGGAAGCCTACTCCCAAAACATGGCAAGTCTGTTGTTGCTAACGTGTAGAGCTCCCTCCTCTAAAGGTTGTCTGGTCCACCATCCAGCAGTGCCACTACAGCGGCTGTGGCCTTGGATCCAAAGGCTACCTAGGGCAAAAATAAAATCTAAGCGTCCACCATCGACAGAGTCGAAGTAAAAATGTCGACATTCTACTGTCTGTCGTCTCTTGACTCTTTGGTAGAGCTAATAGAGCTTATTGATGTTGGACTGGGGCAGTCATCTAGTCCACGACTGAGCCGCCCTCAGGGGCTCAGTATTGATTTGATGGGTATGGGCTTGGCGAACCTGGGGTTCTTGAGCTGGGGACTGGTAAGAATCACCAGTCCCCTGTCACCATAAGCTCTGGTCACACTTCAGTGGCCACTGTGCGGTTCAGCAATGGAACATTGTGTGTCTCAGGGAATGATGATCTTGGCTTGATCGCCCGTATTATGACAGGATAAACCTGTACAAGAAACCTCTATCTCAAGATGTGCGGTGTGCTGATGGGATGCGTTGTTGTTGAGATGGAACAGTCGGTAGTGGGGAGTCTCTGGGTAACCTGCCGCACCTCAGTTGTATAAGGCTTACTCAGGTATGCGGGGCTCTGTCTGAGTGGACCCTTATTTCCCTAGTTGCTCGTGGGACCGAGATGGAATCCTTGGAATCATCTCCTCCTCTCAACAAGAAGGGTGTACCGCCTGGGAGTATTCACACCCATTCATCCAAAATAAGGGGAGAGAGGGTAGTCCTCCTAATAATACTTAGAACTGCAGTAACAGGTCTCGTGGAGTCGTGAATAATGACGCGTTTCTATTTACAGAGAAAGGAGGGGGCGTTTGAAAATGTCCCCTTTTATATCCAAGGGTTTTAGAAGGCCGTTCTGGAACATTAAAATCTATAACCCAATTGCATAATGGCTCATTGTTGGTCGAAACTAATAGGTCAAAGCAGGTAGACATTCTTAAGAAATCGCAGAAACTGGGTAACTATGATATTGTTGAGATGCACACCTCTCTCAACTCCAGTAAGGGCATTGTCACATGTCGAGGTATCATCGACATGAACATAGCAGAAATGAAGCAGGGAATAGTCGATGTGGAGCCACAGACATGCAGGAACAACAGAACAACTGAAAACATTGGTACTTTCATTGTGACATTCAATTCTCTGACACTGCCTGAACATCGTATGGTGGGATTCCTTCGACTTACGTTCGGCCTGAGATTCCAAACACTATGCAGTGCTATAAATGCCAGCGTTCCGGCCTTAATCACGAGTTGAGGACGTAAAGTGATCTGCAGGATCTGCGGAAAAGCCACTCGTGACGCTGGTACTGGCTACCGACTGCCCGTCTCTGGCAGTCTGCACCAACTGCTGTAGGAACCACCCAGTCTGGAGCCAAGGCTGTCCTGCTTTCGCTGAAGAATGCAAAACATAGGAGATACGTGACTAAGCGGATCCCCTATGCCGAAACCAAAAAGAATAGGAGACGACGAAACCCTCTGTGTATGCCTCTTCATATTCTTCCATGGTACAGAAACCTATTTCTGAAGCGCACACATCGACACAGACTACAACTAGTGTGCCTGTATCCACCACAAGCACCTGTAGTAGCACGTGTACATGTCGAGAGAAAAAAGAGTAAGGAAAAAACAATCCAGGCAGCTGCGCCAGGAAAGACCAACGGTTCCACAGCGAGCAACTAGAAGGAACAAGAGCAGAGTGCCTCTCAAGGCCCCTTTCCCCTCATCCTCAGAGGGACAGGGTGCAGGGAAAGGCTCATGACATTTGGGTCAAAAGCTGGCGTGAGCCCTGTCTGACGTCATTTTTTCCCATCTGGCTGATGAGGAGGATATCATAGTTACATGCCTTTTATCCAGGCAGCCCCTCCACACCCCCTCGCTCTTAAAGTGCTTAACCTCCCCAGTACAAAGATAGGGGTAAATTAAAATCGCACCGATGATATGGCTTCCATACTACAGTGGAACATGAATGGGTTCAGGACTCGTGGAGGAACTGAAACTACTAGCACCAGCACGTCCTCGTTTTTTGTTTACAAGACACACATTTTAAAGATACCGATGTCCCTGTGCTACAGGGATATACGCTATACTGCAAGGATGACCTATTAGGGCAAAGGGCCAAGGGAGGTACAAATGGCTCTGAGCACTATGGGACTTAACATCTGTGGTCATCAGTCCCCTAGAACTTAGAACTACTTAAACCTAACTAACCTAAGGACATCACACACATCCATGCCCAAGGCAGGATTCGAACCTGCTACCGTAGCAGTCGTGCGGTTCCGGACTGAGCGCCTTAACCACGAGACCACCACGGCCGGCGCCAAGGGAGGTGTCGCAGTGTTTGTCACTAATGTGCACCACACCTCTGCTATCCACTTCACTGCTGACCTGCAAGCAGTTGCAGTTCAAATTAGTTTGTGTTTAATGATTACTGTTTGCTCACTGTATTTACCTCCACAAGATGTACTAGACTCTGAGGCTCTCGCAGATCTTATCACATAACTCCAGCAACCATTCCTCCTCCTGGGAGACTTCAATACCCATCATGTCCTGTGTTGGGCTCGCCCAATACTTGCTCTTGGGGGCGGGGTGATGCTGCTATAGGCAGGGGTTTCCTTCATAAACATCACTGCATTGGCACATTCTTAGATATAGGTAAGGTGTACGATATTACTTGGAGCCACTGTATCCTTGCACAACTGCATCAATGGGCTTTCGTGGCCACCTAACAGTCTTCAGTCTTTCCTGTCTGAGGTTTTTCATGAGCAGAGTTGTTGACTCACTGTCAGTTTCGAGCAGAGAAATCATCACTCAGAGCAGTGTTCAAAGTGTTACCGTCTTTGCCATAGCCATAAACCGTATGTCTATGGTACAGAGTACTGCACAGTGTTCCTTATTTCTGGTCGATTTTGCTGTTTCCTGTTCCTCATCTGGTGTTACAGTGAGCCATCAGTTGCAACTTAGTGCGGAGATTACAGGAATGGACTGCAAAGCGGTGTTTACAGTTTTCTGCATATGTGTGCGTGTGCGTGATTTTAATTCTTCTCATCGTATTTTCAATTTACCTGAATTGCATATGAGGGACACCATCCCGAATTTGAGACTAAGTGAGGTTTCTGAGCCTCTTTGACTCCAGATTGTCGTGTTTGCCTCACCTGAGGACTTGGAAGCCAGAACCCTGAAGACACTGGGCATAAAGTGCTTTAGCCACAGGTCTTGTGGAGCAGAGAGGGCATGTCTCCCCATTTTATACTGCTTTCATGTGTTTGTGGCTGGATTATGGGTGCATGGTGTATGGTTTGGTGAGGTCGCGTTATTTGAGGATCATTGTCGTTGTCCACCATAAAGAGCTTTGGCTGGCCATGGGTGCTTATAGGACCCGTCCCATACTGAGCCTGGGGAATTGCCACTTACCATGCAGTAGCAGCTCCTCATGGTGTGTCAGCCGCCATGTAACTTCCTCAGACTTCGCCCACACACCATACTGTGGCTCGTCCATCTCTAGAATGCCTTTTTCCCAATGTTCCACAAGCAACAATGCAATGTGTGCTGGAGTTAATCGTTGTGGAGCATGTGAGACCCCAAATCCAGCGTTTTAACGAGTCTGGTTCCCTGGTTACTGGAGAGGCCCAGAGTGATTTTAGACTTGGTGTGATAAAATTATGTAGCTGTTTTTACAGATGGGTCGAAACAGGGATTCAGTTGGTTGCTATGTTTTGCTGTATTATGTCATCAAGGTCCGGACTGCCTCAAGCCTTTACTGTCTTCGATGCAGAATTATATTCAATCATGTGTGCAGTGTCCCCAAATTAGTTCATTGTTGGATATGCAAAACCTAAAAAGAGCAAAACAGAAATTGGGATATTGGACAGTATTAAGGATCGAAGTAGAGATGAAGGCTGAGAAATCTCATGCACCATCATCTATGAGAACTGACACTAATTGTATCTGGTGAGGTGGCGGATACATATGGGGGCACGTGCCTCCCCCCTCCCCCTCCCTGCCCCATTGTGGGGCCACCCATATTGCCATCCATGCCATCCACACCAGTCAGTCCGCATGCAATTCATTCATTTCTTTCATCAGTCAGCTCAACTGAATCGAGTTATCGAGTAGTTGTACTTCCCTATGTACCATGCATGTCCACATCATTGTACAGGGTGATTCAAAAAGAATACCACAACTTTAAAAATGTGTATTTAATGAAAGAAACATAATATAACCTTCTGTTATACATCATTACAAAGAGTATTTACAAAGGTTTTTTTTCACTCAAAAACAAGTTCAGAGATGTTCAATATGGCCCCCTCCAGACACTCGAGCAATATCAACCCAATACTCCAACTCGTTCCACACTCTGTAGCATATCAGGCGTAATATTTGGATAGCTGCTGTTATTTCTCGTTTCAAATCATCAATGGTGGCTGGGAGAGATGGCCGAAACACCATATCCTTAACATACCCCCATAAGAAAAAATCGCAGGGGCTAAGATCAGGGCTTCTTGGAGGCCAGTGATGAAGTGCTCTGTCACGGGCTGCCTGGCGGCCGATCCATCGCCTCGGGTAGTTGACGTTCATCTACAGACAGTGCTTGAACCGATTTCAGACGACAAGGTTTCATAACTAACCTTTTTCGTAGGACTCTCCATACAGTTGATTGTGGAATTTGCAGCTCTCTGCTAGCTCTGAGAGTCGATTTTCCTGGGCTGCGAACAAATGCTTGCTGGATGCGTGCTACATATTCATCACTCGTTCTCGGACGTCCAGAACATTTCCCTTTGCACAAACACCCATTCTCTGTAAACTGTTTATATCAACGTTTAATACACCACCTATCAGGAGGTTTAACACCATACTTCATTCGAAATGCACGCTGAACAACTGTCGTCGATTCACTTCTGCCATACTCAATAACACAAAAAGCTTTCTGTTGAGCGGTCGCCATCTTAGCATCAACTGACGCTGACGCCTAGTCAACAGCGCCTCAAGCGAACAAATGTACAACTAAATGAAACTTTATAGCTCCCTTAATTCGCCGACAGATAGTGCTTAGCTCTTCCTTTTGTCGTTGCAGAGTTTTAGATTCCTGAAGTTGTGGTATTCTTTATGAATCACCCTGTATTTTAAAGTCATGGTCATTCTAGTGATCTCGATACAGTAGAAAGAAGTTTCTTAACATTGTGGATTTCAAAAATATGGCTGAGGTTGATAATGGCGGCGGAGCAACTTAATGGGTTTGCTCTGTTGAACACTCATGACAGTGGTTGTCCTATTCCCAGGAAGAGTAGGTGCATAGATTTTATCATTTAAGGAAGAGAACTACAATTGTAACATTTTATATCATAAGATGGCATTGTCTTGTATATGTGTACACACACAAAAAAAAGGTTTCGCATCACCAGGGTTCCATGAACTCATGAAGATAAACATTGACTTTGGATGTTGTATCACAGACAGCCCCTTTGACAGTTCAGAAATGTCACAAAACCCTCCCAAAGATGTACACAACCATGCATGAGCTGTGCCTATTAGATGGAGGGGGTCCAACAGCCAATCAGTTTGTCATTCCACCAGAAAAAGGTACATGGCTAGTGTTGTTCGTAGTTCAACCAAGTGTAGATGGTCAGTACTTTAGTTCGATCATGTCTGCATCGTTTATGCCAGGAAGGGCTCTCAACAAGGGTAGTGTCCAGATGTCTTGGAGTGAACCAAAATGATGCTGTTCAGACATGGAGGGGAGAGAGAGAGAGAGAGAGAGAGAGAGAGAGAGAGAGAGAGAGAGAGAGAGAGAGAGAGAGAGAGAGAGAGAGAGGAACTGTTGATGACATGCCTCACACAAGCCAACCAAGGGCTACTACTGCAATGGATGACTGCTACCTATGGATTATGGCTCTGAGGACTCCTGACAGCAATGCCACCATGTTGAATGATGCCTTTCATGCAGTCACAGGAGGTCTTGCTATGACTCAAACTGTGCGCAATAGGCTGCATAGTGTGCAACTTCACTCCAGACTTCCATGGTGAGGTCCATCTTTGCAACCACGACAGCATGCAGCATGGTACAGGTGGGCCCAACATACCGAAGGGGCTGTTCGGGAATGGCATCGTGTTCTATTCACCGATGAGTGTCGTATATGCCTTCAACGAGACAACTGACAGAGACGTGTTTGGAGGCAACCCGGTTAGCCTGACTGTGTTAGACACAACTGCAGGAAGGCGGAGGTTCCCTGCTGTTTCACGGTGGCATTATGTGTCGCTGGTGTACACTGCTGGTGGTCACGGAAGGTGCCGTAACTGCTGTATGATATATGAATGCCATCCTCTGACAGTGCAACCATATTGGCAGCGCATTGGTGAAGCTTTTGTCTTTACTGATGACCATTCCTGCCCCCCATCATGCACATCTTGTGAATGACTTCCTGCAGCATAATGACATTGCTCCACTAGAGTGACCAACATGTTCTCCAGACATGAACACTATCGATCATGCTGTTTATGGACGAAGTGACCCACCAACCATTCTGATGGATCTATGCCAAATCACCATTGAGGAGTGGGACAATCTGGACCAACAGTGCCTTGATGAACTTCTGGATAGTATGTGACGACAAATACAGGCATGCATCAATGCAAGAGGATGTGCTACTGGGTGTTAGAGGAATTGGTGTGTACAGCAGTTGGGACCACCATCTCTGAAGGTCTTGCTGGGTGGTGGTACAGCATGCAATGTATGGTTTTCATGAGCAATAAAAGTGGCAGAAATGATGTTTATGTTGATCTCTCTACCAGTTTTCTGTACAGGTTCTGGAACTATTGAAACAGAAGTGATGCAAAACGTTTTTTGATGTGTGTATAATCACTTGAAGTAAAACTTTGCATGCAACTTGATTATTTTTATTATGGTAAAAGTAAAGGTAGGTAAAGACATCTTTATCACTCCCTCCTTGAGGTTTTTCTGTATCTGCCACTGATCTGGTGGACTGTTTCTGACCACCCTGTACACATGAGAAAAATACATCAGAAAGATACTGTTAAAATGTAGCTACTGTATATACACTGATGAGAAAGAAAATTAATATGGTATTGTATAAAGAAACAAAATGGAAAATGTAGTATTGAAGTAGTTTTCCTAGCTTTAATGTATTGGAGAGTAATAAGGCATCTGGAAAAGTACTTGGTCAATGAATATAGTGTGCATACATATGTGCAAATAATAGAACAAAAAGAAAACTTGAATATTATTTGTAAGAAAAATTAGTTTGTAAGGAAACCACTGCATGTGAGAGTTTTGTAGAGAAAAATTATTAATAAACAATAACAAAAGATAGTGTACATCAAATGCGAAACATTGTAAATAAAATTAAAAATGTTAATAAACAACAAAGATAACAAAACATGTATTATGAAAACAGTTGTTCACAACCTGTTACTGAATTTGTTACATAATAATAAGTTACAAACCCTTCCACTAGATAGTTATTGGTTATAGCAGGCCTTCAGATCTCCCCATTAATGCTCAGCCCTCAAAAGGAGAAGCTTACACTGTTGAGCTAGTTATGAAGAATTATAATAATGGAGGATGGTGAGCTCTGATCTTATTTGTTCAACAGGATTTCTGCCATTCTATTGTGCTTCAGTTGGCTGAGGCATATGGAGGGGTATATTGTGTGACCTTTATTGAGTTATGTCAGGACATTGAATATAGCTTTCACAATTGCCTAGGTTGTGTGGGAGTTCCCCTGGATGACTCCTTCTTTATGGACAACAGTTCTGTATGTGTCTATGGATAATTTCTTATGATGTTAGACATGCCATGTTTATATAAAGCTTACTTATACATAGCAGATATCGTGTTCATAATCTGACTTTATATTAGCTACTTACAAAATGTATTTCTGTGATCTTCTCTCAGTACTCTCAAGAAAAACAGAGAAAAAGTAGAGGATAGTTGCATTAGCATTTTGACATGAAATATTCTTAGGTACATCATGCATAGTTGAAGTGATTCTATAAATAGTTTCAAATTTGTTGCAGTTTCTCTTTGCAATGTATACTGACACACTATTTAATTTTTCATTTCAAAGTATTCTTTAACATTGTAAGGGAAAATATTGATCAGATGGCTTTTTAATTTTCTTTTAAAGAAGAGGTATATTTTCTACCATCTTTATACACTGTGGTAAACTGATGTAAAATGTGTGTCCAGCATTTACAGGTTCTTTGTTAAATTTCGCCTACTTCGTTCTGCATGATAGTAATTTTTTCTTCTTATATTATGTTCATGGTAATCTTCGTTCAGAAATGCAGTGCAGTTAGTTTTTAAGTAGATAATTGTTTCATATACGTATAGAAACACTGATGCTACAGTTAAAACTTTTGCTCCCTTAACTTATTCCTGCAGGATTCTCTAGGGGATACTTTTGCAGTGCATTATGCAGTTCTCTTTTGTAAACTTGATAGTGTGTGTGTGTGTGTGTGTGTGTGTGTGTGTGTGTGTGTGTGTGTGTGTGTGTGTGTGTGTTTACTGATTTCGATATTTCTCTCTTCAGAAATATGCTTGAACCTGTTTTGTTACAAACGTTACATGTGATTCTCCCATGTCATATACCCATCCATTCTTAAACCTAGAAATTTATAGCTATCTACCTCTTTCAGTTGTGTGTCTCCAGGTCTGATAGTAATATTGTCAACAGTGTTTTTTTTTTTGTTTAATGTTTCTGCATATATGTTGTTTTGTTTCCATTTATGAACACTGTTTCCTTGAAATAATTGTTTAAAATTTTTATATTTAGCAAAGCCTTCTCTTACAGGTCATTTGTTGTTGAACTGGTAACAACAAATGATGAGTTCTCATGACTACACTATCAGATACAGTTTTTGTCAAATCATTGACATACAGAATGAAAAGTAGTGGACAAAGGACAGATCCTGGAGGAACCATGTGCTTCACAATTTCAAAATTTGGAGACACACCTCCAGTATTATTTTCCACTTTTCACTTTATTTCAGTACAACACTTAATAGTTTGCAAATATAGTTGATTGATGTCTACTGGTTTCCCTCTTACACCATAACAATGAAGATTTTCTAATAGAATATCATGGTGTACACTGTCAAATGCTTTAGATAGATCTAGAAACATATTGCAGAAGTTCTGTTCACAAAGTGCTTCAGTTAAGTGTTATGAATTCAGCAATTGCTGTTTTGGTGGATTTGTCCTTTCTGAACCCATGTTGTTCATTGTTGAGAGTATTGCATGTTTGTATAAAATTTAATATTCTTTTATTATGGTTTCTATTATTTTAGAAAGGAGAGATGTAACAGTTACAGGTCTGTAATTTCCTGGGTCTTTTTTGCAACCTTCTTAATATATAGGGATTACTTTACTCTTTTTGAGGCACATTTGAAATATACCTTTTTTTGTAGATAAGTTTATCAGACTGGCATATGGCTTTACTACCCACTGTAAACAGTATTTAATTACTTCAGTGAATATACCATCTAGCCTCACTGTGTGTTTTGTTTTTAGACTATATATTCTTTTTACGACCTCTGATTTATTAGTTGGGGTCAGGTATAAGCATATGGAATGATGGTTTTTATTTTGGAAGTACAATTTTGATTTACTAATGTGTCCTCAACTTCAGTATGTTTGTTTAAAGTACCGATGGCATTTTGTGCATCCCTGAATTTCCTCAGATTTACCTCAAGTGTTAAGTTACCATTATTTCCACACATACACCTTCCCTCTCCTCATTTGAGAGAGACCGTATGATTTTACTGAACTTTGTTGAGGTTACTATCTTGTTTGAATAATATGTCAATAGTTTATTTCATCAGTTTGGTGTATGATTTCTTCTTTTCTCTATATGTATCCCTATTCATTTGGGTTGGTCTTAGCCAACAATTTTCATACACAATTTCCACCTCTTTCTATTTACCTCTACTTTCATTATACTTCTCATTTATTTTCCTGCATATTAATGGTCATGCAAAATCTATGTAATGGCCTAATGTATTGCAGAGGGATTACCATCCTTCATCTAGGTTTTCTGTTAAGTATACTTCACTATAATCTTAAGTTTCCAATAGCCTTTCCAGCCTACCTATGTTTGTCTAAGGTCTTTAAACATTTTTCTGGCCTTCCTATGCTGTTTGCTAATTCAACTAATACCCCATAAAGGTCTACAATGGTTACATATATGACCTGTACTGTCTGTCTGCTCTGTTATGTATTAGTGATTACATGATCTAGTAATGTTTGTGTTTTCACAGCACCTCATGGGACTGCCTACTGCTAAATTAAGTTCATAAGTTTTAATCAGATCTTAAAAACTCCTCATATAACAATTGTATTTCAGTGTGCTAATGTTTAGATCACCAATTACAATTACATAATTGAATTCCCTGTTAGCCTTATCTAACAAGACTTCTAACTCACTTAGAAATCAATTTATCTGACCTTGATGAATTCTTAGTGGTTACCTGGGAGAAGGGGACTGGGGGTGACCTTGAATATAAATTGGCCAAGTGGGTAATCTGACACTGGATATGCAATTTGATACCCCCTTATGGTATCCTAGACTTTGAGATAAGATTATTTCACCTGAAAAAAACACTGCTGTAGTGTTGCACCTTTAAATTGTGTCCTGTTAACTCCTGCACTCTGGAGGTGCCTACCCCTCTCAATCTAAAACATACACTACTGTCCTATGTACAGTCAAAGTGCATTTCACTTATGTGTGAGTATTTTTGGGGATGGAATTTTCAGACTCATTAGTGCATACAGTAAGTACATAACATTTCTGTAACTATGGTGTTGACTCAAAGAACCAGATTCCTGTGTAGCATAATTTCTACTCATCAGTAAATTGTGCAACAATTGCAACAGATGTCCCACCTTTCTTCATCACTGAAGGTATCGCACCTTATGGTGTCTTTTTGTTTTGAAATGAATTTTCCTCCAGTGTCGAGACATACAGTGAAAGGAAATGCATATAAACATTTTAGTTGAAGTATACTGGACAATTTATTGGTCATCTATACACAATGAAAAGCAGTTTCAGAGGGTAATTGACCTATGAAACTGCAAAGAAACACAGACATCAGTGGCCATTTTTTATATCGTAATGAAAATGTGGTGTTTTCATAACAATTTTTTTTCACCTACATTTGATAATTTAGTTTTTCATTAGAATTCATTAAATTTGTCTCAGTATGAAAAATTTTCAACTCTAGTGGAAATAAAATCCTATGTCACATCAGTACTAGGGATATTGTCTTAATTTTATGTTTAATTATATTTCTGACAGTAGTAGTGAATTACATTATTCCAGTGTGCAATGCGTGTTGATTCATTTGTTACAGACCCATCATGGAACGCAGAACAGGCCTGGAGCTGAATATTATAGCTTCATCAGAGGATGTAAGTGTTTCTGTGGGATATTCAGTCAGTAATGTGAATGACAGATACTAATTAAAAACTTAAATATGCAGCATTGATGTTGCACCATAAAACTATTTAAAAATATAATTTTTCTTTGAAAATGAGTTACACTTGCCTAAGTGTGAAGAATTTACAAGAATTTTGGAAACTGAAACTTTCATTACAATGCCCAAAGTACTAATTGGCATCTTTCCTTGCTTTTGTGGAACATCTATACTTCATATTCAAGTTTCTAATAAGTGTTTTATATGCCTCTTTAATTTGTCCAGAAATGTACTTTTGTGGTTTTTTCATAGTTGTAAGAAGATTGCATCATATTGTTCAGAAGTGTAAATTGTAGCATATATTGTCACTTCACCTCCATTCTTCCTGAATTACATTGAACCATGAGCAGAACACATAGGGGTTCAATGATGTATTGGTTTCTTTTGTGTATGGTCTGTTATATACTAAACAAAACATACTTAAAACTACTTTCAGCTTAAAACATTTTATGTCATTGTCTGTGTACTTAGTTCACATTCATGCAACATGTTTGATGTTCCTGATACCCCACAGGGGCTCGCAATTCTTGGGCAAGTTCCTATATGGCACACTCAGAGCCCCGAGTCATTGTGACCCATTTTCCCTCTCAGGCTTCAATTCCTTCCCCATGTCCCTGCCCTCCCCTCCCCTCCCCGCCCCTCCTCTCCTCTCCTCTCCTCTCATCTCTCTCTCTCCCCTCCCCTCATCTCACTCCCCCTCCCCTCATCTCACTCCCCCTCCCCTCATCTCACTCCCCCTCCCCTCATCTCACTCCCCCTCCCCTCATCTCACTCCCCCTCCCCTCATCTCACTCCCCCTCCCCTCATCTCACTCCCCCTCCCCTCATCTCACTCCCCCTCCCCTCATCTCACTCCCCCTCCCCTCATCTCACTCCCCCTCCCCTCATCTCACTCCCCCTCCCCTCATCTCACTCCCCCTCCCCTCATCTCACTCCCCCTCCCCTCATCTCACTCCCCCTCCCCTCATCTCATCTCACTCCCCCTCCCCTCATCTCACCTCACTCCCCCTCCCCTCATCTCACCTCACTCCCCCTCCCCTCATCTCACCTCACTCCCCCTCCCCTCATCTCACCTCACTCCCCCTCCCCTCATCTCACCTCACTCCCCCTCCCCTCATCTCACCTCACTCCCCCTCCCCTCATCTCACCTCACTCCCCCTCCCCTCATCTCACCTCACTCCCCCTCCCCTCATCTCACCTCACTCCCCCTCCCCTCATCTCACCTCACTCCCCCTCCCCTCATCTCACCTCACTCCCCCTCCCCTCATCTCATCTCACTCCCCCTCCCCTCCCCTCATCTCACTCCCCCTCCCCTCCCCTCATCTCACTCCCCCTCCCCTCCCCTCATCTCACTCCCCCTCCCCTCCCCTCATCTCACTCCCCCTCCCCTCCCCTCATCTCACTCCCCCTCCCCTCCCCTCATCTCACTCCCCCTCCCCTCCCCTCATCTCACTCCCCCTCCCCTCCCCTCATCTCACTCCCCCTCCCCTCCCCTCATCTCACTCCCCCTCCCCTCCCCTCATCTCACTCCCCCTCCCCTCCCCTCATCTCACTCCCCCTCCCCTCCCCTCATCTCACTCCCCCTCCCCTCCCCTCATCTCACTCCCCCTCCCCTCCCCTCATCTCACTCCCCCTCCCCTCCCCTCATCTCACTCCCCCTCCCCTCCCCTCATCTCACTCCCCCTCCCCTCCCCTCATCTCACTCCCCCTCCCCTCCCCTCATCTCACTCCCCCTCCCCTCCCCTCATCTCACTCCCCCTCCCCTCCCCTCATCTCACTCCCCCTCCCCTCCCCTCATCTCACTCCCCCTCCCCTCCCCTCATCTCACTCCCCCTCCCCTCCCCTCATCTCACTCCCCCTCCCCTCCCCTCATCTCACTCCCCCTCCCCTCATCTCACTCCCCCTCCCCTCATCTCACTCCCCCTCCCCTCATCTCACTCCCCCTCCCCTCATCTCACTCCCCCTCCCCTCATCTCACTCCCCCTCCCCTCATCTCACTCCCCCTCCCCCCTCACCTCACTCCCCCTCCCCCCTCACCTCACTCCCCCTCCCCCCTCACCTCACTCCCCCTCCCCCCTCATCTCACTCCCCCTCCCCCCTCATCTCACTCCCCCTCCCCCCTCATCTCACTCCCCCTCCCCCCTCATCTCACTCCCCCTCCCCCCTCATCTCACTCCCCCTCCCCTCATCTCACTCCCCCCCTCCCCTCATCTCACTCCCCCCCTCCCCTCATCTCCCTCTCCTCCCTCCCTCCCCTCATCTCCCTCTCCTCCCTCCCTCCCCTCATCTCCCTCTCCTCCCTCCCTCCCCTCATCTCCCTCTCCTCCCTCCCTCCCCTCATCTCCCTCTCCTCCCTCCCTCCCCTCATCTCCCTCTCCTCCCTCCCTCCCCTCATCTCCCTCTCCTCATCTCCCTCTCCCCCCTCCCTCCCCTCATCTCCCTCTCCCCCCTCCCTCCCCTCATCTCCCTCTCCCCCCTCCCTCCCCTCATCTCCCTCTCCCCCCTCCCTCCCCTCATCTCCCTCTCCCCCTCCCTCCCCTCATCTCCCTCTCCCCCCTCCCTCCCCTCATCTCCCTCTCCCCCCTCCCTCCCCTCATCTCCCTCTCCCCCCTCCCTCCCCTCATCTCCCTCTCCCCCCTCCCTCCCCTCATCTCCCTCTCCCCCCTCCCTCCCCTCATCTCCCTCTCCCCCCTCCCTCCCCTCATCTCCCTCTCCCCCCTCCCTCCCCTCATCTCCCTCTCCCCCCTCCCTCCCCTCATCTCCCTCTCCCCCCTCCCTCCCCTCATCTCCCTCTCCCCCCTCCCTCCCCTCATCTCCCTCTCCCCCCTCCCTCCCCTCATCTCCCTCTCCCCCCTCCCTCCCCTCATCTCCCTCTCCCCCCTCCCTCCCCTCATCTCCCTCTCCCCCCTCCCCTCCCCTCATCTCCCTCTCTCCCTCCCCTCCCCTCATCTCTCTCTCGCTCTCTCCCCGCCCCTCCAACTCCCACGCCCCTCCAACTCCCACCGGTGAAAAAAAACTGGGATCATTGGTGCCCAACGCAAAATTATAGAATGCAAACACAGAGATGAGGGAAATGATTACGTCAGTCCCAATGGACAGAATAGGAGACAGCTAGAAATGGCACATGGAAAAAGAATTAAAAAAACACAATTCAAAAATGGAGGTCCAAAACTGAAAATTAAATGGCGTTCACCATATTGCTTCAATGGATAGAAAGTAAAACATGGTTGACAACCTGCACATCTTTCTCTAAAATAGCTAATGAATCAGATGGCAAACCCAAGCTGGAACATAAATCGGTAAAAAAATGGCATTCCGTCAGGAATGGCAGACAGTTAAAATCTGGGCACAATGCATACAAAGTGGTGAGGCAGTGCCACTGGGCAAATGACAATGGCTAAAATGACAATGGCTAAAATGACAATGGCTAAAATGACAATGGCTAAAATGACAATGGCTAAAATGACAATGGCTATAATGACAATGGCTATAATGACAATGGCTATAATGACAATGGCTATAATGACAATGGCTATAATGACAATGGCTATAATGACAATGGCTATAATGACAATGGCTAATATGCAGCAAGTTAAAATAATCTCCTCCTAGTGGGAAGGCCGAGAGGTTGTCATCCACGGCGCCTGGAGAGGCTTAATTAGATGAAGCTTATTCCCATGAAGGGAGGACCATTGGCGATGCCAAAGGGACACCACATCCTGACAGATGGCAAGGCAGAGATCACCAGAGGGAATAGAGGTACTCGCAGGTTGAGGTACGAGGACTGCAGAGTTGGCAGCGGTGTCAGCAGCCTCATTTGCTGGCAGGCCAACACGACCATGGGCCCACAGAAACATGACATTGGCCCCACAAAGAGTGAGCTAATTACAGTTTTCCTGGACTCGCTGCACTAATGGATAAGCAGTGTACAGCACACAGAGACTTTGGAGGGAGCTGAGTGAGTCCGACCATAGGACACAACTGGGAATGCTGTGTCGCCAGATGTACTGCGTGCCCGATACAAGGCAAAAAGCTCAGTTGTAAATACTGAAGAGTGTGCCAGAAGCTGATACTGAAACAAGGGGGGTTCCAATGACAAAGGCACATGCAGCCCCATGGTCAGTCTGAGAGCCATAGTGTATACAAAGGTACTATCGCTACATTCCATGCAAATGTTGTGAAACTAAAGGAGATAGACAAAGGCTGGAATAGCATCCTTAGGAAATGAATGAAGGCCATGGTTACTATGGGCTGCTACACAAACCCAAGGTGAAGGGTTCAGAACCACTGGGAAAGTTGCAGGTAGCGTGAAGTTAAACCGACATAGCAAGTGGCGAAAGCAGACTCCACAAGGTAACAAGAGGGATGAGTCCTGTAATGATGATCTAAGGAACCATCAAAGGAGGAGGTATAGGAGGGTTGGCCATGCATGGCAGATTAACAGCATGCATACCTGCTGAGGAGAAAGTCATAGAGGTAGGACAGTGGTAGTTCAGCAGCTAGAGCATACAGACTCTCAACCGGGCTGGTGTAAAAGGCACCCGTGGCCAAATGGATGCCATGATGATGGCTAGTGTCGAGATGGTGTAAAAGGGAAGGTGTGCAGATGTATAACCGAAGCACCCATAGCTGAGTTTCGAATGGACAAGGGAGCGGTACAAAAGGAGGAGGGTGCTTCAATCGGCACCCCCCAGAAGTACCATAGAGGACACGGATGACATTGAGGGACTGCGTACAGCGGGCTGCCAAGTAAGAGACATAGTAGGCCCAAGAGAGTATCCTATCCAGCATGAGCCCCAGGAATTTAGTAGTGTCAATGAATGGAAGGGAAACAGGCCCAAGAAGTAGAGAGAGTGGGAGAAACCACTTGTGCCACCAGAAATTCATACAGACTGCTCTGTCAGTGGAAAAGCAAAAGCCATTGGCAATGCTCAAGAAGTGAAGATGATCAAGACTGCACTGAAGACACCCCTCAGTGAGACAGGTCTGTGGAGAACTGCAATAGATGGAAAAATCATCACCAAAAAAGGGAGCTGGAGGCACCTGGCAGGAGACAGGCCATTATAGGTTTAATGGCAATAGCAAAGAGGATGACATTCAGGATGGAACCCTGAGGCACACCATTTTCCTAAATAAAGGTGTCAAAGAAGAAGAACCCTCATGCACCTTGAAAACTCAGTCTTGTAAAAATGCCTGAACTAAACAGAGTAGGCACCCACGGAAGCCCCACATGTAAAGAGTACAGAGGATACCAGTTCTCCAGCAGGTGTCTTACGCCTTCTCCAAATGAAAAACATGGTCATGGGATTTCCACAGAAAACCATTCACAACCTGGGTGGACAAAGTAATGGGATGGTTAACTGCAGAACGCCACATTCTAAATCTCCCCTGCAGATTTGTGAGTAAATGGTGACACTCGAGCCACCACACTAGCCAGGCATGAATTATAGATTCCATCACCTTGCACATGCAGCTGTTAAGAGATGGGGTGGAAGCTAGAAAGAAGATTTTTGTCCTTACTGGGCTTAGGCATGGGCATGATGGTGGCTTGACGCCAGCGTCCAGGGAATGTGCCCTCAGCCTAGATGCAGTTGTATGTATTAAGCAGAAAGTGCTTGCTTGCAGGAGAGGCACTGCAACATCTAAATGTTGATGGGGCAGAGGACCTGGATGAACCAAGCGCATGATCTAGCTCACTCATAGTGAAGGCAGCATTGTAGCCCTCATGATTCTGGGAGTAGAAGGGCATCGCCCAAACCTACTCCACTTGTTTCTGATCGATGCAGGCAGGGTGATAGTGGGAAGAGCTCAAAACCCCCAAAACATGGCGGCCCAAGGTGTTGGAGATAGGAACAGGATCCACTATGTCATCGGCACTTATTGTCAGGCCGGAAATGGCGGAACGGATCTCGGTTCCAGAGAACCGTTGGAGGATGGCCCACATGACAGAGGAAGGTGTGCACCTGTTAAGAGAACTAGTGAAGGAAATCCAACTAGCTCTTTTGCTACCCCAAAGAACTCTACAATGCTTTGCACACATCTGTTTGTAATGAATGCAGTTTCCCAGCATAGGGTGGTGGTTAAAAATGTGGAGAGTATGTCTCCATGTGCAAATTGTGTCACAGCATGCCTCAGTCCACCAAGGGTCTGGGACATGAAGTGGTGAAGAGGAAATGCAAGGAATCGAACATTCTGCAACAGTAAGGATAACGTTGGTGAAATGGTCCACCTGATCATCACAGCTGAGGAAATCTTGTTCTGCAAAGGTCACCAGGGAGGAGTAAAGCTGCTAGTCAGCCTTAGTAAGCTGCCATTTTGGGCATGCATGTGGATGGGGTAGTGTTCAGCAGACGGAGAGCACATGGGAGAATGGTCACGTGAGTAGGTGTGAGAAAGAACGGACCATTCAAGATGATGGGTAAGCCGGACAGTGCAAAAGGATAGGTCAAAATTGGAATAGGTGTGCAAGGAGTCAGAATGGAAAGTGGGTACTTCAGTGTTACGGCAGAAGAGGTTGCGTTAGGTAAGAAGATTGGCCATGAGTGTCTTTCTAGCAGGTCCTGGAGGAACCCCAAAGGGGATGATGCACATCACTGTCACTGACTATTAAAATTGGGGCAGGTAGCTGGCCAATAAGCTGAAGGTAGTCTGCCCAATGATATGGAATGCGATCTTACAAGGGGTGGCAGGGCAGGATTCAAGCAGGCAAGGAAGAAATGTGAGAGTTCAAAGCAGCTGAGAGGACTGAGTTTTGTTTCCTGGAGGCAGAAGACAAGCCAGCACTGTGATTCCAAGAGCAGCCCTAAGTCCTGTTTGTTCAATCAAAGACTGCAGATGTTCCATTGAATGAGTGTCTTCATGAGGAAATGGGAGGAGGAAAAGACTAAAGGGGTGTCATCTCAGTGGCTACTGAGTGCCAGCCTTCAAATGCTCACTGCTACAGGGTGCAGAGGCTGGAGGATCCTGCTCCGTGAGATATACAGGGGCATCAGCATTCTTCTTCTGTCAGTCAATGGAGTCCAGAGCAGAAAAACAGTTTATGGTGTACACTGGTGACAAGTTGGTTGGTCTGCCAGGGATTGTATCGTGAGGTGACACCATTGAAGAGGATCTCTGAGCCAGTGAAGGATTAGGCCGTTTGCCCTTGTTTTACTTTTTGGAGCCTTTTACAGATTTGGCTGGGTATGGACAGGACATTGAGTGTGACTGTAATGATTATACTAGGAGCATTGGATTGGGTTTGGAATGAATGGTCTGACTGTGCTTACTTCGTATCCTGCTTTGATCTTTGATGGAAGCACCATGCTATCAAGTGTTAAGAAGAGTGCATGTGTCATTATGCATGTGTGTGCCTTTGTTATTATCTGATGGAATGCAGTGACACCTTGATCAAAGAGCTGTGTTTGGATTTCTGCCTCAGTCAGACCATCAAGTAGCCTATTGTAAATAACAGCACAGGAAGAATTCAACATTTCATGGGGCTCAACATTAACAGGATAGCTGTGGAGGACCAAAGCTGCAAGCAGTTGTTGTGCATGAAAATCAGAAGTCTCCAAAAGCAAAGAGCTATTGTGTAAACAAGCCCAGCATTGGGAATGGCATCATCACCTTTCTGAATAACTGGTTATATCATAGCAAAGGACTGACTGTCTTCAGTATGTGAAACCATGAGGAACCATGGTGCAGCTGGGAGGTTCTTGGAATTGTTGGCCTCATTCAGTTCACATTTAGTAGATGCTGACTGAAGATGATGATTGGCTCATTGCGAGGAACCCCCTCCTTTGTTTGGATAGGTGACGATTGTGATGGAAGTGGAGTAGGTGGCAGTGGGAGGATGTATGGGACAGGTCTTGCATTTAGGTCCATTACATGGATATGAGCCAAGGGGTTGGGGGCAGAGGTTGTGTAGGGATGGATGAGGGATGTTGGGCAGTGAAATACCACTGTGGCCATCTGGGAAGGATACTGGATAGGGAATTTCTCATTTCAGGGTACAATGACAGCTAGTCAAACCCTAGTAGAGAATGTAGTTCAGTTGCCCCAGTTGTGATGTAAAGCCAAGTGCCAGCATGCCGATTGGGAATGAGAGCACAGACAGAGCTGTGAACATGTCAGCCAATTGCATGCTGACTAACCCCTCTCCAAGATGGCAACATGACAGCAGCAGCCTCTGTGTGAAGATAACATAAGCGTCACACCTGCCTGGCCACACTGCAAATCTACAGCAGCTTGAAGCTAGTAACTAGGACTGAAGCATCGAAGCTCATTTCTTGCTTGTACTATCTATGTGGCTCAATCTTAGAGTTTTACTTGTTCGTTTTGCATGTCACCCTTTCCTTAGAACACATCTGTATTTCTGAAAGTATTGTCGTTCAGTTTTTGTAACAAAAACTATTGAACTGATTTGTTTGAATTGGTTGTTTACAAAATCTGCTTTCTCCGATCAGTAGACACCCCATGTTTGATGACTAGGCAGGATTCAACAGCTCCAGTCTTGGGTAGTACTGAGTCACAAGGTGAATGCTCCTCTGTGGTTGGACAGTGGAGCTTTAGGGGGCTGTGGGATGACTGGAAAGATAAGGCATGGGGTACTTGATTTTGTACAAGGTTGGGGGGGGGGGGGGGTAATTACTGTCTGAATAGGCCTCAATGAGCTCAGTGAGACCATTGGTATATTTCAAGAGGGACCGCTTGTCTCCACAGGTGCAAGGGCCATGGGTAGTTAGGCTTTGTGGAAGGGGCTTCCTGGTGAAATGAGTGGCAGCTGTCTAAGTTGAGTTATTCCTGGTGATTGGAATGTTTGATATGGACAGAGGTACTGATGAAACAATCTTCGAGGTGGAGGTCAACACCAAGGATTGTTGGGTAGAGTAGAAACAGGTGAAGCAAATGGGGGGAGAAGGTGTTGGGGTCCTGGAGAAATGTGGATAGGGTGTCCTCACACTCAATCCAGAGCATAATGATGTCATCAATGAATCTGAAGCAGGTGATGGTTTTGGTATTCTGGGTCTTTAGGAAAGATTCCTCTATATGGCGCACCAATAGGTTAGCATAGGATGGTGCCTTGCAGGTCCCCATGGCTGCTTTCAACAGAGGCCTAGTTGTTGAAAGCTCTATTTCTGACAGTCTTTTTGTCTTGTCTGTCTGCGACTCAGCATCTCTGCTATATGGTGAGTAGCAGCTATCCTTTTCACAATACTGTGACAAGCCAATTTAGTGTTAAGGAGTAGTCCACAGAGCTCTAACACTTTCAGACAAAGAGCTTTGTCAAAGAATTACATCACCTAAAAATAGTATACAAAGGAATTGATACTCGCATCACGAAAAATGAGTGGGTGCTCCAGTCAAATTCAAGAGAAGCCGAGTAAGAGGTTGAAAATGAGAGAGTAAGAGAATCCAGAAATTCGCTTTGTTACCTAATGCTGGCCCAATATATGGACATATTGGTAAACTCCTATGGGTACACAACATTCTGTGCATTTTCCTCATTTCAGCTAGGATAAGAAGTCTCCTCTGTAATGTCAAAGGTTAACTAGGTAGACCACCAGCAACACATCCAAGTAAAACAAAAAAGCAAGCAGCTATCACTGAGCTCTGCCTCAAATACAATCGTGAATTGAAATGTGATAACACCAGTATCATGTTGGAAACTTCAGATAGCTTGGCAGAGTAATTAACCTTGAGCGTATGTATGAAGTGTGCCAACCATAAATAATATCAATTTGTATCATTACATTGCTATTTTACCGTTTTGAGGCTACTTCTATTCATTCATTGCTTCTGCTAACAGTGGTAAGCTGTGTTATATGTCTAAGAGAGCAGTAGAGCATAAAATACACCACAAGCCAGGTGAGAAAATTTTATGATCTGTGGAAGAAAAAGGTCCAGATTCTGTGCTACCAGCACAGCCTCTGAATGAGGCAGTTGCCTATGAGATAATTAGTACTTGAATACATGTATCAGGGATCCGATGGAACTGTGCTATTTGATACTTAGAGTTTGTCTTAACTGTGTGCTAACACTTGTATGGGGGCAACAGAGTTGAACAATGAAGCCTGTTTCATTATTGTTTGATTAAAAAGTGATTCAGCTCACATAGTGGAAGTATATTTTATCATTGCTTAATGAAACTAAGATTAAATTCTGTCTGCTCACATACATTTAAATTGGTAACAAAGACAGCTATCCTTCACATGTGTGTAAGTACACCACGTGCCTGATGGGTTACAAAATTCAGTACATCTGCCAAGAGTTACAAAGTGTTGAAATAAATATGTCAGAAAATCTAATAAACAGGAACAGACATTTCAATTTAATCAAGGTTTGTGGTCCAGTGCTGAATTTATTAAGCTATCACTGCCCATCTCATTCACCATTGCTGATAGACACACAATATTTCCATGTCATGGAGTATCAGTGAAGGATCCAAACAACAAAAGAGCATGGAACAGCAATATGAAAGGGAAATCAAAATCTGTTATAAATAGTGGTGCATGACCAAGAATAAATGGTTCACTGTCAGGTTGGAGACCTAGCTTCAAGTTTACGTAACTCCTAATTTGCAGCACCTTAAAGAACCTGCTCAGTCTGTCATTGAAATATTATGCATCAAACATGACAAACTCAGGACTCTTGGGAGCATAGAATTAAGCACTGACAAAGCTTCTCCTTTACATATTTTCAAGTATGGGCTAAGAGATGCTTATCCGAAAATCAAAATGGTTTATAGGATATTTTTAAGATACTGCCATTCATTGCAACATCACTTCAAGTACTCAGCGTGGACAAGAGGAGGGAAAGTGGGAGAGGGGGTTAAGCTTTGGCAATTCTACATAGTGTGCCAGACTAACTTGATTCAGGTCTCTAAATAGTGAATCATCAAAACCAAATTCAAGATCTTCTAGAATTTTCAGCTGATGTAACTGAAAGTAACATCAGACGACTACCTGATAACAGACCACCTCAGCCAAATGAGGGTTTTCCAGAATATGAAGGAAGATACTTTTATTTTAATTACTACAATGCTGTAACCAAGCTAGCCTCAAACTGCACAGTTATTTGTTAACATATTTGGAGAAACTGCACATGTAATTAATGTATTGTATATCCTGTGGCTCAATTCTTCTATTATTAGAAAATAGGTTTGTTACCAGTCTGCCACATATTTTTGTGATTTTGTACTTTTCTACATGCTGGGACACTATTTAAAAAATGTTGCTGATGACTTCGTTTGACATCCAACTATAGCAATTACTGTTGTACTTGGTAAAGGCTCAGGGCAAATGTCATGATAGTAATGTACAAGAAAGGAAAATAAAGAACTTTATAAATGTAGTAGGACAATGCCCACCTCAGAGAATAACAAACACAATTGACACTAATCATTTTTTGTCAAATCTCTAACCTGAAACTAATGTCAATCTTCCTTAGGAAGCTCCCAATGGAAGCCAAAATGTGTATATCTCTGAATGCAATGTTAAGAGAATTTCAGTTATATTATGAAGCCAGTTTGCAAAGAGGTACAATGAAAAATATGAATGTAAGAGTAGTAAGGAATGGTGAATTTCATTGTGATCATTACCTCTCTAAAATTAAAACCAAACTCTTACCTTATAAAGAATGAAGAGGTAAAAAGGTTACTCAAATAATACAGACAGTCTTACTATTACAAAAGTTTCAGTTAAAAGATGTCAACATGAAATTTAAGTGGCTAAACATGGCAACTGACAAAAAGAAAATATCCACAACAATTAATAATTCTGCACAGAAAATATATCAGTCAATAAAAAGTAAAAGGAAAATATGATGTAATGAAATATGGCAAGAAACCTTATCAGAGAGGGCTAAGGGATGTGAAAAATGGAAATGCCCAAAGAAAATTGAAGATTGTGGTCAATTTCAACAACACACAAAGGTAACATTTAGATTAATCACAAATTCAAATGGGCCCCTGAGAAAAACTTTTGGAAATAGACAAAAACTTTGTAAAAAATAATTCCTGTGATTTTTACAAAACTTTTTAGAATTAATTAAAGGGGTAACAAATTCCAAATGTGTTTCAAAAATGAAAATGGCAGAACTGGTTTAAACAATACTGAGAATTATGAAATACTAGCAGTATATTTCATGAGCTTCTCAACTGTCCTCAGCCAAGTCACAAATTTGAATTCTCAAATAATAAACAACATTTGGAAGATAATATACCACCAACTATAGAAGAAATAGAATAAGTAACTAAAATGATGAAAAATAACAAAGCTAATGGAGAATATTCTACTACAGCTGAACTTTTGAAGTTGTCCTTGGCAAATATAGCAAATTACTTAAATTTACTCTATGAACACACCTGGAAAACAGAAAACTCTGAGGAATGGAGAGTTGACTTGACACATGAACTGCACAGAGCAGGTAATACACAGGATGTAAATAATTACAGAGCAATCTCATTACTGCCAGTAGCATCTAAGTATTTTCATAAATCTTATTAAGAAGAATATAAACCACCCTAGACAAGCCCACCTGGCTAGCCAGGCACTGATGCACTGCTTCCCAAGCAGGAAGGCATGCTGGTCTGTGGCACAAATCTGCCCGGTGGAATATTGTTGAGGTATGGAGTGCCGACCGGCTTCTGGGTGGTTTTAAGGTGGTTTTCTATTTACCTCAGCAAATGTGGGATGGGTCCCCTTATTTCCTCCTCAGTTACACTGTGTCAGCAATTGCTGCGCAAACACCGTTTCCATGTACACATACAACATGATCATTCTACCCCACTAACATTTGGGGTTCCACTCACCTGGTATGAGACCTTCCGGTGGCAGGAAGGGGTAGGGGGGTGGGGGGCTGAACTGCAAAACAACCCTGGGTTCGGTGTGGGGTGTGTGGATTATTGTGGCCTGTTGTGGGGTTATGAACCACTGAGGGCTATGGCAGGATGGAGCCTCTCCATCATTCCTAGGTCTCCAGTTTACAACATACATACATACATACATACATACATAACCTAGACAACTGTTAAGATGAATATTAAGGTTGTTGTGGGAAGGGAAGGTCATGATCAGAACAAATATTTAACCTCAAGCCAGTAAGTCACCACAGGTAAATTCAAAGGACATGGTAGATTTGTTTGTGGATAACAAAAACGCTTCTAATTTGGTTGACAGAGAAACTATAGACAAAATAATTTGAGGATTTGGTGTAAGGCCTAAACTGGCAAATGTAATTCATGGAACACATACTGATGTAGTCTGTAAAGAAAAATTTATTAAAGAAATTTTGCAGATTTTCTGAATTATAACAGATGTACCACAAGGTGATGGACTATCCCCAATTCTTTTTAATACTGTGTTAGAGAAAATAATGATAATTTGGAATGAATAACATATGGAACTCAACATTTTGCCAATAATATTAGGAAGAGGAAGAAAAAAGATTGAAATCAAATTGTGTTACATATGCAGGTGATTTCATTATGCCTTTTGAAAGTATGACATCAGTGATAACACAAATAAATCTCTTAGAAAAAGTAGCCAGCAGAACTGGCTTAAGAATTCCTACAAAAATAAAAATAAAAACTTTTAACAAAAGTTCAGGATACTCCAAAATTCCTAAGAATGTATTGGCCTAATAGAGAGGGTAAATACATTAAAGTATCTAGGGGGAGAATCCAAGAAAATGTGTTGCAAAAAACTGCAATAGAGGATACCAAAATACAGCAAATCTAATGAGAAAAAGAAGGCTCATGTTTTCTGGACATTTCGAGTGCAAGACAGAAGATTAACAAATAAGATTTTCAAATAGTTTTGGGTAAGCAGTGCACAAGTTGTGTCAACAAAGTAGAAAATGGAGTTTGAAAACAAAAGACGAAAAACAGAAGATATGAACACCAAGGAGACCTCTCGGGAAGAAGTGTTAAAAATGGAAGGATCCCAAGTCCAAGTAGCTAACACGACTGGATCAAAATGTTCTGAAGGCTGACTGAAGAAACACAGTGAGCAGATGAAACCATACTGGAAGAAAAGAGAAGAACAAACAATGAGGAACTGAAACTGTCCAATATCACATGTACAACTGTACAATACTATGTGTGGTGTGCATACTGTAAGACCTTCAGTACACACCACCAGGTTATTTGACTTGTCGCTCTAACGAAGTAGGCGAGTTCAGCAATATGTCTCGTGGTCTTATCGTGGCATGTTTATCTTCTGCCATTAGGTCAGATGATAGAAATGCCACTTGCACACTCAGAGTAGCAGATTGACGGTGACCAACTTTAAACAGAAATTTATTAATTTTCACACACATTTATTAAAATAATAAAAAGCATAGATATTACGTAACTTGATTCTAGATGCTGTGTACAATTGTCAATCAGAAGTTCCTTTGGTCTTGGTACATATCTCTGATACTTGACAAAGTGTCTATACATTTCTCTTCATGGCTATGTACAGGAATATGATAATCTTATTATGTGCAGACTGGAAATTGACTGGAAATTGACTGGAAATTGACTGGAAATTGACTGGAAATTGACTGGAAATTGACTGGAAATTGACTGGAAATTGACTGGAAATTGACTGGAAATTGACTGGAAATTGACTGGAAATTGACTGGAAATTGACTGGAAATTGACTGGAAATTGACTGGAAATTGACTTATCCAATGATAGGAAAAGGTCACAGTCCTGAGTAGCTAATAAAATCTGGAGTGCAGACTGTTTACTCAGTCCACAATTCATCTCAAAATCGTGTTATCCATGAATGCAAACAGATATTAATAATTCCCTTCCCATGGAGGAAGTATGTACTTAAATTTCGCGACAAGTTAAACTACTTCTGACAGAAACAAACATGCCTCCGCCAACTGTGTTCAGCCTATCCTTTCGGATTACCGTTAGATTCTTTGCAAAAATTTCAGCCTAGCTTATCTCCGGCTTTAGCAAGTTTTCAGTGTCTATAACGATTTGAGCATCAGTGCTTTCTATTAGCGCTTGTAGCTCTGGTACTTTCCCAACACAGCTACAATTTACAACTGTTATACCGATGGTTCCTGTATCTACGTTCTTTCTGTGTTCAGCCTGCACTCTTTGTGACTGAAGCCCTTCTTGTGTTTTTCCGAGTTCTCGAACCTAAAAAACCGCCCAGTCCACACCACACAGACCCTGCTACCCGTGTAACCACCTCCTGTGTATAGTGGCCACCTGACATATTCAGCGGAACCAGAAACCCAACTACCCTTTGGCGCAAGTCGATGAATCTGCAGCCTACATGGTTGCAGAACCGTCTGAGCCTCTGATTCAGATCCTCCACTCAGCTCTGTACCATAGGTCCGCAATCGGTCCCCCCCCCCCCACCCCCCCCCACCCCCCCTGAACCGTGGACCTTGCCAGCCGTACTGTAGGTGCAACCACAACGGAGCGGTATCTGTTGAGAGGCCAGACAAACATGTGGTTCCTGAAGAGGGCAGCAGCTTTTTCAGTAGTTGCAAGGGCAACAGTCTGGATGATTGACTGATCTGGCCTTGTAACACTAACCAAAATGGCCTTGCTGTGCTGGTACTGCGAACGGCTGAAAGCAAGGGGAAACTACGGCCGTAATTTTTCCAGAGGGCATGCAGCTTTACTGAATGGTTAAATGATGATGGCGTCCTCTTGGGTAAAATATTCTGGAGGTAAAATAGTCCCCCATTCAGCTCTCTGGGCGGGGACTACTCAAGAGGATGTCGTTATCAGGGGAAAGAAAACCGGCGTTCTATGGATTGGAGCGTGGAATGTCAGATCCCTTAATCGGGCAGGCAGGTATTAATATGTTACTCTAATGTAAAATGACTCATTCCACATCATTACAATTTATCATGCCAATCATTTGTTGAACACGTAACTAACTTACTACTGACAAGTAACTTTCATAGTGGAAAGGGACACCGCTATAAAAAAAGTAGTACCAATGAAATATGATCAATTTGATATTCAAACATTTTGCTTGTGTGAAGCAAGTAGTGGCTTTTTATTTTGCCTTACAGTTCACACAGGGAGATTCATAGTATTTGAGCCACAACATATTAAAAATCCTCTTACATATAAAAGTAAGTTTTGCTTTTGCTCAAAGGATATTTTGACAAAGGGCATACCGACAGATTTTATTCATGTCTCCAGTTATTTGACTTCCTTGTCTCTAAAAATACTGACGGCACTGGCACAGTTATGAGTACCACCATGGAAATACCAGCTGCTTTGAGGGAGGCAAAACTCAAGAAGGGTACAGGTATGACTTTTTGAAAAGTGAAATGGATGGCAATGGGACAGTAACACAAAGACGTCTATATGGTACTTAGTATGTACAGTGAATAATTACTACAAGCTGTGAGGAAGAAAACAGTGAAAGTGAAGCCAGAAACTATCCTCAAATACAGTGACACAATGTGTGGCAATGACTTCTGACTAGTACATGACAAATTATTCGAGAGAAAGGAAACTTCTCTTAAAAACATTACATAACGCACTTTCACCATGTTGACTGTTGCTGCTCTAAATTTTAATCTCTTGCATGAGAAACTTAATGAAAAATTCGAGAGGTTTGACAGTCAAATTCAACTGAAAGTTTTAATTGAAAAATTTGGAGCATTTTATACATTCTTCCTCTCAACAAAGAAAAGTGGGTTGCCTCTGCCAAGTGTCAGCTCCGACACGGGTTTGTCAAACTGTGCTTTCTGGAAGATGTTCCCTCTATTGAGAAGAAACAGGCACCTATGAGACATTGCCAAATGTGTTGCAGTAGAAAAAACATCAATGGAAATAAAATAAGAAAAACACATGTTTATTGTAAAGCATGTTATTTTGGTCTATTTTTAATACCTTGTTTCTAATAGTACCAGATAAAAAATTATTTCTAAATAAATTTTGTACAAGGAAACTGAGTATGCATTAGCTCCTTGGATAAAATCATCCCCCTGTCTATCAAAATAAGTCAAAAGTAATTTGTTTATTTTCGTAACACACATTACTGCTGCCAAAAGCTTCAAACTGTTGGCAAATTAAAATCACAAGTCACTTCATTTGAGAAAAGCATGTCAAAACGTGTCAAAATAGAATGTGCTGCAAAAGAGCACCTTGAGGCTCAGGAATAATTACATAGGCCAGAACGGATAGCAGCTCCTGCAAATCCCCACAATAGCAGCAGGTAACTCCACAATAACGGCAGCTGCATGGTGCAAGAAATGGCCTAATGTAGGGGTTAAGCACGTTTGAGAAAGAACTGTCACTTATGAAGACTCCTGCCCACACAACTCAATATGTGTGCACTCTTTCGTACATAAAAAACTTTCTTCTGTCAAGTGGCGCTATATGTACTACTTCCTACAATGAAAACCTACCTGAAGAATTTTTACAAATGTCATACACAATGTACATAGAACACTCTTTCCTCAGGGAACAGAAAGACCAAATTTCCAGTGCTTACTGTGTCCTGTTCTAACTCCGAACACAATAAAAAACAGTCGTGAGCCACCAGCTATTTATCAAATCACAGCGTGACAGCATAAGTAAATACAGTCTGGAGAACAAACACAAAACACCCAGCCAGAACCGGTTAATTTGCCTGCCACATGCCGCTCGCTATTGGCTGCAGGCGACAGAGGGACTGGACCGAGAACAGGCAGCAACTATAAATGAGGACTGTGGAGGGCGGGTATAAATGTCTAGTGGGCAAGAGGGGTGGGGGAACCTTGTGGGACTCTACAGCAGGCAGGGCGGGGCTAGCAGCACGGTGGGCTTCTGTAGGAGGTGGGGCAGGTGCCCAGTGGGGCTGCACTTCTGCAAAGGGTGGGCAGCGAGGCAGGAACCGGAGAGGGCAGGTGGGCAGAGAGACAGGAACCGGAGAGGGCGGGTGGGCAGAGAGACAGGAACCGGAGAGGGCGGGTGGGCAGAGAGACAGGAACCGGAGAGGGCGGGCGGGCAGAGAGACAGGAACCGGAGAGGGCGGGCGGGCAGAGAGACAGGAACCGGAGAGGGAGGGCAGGCGGGCAGAGAGACGGGAACCAGAGAGAGAGGGCAGGCGGGCAGAGAGACGGGAACCGGAGAGGGCGGGCGGGCGGGCAGAGAGACGGGAACCGGAGAGGGCGGGCGGGCGGGCAGAGAGACGGGAACCGGAGAGGGCGGGCGGGCAGAGAGACGGGAACCGGAGAGGGCGGGCGGGCAGAGAGACGGGAACCGGAGAGGGCGGGCGGGCGGCGAGGCAGGAACTGTCCTCGTTCTTGGCCCAGTGCCTCTGCTGCCTGCAGCCAATAGCAAGCGGCACGTGGCAGGCAAATTAACCAGCTCTGTCTGGGTGTTCTGTGTTAGATGGTCGAGTGGGATGTCTCCGCGGGGTGAAGAAGGTGGCGAAAGACTTCCCAGGCGGCCACACGTAAGGCGTTCCCAGTTCGTCTGACAAACAGGTTCCAGGTGCTGTCTGTGGCTGACACTGTCGATGAGCTGGATGCTGTCGCCTGTCCTGTTTCAGAGGAAACCACCCAGTCTGCAAGATCCGGCAAACGCAGACTGTGGGATTATTGGTAGTTGGGAGATGCAACATTAGGCATGTACAATTTGTACAGAAAGCAGATGGCGTAAGAGTCGAGGGGTATGAAAGGGAAGCAGTGGTTGGGAAGGGAGTGAGACAGGATTGTAGCATATCCCCGATGTTATTCAATCTGTATATTGAGCAAGCAGTGAAGGAAATGAAAGAAAAATTCGGCGTAGGTATTATAATCCTTGGAGAAGCAATAAAAACTTTGAGGTTTGCCGATGACATTGTAATTTTGTCAGAGACAGCAAAGGACTTGGAAGAGCAGTTGAATGGAATGGATAGTGTCTTGAGAGGTGGGTATAAGATGAACATCAACAAAAGCAAAATGAGGATAATGGAATGTAATCGAATTAAGTCAGGTGATGCTGAGGGAATTAGATTAGGAAATGAGACACTTAAAGTAGTAAAAGAGTTTTGCTATTTGGGGAGCAAAATAACTGATGATGGTCAAAGTAGAGAGGATATAAAATGTAGACTGGCAATGGCAAGGAAAGCATTTCTGAAGAAGAGAAATTTGTTAACATTGAGTATAGATTTAAGGAAGTCGTTTCTGAAAGTATTTGTATGGAGTGTAGCCATGTATGGAAATGAAACATGGATGATAAATAGTTTAGACAAGAAGAGAATAGAAGTTTTCAAAATGTGGTGCTACAGAAGAATGCTGAAGATTAGATGGATAGATCACATAACTAATGAGGAGGAATTGAATAGAATTGGGGAGAAGAGTTTGTGGCACACCTTGACAAGAAGAAGGGATCGGTTGGTAGGACATGTTCTGAGGCATCAACGGATCACCAATTTAGTATTGGAGGGCAGCGTGGAGGGTAAAAATTGTAGAGGGAGACCAAGAGATCAATACACTAAGCAGATTCAGAAGGATGTAGGTTGGGAGATGAAGCAGCCTGCACAGGATAAAGTAGCATGGAGAGCTGCATCAAACCAGTCTCAGGCCTGAAGACCACCACCACCACCACAACAACAACAACAACAACAACAACAACAAATTAATTTTTAAGTATGGCTGGCTTCATGATGACCATTCTGTTTGTGATATACAGATGACAATTAGTAATTCCTACCTACCATCTTTGAACATTGCAATAGTACAAATTGTTCTATGAAATAGAAATATTTGTCAAGGAGAAGCTTTCTTGGTTTGTTTTCAAAATTTACATCAGTGTCAGACATTTTATGTCATTTGGTGATCCAAAATTGTTGGTTGCAGCATTGTGCACACCTGTTCATGCTGAAAACAACCATATTGTTGAGTAATGAATGTCACTTTTTCTTCTGCTATTGTGATAATGTACGTTATTGAACTGCAGTGGACTATTTACAACAAACTTCATGAGAGAGTAAATATACTGTGAAGCACCAAGGGAGTAAATATACTGTGAAGCAATAGTCAAAATGCTTAACTCTTCAAATGGATACCTATAAGATGATCGGTTGTGAGCACCACTTATGTGTCTTACAGCACATTTTTGGGCAATGAAAACTTTCTTTCTTAAAGTTGAATTAACCCAGAATATTATTATGCAAGGCATCATTGATTGAAAACACACAAAATATCACAGATTACAGATTTGTTTCACCCCAAAGATTCTAATGATTCAAAGTGCAAGTGTGGCTGATCTATGTTTTATAGGGTATTCAAAAATGTATTTTTTCCAGTTTAAATTCTAGTCAACATTGACACCTAAAAATATTGATCCTTTCCACCCTAATTGTTCCTTCTCACCTAGTATTATACTTAACATTGCTATAGTACCTCTGAGTGTATTGAACTGAGTATGTAGTGTCTCTTTGAAATAGTGGGGGACCATTTACAGAAAGCCAAAACTTTGCTTACCATTTCTTCTGTTCCTGTGTATATGTTCGGAATGATGACAAAACTAATGTCGTCTACAAAAATAAGTAATTCTGCTTGTTGTAGATTAGATAGAAAATTGTTTACCTGTATGAGGAACAAAAGAAGAGCTAATATTGAGCCTTGGGAAAAAACCATTCATGATTTCTCACCAGAATTCTCATTCGGGAGTGTACACTGCATGAAATTTTTTCTGCAGATGGTCAGCCACAAGTATTTAATTTTTATTCTTCAGCTGGAATACTATAACCTTTCAAGCAGAAACTATAGTCATTAAAATGAATAAATTTCAGAAGAAGACTAAATCTACTTTCTTGCATTACTTTCCAGAAAAGTGGTGTTTAAAGAGTTTCTTTGCTTAAACAATAAATTTCAAATTAGGGTTTCTGAACTTTGACTTTGAACAAGGAATACAACTTTGCTCTGTTTGTTGGTACTGATTGATGGACACACAATTGTTTCAGTCTGTACTTGTGGGGACTTACAAATTGTTCAGCATACTTGTTCATCTCAGTACTTATCTTTGTTAACAACCTATCGTTAAAGTGAAAGTATCATGTGGATTCAGAAAACAAGCAAAACTATTTTTATATACATTGTCCCTGTAAGTGCAAATGTAGTCCTGCCTGCACTATAGTTAACAGACCATGTTCTCATGGAACTACAGTCAGCAGCCAGCACTTGAGTATCACCTTACCCACGTGACGTCTCTAAGTACGTGTTGTAGAGCCTTCCGAATGTTGCCACCTGTGCAGTGTATCCTGAGCTCAGCTTGTAGAGCACAGTTGAGGGTGTAATTGTGTTATGGCTTCTGGTCTGTGTCATTTTTACATGTTTCATTTTGAGAAACAAATGGAAAATTGAAGCCAGTTTCCATGTTCATTCTGTATTCCTTGTCTCTTATGTATCTTTTATCAAATATAAAATGTTTTATGTTTTGTGTTTTACTTCTTCAAGTAGAATAATTGGGTTACCATTATTTGTGTGTCTGAAAGTTATGAAAATAAAAACTATTTTTTTTCCCTAGGTCAGAGTGGCAATGGCTGAGGAACAGTTTTGCCTTCGCTGTAATAATCACCAGCCAAATTTTATCTCAGTTTTCACGCATCTACTACGCACGGAATCTATGGTGGATGTAACACTAGCTGCTGAGGGCAAGCATCTCCAGGCTCACAGAGTAGTTCTCTCTGCTTGTAGCCCATACTTTCAGGTAGGCACACATGCACAATCAGCAAAATTATAATTTTTTTGATTAACAGTTTACATTTAATATGCTGTAAATACATTTCTGTATGCTTCTACGATGAGTATGCATTCTTTTCATTACTTTTCCATTTTTTTTGGATGAGTATGCAGCTTTTTCATTCTTTTTCTCCATTTTTTTCAATTTGGTACTACTTATGGATGTAATTGTTAAATATAAAACTTTTTTTTTTCTCAAAATACTCCAATAAAACAAGATTTTTGGTTAGCAAATGTGTAAAGTGCTCAATATGCATAGTATTTGACAGCTGTTAATGCTTTGGAAGTTAAAGCTTACGTCTTCAGTACCATGTTAAAATGCCTGATTGTTGTTGTTTTTGTTGTTGTTGTTGTTGTTGTTGTTGTTGTTGTGGTCTTCAGTCCTGAGACTGGTTTGATGCAGCTCTCCATGCTAATCTAACTTGTGCAAGCTTCATCATCTCCCAGTACCTACTGCAACCTACATCCTTCTGAATCTGCTTAGTGTATTCATCTCTTGGTCTCCCTCTACGGTTTTTACCCTCCACGCTGCCCTCCAGTACTAAATTGGTGATCCCTCAATGCCTCAGAACATGTCCTACCAACCAGTTCCTTCTTCTAGTCAAGATGTACCACAAACTCTTCTTCTCCCCAATTCCATTCAATACCTCCTCATCAGTTATGTGATCTACCCATCTAATCTTCAGCATTCTTCTGTAGCACCACATTTTGAAAGCTTCTATTCTCTTCTTGTCTAAACTATTTATCATCCATGTTTCACTTCCATACATGGCTACACTCCATACAAATACTTTCAGGAACGACTTCCTTAAATCAATACTCGATGTTAACAAATTTCTCTTCTTCAGAAACGCTTTCCTTGACATTGCCAGTCTACATTTTATATCCTCTCTACTGCGACCATCATCAGTTATTTTGCTCCCCAAATAGCAAAACTCCTTTACTACTTTAAGTGTCTCACTTCCTAATCTAATTCCCTCTACATCAACCAACTTAATTAGACTACATTCAATTATCCTTGTTTTGTTTTTGTTGATGTTCATCTTATACCCTCCTTTCAAGACACTGTCCATTCTGTTCAACTGCTCTTCCAAGTCCTTTTTCTGTCTCTGGCAGAATTAAAATGTCATCGGTGAACCTCAAAGGTTTTATTTCTTCTCCATGGATTTTAATACCTACTCCGAATTTTTCTTTCATTTCCTTTACTGCTTGCTCAATATACAGATTGAATAACACCAGGGAGAGGCTACAACCCTGTCTCATTCCCTTCCCAACCACTGCTTCCCTTACATGTCCCTCGACTCTTGTAACTGCCATCTGCCATCTGTTTTCTGTACAAATTGTAAATAGTCTTTCACTCCCTGTATTTTACCCCTGCCTCCTTTAGAATTCGAAAAATAGTATTCCAGTCAACTTTGCCAAAAGCTTTCTCTAGGTCTACAAATACTAGAAACATAGGTTTGCATTTGCTTAATCTTTCTTCTAAGCTAAGTCGTAGGGTCAGTATTGCCTCATGTGTTCTAACATTTCCACGGAATCCAAACTGATCTTCCCGAAGGTCGGCTTCTACCAGTTTTTCCATTCCTCTGTAAAGAATTCATGTTAGTATTTTGCAGCTGTGACTTATTAAACTGATAGTTCGGGAATTTTCACATCTGTCAACATCTGCTTTCTTTGGGATTGGAATTACTATATTCTTCTTGAAGTCTGAGGGAATTTCGCCTGTCTCGTACATCTTGCTCACCAGATGGTAGAGTTTTGTTAGGCCCGTCTCTCCCAAGGCTGTCAGTAGTTCTAATGGAATGTTGTCTACTCCCGGGGCCTTGTTTCGACTCAGGTCTTTCAGTGCTCTATCGAACTCTTCACGCAATATCATATCTCCCATTTCATCATCATCTATATCCTCTTCCATTTCCATAATATTGTCCTCAAGAACATTGCCCCTGTATAGACCCTCAATAGACTCCTTCCACCTTTCTGTTTTCCCTTCTTTGCTTAGAACTGGGTTTCCATCGGAGCTCTTGATATTCATGCAAGTGGTTCTCTTTTCTCCAAAGTTCTCTTTAATTTTCCTGTATGCAGTACCTATCTTACCCCCTAGCAAGATAAGCCTCTACATCCTTACATTTGTCCTCTAGCCATCCCTGCTTAGCCATTTTGCACTTCCTGTTGATCTCATTTTTGAGACGTTTGTATTCCTTTTTGCCTGCTTCACTGGGAAAAAACTGGGAACTTTTTATAATTCTAGAAATCTTTCATTGTTTCAGTTTTGAGTTAAATTTTTGCAATTTTGATGAGTACTGATGCTCAGCCTACTGCTGCAGAATAATACTGCAGCAATAAAACATAAACAATAGAAAAACACCAGTATAAATGTTACAAAGAAAATGCTCCATTTGTAACAAGAAAACACAATGTACACACAAGCATTTGCTGAAAGCAAAATGCGTCAAAGGCTTTAGGATAGAGATAGTGCAATGCTTCATAACAAAAACTATTTTTGACGAATGTGGCGTCACAACTGTTTAAGTTAGGTACATTTGAGCAGATGCCAGTGGCCTCATGCGCATGCACATGCACAGAGCTACCCAGAAAAAATTTTCTGGCACACCAAAGGTGTGCAGAGCAATCTTACTTGTAGTGAGGAGTACTGTCCACATAACCTCCATTTGTTATGTGATTTTGCTGTTCTCTCTTTGTTTACAGCTCTCACGTCAGATGAAAACAAATAACTGCTGCTATCAAGTGAATTAAAATACATTTACATAATTATGGAGGACTGAAATATGTCATTAATTTGTTTTCTGATTTTATTTTATTTCCATGTTATTTGCAATTAAGCTTAATCACTTTGCATAACAATAAATTTATTTTTGTAGGTTTACTAAGGAAACGTCACTTCTATTAGTCGTTTCTGCACAGGCATTCTGTTTCTTTGAAACAAAGTGTTTCATTACACACTATTAAGCACTCTGTCTTCAGGCCACGAGTGGCCTGCCGGGACCATCTGACAGCCGAGTCATCCTCAGTGGAGGATGTGGATAGGAGGGGCGTGGGGTCAGCACACAGCTCTCCCAGTTGTTACGATGGTATTATTGACCGAAGCTGCTACTATTCAGTCGAGTAGCTCCTCAACTGGCATAACAAGGCTGAGTGCACCCCGAAAAATTGCAACAGTGCATGGCAGCCTGGATGGTCACCCATCCAAGTGCTGACCACACACGACAGCGCTTAACTTCAGTGATCCCACGGGAACTTGCGTATCCACTGCAGCAAGGCCGTTGCCACATTCCACACTATTATCTAGTTTGCTATTCACTGAATCTCAAGTGCACGTTTTCATCTTCTGGCATGTGTGGCATTATGCCATAATAAATAATGGAACTTGAGATAATGCAGTAATAGTACCCCGAGAATATTGGCATCCTGAATGCCACACTGAAAAGCTTTAGCGGAATTTTACATATCTGCCTCCCGTGAAACAGTCTTTTTTTCAGTTGCAAAACGTGTTTCAACGCTTGCCTGGTTCCTCCTCTAGGCCTGACATTATTTCCTAATTTGTGTTGTCCACATCTTAAATTTACAGAACACCATTCTCGAGTAAATTATAGACTGATAGCACACCATGTTTGTTTACTCCTGAAGTAGAATCTAATAGATAAGTATACAGTTTCTTGATTTCACAAATAATCTTATTAAATTTTATACAGTTTGAAAATCTAGAAAAGCATGCTGTTCTTAGTTCTTAGTTCTTCTTACTGGCTTTCTGCAATACTGTGTGGATGTGAACCTGACTGGAAATGATAAATGACAGTATTGTAGAGTACGAATAAAAAAAAATTATGTTAGTCACCAAATAGCAAAATATTTGCATAATTTGAGTTGTAGAGTCTAGTTTTGAAACAAATATCATGCCAAGGAGTGCATTCTAATTTTGCATTCCTTATATGTCCTAATTAGTCCTCAGAACAATAACTCCGAATGCCTCTTTCAAACAAAATGTCACTGCTACACAGGGTCACGTGATGTTCCGCTATGCACGAAATTCCAAACAGAAATGTGATGAAAGGTGTATGAGCAGAGCAAACACAAAGCGTGGGCTCTCTATGTCATCATAGCTGCCCATGTGCAGTAATTGCTGTCTTCTGGTGCTCTCTAGTAACTGCTCAAGTTGTGAGAAAAAATTGTGAATTGTGGTTTGAAAAACATTACTTTCAAAGTAGATTTCCTTTTATGTAAGATGAATTATCTTAACTTTGAGAAAGTGAGATGACTTTGTTAAATCGTAGTGTTCGACCCTCATTCAAAATACTTTCAGGACCAGCCACTGAGAAATAAATTGGGCCCAGGAGATCAGATACTTATGTCATTATTTAAAATTTTAGTGGCACATATGTGTTTTATATAGTTTAAAGGGTAACACATGCAAAGAAAGACCAATGGGAAGTTCTATGCCAATGTATAAAACCTTTACTATTCAAGGGATTAATATGTTTTACACTTCTGAGAGAAAGTATACTGCCACTTAACATGGAGAAAGTGTGTTGTCATCAGGGAAAATTTGTATTTTCCCTTGGGAAAAGTGTATTTTTAACCAGAAAATCTGGGAATTTTTTTTCTTGTCCACATACACACTGCATGTAGTTCAGGAGGTATGATGTCAAATACCGAAATGTGTGAAAAACTGCTGCATCGTGAATGACTTTTAATTTATCACTTCTTTGCTACTAACTCTAATTGGAACATATTTCACAAACATTATCCACATATGCTGCTGAATGTGCCTAGAAAAGAATACCTTTGTAAGACAACTAATGCAGGAGATATGATATAAAAACTGAGATGCACGAGCAACTTCTACATTGTGGATGACATTTTCATTTATTATTTCTTTACTACTTACTCTATCCACAACACATTCTGCAGACAATAGGCATGTATACCACTGGATGTATCTGAAAATTTACAATGTTAAACATCATATAGTTCAAGAAATACAATGTCACAAACATTGAGCTGCATAAAAATGAAACTGCATGGTGAAATTCTCCAGACATGCAAGTGAAATATATGTACAGATGTATGTGAAATATGTTAAATGTGTGTGAAATATACTTGACATGTGCATATGCAGCAAAGCCACTAATAAAAAGGTCTGATTTGCTACACATGAGTTAGTCTCGAAAGAGATACTGTAGGGGTAAGAACCACCAGCCTCTCATTGGGGATAGGTTAGTGACATGCAAGTTGCCTAAGTGACATCCAATTGAATGACTTCTACCAGGCCACTGGACCACACATCATCATCATTATTATTACTGTTGTTGTTGCTGCTGCTGCTGCTGCTGTCATCATCTCAACTGTGGCATTTACAGGTGCCTACATGTATCGTGGTGGTGTACTGCATTCATTCACTTTGTGAGTTGCTTGTGTGACATTCTTTTTTGTGAGTCGTTTGCTCACTTACTGTTCTTCAGTGTAGTATTCTCTGAATGGTGGGAAAAAACACTGATTTTTGTACTCATCCAGTTCATTGGATCAGTAACAAGGATATTCTCCTTTTGGCAGCAATTATTTCCACCTCCTCAAGTGCATCAATTCAGTCACCTTCCCTCCCCATGAACAATCTTCCCCCAATCTGTTATCTAACTTATCCAAAGACAACTTTGAGAAGTCTTTCCTTGCTGCTGTGGAGTGGCACCTGTCGTGCACTCTGTTTTGTAGAATTTCATTTGGAATATTACAGGGTATCTGCTAAGACACTCCCAATTTTTAAAAAAACTATAATTTCTGTATTTATGAATCAGTTTTCTTAGAACTAATTTTGTTAGAAATGAAACTCCTTGAGGTTGTGAGGTTGTGTTTAACATAATTTTAAACCTCCACACAAGGTCCACCATTCTCTACACATATTTTAAACAAGCCAATACGTTGATGTGTGCAACATTAGGTGGAAAGATGGCTAAATCATCATATACAGTATTACTGCTTCAAATTCATCCAAGTTCCTTGGTTTTCTCCTGTGAACCACCTCCTTAACCCACCCCTAGACAAAAAAAAAAAAAAAAAAAAAAAAAACCACACACACACGGGGTTAAATCAGGGCTGTGGGCAGGTCTTTCGTGCTCACCATGTTCGCGAATCAAATTACCTGGGAAATGATGATGCAGTCATTCACAAGCAACACTTGCAAAATGTGCAGGTGCTCTGTCCTGCATGAAGTGAAGCTGTGGGTTGTTCCAGTTTGAATTACTGGTGATACGTGACCTTGCAGCATTTCCAAGTATCTTTCGCCATTCATTGTATTTCACAGGAAGAAAGCACCAGTGATTTTGGATGGAGTGATACTGCACCATGCTGTCACCTTCGGACACCTCTGCTTTTTCAACACATTCGTGTGGTTTTCTGGCTGCCCAATAATGGCAGTTATGCCCATTTACAAATCCTCCAATGTGGAAAACTGCCTCATCAGTCCACAGAATGTTCTCAAAAAGGTCAGGCCAACCATAATTCCAACCCAAGAAAATATCTTCTGTCACTGTCACAAGGAAACAGTTCCTGCATGTAATTTGGCTTCCATAGGATAAAAGTGAGATCTTTTGTAAAAATCACTGCAACTGTGTAAATGAAAGACCACTTTCACAAGATCCTTGACACAGTGATTCCTTGGGGCTCCTCATGAATATTTCATGAACTCTGTAAACATTTTCGGGTGTTCTCAAAGTTGATGGTCTTCCTGATCTTCTTTGTTCGGCAATCTCCTGCTATTAGTAATTTGGAATGGCAGTTGTTGATTGTTTTTGCATCCATTGTTGCATGATCCCTCGTTCAGCCCTCCAACCTTTGTAATCACACCACAGATCCCCAGGCTTCATAACAAGTTGCTATTTTGACCCATTCTTCCACTGTTAACACAGGTGGCATTTTCCAATTGAAACAAAAGGAAAAAAACACAACCATAAAGAGTGCTGTTTCTCGCAAAAGTAGTTACAAGAAAATGGGTTCATAAATAAGGAAATTATAACTGTTTAAAAATAGGGAGTGACTTATCAGACACCCTGTAGATACCCAGTCATGTGGGATGCTACCCATTGCAGTAGTATAACACTTCTTTAGGCTTCTATCACTGTGCCATGAATTCATTGCAGATAGTTCAGAAGAAACCTGAATAGAGTTTCTAGAGTGCACGGAACTAAATTTCGTTTACATCTGCACATCTATTATGTCAGTTTTTTGCAGATTTTGACTCTAAACTTAACTGGTCCAATTTTAGACTTAATTTTTGTACTTCTGTAGGTAAGTTTTTGCATACGTCTTGCAGCTCTCTGACTGCGTTAGTCACACTTTGTACTGATGCATCCACTTGGGATTGTGTCTCTTGAGTTTGATATTATGCTTCATTAAGGTTTTGTAAATCACAGGCAAGTTGTTCCTGTTTATAATCTATGGGGATACTTTTCTGTTGATGTACTTATATTGTGGGATAAGTCAGTAATTATTTCATGTTTTATTTGTTTACCTAGCTTTATCAATTTCCTGCATAGTGCATCAGATAATTCAGTGCGTATAGTTTTGCTCACCTAACTGAACTGTTGACTAATACAATTCTTGAAATTGTTAAATGCCTGATTTTGCTGTGGAAACAGTTATCCTACATTTTTCTGATGTTTTGTGAACTGCCGTGTCATTTCCTTTAGTTGTTGTGTTATTTGTTGCACGAGTTCTGTCAAATTGTCACTAGTATTCACATAGTTTTTACAAACTGTTTCCTGTTCTTGCACTTGCGATGTCACGAGCAAGCGATCGAAGGAATTTTCCCTGTCGCACGCTTCAGTTTCACTATTTGAAAACGTGTTTCCCCAGTGAGAACTGAGAAATTGTCCCATTGTGGGTCATAAGTGACATCATGATTAGTTATGTTACCAGTGTCACAATTTATTAATAGTGGAATGCCAACCTCATTGTTTTGGATACCATCGACCAGTTCATGAGTTGACGCATTATCTTTAACTGTTGCCAAGTTAGGATTTCTGACATCTTGGCATATTGCATTTTGTACTGAATTTTCAACAATGTCCATTTCCTTTTACTCAGTTGTGAATAGTTTTTTAAGAAAATTATGAATAAAAATGTTCGAAAATGAAACTTTGTATGTATTGGTACTTTTCAATTAAGGTTGGTTTAGCTGCATATTCACCAATGAACCTGATTACCTGACACAGCCTTATAGACTTTGAATGAGTTATCTTGCAGTTTAATGATGACTTAGTACAAATTTTCGTCTTTTTTTATAGAAATGCACTGCCCTTCCATATAAGCATACAGTATAGCAGCTTCCTACTGTTACCGCTGAGATCGACATTCCCAACATGTCTCATTTGTAGGCAGAATTTAATTTTAATTTGCTCCTTCACTGTTTTTTATTATTTCCAATCTCACGGACATGTAACAAATACAATGAAAGTTTCATTAGTTTATTGTAAGAATAATATGAACCATTTATCTCAAAAACAACTTTTTTATCTCAACAAATGAAAGGTCTGTTCATATTTTGCTCAGCACCATCCTTTATATGGTCACCATTGATAATTGCATGAATAATAGGAAAATATTGATTGGAAAGAATTGTTGAAAGAAATTTGAAGGTAATTTATGAATCTGTGCCCAGTGCTGGGTGAACTTTAACTGATACCAATGTGAACAGCCCTTAAATATCAATACATAATTTGTATTATGTACAGCTTCACATTAATTCCATTGTGTTCAGTCTTGATTGTGGCAGTGTCATGCAGGATCACTCCTCCGGGTATCGGGTAAATTCTTCTTGTGTGCTCTGAACCTCCTGATGATGCAGAATCTCGGTGGTGGGTGAAATGTTGGACAGGGATGGATGTCCCACCTGAGCAGCTCCCTCACCACGTCGGCCAAGGAGTAAATGCCCGTCTCCTTGGGGCATCAGGACTCCCAGCAATGGTCATCCTGCCAGGTCGCCCTTGCTGAGGCTGGGTGGCACCCGTGGGGAGAGCCCCTGGTTGGAGTGGGTGGTATTGGGGCGGACGTTTCGCAGATGAAACGTCAACATGTATCTGGTCGCTCTGCGGCAGAGTCTTTTTAAAAGAAAAGTACTGTCTCTGGTTCTGGTTCTCCTGCCCTTTCCCCCTTGGCCACTCCTTGGGAGGAAGGACGGCTTGGGGCGAAGTACTTCCCCCGCTATTTGGTCTGTTCTCGGACCGATGGGGGGACATTAGCCACCTCCAAGCCCATGTTTTTTGTCCAGCACATTGAGGACATCTTCGGGGAAATCGAGGCTCTCAGTAAAATGGGTTCGGGATCCGTTCTTATAAAGACCACCTCCGCCACTCAGTCGGCGGCGCTCCAGGCGTGCGACCGACTAGGGGACATCCCAGTGTCCATTGTCCTGCATCTGGCACTGAATAGGATGCAGGGGGTTATTTTTCATCGGGACCTCCTGCTGCAATCTGATGAGGAGCACAGGGCCAACCTGGAGCGCCGAGGCGTGCATTTCGTCCGGCGAGTCCAGCGCGGCCCCAAAGACCATCGCATCGACACCGGGGCCTTTATCCTCACCTTCGAGGGGGACGTTCTCCTGGAGATGGTAAAGGTGATGTGCTACCAGTGTGATGTGCGACCTTACGTGTCCAGCCTCCTATGCGCTGCTTTCGGTGTTTGCATTTTGGGCACATGTCGTCACGGTGTGAGGCTGAGCCCCTTTGTGTGGTGATTGTGGACGTCCTCTTCGTGAGGATCATACATGCACCCCACCACCTCAGTGCGTTAATTGTCCTGGCATCCACTCGCCTAGATCCTTAGACTGCCCCGCGTATCAGAAGGAGAAGAAGATTCAAGAACTCAAAACTTTGGATCGTCTCTCTTATTCTGAGGCCAGGAAGAAGTATGACCGCCTCCATCGCATGCCATTGACCACTTCGTTTGCCTCAGTCGTGTCCACTCCTTCCACAGTATCCTCACCCCTATCCTGTCCCCCCTCCACCTCCTCCCCCCATCCGGGGTCTATGCCTCCGCCTCTCAAATCCCTCCCTTCCAATTCCTCCTCCCCGCAGCCCCTGCCCCAGGGGCCACCCTTCCTCCCCCTCCCCCCTCCCCCCCCCCTGCCGCCTGAGAAGCGATCCTCTTCTCAGGCGTCCATTGGGGAAACATTCCGGACCCCAGCTTCCGAGGTCCGGCGTTCCACAACGGACCCCGCGCGTGAGGAACTTCGGGTCCAGCCCACCATCCCTGTGTCTCCTTGGACTTCCAAGAAGGTGTCCAAGAAGAAGTCTCTCTCCCCTTCTCCACCCCGGCGCATTTCGTCTGATGCTCCATCCGTGCGTCGCTGCTCTCGGCCGTCCTCAGTTTCGCCGGGACACTCTGCTGCCAGGTGCTCAGCTGGCCTCTCGTCGGCAAATGATGCTGCCCCTCCTACACAACCCGGGACAGCGGCCGCAGCTGGCGACGACTCAATGGAACAGGATCCGCCTCCCGCCGGTTGTAGCGCTGTTCCCTCGAAACCTGGCCCTCCGCGGCTGTCGAGGTGACCAGCTCTTCCCCCCGTCTCATTCTCCCTCTTTTTTGACTAGCGATGGCCTTGTTACATTGGAACATAACAGGTATTCGATCTAATCGGGAGGAATTACAACTGCTCCTCGGCGTGCACTGTCCGCTCGTCCTTGGTCTCCAGGAAACCAAGTTGCGCCCAACTGACCGTATTGCCTTTACCCACTATACCTTGGAGCGGTATGACCTCACCCCTGTGGACGGTATCCAAGCTCATGGTGGGGTCATGTTGCTCGTTCGGGACGATGTCTATTACCATCCCATCCCATTGACCACCCCACTCCAAGCAGTAGCTGTCCGTATTACTCTTTCTGCTTTTACTTTTTCAGTTTTTACCATCTACACTCCATCATCATCCGCAGTTAGTTGGGCTGACATGATGCACCTGATTGTTCAGCTTCCTCCGCCGTTTTTATTGTTTGGCGACCTCAATGCCCATCATCCCCTTTGGGGCTCTCCTGCATCCTGTCAAAGAGGCTCACTCTTGGCGGAGGTCTTCAACCATCTCAATCTTGTATGCCTCAATACTGGCGCCCCGACTTTCCTCTCGGACTCTACTCATACTTACTCCTACTTGGACCTTTCGATCTGTTGTACCACTCTTGCCCGTTGGTTCGAGTGGTGTGTCCTTTCTGACACCTATTCGAGCGACCACTTCCCCTGTGTCGTTCGTCTCCTGCACCACATCCCATCCCCACTTCCTTCGAGCTGGAACATACCGAAAGCTGACTGGGGACGTTACTCCTCCCTGGCGACCTTTCCGGACCACGATTTTCTCAGTTGTGACAGTCAGGTCGAATACCTCACGGCTGTTATCATCAATGCTGCCGAACGTTCCATTCCTCATACTACCTCTTCACGTCGCGTTTCCGTCCCCTGGTGGAATGAGGCTTGTAGAGACGCTATCCGTGCTCCACGACGTGCTTTACGCACCTTTCGCCGCCATCCTACGTTGGCGAATTGTATTGGTTACAAATGACTCCGAGCGCAATGCCGTAGAGTCATCAAAGACAGCAAAAAAGCTTGTTGGGCCTCTTTCACCAGCTCCTTTAACAGTTTCACTCCCTCTTCCGTCGTATGGGGTGGCCTGCGCCGGCTGTTGGGCATTAAGGCCCACTCCTCGGTACCTGGCCTGACCTCAGGTAATGAGGTCCTCGTTGATCCTGTGGCTGTCTCCAACGCCTTCGGACGGTTTTTTGTGGAGGTTTCAAGCTCCGCCCATTACACCCTGCCTTCCTTCCCAGGAAAGAGGCAGAAGAGGCTCGGCGACCTTCCTTCCACTCGCTAAATCTGGAAACTTATAATGCCCCCTTTACTATGCGGGAACTCGAACGTGCGCTTGCACTGTCCCGGTCCTCTGCTCCGGGGCCAGATGCCATTCACGTTCAGCTGCTGGCACACCTTTCTCTGGCGGGCAAAAGCTTCCTTCTTCGTACCTACAATCGCATCTGGACCGAAGGTCAGGTCCCCATGCGTTGGCGTGACGCCGTGGTTGTTCCTATACCCAAACCCGGGAAGGATAGACACCTTCCTTCTAGCTAGCGCCCCATTTCTCTTACAAGCTGTGTCTGTAAGGTGATGGAGCGCATGGTTAATGCTCAGTTAGTCTGGATTCTTGAATCTCAACGGCTACTTACCAATTACCAATGCGGCTTTCGTCGCCGCCGCTCCGCTGTTTGACCACCTTGTGACCTTGTCGACATTCATCATGAACAACTTTTTGCGAAGGCGCCAAACGGTAGCCGTGTTCTTCGATTTGGAAAAGGCTTATGATACCTGTTGGAGAGGAGGTATCCTCCGCACTATGCACAGGTGGGGCCTACGCGCTCGCCTGCCCCTTTTTATTGATTCCTTTTTAGCGGATCGAAAGTTTAGGGTACATGGGGGTTCCGTATTGTCCGACGTCTTCCTCCAGGAGAACGGAGTGCCCCAGGGCTCCGTCTTAAGCGTAGCCCTTTTTGCCATCGTGATCAATCCAATTATTGATTGCATTCCACCTAATGTCTCAGGCTCTCTCTTTGTCGATGACTTTGCGATCTACTGCAGTGCCCAGAGAACATGCCTCCTGGAGCGCTGCCTTCAGCATTGTCTAGACAGCCTATACTCACGGAGCGTGGCAAATGGCTTCCGGTTCTCTGAAGAGAAGACAGTTTGTATCAACTTTTGGCGATATAAAGCATTCCTTCCGCCATCCTTACATCTCAGTCCCGTTGTTCTCCCATTCGTGGAAACAACTAAGTTCCTAGGGCTCACACTGGACAGGAAACTTTGTTGGTCTCTGCACGTCTCTTATTTGGGGCCCGTTGAACACGTTCCCTTAATGTCCTCAGAGTTCTTAGTGGTTCATCTTGGGGAGCGGATCGCACTGTCCTGCTTCGCTTGTATCGGTTCATAGTCCGATCGAAGCTGGATTATGGGAGCTTCGTCTACACGTCTGCTCGGCCATCCCTCTTACGCCGTCTCAACTCCATCCACCATCGGGGATTACGTCTTGTGACCAGAGCCTTCTACACTAGTCCCATCGAGAGTCTTTAAGCTGCAGCTGCCGAATTACCATTGACCTACAGGTGCGACGTACTGCTGTGTCGGTATGCCTGCCGGCTGTTCTCTATGCCCGACCACCCCTCTTATCAGTCCTTCTTCGCCGATTCTCTCGACCGTCAGTACGGGTTGTATGTGTCTGCCCTGCTGCCCCCTGGAGTCCGCTTCCGTCGCCTGCTTCGACAATTGGATTTTGCCCTCCCTACCACATTCAGAGAGGGTGAGAGCACGACACCACCTTGACTCCAGCCTCCGGTTCATATTTATCTCGACCTCAGCTCACTCCTGAAGGAGGGTACTCCAGCTGCAGTGTATTGCTCACGGTTTGTCGAACTTTGTGCTAGACTTGCCGGTCACACCTTTATTTACACCGATGGCTCCAAAACTGACGATGGTGTCGGCTGTGCCTTTGTCGTCGGGGCCGCCACCTTTAAATACCGGCTCCTCGACCAATGTTCCAGCTTTACGGCCGAGCTTTTTGCTCTCCATCAGGCCGTTCAGTATGCCCGCCGCCACCGCCATTCATCGTATGTACTCTGCTCTGATTCAGTCGGTTCTCTTCAGAGCCTTGGAGCTCCCTGTCCGGTCCATCCCTTGGTGCAACGGATCCAGCAGTCCCTCCATTCTTTCGCTGATAATGGTTCTCCTGTCAGCTTTCTGTGGGTTCCCGGACATGTAGGAGTGCCTGGGAATGAGGCTGCAGATGCTGCAGCCAAGGCTGCAGTCCTCCTGCCTCGGCCAGCCTCCCATTGTGTCCCATCATCTGACGTTCGTGGGGTTGTTTGTAAGAGGCTTGTGTCGTTGTGGTGGGATGCTTGGTCATCCCTCCAAGGAAAAAAGCTTCGGGCAGTAAAACCGCTCCCAACTGCTTGGACAACTTCCTCCCGAACATCTCGGCGAGAAGAGGTCCTTCTGACCAGGTTGCGGATTGGGCATTGCCGGTTTAGCCACCGCTACCTGCTCTCCAGTGACCCAGCCCCGCAGTGCCCTTGTGGTCAAGCATTAACAGTGCGCCATGTTTTATTGTTGTGTCCCTGCTTTAGTCAATCTCGTGTTGTCCTGTCCCTGCCATCTACTTTACCGGATGTTTTAGCTGAAGACGCTCGAGCAGCTGCTCGTGTTCTGCATTTTATAACTTTGACTGGCTTGTCCAAAGACATCTAACTTTTTTACTTATTTTATCTGCATCTTTGTCGGGAATTTCTGGTGTCCCCCCTCCCCTTGAGTTTTACTAGATTCCATGTGCTCTAACAACTGTGACTGGGCGTTAATGACCTCAGTAGTTGAGTGCCCTTAAACCCCACAAAAAAAAAGAAAAAAAACCCGACAAGAGTTGAGAAATCAATAGAGAGTCTGACACTGCTGTAGTTTCTATACAACATTTATTCTTGCACTGTTACAAAACATGTGAACAGCCAGTTACGACACATATCAACAAACAAATGTGTGTTGCATCTGCTTGGAGCTTTGAATCAAAATGTAACAGTCAGTTACTGGCAGTCATGTTGCCTAAAAAAATTACCTGCTGTTTTGTACAAATTTTTCCAAACTTGTCATTGCAACTTCATATGATATAAATATGATTATTATTATCCTTATGTATCTGCCAAACCCTTATAGCCTAATGTGCTGCATGCTGGCATGCAAAAGAGTGTTGAGACAAATGTGCATGGATTAATTATGGTTGGAATGTAACCACAACCAGGCAGAGTATGGTTTGTGTGCAAGTTTTCAAATTTGTTTAGAAGAATCTCTGGCTGGCTCTATATCCCAGAAATGCAAAATACAAACAGATGTATGAATACACACAGAACAGAATTGACTTGCAGGTAGTGCAGTCAGAGTGGGTGACAGATGTAGCAGGAAGGACATGTAGCCACAGTGACACAGTAATTTCCAAATTGAGAATGAGTGTTTATCCAAGGCTTTTACCCAGGTAGCTGACTATGTATGGTATGCACACTAGGTTTTTCTTTCTAGATTAGGCAACTCCATCCACTCCAGATAATGGTAGCTGTAGAAGTATCAGTGTAAGATGTAAAGATGTCTCCCCCCCTCCCCCCCTCCCCAAATTAGGTGAAAGAGAATTAAAATCCAAGTCGTTAATTGCTGAAGCAAATATGACAAACTGCCAGAGTTTGAAATGTTTCTATAAAGCAGTAAAGCTCACATAGTACTGGATATAGAAAACTGTTTAAAATCCAAAGTTAGTGACATTTTTGTTTAAAATTTAAGTGCATATCAAAAGGAACGGACAATGATAAACAGATATGATACATTGTTCGCAGTAGACAAGAAACTAGTCCACCAAGGTACAACTTGAAACTGCATGGGAAACTGTGTGGGCAAGAGTCTGTATAGAGGATGGTCATAAACTAAAATTGGATCATCTGTCAACTACCAGACTCACCTCCAAATGTAACTGTAAACTTAAGGGAAAACCACTGTATTAGTATGAAAGCTCTCTCATCATATTGTAATTATAATAGGAGGCATTAATCATGTTGCAATCAATTGGGGTACTTACAGTTTTGTTAGTGGTGGGCATGACTAGACATACTGGGCAACATTATTAAATCCCGCCCCTGAAAACCACCTAGAACAAGTGGTTCAGAAACCCACTGTCTTCGAGGCTGTCCACATCGAAACCAGTGTCAGTGACTATGAGGTGGTTGTAGCAATAATTTTACCAAATTACATGAGACAACTAAAAAAGTGATAGTATTTATATACTCAGTAAAATCAAGCAAAGGAAAGTCAATGATAGAATAACGATAATATGGAAAGATAGATTGCTACTCACCATATACAGTATGCACTGAGTCACACAGGCACAAAGAAAGAGACTGTTAAAATACTATAACTTTTAGACAAAATCTTTCTTCTGCAGTAGAAAACACACACACATTCACATGTACACAACTCTTATAAACACAACTTAAGCACTCATGGCCTCTGTCTCAGCATGCTAGAGGCAGTTGGACTGTCCGTGACTCAATGCCTCCTCTGTACGGTGAGTAGCATCTATTCTTTCCACATTGTTCTCATATGCTCAGTAAACTAGATAAAGAAGCACTAGTGTTGTATATCAGTGAGGGGCTTGAGACGTAAAGTACAGGGCAGGATCATGTAGAGGAACAGTGACTCAAGCTTAAAAGAATGGTCCACCATGCACATGTGTTACACATTTTATGATGAAAAGCACACACCATATTATATAGTCACTGTAAAAAACGAAAAAACCGGAAAAAACACACACAGAGAAAACTGCATAATAGGTGCAAAACAAAGCAAAGGGCTATCGACAGATGCAGAATGAAATGAAATGCATTGGGCTGTTAAGAGAGCAATACGTGAAGCCTTTGGTGACTGTATAGATGGACATTGTTGAAAGATCTTTCGTAAAGCCCACAGAAATTCTGGTTCTATGTGAAGGCTGTTAGTGGCACCAAAGTAAATATCCACTCACTCATGGATGTGAGAGACTGAAATTGAGAGTAGTAACACAAAACCAGAAACGCTTAAATCCGTTTTCAGATATTCCGTTACAAAGGAAAGCCCAGGAGTATTGCCCTAATTTAATACTCGCACCACTGCCCCAGGTCCCAATGGAATCCCTGCTGATGTTATACTGAATTTGCAGCTGAGTTAGCCCCTCTTTTAACTATAATCTGCCACAGATTCCTTGAACAACAAACAGTATCCAGTAGTTGGAAGGGAGAACAGCTCACACTTTTCCACAGGAAGTGGCAGAAGTGGTTGCCAAAACAACTTTTAACCTTGACTTCCATTTGGTGTAGAATTCTGAGCTCAAACAAAATGAAGTATCTAGAACAGAATGACCTCCCTGCTAACCAGCAAGATTATGTTAACATTGATTGTGGAAACCCAACTTGAACTTCTGTTGTGTTATCCTGAAACTTGAAGACGAAGGGAGTTCGGTAGATGCACTATTCCTTGATTTCTGAAAAGCATTTAATTCAGTACCACTTTTATGCTTGTGATCAAAAGTATGATCATATAGGGTAGAAAGTGAATTTTGTGACTGAATTGAGGATTTGATGAGGTCATATTTATAGTAAGAAATGGGAAACAGTAATTTTCTTGGTATCTTGCACATGCTATAATCACCATATTTTTTCAAATACGTGTTGGTTTTAAAGTTTCTATAAAAAATGGACTTGCTGTAGATACATTGCACAATGTAGCAGTGAACCGAGTGTAACTCATTATTTCACCAAATACTGATAATGGAATATCTTTTGATGCAATCTTGTGAGATAACTGTTGACTGCTGCAGCACAAGGCATGTGTTGTTGGTGCTGCACATTTTGACTATTATGACTGAGATAAACTGACGTTGCAGTGTTTGTCTTTGACATGTCAGTGTAGAATTGTCACAGAATCAGCTAAGTGCAAAATCTGTACAGTTCAAATGTTTATTTATACGTAACAGCTGACTTGGAACGTTTCTTCGCATGAGACTGTGAGTGCCATATTTGTGCGTCAATTTGAAATTCTGGATTGGTGTATTTTACTGTTTGCTTTGGTGCTGCATAATTTTTCATTGATATTATCAGCACTCGTTTGTATTGTGATATATTGTGAAATTTCAAACATTTGCTAATACTGCGATAAACTCGTACTGGTATTGTCAGTTGTATGCTTAAACTTAAGTGCTGTTTTGAAATTTTTGAGAAAACTAGGCCCATCCTGTTTGGAAACAGTTGTTGTGTCACTGTATCATTATGTGAGAAATAGGTCATTTTTGAGAATTTTTGGAAGCTTGCAAAACAGTATTTTTGAAAATTTTTGTAAGTTAATGGTATGAGTGTTATGGATAATTATTTTGTTGCAAATCAGAATTTGCGCTTCAGTTATTGCCAAAGAATAGATCACCCTGACTATCAGTGTATATCAATGCAAATAAATGTTACGATTTTGAGAATTTTTGGAAGCTGTCATTGTCCTTTGCATGATTCGAATCATACTAAATTGGTTTTTGTGATTTAGTTGCTGTAGTAGACATTACACTAACATACTGGTTACATCTAGTTCTTCCATCAAGTGCAGTGAATATTATCTCCATTTATCCTAAATTAACTCCATTTTTTGAGTTTGTTAACGACTACAGTTAACCCTCAAAAAGTTCAGGAAACTAGTAATTTTTCCACAGATTTTTCTGTTGTCTTAATGGAAATCTTGTTTCATGCATTTTGTTTCAGTTCTTGTAGGATATTAGTAATTTTTTAGCTCAGCAGATTAAATGTCAGCAAGTTTAGTTTAACATCATATGATCACTGTGCTGTAATACATTGCACCAGCCACAATCAGATATTTTGTAAGCAACTGTAGGGAATATCAGTGGTGCCAACATGTGCATCTGTTTCCCACAGGACATATGGTACCAATTCCTTCTGCACTTACTTTATTTCACCTACAAGGCATTTCATTCTTGGGACAAGTGAGAAAAAATTAATAATATGTACACTAACTACCTAGCTTTTCTATATTGGCCCCAAGGTTCTATTGACTGACAAAGTTTGAAAATAACCAACTTCCCTCTATAAGAGATAATTTTGAAGCACCATGTGTGATGATCTCCGATCAAAGAAAAGTGTTTCATTCAAAATTGATCCTGAAAGTATGAGGGTAGTTTCAAAAGTTCGCCGAGACCTTACCAGATGCCAGTGCTAGGACAACAAGGTCGATGAATAACAATAGGTTATCCTTTGTGAGTAAACACATAACGTCAGTGCTCCGGAGAGAAGTCTGTGGTACCAATGTCATGCTGTTGTTCCCATGTAGTGGTTTTGGGGGGGGGGGGGGGGGGGGACAGAATTCAAGCAATGACTAAGTGTTTGTAAAGAAAAAGTATGAATCATCATCATCATCATCATCATCATTAAAGACTGATCATGCCTTTCAGCATTCAGTCTGGAGCATAGTCCCCCTTATAAAATGCCACATTATCCCCTATTCAGTGCTAACAATGGTGCCTCTTATGATGTTAAGCCTATTACTTCAAAATAATTCTTCACCAAATCCAGATACCTTCTCCTTGGTCTACCCCAACTCCTCCTACCCTATACTGCTGAAGCCATGAGTCTCTTGGGTAACCCTTCTTCTCCCATGCATGTAACGTGACCCCACCATCTAAGACTGTTCGCCCTGACTGCTGCATCTATAGAGTTCATTCCCAGTTTTTCTTTGATTTCCTCATTGTGGACACCATCCTGCCATTGTTCCCATCTACTAGTACCTGCAATCATCCTAGCTACTTTCATATCCGTAACCTCAACCTTATTGATAAGGTAACCTGAATCCACCCAGCTTTCGCTCCCATACAACAAAGTTGATTGAAAGATTGAATGGTTCACAGATAACTTAGTCTTGGTACTGACTTCCTTCTTGCAGAAGAGAGTAGATCGTAGCTGAGCACTCACTGCATTATCTTTGCTACACCTCACTTCCAGTTCTTTCACTATGTTGCCATCCTGTGAGAATACGCATCCTAAGTACTTGAAACCGTCCACTTGTTCTAACTTTGTTCCTCCTATATTGCACTCAATCCATTTATATCTCTTTTCCACTGACATTACTTTCGTTTTGGAGATGCTAATCTTCATACCATAGTCTTCACATTTCTGATCTAGCTCTGAGATATTACTTTGCATACTTTCAGTCGAATCTGCCATCACAACTAAGTCATCCGCATATGCAAGACTGCTTATTTTCTGTTCACATATCTTAATCTCACACAGACAGTCTATTGTTTTCAACATACGATCCATATATAATATAAACAACAGTGGAGACAGGTTGCAGCCTTGTCTTACCCTTGAAACTATTCTGAACCACGAACTCAATTTACTGTCAACTCTAACTGCTGCCTGACTATCCATGTAAAGACCTTTAATTGCTTGCAAAAGTTTGCCTCCTATTCCATAATCTCATAGAACAGACAATAACTTCCTCCTAGGAACTTGGTCATATGCCTTTTGTAGATCTATAAAGCATAGATAAAATTCTCTGTTCCACCCATAACACTTCTCCATTATTTGTCATTAGCTAAAGATCTGGTCCTGACAACCTCTAAAAGGTCTAAACCCACACTGATTTTCATCCAGTTTGTCCTAGACTAATACTCGCACTTTCCTTTCAACAATATCTGAGAAGATTTTACCCACAATGCTGATTAAAGAGATACCTCTGTAGTTGTTACAATCTTTTCTGTTTCCATGTTTAAAAGTTGGTGTGATTACTGCTTTCATCCAGTCTGATGGAACCTGTCCCGACTCTCACGCCATATCAATTATCCTGTGTAGCCATTTAAGACCTGACATTCCACTGTATTTGATGAGTTCTGACTTAATTTCATCCACCCCAGCCGCTTTATTACACTGCAATCTATTGACCATTTTCTCCACTTCCTCAAATGTGATCCTATTTCCATCATCATTCCTATCCGATTGTACATCGAAATCCGACACATTACTGATCATATTTTCACCTGCATTGAGCAACTCTTCAAAATATTCCCTCCAGCTGCCCAAGGCATCAACAGGATTCACCAGCAGTTTTCCTGACCTGTCCAAAATACTTGCCATTTCCTTCTTACCTCCCTTTCAAAGACTGCTAATTAAACTCCAGAATGGTTTTCCAGCACCTTGACCCAAAGTCTCCAACCTGTTTGCAAAGTCTTACCAAGATTTCTTCTTGGTTGCTGCAATTATCTGTATGGCTTTGTTTCTTTCTTCAACATAACTTTCTCTGTCTACCTGAGTTCTAGTATATAGCCATTTTTGATACGCCTTCTTTTTCCTTTCACAGGCTGCCTTGACTGTGTCATTCCACCAAGCTGTTTGCTTCATCCTACCTTTACACACTACTGTTCCAAGACATTCTTTAGCCGCTTGTAGTACTGTGTCCCTGTACCTTGTCCATTCCTTTTCCAATGACTGTAATTGACTACATTCAACTAACTGGTACCTTTCTGAGATCACTGTTATGTACTTGTGCCTGATTTCCTTATCCTGAAGTTTCTCCACTCTTATCCTCCTACATATGGACCTGACCTCCTGCACTTTCGGCATGTATGAAAGCAAAGAAAATTCATACCAATTTTCAGAATACACTGTGGGACTCCCATCATATTCAACTGTTGCTAAATGGACAAGAGTTTAAATTTGGTCGGGTAGCTTAGATGATGATCTGCATAGTGGTTGGCCAGAATGTTTCCCTACCCTAGAAATAGTTGTGAAAGTGCATAAAACGGTCATGGAGGTTTAGGGAACAAAAGTGCAAGAAATTGTTGAGGCAGGAGGGATGCCTTGTGAACAGGCATATGACTTTTTAACAGTGGACTTGGGTATGAGAAAATTATCTTTTCGATGAATGCCCCGACTCTGTAATAAGATCAGAAATGAATAAAAATGAAAATGTCCAAACAGTATTTGATCCATTTTCATAGCAACCAAAATGATATTTTGTGGCAGTTTGTGACCACATATGAAACATGGTGATTCACACCAACCAAAGAAAACAAAGGCAGTGTAGTGAGCCAGAGAACTCATGTTGTCAGTTTTCTAGGGTCCAAAAGGGACTCTGCTGATCCCAATGTCAAAGAATTATGTGATGATGATGCTACGCTAATCTCTTGGACCAACTACAACAAAAGATACGTGAAGAAAGGCCAGATTTGGAAAGTAAGAATGCCATCTTTCATGAAGACAGTGATGTTGTCATGCACGTGTCATTGCCATGGCCAAAATGCTTGAATTAAGATACGAATTGTTGCCACATCCAACTTATTCACCTGATTTGTCGCCACCAGGCTTCCATCTGTACTCAAAGCTCAAAATTGTCTCCAGTGGATGGAGGTTCTCTTCAAAAGAACTGCCAACTGAAGTTGATGGGTATTTTTTTAGGCCTGGAGAAATCTAGTTTGCAAGATGAGCTTAAGTCATTGGAACATAGCTGGACCAAGTGCATTAGTGTACAGGCAGACTACATTGAAAAGTTCTAGGAACAGAATAAAAAGAAGTGTCTTGTTGTTGTCTTGAGCCCAAAGACTGGTTTGATGCAGCTCTCCATGCTACCCTATCCTGTGCAAGCCTCTTCATCTCCGAGTAACTACTGCAACTAACATCCTTCTGAATCTGCTTAGTGTTTTCATCTCTTGGCCTTCCTCTATGATTCTTACCCTCCATACTTCACTCCAATACTAAATTGGTGATCTCTTGATGCCTCAGAATGTGTTCTACCAACTAATCCCTTCTTCTAGTCAAGTTGTGCCACAAATTCCTCTTCTCTCCAATTCTGTTCAGTACCTCCTCATTGGTTACATGATCTACTCACCTAATCTTCAGCATTCTTCAGTACTACCACATTTCAAAAGCTTCTATTCTCTTCTTTAAACTGTTTATTGTCAAGTGTTTCACTTCCATACATGGCTACACTCTATACAAAAACTTTCAGAAAAGAAGTAGTGCCTTACCAAAGTGTTTTTTTTTTATTTTTTTATTTTTAATTTTTTTTAATTTTTTGAAACTACCCTTGTAATTTCATGATGACACTGGCACCTATAGGAAGACAGTCCTTCCCAGTTACAGTAGTATAGCCTCAGTATTTAAATAAGACAATAGCAGATGTAGTATCAATGCACTTTGATGTTGAAGAGAGTGACGTAATGTGATAGTGCTTGCCTTTATATCCGCATACAAGGAAGCAAAGCAAGACAGTATGGGTTTCACACCATTTTTCCTAATCCACTGTTGAGGGATGGAAGCAACAATGGATACTTTGTTTCTACCTCAGTTCGAAAGTGCTCAGGATGGAATTGTGAAACAATTCTTTATCAGCACTAAAGAAGCAAGATGGCTGGCAATTACACATGCCTTGGATGCCCAGGATAAAGACCATGAACATTATAATGCCAGTCACCACGGGAGATAGTAGCAACTTTTACACCTGTGCAGGTCAGACTATTGGAAGAGTTACTAAAGTGGTACTGTGGCCTGTACCAAATGGTGACACTTACCAGACCTTATCTGAAAAGTCGAGAATGGTGCAACTGGGTGGTGAAGGCAAAAGTGCTGACTTGTCGTCCATGTCATTCACATGAAAATGTGAATAAATTGTACAGGGTTCATATACATCGAACGTGAAGATGTCTTTGAGGCTTGCAGTACTTCAGTGGAAGTAGAGACTATGGAAACATGGAAAGATGATGTGGAAACTGTAACACGACAGCCTACTATAAAGGGAAGAGACACTTTATTGAATCACAAACATGCAACTGCAGACGCACAGGTGGCAGCTAAGATCAGGTCATATTCCTGTTGACAGCTGAAATCAACTTGACAGGAGCAAGTAGAGGACCAGTTTCACACTATGCTCCACAGATGGAGTTGTCTTTGGACTTCCACCGGCTGCTAAGGTGACTGGGAGAGCCCTTCTGTTGGGCAGCACAGTGGCTGCTCATTTCTCATGGCCGCTTCTCACATCCAATGCAAATTTAAAGCATATCCAAAAATTCATAAATGTAGCTCCATTTGTGTCACTGAAGAGCCAGAAGGGTCATTTGAAGTGGAAAAATATCTGCATTAGTCTATAAGTTATTGTAAGTTGTCATAAATAATTCCTGAAATGTAAAAGTGAATATCTTGCCACTGCATTATGTGGTTGCAACAAACAATGTGTGTATGGATACATCTTGTCGAACTGTATCGGTCTGTGATAGTAGATTAAGTGAAATTATTCACTTACGTAAATGAGAGGCTTTAAAGGGCATTTTGTGCACTTAAACAAAACTTTTCTTACTAAATAAATAGAAAACATTTAGAAAGTGACAGTACTGTAAACTTTAGATGTATAGAAAATTATTTAATTTATAATTTAACTTGTTTGTTAGTATCTGTACTTATAAATCAGAAAATGTAGGTAAACCATAGAGATCATTGTTTGTGTATAAACTATGGCATATAAAAAAAATTGATAATAGCATATTATTTCTCGGAAATATCCATGTGTGTAAAAAGAGTTAACATTAAGAACTTTATTAGTTTTTATGTACAGTAGTTCAACTGACTTCAGTGGTGCTTGGCCAACATTTCCTGGGTCAACAGTGTCATTTTGGTGGGGAGTCTACATTTGGACACCATTTGGATATGGTCAGGCTGTGTTAGTTCTTTTTAGGGGAAAGTTTTGTCTGATGAGCAGTGAAATAACCTACTTTTAGGCATAGATTTTTCCACATCTGATGAACTTGTTCCATTTTGGGTTACGTGTGATAAGTCACACTTATAAGGTTTCATTGTGTAGCTGTTGTTGAATTTGTAATTTCATATGCTGTGGAACTTTAGCAGTTCTCTGAAGATAACTCACACAATTAACCTTGATTTATTCAACCACCTCGAAGTCTTAAGAAACTCAGTCAGGTTTTGAAATTTATTGTGAATTGTGACTTTCGATTTTTCTGTGTTATTACTGGAAATAAACTCAAATATGAGAGTGCTTTTGTGATTTTTGCATAGCAAATACTGCCTGCATTTATGTTAAATACTTTTGTTGAACAATGGGTACACTACAATGAATGTAAGTTGGCACTCCACAGATGAAACCTAGCCAAACTTGTAAGTCTCACCACAGTTACAGCATCCCATTGATGTGAAGTGTTTGTGCTGTGTGAAGTGTGAGTAAATTTGTGCATGTAGTAGCACGTGAGGGCTCATAGCTAACGTAGAGCCTGTGAACAGTTTAGAACTTTGGTTTTTGGTGAGTTTATGAGAGAGATTGTGTTTTATTTTGTTGTCCACACCATATTCGCATTCCCATACGACCCGTACGATTGCATTACGAGAATCCATCTGTGCCACAATAGAAAGAATGACTGACTAGATCCATTTCTATGAAGTTATAGTTGGCAGCAGTTCACTGTTTCGTTTTTCTCCTCGCAGTGCCACGTGCTGTGTGTTGAGGGTGTCCCAGCAGGAATGGCCAGTATTCAGGGATGCAACAGGAATGATCATTCTAAGCCAAAAAGTCTAGTAAATGTGGGCTCTATAAGACATACAGCAAAAACGTTTTCCATCAACCCGGTTCCCAGAACTCCTGAAGACAGACATTGACAGTGGATATTGTACAATACACACAGTTCCTTTGCCTGTTTACAGGTGTCACTAAACCTGCCCAAAGATGTAAACAACCGTGCGTGATCAGTGCCAATTAGACTGAGGGGGTCTGACAGCTGAGCAGTTCATCATTCCACCAGGAAGGAGGTACCCGCCTAGTGTTGTCTGTAGTTCAATCATGCCTAGACGGTCACTACTGTGGTTAGTGTCTTCATTGCTACTTTGTGCCAGGAAGGGCTCTCGACAAGGGAAGTACCCAGGCGTTTCAAAGTGAACCAAAGTGATTTTGTTGGGACATGGAGGAGATGCAGAGAGACAGGAACTATCAATGACATGCCTCACTCAGGCCGCCTGAGGGCTACTACTGCAATGGATGACCACTACCTGTGGATTATGGGTCACAGGAACCCTGACAGCAATGCCACAATGTCGAATAATGCTTTTTGTGCAGCCACAGGACTTCGTGTTAAGACTCAAACTGTGTGCAATAGGGTGCATGACGCGCAACTTCACTCCCGACGTCCGTAGCGAAGTCCATCTTTGCAACCACAACATCATGCAGTGTGGAACAGATGGGTCCAAAAATATGCCGAATTGACTGCTCAGGATTGGCATCATGTTCTCTTAGACGATGAGTGTTGCATATGTGTTCAGACAATTCTCGGAGACGTATTTGGAGGCAAACCGGTCAGGCTGAACACCTTACACACTGTCCAGCGAGTGCAGCAAGGTGGAGATTCCCTGCTGTTTTGAGGTGGCATTATGTGGGGGCCAACATTAGCCGCTGGTGGTCATTACAAGCGCCGTAACGGCTGTACAATACGTGTATGCCATTGTCTGACCGTCAGTGCATCCATATTGGTGAGGCATTCGTCTTCATGGATGACAATTCACACCCCAATAGTGCACATCTTGTGAGTGACTTCCTTCAGGATAACTTCGCTTGACTAGTGGCCAACATATTCTCCAGACGTGAACCCTATTGAACATGGCTGCGATAGATTGATAAGGGGTGTTTATGTACGATGTGACGCACCAACCACTCTGAAGTATCTATGCCGAATCGCCATTGAGGAGTGGGACAATCTGGACCAACAGTGCCAAACTGCAAGTGACCCATTCAGTTTCCACCTACTGCAATTATCATTCAACATTGTTTTCTAGCAGGTTCTACAACTTATTTAGGGAGTGTTGTAATTTGTTACAACTTGCTAAGTCCATTGAATGGGAGTGCGCACTGCTGAGGCTGGGAGTTGAGATCTGTTTGTACTCTCTCTTTTCTGCATAAATACGCTTTCAGTGTGAAGTGGTTGGTGAATCTGTTCTTCTAAATTGTAGTTGATTCCAGTTTCTACATGGCACTATGTAGAGAACTGGAGAATATTCATTGGTTACACAAGGGAGTACGTTTCCACTAGACAATTTTGTACTAGATTTCCACAAGATAATAGTTGTTATTTGAAGTGACTTTAGCAGTTGATATTTATTCCTAAGTATGACACTATAGCGAAACAAACAGATCTTTATCCTTTGTATTGTCTTTTGTTTTTGTTGTGGAGTAACAAGACAGCTACGCCACACTGAAGTAGCCGAAAGGTACGCGTTAATCTCACGTAGGCTAGAGAGAGGTCATGTTACAAATGGCGTCTTGCTAGGTCGTAGCCATTGACATAGCTGAAGGCTATTCTAACTGTCTCTCGGCAAATGAGAGTAAGGCTTCGTCAGTGTAGTCGCTAGCAAAGTCGTCGTACAACTGGGGCGAGTGCTAGTAAGTCTCTCGTGACCTGCCGTGTGGTGGCGCTCGGTCTGCGATCCTGACAGTGGCGACACGCGGGTCCGACACATACTACTGGACCGCGGCCGATTTAAGCTACCACCTAGCAAGTGTGGTGTCTGGCGGTGACACCACATTCCTCCCCCGCAAATCGGCGAATGGTCGTGTGATAAGGCTTCCGCCCACCGTGGGGAGGACCCCAGGTTGACGTATGCGATGAGGTGGGGAGCCTAACAACAGACGAGGCTGTGCCACCCGCACCCGGCCATTCGGTCCGAGGGTAGCTAGGAAACACCTGAAAACCTAGTCCAGGGTGAACGTCAACATGCAGAGTATGCGCCCGTAAAGAGACAGGGGGGGCCGAAGGTTCGACCTCCATGTGGTCGGGGCACCCGACGGGCAAAGACGACATCTGGTCCGGAGCGGGCAAGAGTTCCATGGCGGAGGACAGCTGGTCACGGGAAGCGATCGGCGGCGCGGGACCCAGGGAGGCGCCAGGCGGTTGCAGCGACGCGTCCACTGCGGGCGGCGCCGGCGGGAGAACAGGCGGCAGCGGCGGCGGCAGCGGCGCGTCGCCATGTGGCAAAATGGAAGGCATCGTCGGTAACACCTGGGGATGAGGCGAGCCAGTAGATGGGTCCCCAGGGTGCTGACCGGACGGCACCGTCGCTGAAAGAAGACGGGGAGCGGCAGAACCCGTGCGACGACAGAGGCGCAGCTGATTGAGATGCCGACGCACCTCACCAGAGGTCCCCAAAACCAAATACATCGCGCGGCCGAGGCAGCAAAGAATGCGCCCTGCGAGCCAATGCCGTGAACCTCGATAGTTGCGATAGAATACAACGTCGCCAGGAACAAAAGCAGGAGTCTGCCGCTGCACAGGAACCTGATGCGGTGGATGCAGCAAAGACATCAAGGTTCGATGAGGACGACCATGGAGCAACTCAGCCGGCGAGCGACCATCGCGGGGCTGAGAGCGATACGAAGACAAAAAGAGCAACAAAGCGTCCTCCCGAGAATGCGACTCTTTCAACTTCAACATCTGTGACTTGAAAGTCCGGACCAATCGTTCAGCGACACCGTTTGACTGAGGCGAAAACGGCGCGGATGTCAGATGTTGAATACCATTGGCATTGCAGAATGACTGAAATTCTGCAGACATGAATTGTGGGCCATTGTCGGAAACAATAGTTTGCGGAAGACCTTCAATGCAAAAGATAGCGGATAACGCTTGGATGGTGGCAGCTGATGTCGTGGAAGACATCCGGACAACAAAAGGAAAATTACTGAAGGAATCCACCACAACCAACCATCGAGCATTCCAGAATGGACCAGCAAAATCGATGTGTAAGCTTTGCCAAGGGGAAGTGGCTTTCGGCCATGCAAAGAATTGCCGCGGCGGTGCGGATTGTTGTTCGGCACACGCCATGCAAGAAGAGCACATATTCGTAATCGCAGCATCGATTCCGAACCAAGTACAGTGCTGACGAGCAAGTTGTTTCGTGCGTACTATACCCCAATGTCCTTGGTGAAGAAGCCGTAAGACAGAGGACTGTAACGAACGTGGCACCACGACTCTGGACTGATCATTATCAGAACGCAACAACAAAACACCACGTCGTACAAAAAGTCTCTCCTTGTGAGCAAAAAATCGGCGAACCAACGGATCCTCGATCCGTGACTTTGACAAGGGCCATTCCGTAGCAACAAAATGCAAAATGGTATCAAGGACAGGGTCAGCAGCTGTGGCTGTAGCTACACGACGAAAATCAATCGGAAAAGATTCGACCACGTCATCGGTTTCCGAGTCAATGAACATGCAAGCAAGTTCGGAAGAATCGAATGCTTAATCCTCAGCAACAGGCAAACCGGACAACGCATCAGCGTTTCCGTGCTTAGCAGTGGACTGATACAAGATATGGTAGCGGTCGGCGACCTCATAACGCAGTGCGTGGGGAACATTGCGCGCTCTGAAAAATTTCGGTTGCGCGTTTACTTTCAGTTCCAAATGTGCTTCATAGTTCTTAGCGCAACCAAGGCCCGGTGCAAAAATGTCTGCAAATTCTTCACATAGACGAGAAACACTGTCTGAAGGCACAGTCTGATTCACCGATAGGACCTGATTTACGATAGATATGTTAAACAACTGAAACAAATCTAAACCAAACAAGTTCACTGCAGTAGAAGAACGAAGAACGTAAAATGACACCAGTTTTGTTTGTCCCTTGTATGTTGCAAGAAGGCTGCACTGTCCGAACACAGGGATATGCTGTCCTGAATAAGTAGTGAGCTGAATATTTGCGGCACGCAACGGTGGTTTGCCCAGTTGTTTGTACGTGTCGTGATTGATAAATGAAACTGCAGCTCCAGTATCGAGCTGGAATGTTATCACTTTGCCTTCAAAGTCCAATTCTACAAAAAGTTTATTGTCCTGCTGACGACAAGAGCGACTTTCACGTGCAATATGAACTGATACAGGTACAGAAGCACTTGCGACCTGACGAGATTTCCGGCGACGTCGACGCACACTTTTTGTGGGATGAACACAGTCACTGTGAGAGAAAGTGGCACTGGACGGGGTGGAATTAACTACATGAATGTCCATGGGCGAAGGTCCACGAGCCTGATTGTCCTTGGTTCGATTCCGGCGCGAAGCAAAGGGCCTGGAATGGTTTTGATGGTCTGATCTGAGCTGTTTCTGGCAAACACTTTGAACATGTCCTTTCTTATGACAGTAAAAGCAAATAGCTTGGCGTGACGGGCAATTGTCACGCGAATGTCTAGTTGCACACCGCGGGCATGATTTCAGAACTGCATTGGCATGCTTACGCGGCACACGTGGAGAGCTAGGCGGCAGCTGTGCGGACGGGCACGAGGGCTGTTTAACGTTCCGTGCAGGGCGCCCGGCGGGCCGGTTAATGTGACACACTGCTGGCGAAGTTGCAAATGAGTCCTGAGCAAAGTCAAGTGTGTCTTGCCTATCCAACATGTCTATCACTTGTTGAAGGGAGGGATTAACGAGTTTCAAAATCTGTTCCCGTATGCGAACATCAGAAACGTTCTGTGCAATTGCATCACGTACCATTGTATCTGAATAAGGGAGGCCACATTCACACTCAAAAGCACAATCCCTAGTCAATCCCATCCTTGTCGCCAACTGTTGTGGTGTAACAAGACAGCTACGCCACACTGAAGTAGCCGAAATGCACGCGTTAATCTCACGTAGGCTAGAGAGAGGTCATGTTACAAATGGCGCCTTGCTAGGTCGTAGCCATTGACTTAGCTGAAGGCTATTCTAACTGTCTCTCGGCAAATGAGAGAAAGGCTTCGTCAGTGTAGTCGCTAGCAAAGTCGTCGTACAACTGGGGCGAGTGCTAGTAAGTCTCTGGAGACCTGCCGTGTGGTGGCGCTCGGTCTGCGATCCTGACAGTGGCGACACGCGGGTCCGACATGTCTAATGGACCGCGGCCGATTTAAGCTACCACCTAGCAAGTGTGGTGTCTGGCGGTGACACCACAGTTTTTTGCATTTGATTTCCTGTGATCACAATATACTTCAGCAATATTCCAGTATAGACTCTGTAGTTGCACTTTCTTTCACAGAAAAACTGCATTTTACGCTATACTGCCAATAAATTGAAGCCTATCATTTTCTTGACCTAAAATTGAAGCTGTTTGGTTGATGTTCTAAGGACAGATACGTAGACTGGACAGTAACATTAAGGTAAACAGCTAAGAGGAATTTCGAAAAAGAGGCTCCAATTTATTAAAAAGTGGTAAACATTGAGCAGAAGCTTGAGCCAGAATTGAGGAGCAGAAGGTAGGACTCCTGCGTTAGAATTGACGAGCTGAATCCAGTGGAACTCTTGATCCAGAATTTAGGGGCTGAACCCAGTAAACATGCTACATGAGGAGCATAAGAACAACAAATAATGTTTTCTGTGGAGACCAGTTAGCAGGTTCATACATCCTTCTTCATCCATAAAGAAGATGACTGACTGTTTTCCCAACAAGTTTTTTCTGTGGAAGGACAGGATACAAAGTGAGAGCTTATACAAGGCTACTATAAAGGATTTATTCATTTTCAAAATTCAATATTTTCCAAAGTATTACATATACAAATATGATCATTACATGGATAGGACTGTAAATCTACAGTGTTTGCATTGTGCCCTCCCGTCAGTGTTTTGAGTGCATTGCCTTGAAAAATGACGACAAACAAAAGTGTTGTTGTGTGACAGAATATGTGAGATTTTTATGTTACAACAGTGCAGTGTGCATTCAGATGAAATTATGGGAAAGAACTACCATGTAAAACAAGCATAGTGTGTTAGATCCAACAATTTAGAGACGCCGGTTGTTTCTGTAAACACTGAAGTACTGGTCGATCAATCATGGCAGATGCAACTGTGGAGAAGGTGAGCCAAAGTTTTGTATGCAGGCCAAATAAATTAATGGTCTACGCAAGCCATGAACTTGGAATACCACAGTAAATTTGTGTGAAAGATTTTGTGATTATGGTTACATTTCAAACTGTACCCTGTATGGCTCATGCAACAATTAAAACAGAGATTGTGGCTGACGCCTTCAGTTTTTCACCACCTTCCTGGAACACTTGAGGATGAACATTTTGCCTCAAAGCTGATATTCAGTGAGGAAACAACCTGCTGTTTATCTGAAAAGGTTAATTGCCACAATGTGAGAGTATGTGGCACTGAAAATCCTCATGAAATTGTGCAGCACTAATGAGATTCGCTAGAGGTTAAAGCGTCACAGGCGAACCTGTAAAAAGCTGTTTTTATTCTGTGAGGAGACTGAGACAGGAACTTCTTACCTTTATATGTTGCAATAGTGATTTTTTTTTCAGAAATGACTGTTGATTCTATGAATTTCATCTTCTAATGATATAGGGCACTCCCTCATCTGACCGCTGATGTTTGTCACTACCTAAATGAGAAACTGCTGGATGAGGCATTATTTTGAAGATGATTTGACCGTGTTCCTTTGGTCCCCCATATTGCCTGAGCTAATGCTTTGACTTTTTCTTTGAGGGTTCATTAAGGACTATGTTTATGTACTTGCACTGTCAAGAACACTGGAACAGCTCAGGGCAAGCATCAGCAGTGTTGCGATGATCGTTGACAGAATGTTGCTAAATAAGATATGGTATGAACTACACTACCACTTGCATGTGTGTCATGTGAGGAGAGGGGCACTTGTAGAACATTTGTAGATTGCAAAATGCAAACTTGGTGAGTTTATGGTTCTATTCATGAATCGGGCATGTTTTTACATGATACTGTGGAAAATATAGAGATCTGAAAATTAATCACTTACAATAGCTCTGTATTTTTAAATGAATATTGTTAATGAAAATAAGTTTTAAGAACATTCTGATTGTTGTAAAAGCAGATGTCATAAAACCAAACGAAGGTAAAACAGATGCCTTATAAAAGCGAAGGAGGCCCCAGTCTTCCATTGTTCTGCAGTGAGGTGGCGTTGATAAGACATACATGGCAGTGAGTGATGAAGACAGTTGGCAGTTGTTGATCAACTGCGAATGCTCATATTCTCAGGACCAAAGTAGTGAACTGAAACAACTGTTAAAATTAATAATAAAATGTCCCAAGTTACACTAAATTTGCTAATTGAATTAACTGTTTTTGTTCCCTTTGAGTAAGATGTTATATGGGGCCTCATAATATAAATAGAGGGTAAGGAACTCCAAATGTTTCAGCAGAGATACAAGGGGACTTCAAAAAGTACATAACACATTATTATAGCAGGCAAAGTAACTTTTATCAATGCTACACTAGACTTGAAAGTGATACACAGATATAGAAAAGATTGTCACCAACTGTCCAATGGTTGGAACATTCTACCAATCATTTTATTATTCAACAATAGAAATCTGCTCCTTGACAACAGAGGTATTCGAGAATTACTCTGAGGACATCCTCACTATTGGAAAACTCTGCAATTGTTGAAAAATCAGTTCCTGGATTTCCTGAACAATGTCATCTGTGGTCAGTGTCAATGCCTTTCTTCATGGTTATGTGCAGCCTTCGTCAACATTGATAGGGTATTTTTGTATTGATTGAATTTATTTTACAATGCTAACTTTGTTTCAAACAATAGTGAATATATACATGAACTATAAAAAACAACAGTAATTTATTTTTAAGTTGCTCATTATGGTAATAAGTGACATTTTCATTATTAAAAAAGAACACCTAACTTGATTTCCTACATGACATACATAGAAACATTCTGTATATTACATGCGTTACTCATCATTAGTTACTAATGTTATCATTACTGAAATCCTCAGGAGAGTCTACATCAGAATTAGATTCATTTCCTCCTTCCCCACCATCCTAGGTATCATTCCAGAGCACATCATCTTCACTGCCATCCAGAGTATTTGAAATACAGCATTTCTTGAATGATTTTAGGATCATAGGTGTTTCAGTGCTTTTCCAGACAACCAAAACCCAGTGCACAATAACATAGGGTGCAGCACATTTAAATTTTCCTGTCTGAATTGTCAGTTCATGATTTGGTTTGCAAAACCATTTTTCGTACTGTTCCTGAATGTAATCTTTGAAGGGTTCATTTAAACTAACGTCCAGGGGTTGTAATACAAAGGTCATTCCTCCAGGAACAATAACAAGGTCACTGGGTAGGCTGTGGATATTCTTGTTTATGCCATCCACAAGATGACCACAAAATGCATCGAGACAAATCATTGACAGTTGCTTGGAAAGCCCACCAGGACAGAGTTCCCACGTTTTGGAGCCAGTCGAGCATCAAAGTTTGTCATCCATCTCTTCCCTTGATTCCAAACAATGATGTCATCAGGGAATAGCTTTTCATTTTTTGGAGCCCCAGGGGGATGTTTGTTCCGATCTGCTGTGATTGCCAGCAATACTGTTACATGCTGCTTTTCACACAGATGTTTTGATGTTAACTTAATTTGTACCATTCTCATTGATTGTGTAATTACATAGCATATCAAATCAAATTGGAGTCCCATCAGCATTGCCTATTTGGCCTATTCAAAAATTCTTCTCTTTCCGAAGTGTGATAACATACCGCTGAAAGATTTGAAGTTCCTTTTCAAAATTCTGTGGAAGCTTTTGACGTATTGTCATGTGGCATTGCAGAGAAAAGCCCGCTCATTTCATAAAGTGATCAACGTATCCCCAGCTAGCCTTAAACTCTTGCTTTGATATATTAGGAGCTGCAGCCACCTCTTTTGCTTTATTTACTATGGTGTCACTTGTCACAGGTTGTCCATTCTTCCTTCTTTCTCTGGAAAATTCCGAAACATTTTCTTAAACGTCAGGATGTCTTCCTTTTCGAGGTCCAGTAAATTTCTTTCTAGTAGCAGTAGTTGCAAATAATCCCTATTTCTGTTTCTTGCATAAGCAAACGCTACCCTCGGCTTCATTGAACTCTCTTCCTGCCCTTCTGTTACCATATTTTTCAGCATAAGTAATTACTTTACGCTTGAAAGTAGCTTTTTATGATATTCTTCTCAGATTGCCTTCCATTTTGTGACTGCCTAATGCAAACACAATGTGAAGTACTGTAGTAGGCCAACAATAATGGAACAAGGTTGAGAAGTACAGCAGTGCATTGTAATGTACGGGACAGTATCTTAACTTCAAAGGACATATAAAGAAGAAGAAGAAGAAGAAGAAGAAGAAGAAGAAGAAGAAGACGCATTCCATTTGAACCCACAACAAAAGAAAATTTCCTGTCATGGCAGTAATGAATTTTTTTCTGATGATGGCTTCGAAACGATTTCAGAACTGGAAATATATTCCAGCTCTCTTAACTCGATAACTTCTTACCCAATTTACATCTTCCTGTCTTTAATTCACAGATACCGTACCTATATTTTCTTGCTAGAGTTTAATAAATGTTTTGCACTTCAGCTCACATGGGTTAAGAAATACCAGTGAACAACTCAATTTTGTACTGTAATCTAATGAGCCAATGACTCTTATGCGCACCCAATATTGAGTACTTTGTACGGTTAAAAAAAGGGCCCACTACATTCGCATTAATACGGTACCATCAGAAATAGACAGTGAATTTGTGTACAATTTAAATTTTTGTCCACAAGAATTGTATGTCCGGCATACTTCCACTTTGGAGTACATTTTAAGTTGCTGTAGCATTTCATTCACACACTGTGATGCATCTGCTAATTGTACCAAAGCCGAACTGTCACTGCAGTGGATACAGAACATGTGCTCTCTTCTGATAATGTAGCTCTCATTATGCAGTGGCCTTGGCATGAAATTGTGATAGATTTACATGTGACTAATGATACACATGATCATTTGATATAATAATAACTATTGAATCTGTCAGTTATTCTTTTTAATGAGCCTATTTTATTTTATAGTTCTAAATTTGGTTGGGAATGTTGAATTTAAGCAGTGAAGTCAACTGACAAGTTACAACACACTATTAGTTATTAAGTCTAAAACTACATAAATCGCTTGTGGGGCATCATTCTCCTGTGAGACGTGATGCCCCATGGGGTGTGCCCAGTCACTACTATACTTGTCACCCATTCGAGGCAACACATTCACTCACCAACAGAGGTGAAAAGTGCACTATTTTGTGTGTCATGATTTGATACTTGATAATTGTGACAGGTTGACAGAAGACAGGTAGAAGTTAGTAAACATGAAGCACTACACAATACAAGAATGTATGCTTGTTGTTAAACAATAAAGCTTATCTAATTCTTCGTCAACAGAATGTTTTAAATTCATCAACAATGAAAAGAATAATCAAAAAATTTGAAAGTACTGGTTCAGTTGCAGGTGTGAAACATGACGCAAACTCATTGTACGAGTTGTTCATGAACAAACATAGTGGCATTTTCTGTGTGTGTCTGAGTGTCCAGGGACATTAATTCTTCATTATGTACAGTTACTGGGTATTCAAACAGCCACTCTTCAGCACATTTTCACTGAAGATTTGTACATACAGCTTACAAAATCCAAATGACTAGGTTGTTTCTGCTAACAGATGATGCACAGTGAAGGTTCCTTGAGCAAGAAGTGGTGAATATCTAATTTTGTAGAAAAAAACACATTGATTGATCAGTCGCATTTCCATCTCAATTACTTCGTTAATAGGCACAATTGTCACATTTGGGGCTCAAAAATTCCAAGAATGATTAAAGAGAAAAAGATTTATGCCGGATAAGCAGTGCAGTTTTTCCACAGGTGTGGCTCTTAGACAACCCGTAGTGATACGACATGTCTCATTCAGAGCAACATCAAATTTCTTTGTATGTGTAGATCTGCACCATACTGGGCAAGCGTACTCAGCTGCAGAGTAGCAGAGGGCTAATGCGGATGTGCGCACTGTGTTTGGCTGTGCTCCCCATGTTGTTCCAGTCAGCTTCCTAACCACATTGTTCCTGGCAGCCACTTTTTGCTTTGTTTTTAAGCAGTGTTCCTTATATGTAAGAGCACAGTCCATAGTGACTCCGAGGTATTTTGGAATCTTGCAGTGTTCTAAAGAGGTTCCTTCCCAATCTATCTGCGAGGTTCTACTAGCCTGTCTGTTACGGAGGTGGAAAGCACAGGGCTGGGTCTTAGAAGGATTTGGTTTCAATTGATTGTCCCTGTAATAGGCTTCCGCTCCACCCTCTCAAAGCTGTGATCTTGTGCTGTGATTGCTCGATCATCTGCATATATGAAGCTTTGTGTTCCTTCTGATAATGGCTGGTCATTAGTGTATATATTGAAGAGGGTGGGTGAGAGTACACTGCCTTGTGGCAGCCCATTTTTCTGCTGCCTTCATCTGCTTCTTTGTCCTTGATATTCCACAAAATATCTTCAGTTCTGCAGAAGATTTCTAATTAGACAGGTTAGTTTGTAGTCCTTGGTGAGGTTGTATAGCTTCAGCAACAAGTCTGTGGTTGACAGTGTCGTAGGCGGCTGAAAGATCTATAAACACCGCTCCTGTTATCTGCCACCTTTGGAAGCCATCCTCTATATGCTGTGTCAAACTCAACACCTGTGCTGTGCAGCTCTTCCCTTGTCTGAGTCCTGCCTGTTGAGGGATCAGTAATGGTTCTATCATATCTGTAATTCTTTGGAGGATCAACCTTTCCACTACCTTGTACAGGTGGCATAAGAGGGAGATTGGCCTATAGCTTTTGGGGTCATCCCGGTCTTTCCCTTGTTTATGTATAGCTATAATTTTTGCTTTCCACCAAGTTTTTGGTATCTTGCCGCTCTTGAGACAATTATTCATTAGTTTGAGTAGCCAGCACTTTGCGCCTGGACCAAAGTTCTTGATCTGTTCACTGCTTATGTCATCTACCCCTGCTGCTTTTCCGACTTCGCACTTATTTAGAGCTGAGTCGAGCTCATTTAAACTGAATGGTCGAGACAGTGTTTCCCTCTTGTTCGGGCTCCCTTTCCAGGGTTCGTCTCCTGATTTTACTGGTATGGTCAGGTTTACCATTTTTCAAAAGCTGGTGTGTGATCTGGTCTGCCTTCACATTTGTATGCGTATTGGGTTGGGAGGGATCATTGTTAAGGTGTCTTGACAATCTCCAGGCCTTTTGACTACCTCTACTCATCTCACATTCTGTCATCAGTTTAATCCATTGTTCTCTCTTCGCCTCAGAGATTGAGGAGAGAGTATTTTGCGCAGCCAGATAAGTCTCCTCGCTATAAGGGTTTTCTTCATATAGTCGATAGTATCCGTCCAGCAGAGCAGCTGTTTCAGATGTCACACCCTGCAGATACATTGTCCTACACCCTCTTGGAATTGATGCTCGGGAGCAATGTTTGACAGTTTGAACAAAACTGTCATACTCTTCAGGAATAGGTCGCACAGACTTAATCTCCTTGTCCAGCATCTTAGCAAATTTTTTCCAATCAGCTTTCTTGAAATTGTATCTCCGTTTGAAATTCACCTCCTGTGGCCTTATTGCTGGAAGAACTTGACACAGTAGTGGCCTGTGTTGCATCTTTGGTATGGGTGAGCACACTGATTTGGAGCAAAGCTGTGTAATGTCTTCACTCACAAAGAGGAGGTCAGGGTTAAATCCACGTTGCCACCTGCCACTGTTGAAGGAAGGGGGGTAGCTTGCTGTCATGTATAAGAGACAACTGGCAGGATTCAGCCCAGGAGAGGACTGCCTCCCCATTTTCGTCATCTTCAGAGTATCCCCACAAATGACTATGGCTGTTAAAGTCACCGATTACTACAGACGTCTTGCTGTTATGGAAGTTCCTGGGTGGTGTGAAGGAAAATGCAGCCAAAGGGGGCTTATACACAGAGGTAACCACGCAGTTACTCAGCTCCACTGAGATGAATTCGATGTTATTTTCTATGGTGCAGTGAGCACTGATTATCTGAAGCCTTGGTCTTACAAATATACCACTTCCATACTGAGAGTGCGGTGTTTCTGTAGCTAGTTTCATGCCCGGTATTTTTGGTCGTCTGTCGCTCATCTCTGTCGCTCATCTCTATGCATGTCTTGTATACACAGGACATCGCATTTTTTGTCACGGCATAGGTTGGATAACAGATGTTCTTTGGCTGATGATATGCCTTCAATATTTATAGATATGATAGTTAAAGTTGGCTCTGATAAGGACCGTTTATTTACTCGCAGGTTTGTTTGCTTCTGGTGTGAGAGAATGAGCCGTCTAGGTATACCTAAACGCCCAGGGGATGCCCGGATGAGTAAGGCTTAGTTGTCAGGACACACCCTTTGTGGAGGCTTCTCTCATGTCCCCCAACAATAAAAATGATGGTTTTTGATTCAGCCATTAGAAAAGTTTGAGGATATAGATTTGTCAACTTTGCCAGCTTCCACCATTGGGCTGCTATATGTTCACTTCTGCTAGAGGGCAGTCACAACACTTTGTCGTGCACGTACTGTCTGACTTCTGCAGCATATAAAGGAACTGCTACTCGGAGTCTGAATTCAATTCCGTCGAGTTCGTACAACGGCATACTCACTTGAAAATGGTGGCTAGGTGGACGACAGAAATATTGTGTTAAGATGATTTCGTGATACAGCTGCTGACCCGAGAAGAATATTATCAATTATTATGCCCAAAAAGCCTGTGCAGTCACATTAAATGCTTTGCTACAGAAAACTATGCAGTATTTAAAATTCAAATCTTGTGTTGATATTGTTGACGTGCTTCAAAAGTGTGGTACACCATCTATATTAGAATCGGCATAAGCTGATCCCTGGCAGTTGCAGTGGGCTGGGCACAGCAGCTTGGAAGCCTATCCTAACCAATTATAACATGAATGGTAAAGGTGACATAAAGTGAAACTGATGAGTGGGGAGCGAATGATATTTCAGGTGTGCTTTTGGTGCACGTATTAGGTGTCAGTGCATGGCTTTTTGGCAGCTGCCGATTGCCTGATCACGTGACTACCGTAACACAGCTGCAGGCCATCAATGTACACAGTAACTTTACAGTCTTGCAACTGCATTTCAGTGTTTAAGTGAAATGTTAAGCAGGTTATTATAAAAGGAGAAATTTTTTGTTTTACCCTTCTTAATGGACTCCAACTTCCATAGCACCCAGTCTCCTCCTGTGAAAGGTGTAGTTTTTGCTCATTTCTGACTTGTTTATAGTAAACTCTCAATTATCCTTGGGCAGATTATCTGTGGCCTATTTTTGTCACTTCTTATGCTGCTGGAAATTTTTTTAACCCGGGAGTGGTCGTAGGTGAGTGGTAATCTCGTGTTACGACAGGAGAGTAGTAAACAGTGTGCTGCTAGACCACTGCAAACACTGGACTGTATTTTGTTTCGAAATAGTGTAAGGCAATGTCAAATAAGATTGTCCTGTATTCTTTATAAGTACGAAATTTTCACTTATACTGTGACGATTAAAGTGGAATTTATTATAAACATTAGTCAAGTGATTTTAATTATGGTACTACAATTAATTTTTGTTTATGAACAATGCTAACACATTACTGTGTACCTTAATTGTGGATTATCTGCACAATTCGATTAGCTGTGATTTTCAAGTCCCCAATGACTGTGGATAATTGAGAGCTTACTGTACTTCTTTAGCAGTGGCAAGTAATATCTTCTGCTGCACTCACCTTCAGATCACAATCAACTATCTGGTGAAATGTTTTATACTTTGTGAATCTTCACCATATAGAAATCAAAGTGCTATTGATATGGAGTTCTCACAGAATGGATTGGTAGTCAGGGGCTCGTATATTTAGCCAATAAAAAAATTGTAATAATACTTAGAAAGCATATTTTTGTGCAGATACACACTTCTTTAAATGGAACAATACCTATTGACATAAACAAACTAAAAGTGTCGTAAATTGGAATGTCAGTGGTGTTTGTTGCAGGATTCTAGTGCGAGTTGTACAATACCTGGGGTAGCACACACTAAAGAAAATCTCAAATGCATACAGTAGTTATGTGGATTTGGACCAGTAATGTTACACTTGACTGTAACAGGTTGTATTCAAAATGACAGTCTCTTTGTGTATCATCAGGTGTAGTTGGTATATTGTTATAGACGGTCTTTCAGCTTTCCCCACAGGAAAAAGTCTATAGCCATCAAATTGGGGAATGAACTGGCCAGGGTACAGGTCTTCTGTTTCCATTCCAATAATCTGGAAACGATTTGTGAAGACATGCTGTAATACTGTACGTGTGGCTTCAACACTGTACAAGATACACGCTGGATCTGGAGTATCAGCAGCAGCAACAACAAAACTTCAACATAAGGACTTCACCTAAATTTAAAAGCTATTCACACCGACCATAAGGCAATGTGATTAATATATTTTCGTTATTAATCAAAGGAAATGCAAATGAGAGTATGCCGAAGGCAGTGGGCAGGCATACATCAAATGATCAGTATAGAATGCTCGGGGTCGTCTGAAGTACGAAGGCGCACTGGTTGACATGGCCAGATGTAGATGGGAGTTCTGTTGCATGGGAAAATGATAGTTTTTTAGTACATTCTAGAACAATTTCAGTATACCAGAAAGCCCACGAAATTGTGAAGGATGTGCACAAGGTGTCTGTGTGTGTTTGTGTTTGTGTTTGTGTTTGTGTTTGTGTTTGTGTTTGTGTTTGTGTTTGTGTTTGTGTTTGTGTTTGTGTTTGTGTTTGTGTTTTTTGTGTTTGTGTTTGTGTTTGTGTTTGTGTTTGTGTTTGTGTTTGTGTTTGTGTTTGTGTTTGTGTTTGTGTTTGTGTTTGTGTTTGTGTTTGTGTTTGTGTTTGTGTTTGTGTTTGTGTTTGTGTTTGTGTTTGTGTTTGTGTTTGTGTTTGTGTTTGTGTTTGTGTTTGTGTTTGTGTTTGTGTTTGTGTTTTTTGTGTTTGTGTTTGTGTTTGTGTTTGTGTTTTTTGTGTTTGTGTTTGTGTTTGTGTTTGTGTTTGTGTTTTTTGTGTTTGTGTTTGTGTTTGTGTTTTTTGTGTTTGTGTTTGTGTTTGTGTTTGTGTTTTTTGTGTTTGTGTTTGTGTTTTTTGTGTTTGTGTTTGTGTTTTTTGTGTTTGTGTTTGTGTTTTTTGTGTTTGTGTTTGTGTTTTTTGTGTTTGTGTTTGTGTTTGTGTTTTTTGTGTTTGTGTTTTTTGTGTTTGTGTTTTTTGTGTTTGTGTTTTTTGTGTTTGTGTTTTTTGTGTTTGTGTTTTTTGTGTTTGTGTTTTTTGTGTTTGTGTTTTTTGTGTTTGTGTTTTTTGTGTTTGTGTTTTTTGTGTTTGTGTTTTTTGTGTTTGTGTTTTTTGTGTTTGTGTTTTTTGTGTTTGTGTTTTTTGTGTTTGTGTTTTTTGTGTTTGTGTTTTTTGTGTTTGTGTTTTTTGTGTTTGTGTTTTTTGTGTTTGTGTTTGTTTGTGTGATTTGAAGCAGTATGGTTTATCTACCTTTAGATACAATTCACAATGACCTACAGCAACCTGATTAGTAAACATATTTTTGCCCATGCCACCTGATACTGGTAGCAGTGGCAGCATTTTCTGAATCAAGCTGCTCACACTAAACTCATGATTGTGGCACATAATAAGCCCATTGCCTGCACAATTTTAAAGATGGAGTGTTCCGTATGTCAGGACCTGCCATGTGGTTGCCGCCGAATGTGATGATTTGCATATAGTGCTCTTGTGATAGACAGTCTGATTTCAGCCCCGTCACGTGACTTCCTGGATTCTTCCCTTCTACCACTGCGATGAGAGTACACCTGCACAAGACACAGAAACTACTGTAATTCAGTTGCTCATGAGATGAAATACATATTTGTTGAGTTTTGGTGTGAAGTAAATATTATTTAATTTGAGAATTACAGACTCTGCAGACACATTTAGCAATGATATTTGTACGTTTAATATTTTTTTGATATCTAATGAGACAGTCTCATGAGAAGTGTTACTTGTGAGACTGAAGGTTTACTTTTGTGTTTTGGAGGCTCATTTCTAGCTCCTATTACCAGCTAAACTTCTTTTGTTGGCTGACACTGTAATAATAAGAATTGGGGGTTTAAAAATTCCTCCTCTTAATACTTGTGTATACTTCACATATCTTTTTGGATGCTTTAGTCATCTGATGCTTTTGTCTTCACACAGATGCTGTTTACAATGAATCCATGCCAGCATCCAATTGTTATACTGACAGATGTTAAATACAGTGACTTGAAAATAATAGTTGATTTTATGTACTATGGCGAAGTCAACATCACACATGAACAGTTGCCAGCAATTTTGAAGGTGAGTGTCTTTATTTAATGTTTATTTAATAAGAAGATTAAAACTAGAAAATCAAATATCTCATGTTCATGTCTTGTTTAACCAAGTGATTCTAAGTATTTAACAAATTGCACACAGTAGATATATTGATTGTTTATGATAGTTAACATTACCTTGGCCATGCAAAGGGGGGGGGGGGGGGGGGTTGATATGAGTAATGGGACAACACAGGATAATTAATTCATTTTCCACATTTCCATTTTTGATTGTCTTGTATACTTCTCAATACAGTGGCAAAATTTCCAATTTAGGCTTTGTCTCATCTTTCCCTATTTAGGTCAAATTTTAGCTTTTGCGGAAAAGGAGCTTGGTAAACTGTTTTGTTACAATATCGAGGGTGATGCCTTTTGTTAAGAAAATATTTGTTCATTCTTGAGCAAAACTATCAGTGTGCAGGTAAAGTTCTACATAAATATTTAGGAAGTCACTGTACTATATGAAATTGTTGCTGAAGCCATGTAGTGTGATAACCTATTGCAAGTGGAATAGGAGTAAAATGATACCCTAAGGCAGCTTTCCCATTTGACGTCATAGAACCTGGGGAAACCAATAACAAGCATTAAATAACATCCACCACCCCCCCCCCCCCCCCACCCGCCTCACTAGGTCACCAGCATGTGTAGCCAGTCCACATGGTGGGGGCCCCCTGACAACACAGGGATCACACTACTGATACCTCAGCTATTGCCTCCCGATATATGATAAGGACTGCTTGCTTGTCATCCTGGAGCATCAGAACTCCTGGCAATGTCCACCATTCCAGATGGTCCTTGTTGTGGGTGGGTGGCAACCATGGGGCAAGCCCCTGGTCGTAATGGGTGGTATCAGGTTGGATGCTTGGGGCATTAAGGATATATAGCTGCAAAAATCTGGCCGTTTCTAAACGGTCATCTTCAAATGTTATATGATCTTTGAATGCTGCTTTGTGGGTAACTGAAGCCTGCATTTCTGTGGCAACATCCTGGGAGGATGGCCAGGCTCACCGTCGTAGGATGAAACACTTTCTCTGCAACCTGGTCTGTACTAGTATATTCACCGCCACAAAGCAGTTGCTTTTTGTGGAGAATATTTAGGACAAGTTTCATGTAGTGGAGTCTTTCCGTAAGGTGTGGTCATGCTCCATGCTGATCAAAGCTTCTTCTGCCACCCAATATGCAGCTCTTCGAGCTTGTGATCATCTTGATGTCCTGGTGTCCATCACTTGTCACCAGTGTTTGAATAGGGTACAGTGTGTGATTTCTCATAAGGAAACTGCAAACTGATGAACTCTGGACTAGTCTGGAGTGACACAGTGTTCATTTTGTTTGACATGCACAGAAGAGCCGTAAAGACAAACATACTGATACAAGGACCTTGACTTGATTTTGATTTGATTTTATCAGGGAAGCAAAAACAACATTGCCTGCATCTAAACAGAATTTATTGTGCAGTATCACTCCCTGTGTGTCTAGTAACGCCAACTGATGCCCCTGAACAGTGCAAGGAGATCCTTTACCAGTGCTTTGCTAGATACAATTTCTTCAGGTCTGTTTGATCTGAATAATCTGTGACTTTTAATCTCCAGTGCCTCGCATTCAAAGATCAAATGTGATGCAGTTTCCTTGCCCACACCACACGTCCTACATTTGGGGTCTTCTTCTATTATCCCCATTGTATGTAGGCGTTTTTTTATATTCTCTTGGACTTTCAATAATCGAACCTTGAGTTTCATTTCTCTCCTGTTGAAGCCCAGGTTTGAGAGACTTCTCTTAGAAAATGGCTTCGGCATCAATACCCTGCCATGTTTTTGCTTTTTGATCTTAGCTCAATATTCTACATGCTGTCTCCTTGTCCAGTCTCATAGTTTTATTTTGATCATCACCCAGGTGATTGTCAAGACAGGTTCTGGTCCAATAAATGGTGTCATAGCCCCTATCCTGGCCAGCCTATCAATTTGCTCATTACCACTAATTCATTAGTGACCAGGGAACCACAATAGGTTTACCCTATTGCTTTCCCCTAGGTCCACAAGGACTTTGGGGCATTCTGCCATGATCTTTGAGCTTGTTGCAGAGGCTGCCAGTGCTTTCACGGCTGCTTGGCTGCCTGAATAAATGAAAATGATATGACCTCTGGAGAGAATAATTTGTGGAGGTGCTACACACACCCTGATAGCAGATTTCTGCTTGAAACACAGTGGCAATCTTCCCTAGAGAGACTTCACTCTCCAGCCTTGGCTGCACTCCTTATACCCCAGTGCCAACACCTTGGCCTGTTTTCGAACTGTAAGTGAACCAGTATGGTGTCGAATTTTCTTCTCCCGGAGCTCTCTACTTCCAATTACTACACTGAAAGGCTTGTTGAAGCAGCTGGGAGGTATTATATAGCCGGCCGGCATTTCCCCAACCGTACCTATTTCTACTCACTCAGTATTTTAGTGAGAGATCCTGGATAGCACAGTAATTTCCAGTTTTTGCCAGTCTTCAACCTGTGTGCTCCAGCTGCTGCCTTCATCTTTACCCACAGGTTTAATGTGGGCATGTCCAGCATGTTTTTCATTCCAGCAATGGGTGTGCTGCTAATTCCACCTGTAATGGCGAAGCAGGCCAATCTCCGCGTCTTAGCAAGCTCCTTAGCAGGTACCTGCTGTTCCACCTTTTTCTATCCCTCTATAGCCCCATAAGTGATCATAGGTCTTACTACATGGTATATATCCAGTACATACTTGTGGAGCTCAAGCCCCAGGTTTTACCACAAGCTCTTGTGGTACTCATTAGAGTACCTTCTGCCTTGGAACAGGTGTTCCTTATGTGAGGGGTCCACGATAATTTCTCATCCAGGGTCACCCCTAGATATTTCACCATCCCCTTCAGTGGTAGTTTCATCAAGAAGCTTGCGAGTCCAAAATGTGTGTCAGATCTGCTTCCTCATAAATAGTACAACAACAGTCTTCTTAAGGCTGACCCTTAGATCCTCTTATCCTCCATCCTCCACCAATTTTGCACAATGTCCAATGCTCCTTATGGCATAGCTCTGACTGTACTTGAAAATTTGTCAAGATCGTCTGTGCACCCCTGGCAAAAGTACTGTCTATAGTTTAATTCTACAATGAGTTCATTCACCACAAGGTTCCATACTAGAGGGGTCAGGATGCCTCCTTGTGGACAGCCTCTGGTGGTGTTGATTATCATTTTTTATTGCATCATTGTGGCTTCTACCTTTCTATCATTAAGAATGGCTCAAACCCAGCTGCAAATTGTGGTCTCCAAGCCATGCAGCTCTGCTGCCTTAACTATGGATTTGAAGGTCATGTTGGTAAAAGCTACAATGTCCAAGAAGATGCAGAGGGCTATTTCCTGACAGTGTAGTGCTTTCTCCACCTTACCAACAAGTTGGTGGAATGCAGTTTAACACAGTTTTCTTGGTTGGTGTGCATGTACATTGACCAGTTTTTCTAATGTTTTAAGAAGAAAGGACAGACTGATTGGTCTCATATCCATGGCTTGGCATGATCAGTTCTCCTTGGCTTTGGAATGAAGAAAACCTTCACTGCTCTCCAGACAGTGGGAATGATTCCTGCTGCTTGGCTAACCCTAACTAACCTACATAGGAATCTTATTAAGTTCACTCCTGCTTGTTGCAGGAGTTCTGGAAAAATTCCATCTGGGCCAGCTGACTTGAACGATTTGAATGTTCCCATTGCCCACTGGATTTTTCTAAGGTCCACACAGTCTCTGGCAGATTCCCAGTTCCCAGTTCTCACTTCGAATACCTGAAAACTGATATCTCACAGGCATCTTGTCATGATCTATGCTGTTTGTCACAGTACATTGAGGAAAATTTGTCTCAAGGAGTAGTTCCAGCACTGTATAATCTCCATCCTCTTTCCTTTATGTTCCTCCTGGATTAGTTGGTATCTTACCTCCTCACAGAATACCTTCCAGGACGCTTGGTTTGCTTGCTTAATTGTAAGACTAAAATATAGGGAGGACCTGGTCAAGTACACTCATTGTCCTTTCCTTCTTGCAAGCTTAAACAGTCTTCATACCTGTTTCCTCTGGCCCACCAATATACATTCCTTTTCATGCAGTTCTTAGTGACTGAGCAGATGTCATGGTATGAGGTCATGATGGCCGCAGCTTCCTCCTCAAACTCTACTGGATTCCTTCTCGAAGTGCTGACTTCTGATAGGTTTGAGTTGAGGTCCCTCCTATACACCTGGGATTCCTATAGGACGCGATCTGTCTAATGCCCATTTCAACCTCGAACTTAATATACATGTTGTCTGATGAGGATGGGTCTAAAGCCACATGCCGTTGTTTGACATAACTACCCATCAAAGTGGAACAGAAGGTTATGTCAATTACCTCTTCCATTCTTATATTTCTAAATGTATGTTCCTTGCCCTATTGAGGATCTCTAAGTTATTAGCTATAAGAAATTCTAGAAGGTTCTCACCTGTACTGTTGGTGTCTGTGCTGCCTCACACTAAGGTGTGGGCATTAGCATTGCATCCAACCAACAGTTGGTCACTCTGTCATGCACAGGCTTCTGTCAGTCTCCTCATCTCCTCAGGAGGAGGAGGAGTACTGTCCTCGTAAGGAAGGTATGCCATTACAAACTCCCTTGTCATACCTTTCTCACATAGCTGCATCCTGATGGTCACTAAATCCCTGGAACAAAAGTCAGCCATTGGCATGAATGGGATTCCATTTTCTACATAAATGCATGTTCTGGGGTTTCTTATATTTCTAGCGTAAACCAGCTTACCTCCAGTGCCACCAAGGCCCGATACACCCCCTTAATATAAGTAGGGTTCCTGAATCAGGACCACGTCCACTTCTTGTCTTCCCAGAAGATGACTCAGGGCAGCGGTGGCCCCTTTACTGTGTTGCAGATTTATCTGCTGCACATTTAGTCTCTGTCTTGCCGCCGTTGTTGCTCCTGATGTCTTTGATTACTCTGATGGCAACCTGCAAGAACCCCAATATAGTCTCAGGTCCTCTTCCTGCATTGCCTTCAGGGTCTTCTCTCTGACTTCCAACTCCAGGGTTTGGCCGTTTGGTGAAACCTTCCGGTTGATTGCCTTCCCATCCTCTGTCGAGATTTTTCGGATTTGAGACCCTGTTTTCTCAATCAGAGTCTCTGGAGAGGTACCGTTAAGGAGTTTTGGTACCCAGATTAACATCTTTGCGGTCTTGAAGAGCTCAGCCACTGTCTTCACCAGCAGCTTCACATCCTCCCACCGTGATATTAGGGGCACCTTTTCCTTACGCCAGTCCATTGTAGACACACTCACAGTCAAAGATAAGTGCACTGTGATTCAGACAGAATCTTCTGAATGTGGGTCCTGGGCCAGCATCCCCCCCCCCCCCCACCACCACCACCACCACCACCACCAGTATTCTCAAAGAGAACCATCTGCACGAGCTCCTCCTGCTGCGAGGTGATCTTGACCACTGGATAGCCTTGCTGGATAACTGCCATCCTGAAAACTGAGACTGCAGTACTATACATCTGTTTCCTTATTTCTTGCCTCATCTTTTGCAGGATACCCTTATCCTGAGAAGTGGGAGTCTTATTTTCCTCCCTTGTTCTCTTACTACCTGCCCTCGATGTAGAAGGGGCTTATAGACCCCTTCATCCTGGGACAGTCTTTCCGTGGAGGTCTTCAGCTCAACCCCTCTCCAGGACCTCTATTCTATTCCATTACCAGCTCTATTCTGATCATTATTTTGCAGAGTGAAATTTAACACTCCACCACAAAAACCTCCCAGAGAAGGTGAAGGTCGTGTGTGACCAATGTTACGTGAAGCTGTATGTCGTGCTACATGTGAATTGCTTCCAGTGCTTGCATTTTGGGCAGATGTCTTCCTGCTGTACGGTGGACCTCTGTGAGGGACGCCCCCGTGTTCTGCCACCGCTGTCCGCTCTTACCAGATCACCCACCTTACGAGAGAGAAAACGAGATCTAAAAGTACAAGTCCCCGGATCACTTACCTTATGCGAAGGCTTGCCAAAAATATGACGGACTCCACCCATTGTTGATTTCTCCTGCTTTTGCCTCTGTTGCATCCTTTCCCCCCTCACACCTCTTTTTTACTCCAGCCCTGTGCCCCTCCCCCTCCCCTGCAGTTCCCACACCCTCCCCTCCAGCCCACTGGTAATGGGGCTTCTGCCATCAACCCCCCCCCCCCCCCCCCCCTCGTGTGTCTCTCAGGTCGGAAGCCTACTACCACAACTTGGCCCTGGGATGCACTGTCTGTGTGCCCCAATGTCACCTGCTCTCTTTCTGTTACAGACCTTGCAGTAGGCTACTCTCCGTCTGTGTGCTGCCCTCCCCGATCTCCGAAAGAGAAGGAGAAGATGAAACATAAGTACCAGGACGAGGCCCCTCTGGTGCCATCAGAGGTGCCATCGCCCCCCTTGCAACCAGTCTGACATCTTATTTGTGGATGTCACCCCATCTTTGTCAGTGACGACCACTGACCCGGTGAGACGACCTCCCCTGTGATGACCGCTCTCCACATTTCACGGTTATCAGGCATTCTGTCGGAACCGTGTCAGTGCCGGGATTGCATCTGGAGGGGTCTGCACTTTGGTTTGCACCGATGTCATTAGACACTGGATCCTCCTTCATACCAACCTGTAAGCAATAATGGTACCAGTGCGAACGACCCCATCAATCACCATTTGCAGTGCCTGTCTCCCTCCAGGTAGGCCATTTCCTTAGGTTGACCTTCTACCTTAATACAGCAACTTCCGTCACCCATATCTTCTTGTCAGGGACATCAGTGCATACCAACCCCTGTGGGGGGAGTGACTCTTCAATGGGTAGTGGTCTTCTAATTTACCAACTTATTACAGACTTTGATTCGTGTCTCCTCAGTGACGGTTCCCCTACCCACTTCAGTGCCATTCAGGGCACCTTTTCTTCTATCTCTCTCACGATCTCCTGCCCAGCTCTCGTGTCTTCACTATATAGGTCACTCCAGGATCTTTTTGGCAGTGACCACTTTTCGGTGATTCTATCATTCCCCTCCCACTGCCAGGCATACAGGCTCTCACATTGGGCATTCTGCAGAGCCAATTGGCCTTTATAATGTCTGCTCAACACTTTGACACTTCTCTCTTGGATTGCATTGATATGGTCATGCAAGACATCCCTGCCACTATTCTTCGTGCCACTGGCATTGCTATCCTCTTATGCACAGGTCCCTCTCGTCATCGACCGCTACCGGTGTGGACGAGAGACGTAGCGGTCACTATCCGGGATCACCAGTTGGTGCTGCAATGAAATAAACAACACCTTTCATAGACCGACCGTATTGCTTTTAAGTGACTCCCTGCTAAGCTCACTGCCTTACTAAGCAGAGTGAAAAGGAATGTAGGGAGTGTTGTGTTTTCTCCCTGGGGATGTATGCCTCTTCATTGCAGGTCTGTTCCAAGCTCCGTAGCTTTCTGGGCAGCCAGTGACAATCAACTGTCCAGGGTCTTATCCTGCAGGGTGCTCTGGTGCTCAGTGTACTGATCCACAGGTCCTTGCAGAGCAACTGGCAACATGCTTTGCTGTCACATTGGTGTCCTCTCCCTATCCTGCTACCTTTCTCCAACAGGAAGGACGAATTGAAGAACACTCCCCCTCCCGCCCCCTCTCCATTGTTTCAACCGCCACCAAGCTGAATCCTATGATGAACCCTTCATTGAATGGAAATTATTGTAGGCTCTTACCTCTTCACATTACACAGCCCCAACCCATATTCCAGCCACAACCAGGTGACTCGACACTTGGACATTGCCCAGATGCTACATATATTCTGGGTCTCGAACCAAATTTGAATCGTGGGTGCCTTCCCCTCAAAGTGGCAAGACAGCATAGTTATCAATGTCCTTAAGCCTGGAAAGAACCAGACATCTCTCGACAACTACCAGCCGATTAGCCTGACCGACATATTTTGTAAACTGTTAGAGAGAATGGTTAGCTTTTGACTATTTTGGGTACTTGAATCTGGGGTCCTTCTGTCCCCATATCAAAGTGGCTTCCGGGAAGGAAAATCTACAACAGACCACTTACTCAGACTGGAAACAGCAGTCAGACAGGCTTTTACTAACCACCAACACATTGTCGCGGTTCTTCTTTTACCTATATAACGCATACGACACAGCTTGGGGCTGTCACATTTTAGTTATCCTCAACGACTGGGGCTTTCGTGGACCCCTTCTGATTTTTATTCAGGAGTTTTTATACTACTGACTCTTGCGGATTTGACAGGGTTCTGTATTAAGTATCACATTCTTCCTCATCGCCACCAGTGGACTTGTAAGCTCTGTCGGGCCTCAGGTTTCCCGGCACCGTATGTCGATGTTTTTTGCATCTGATGCAGCTCCTGCTCGGTAGCATCTGCCAAAAGCCAGCTCTGAGGTGTCATCCAACAGGTCTGTGTGTCTCCCTCTCCCATGGCTTCCAGTTTTCTCCCTCCAAACTGCAGGTTAAGCATTTATGCCATTGACCCAATTACACCCCATCTGGAATTTTATTTTGGCAACCAGTGCCTAGATGTTACAGCACAGTGCTGTTTCTTGAGCCTTATTTTTGATAAAAAGCTGATGTGGCTGCCCCATACATGCATGCAGAAGCTGAATGCTCTCTGCCTTCTGGGCCACACATCTTGGGCTGCAGTCCATATTACTCTATTCCATCTTTGCTGTGCTCTGCCTTTGTTCAGACTAAATTATCGTTGTCAGATTTATTGTGCAGTGGCTCCTTCCACTCTGAAACTATTTGACCCCTTTTATCAATATGGGATACATCTGGCTGTCAGTGCACTCCACACTAGTCTCGTTCACTGTCCTCACAGAAGCCCGGACTCCCCGTCTACAAATGTAACGGAACCAACTCCCGGTTTCTTATGAAGTGGCCATTTGAAGATTCCCTTACCGTCCTGTGTATCCCACCCTTCTGCAAATGAGGGATCTCTCTCCTGATACCTGCCCTCAGGTGAGATTGCCAGTAGGAATGCATCTGACTCCCCTCTTTCAGGATCTCCATCTCCACTCACAGAAAAGTGCCCCATGTATTTCCTCTCACATCACCCCTTTGGTGGTGCCTCGGCCACTGATTTGTTGTTGTTGTTGTTGTGGTCTTAAGTCCTGAGACTGGTTTGATGCAGCTCTCCATGCTACTCTATCCTGTGCAAGCTCCTTCATCTCCCAGTACGTACCGCAACTTACATCCTTCTGAATCTGTGTAGTGTATTCATCTCTCGGTCTCCCTCTATGATTTTTACTCTCTTCGCTGCCCTCCAGTACTAAATTGGTGATCCCTTGATGCCTCAGAACATGTCCTATCAACCGATCCCTTCTCCTAGTCAAGGTGTGCCACAAACTTCTCTTCTCCCCAATCCTATTCAATACCTCCTCATTAGTTATGTGATCTACCAATCCGATCTTCAACATTCTTCTGTAGCACCACATTTCGAAAGCGTCTATTCTCTTCTTGTCCAGACTATTTAAAGCCCATGTTTTACTTCCAAACATGGCTATGCTCCATACAAATATTTTCAGAAACGACTTCCTGACACTTCAATCTATATTTGATGTTAAATTTCTCTTCTTCAGAAACGCTTTCCTTGCCATTGCCAGTCTACATTTTATATCCTCTCTACTTCGATCATCATCAGTTATTTTGCTCCCCAAATAGCAAAACTCCTTTACTACTTTAAGTGTGTCATTTCCTAATCTAATTCGCTCAGCATCACCTGACTTAATTCGACTACATTCCATTATCCTCGTTTTGCTTTTGTTGATGTTCATCTTATATTCTCCTTTGAAGACACTGTCCATTCTGTTCAACTGCTCTTCCAACTCCTTTGCTGTCTCTGAAAGAATTATAATGTCATTGTCGAACCTCAAAGATTGTATTTCTTCTCCACGGATTTTAATTCCTATTCCAAACTTTTCTTTCGTTTCCTTCACTGCTTGCTCAATAAACAGATTGAATAACATTGTGGATAGGCTACAACCCTGTCTCACTCCCTTCCCGACCACTGCTTCCCTTTCACGTCCCTCGACTCTTATAACTGCCACCTGGTGTCTGTACAAATTGCAACGTGTTAGATAAGGCAGGATGTTCTATTCATTTCCTACTGCCACAGAGCATCATTTACTGCCAGGATCGTGTTGTGGGTTCACAGCAGAGATGCAGCCATTAACAGGATCCTCTGTTTTGTTACTCAGGCCTCCCTCCACCGCGTTTTAATACATACCAACTCAGTGAGCAGCTAGCAGGTTATAGATGGATGCCACTGTCATCATCCTTCGGTCTCTGCTATACGTGACCTTTCCTATACCCTTGGCTGTGCTGCCAGCTCAGTTGTCTTTTTCTGGGTCCCGAGTCACGAGGGCATCTCGGTGAATGAATGAACTGGCTGTCCGTTGGCTAGAGAGGCACACACCTACCCACCGTTCCCTTTCGCGATTCCAGGTGCAGATGTGTGGTTACACCTCAGATCTCTCTCTGCCCAAAAGTGGAATGAGATCTGGTGCACTACTGCACTCAGTTGTAAACTTCACACAGTAAAGTGAACTACTGAAGTTTGGCACTCTTCCTTCTACTCTTCTCAGAAAGAATTCGCCATCTTTTGCCGTCTACGTGTCAGTTGTATTGAACTATTCCCTCGTTTCCTCTTGCGTGATGAGCCACCCTCGCAATGTGGTTGTGGAGCTGGACTGACGGTGTAACGTATATTAGTACGGAGGGCCAAAAGGAGACATTCTAGAGAGTATATCCACGGATAGTCTGCTTTTTTATTTTCAGACCAATGTACAGTGTAGGAAAGCAGTGGTGCACATCATTTTTTGAAGAATACTTGCATATTTTTGGAGACAAATATGAGGTGTCATCCTGCAATGAGTCGAGTTCAAAAATATCTCTGATGTAGTGTTCGCCGTTCAGATTTTTCTCATTGTGTCGAACACTATATTGGATGTCTTATTCGGCGATGCCTCGAATCATCATATTTGGTGGCTGTATGCTATGCTGCTTGACAATACACACTGCCAGTTTGCAGGTGCCACAGCAGAGCCCAAAATGTATAAAGCTGTTTGAGTATGTGTGGTATTCACTTGTGGGGCTTCGGATTCAGTGTGTGTCAATCTGATACAAACCAAACAAAAGAGAATATGGTTCATTGCTTTAAAGATACAGAAGATTTAAATTTAATATTACTGAAATACCTGATGGTACAGGGAAAGATCTGAAAGATACATTCTCATTTATTAACATACTGCGTCCGTGCAGATTTTCAGCCATGTTCTCTGATCATTGTTGTCTCTTCTAAAGTTTTTGGCCCAATATTGTGTAAAAGCTGCATTGCTTCCTAACCATAGATAGCTGAGGGTGCACTTATAAGGAATGTTAGAATGATCTAATGTCCACTTTTCCTGTATGCCTTACCAATTTCATATTTGTTAGCTGAATTCCCTGCTGATGTTTAGTGGACTCAAAAAGTGTTTAATGTTTCTCACTTGGAAACAGCAGCTATTTTTGTTTTGGGCCACAAGCAGTTTTATTGCATTGAAAAGAGTGAGCAGTTTTTTAAATGGTTAGATAACGAGTTGTCCCAGACCTCTCAAATAATGAGCATTTAGTTCAGCACACACTGGACTACACATTAAAACTGTGATCACCTAGCTGAATGTATTTCTTAATCAATTTTTAATGGCTCAAAGTTATTGGTCGCAAAGTGAAGAAAAAAAAACCAAACTCAATTTTTGAGCAGTGTTTTTTTGTTTTTCCAAATAAGGAGTAATTTCTCATCCTTCGTGTTTCTTGTGCTATTACACTACACAGTATAGTTGCTTTTTATACTGTATCAATGGTGAGAAGCTTACAGTTGCAAAAAAGTATTGTCAAAATGATTTTTTTATTCTTTGGCCTGCAGTATCTTTGTTGGGTGACGAGATAAAAATCTGAAAATTACGCACTTAAGACCTTTATGATATGAAACCTCAGTATAAATTTCAACTTTGCAATTCAGTGGGAAGTTATGAAAAAAAAAAACAATATCAGTAAAAAATTCGTTTCTTAATATCTGCAATGTTGACTACATCTACATCTACATCTACATTCATACTCCGCAAGCCACCCAACGGTGTGTGGCGGAGGGCACTTTACGTGCCACTGTCATTACCTCCCTTTCCAAAAACGACATGATACTCGAGCAAAAAACATGTTCTAAAATTCTACAACAGATCGACGTCAGAGATGTAGGTCTATAGTTTTGCGCATCTGCTCAACGACCCTTCTTGAAGACTGGGACTACCTGAGCTCTTTTCCAATCATTTGGAACCCTCCGTTCCTCTAGAGACTTGCGGTACATGGCTGTTAGAAGGGGGGCAAGTTCTTTCGCGTACTCTGTGTAGAATCGAATTGGTATCCCGTCAGGTCCAGTGGACTTTCCTCTGTTGAGTGATTCCAGTTGCTTTTCGATTCCTTGGACACTTATTTCAATGTCAGCCATTTTTTCGTTTGTGCGAGGATTTAGAGAAGGAACTGCAGTGCGGTCTTCCTCTTTGAAACAGCTTTGGAGAAAGGTGTTTAGTATTTCAGCTTTACGCGTGTCATCCTCTGTTTCAATGCCATCATCATCCCAGAGTGTCTGGATATGCTGTTTCGAGCCACTTACTGATTTAACATAAGACCAGAACTTCCTAGGATTTTCTGTCAAGTCGGTACATAGAATTTTACTTTCTAATTCACTGAACGCTTCTCGCATAGCCCTCCTTACGCTAACTTTGACATCGCTTAGCTTCTGTTTGTCTGAGAGGTTTTGTCTGCGTTTAAACTTGGAGTGAAGCTCTCTTTGCTTTCGCAGTAGTTTCCTAACTTTGTTGTTGTTGACCTATCCAGCGGAACCCGAAACCCCACCACCCTATGGCGCAAGTCAGGAATCTGCAGCCCACACGGTCGCAGAACCGTCTCAGCCTCTGATTCAGACCCTCCACTCGGCTCTGTACCAAAGGTCCGCAGTCAGTCCTGTCGATGATGCTGCAGATGGTGAGCTCTGCTTTCATCCCGCTAGCGAGACTGGCAGTCTTCACCAAATCAGATAGCCGCCGGAAGCCAGAGAGGATCTCCTCCGATCCATTGCGACACACATCATTGGTGCCGACATGAGCGACCACCTGCAGATGGGTGCACCCTGTACCCTTCACGGCATCCGGATGGACCCTTTCCACATCTGGAATGACTCCCCCTGGTATGCACACAGAGTGCACATTAGTTTTCTTCCCCTCTCTTGCTGCAATTTCCCTAAGGGGCCCCATTACGCGCCTGACGTTGGAGCTCCCAACTACCAGTAAGCCCACCCTCTGTGACCGCCTGGATCTTGCAGACTGAGGGGCAACCTCTGGAACAGGACAAGCAGCCATGTCAGGCTGAAGATCAGTATCAGCCTGAGACAGAGCCTGAAACCGGTTCGTCAGACAAACTGGAGAGGCCTTCCGTTCAGCCCTCCGGAATGTCTTTCGCCCCCTGCCACACCTCGAGACGACCTCCCACTCTACCACAGGTGAGGGATCGGCCTCAATGCGGGCAGTATCCCTGGCAACCACAGTCGTAGTCCGATCGGGAGATGCGTGGGACGAGCTGGACGTCCCCGACAAACCCCCATCCGGACCCCCACAGTGATGCCAATTGGCAACAGCCTCAAGCTGTGTGACCGAAGCCAACACTGCCTGAAGCTGGGAGCGAAGGGATGCCAACTCAGCCTGCATCCGAACACAGCAGTTGCAGTCCCTATCCATGCTAAAAACTGTTTTGCAAAGAACGTCTGAACTAATCTACAGAGAGCGCAAACAAATCGACATAATTTAAACGGTTATTAAAATACAAGATTGCCTAGTAAATGCAGTAATGCTGCTACTTGCGCACTGCTGACACTGCTCGGCAGCGGAAGGAGACTACGCGATTTTACACTATACAGGTACTAAAACGCGATGCTACAACTCTCAAATACTTCAATACGCCCGAAATTTATAAATTACACAATGCACGTACCAAAAACACGCAAAGAAATTAACAATTAAACTATGTAAGAAATGAGTGAGCTAGGAGTATACGACTTGCTGCTGCAGCAATGCATATCGGTTATACAGGGTGAGTCACTAGCTATTGCCACCTACAATAACTCTGAAAGTATGATGATAGCTGAAAAGTTTGTGGGACAAAACTTGCACGGGACAACGGATGCCACAATATGACGTTGGTTTTTTGTTGGAAGATGGGGGCGATTCAGAGATATGAAGGTCAACTTTGTTTTTGTTAAATGGGATGCTATAGTTTGGAACTTGCTTTCTGATAGCGGCTATCGAGACGAAGCCAATGATGGGTAACAGTGAGGTCTTTGAAGGTCAACGAAGGTCAAAAACGTGGTGTGAAAATCCATTTGTAGAAGGTGTTCAAAGTGATGACTGTTGTTATCAGTGCGGTGCTGCAATCTTCTTATGTAGAATGGAGTGGTATTCCTTATCACTTCAGCACTTATCGAAGCACCTGCTCTGACAATTCTCTTGCATATATCGTGGAAATATTAAATATTCGCCAAATATGGCATATCCATCTAACGTACCATTGACATGTAATCACCATTCGATGGTTTCACAATCCGATGCTAATAGGAACAGTAAGACTACTATCATCCAATTGAGTGAATGTCAATGATGTATTTCTTCGAAGAACCAGTCAATATGCTTCTCGTGCTTCTCATTTATGGAGAATGCCAATGAAATTCAGTGAGAGCTAGAGACTCGTACACTGAAAGGTATCCTCGGCGTAGTCACCCTACATGTTGTACATTTGAATGTGTGTGTGACAAATTGAGAACAGCTGACTCTTTAACACAGTGGAAACATATCTGGCAAAGGAAAGTTACTAATAAGGAAATGTAAATTGGTACTCTTGCCACTGTGGTTAGAGATCATTGTGTTAGTGTGCATCAAATAGCAAGGGAATCTGGCAAGAGCCGGAGTAGTGTTCTTAATGTTCTGCATCGCTATAAATATCATCCGTACCATATCAGTCTCCACCAAGAATTAACTGGTACAGATTGTATGCATCACATTGAATTCTGCCAATGGGCTCAGCTTCAGATTCAGAGGGAGGACACATTTAGTAATTTAATTTTTTTACTGACAAATTCACGAAGCCTGGGCAACTGGAAATCCATGTTGGCTGTGGTAAGTTGCACACCAATAACTGTGGTTGGTGACTGTATGGTGTGGGATTCTGAAGGACAGAATTATAGGCCCCTATTTAATCAAACAAAATCTTAGTGGTAGGAAGTACACCAGATTCCTGCAAGGAACATTAGGTCCATTATTGGAAGAAATACCTTTAGGAGCAAGGAACAGAATGTGGTATTAACACAATATGTGTCCAGTTCATTTTTCGTTGATGGCTAGAATTGAGTTGCAGAGACAATTCCCAAGTTGTCAGATTGGATGCGGAGGAGATGCGTCATGGTCAGCTCATTTGCCAGACTTGACACCTCTGGATTTTCTATTGGTGGGGATTCGTAAAAGACATTGTCTATAAAGACATTCCAACTACACCTGAAGATATGCGAGAGAGAATTGTCGGAGCACGTGCTTTGATTTGTGCCAAATTGATAAGGAATACCACTCAACCCATGATAATAAGATTGCAGCACTGCTTTGATACCAATGGTCATAACTTTGAACACCTTTTGTAAATGGACATTCGTGCCAACTTTTTGACCTTCGTTGACATTCAAAGACCTTACTGTTACGTATCATTGACTTTGTCTCAATAGCTGCTATCAGAAAATAAATACCACACTATAGTATCCCATTTAATAAAACAAAATTGACCTTCATATCTCTGAAGAAACCCCACCTAGCAACAAAAAAGTGACGTCATATTACAGTCCCTGTTGTCCCGTGCAACTTTTGTCCCACAAACTTTTCAGCTACTGTCATACTTTTGGAGATATTGTAGGTTTCAATGTTAGTGACTCACTCTGCATAATTGGAACACATGAAATTAAATTAGCAAATGATCACAGTCCTCTGCAGAAGGCTAGCAGACAGCATCTGCAAGCCTATACGGGCTCACAGACAAGCCTGTAGAAGTCTGTGCAGTGTCTTTCCCCTTCCACCACCATCATCTGTTCACTCACACTCAGTTAACAATGAGCTCTTGAAGTGTGAAAATGAACAATGGAGCCTCAGTGCTCTGTTGGTGTTCTTGTTAATGAAACTTACCATAAAAGTGTGTATGGAGTGTTTGCTAATAACATTACTTCAAGAATACAATGAAGAAGAAAAAGTGTTGTTTTACTTAAGAGTTGGGAGTGCTGCTTTACTTAGAACTTGGCTCAGAGGTTAATTCAACTTCCAAGTACCATGAAATTAAATACTTAAGAAATTTCATCACTACCTGATCAGTCTTGCTTGGACCCCTTTAAGAAACGTAAGAAGCCTATAACAAAAGGTCTGAGGGAAACAATGTTTCATCATTATTCTAAAAATAAAAACGCTTTTATCAGTATAATACTAGGAAAGCCATTATGTCTAACATATTAATCTAAGGTATTTGTCATCAATACACAAGGAGATGGCTCACATAAAGAATTTTTGGGTACAAAAGAAAAATGAATCAAATTTCATAGATGAAAACATGATAGAAAAGATTATTAAGTTTCATGAAGAAGACAATACCAGGCATTTGATGCCTGGAAAAAAGAGATTGTGTTTCTGTGAAAGAAAATGGTACTAAGGTTCAGAGACAAATGGGTTAGTATTATGGAATTTAAATGAACTATTCACTGAATTCAAAAAAGAAAATCCTGATATTAAAATTGGAAGAATAAAATTTTACAGATTGAAACCACAATGCTGTATTGTTGCAGGGACATGAGGCTCCCATAATGTTTGTTTGTGTTGGTTTGTATCAGCAGAATGTAAAGTTGATGATAGGTGGGACCAATCTTCGAGTTGACTATTAAGACCTTTTGGTAGTTCTGATTTGCAATATTGATAGTTAAAATTGTGTGAACATAGGAATCACACAGGCAACCAATTGCAAGTAACTGTTTGGTGCATTGACCTAGGTTTTGACACCTCTAAGAATGTCTTCATCAGAATGAAATTTTCAGAAACCCTGTAAAAAAATACATAGAAAAATAAGTATGACAAAAAATTTTGACCAAGATGACAACTGTCATGATATAACAAGATTACTTACTTAAAGTTACATTATGGGAAGGTAATGGTCAGAGTTTAGAGCAGGTACGTTAGTCAAAAAATCAAATAAAACATGTTCCAGCCTTTGGCACGTATGCTTAGCTAGGAACATCATCAGACTGATTGACCCAGTAGCTTACATAGGTGCCACAAAAACAAGTTGCACCGCTTCTTGGGTGTGGACAGTGACATGTGCCCATTTGCAGAAATAACTGAAAAAAGACAGTTAATTATAAAAATGAAATACAAAGGAAGAGAGTTTAATGTAGTTTCGAAAATACACAGGCAGATGAAGTATAACTAACTGGCATCCATTAGGCTGTGCAGGAATTACTATTACGTGAAGGAAAGAATAGTATAGAAAATTCATACAAACAGTTGTTCAATCCAAAAAATACGTGTATGAAGGTAAAGTTAGTAGTACGTATCAATGAGATTTGAAAAAAATGTTTTGGAACCTGAGGCAGGAAAATACAGTAACCATATGCCAGGCACATAAATGTGATTTGCAGAGTATTCACGTAGATGTTGATGTAAAAACTAGAAGAATGAAAATTCTGTGAGTTGTGGATTGAAACCATTGAAAATAATTTCTGTTGAGTAATTGTAACTGTTCATTGAGGATGGGGCCATCATTCTCAGAAATGTGCTCGAGAATATCCAGCTCTTAAAGTATGCCGAGCCTATGATGTTCCTTTTCTTTACATGAAATGGAAATTTCTTCAGTTCTTTTCAGTTCGAGACTGTAAATTAACAGATGATCAGTAAAAATGTAATTATGTATATTACTGACCCTTTTTCCTAATAAATATTCCTTGTACCTGACACTAAAAGATCTTTCAGCTTGTCCTATAGATAATAAATGGGACACACATTGGAAGCGAATAAATTGAAATCGTAACTACTTGACAATTTCTTCTATATCATACATGAATTCTTGAATAGAAATAAATAAAACTATAAGTATAATATATGCATTTTGTGCCATTTATGGAAATGGGGTAGGTAATAAAAAAAACTCTTGATTCATGTGTGCATTTCTTACGCACTTCACACGTTTCACATCATAACTGTTGCCGTGAGATAGATCAATTGGACATGTAACCAACTGACCAACCCTATGGGCTTGAGATTGTGAATGAGATTTTTGTTGCAAGTTTTATTGTTAGTGGAAAAGGTAACTTTGTATCCACACTTCTTAATTAGTATATGATGAATTCTGTAAGAAATAGGAACTGCAAATGGAATCAAGAAGACATTTTTGCGCTCATCACTGTCTGAAACAGCACTGATTCCTAATGTGGTCACTTTAGCATCAGTTTTAACTTTGAAGATCTTGTCAACTAACAAGGTATCATAGCCATTATTAAGTGCAATAGTTCTTGTTGTATTCATCTCTTCATCAATATTGTCAGATGATAAAGATACAGATACTGCAAAATGAATGGCTGAATGAATACACACTTTTTTTATGGAAATGAGGGTGCACTGTACTAGTGGGCGCAATTTGATCTGTGTTAGTGGCTTTTCAATAATACCAAAAGAAAGTCTGTCATTGCCAGTGGCAATACTGAGGTCCAAGTAATTAAGCTGATGATTGTTATTTTGTAATTTGCAACTGAAGCTGATTTCCTCATGCAGACTATTAAAAATTTCAGACAAAAGCTGAATTCCTTCCCAGGAACCACTGTGTATGACCAAAGTGTCATCTACATACCGAGAATGACATAATTCCCTGATCAACAGCTGAAAAATTATTGAGGAATCTCTCTTCCAGTAAATTAATAAAAATACTGCCCAAGATGCCTGCCAGTGGGTTACTCATCACCAGTCTGTCAGGCTGATGGTGTAGTTTGCCACTGAAGACAAAATAGTTGTATATTACTACTATTTTTAGCAAGTGAATTAGGTCAGTGATTTGCTTTTCATAACAGTATGTAGGTTGGTTAGGTGACAAGGTCTTCAAAGTTAAAACTGATGCTAAAGTGACCACATTAGGCATCAGTGCGGTTTCTGTTAGTAACAAGTACCAAGATGTTTTCGCAATTCCTTTTTCAGGAACTATTTCTAATCAAATTTGTCATTTTCTAATTAAAAATTATTAATGCAAAGTTATCTTTTCCACTAACAATAACATGCAAAAATATCATTCACTATCTCACGTCCACAGTTGCTTCTATACAAAATTGAGAAGTGTATAAGATCACTTGTGGTACTTGTCCCACTCATTACATAGGACAAACTGGAAGACTTTTTAGTGTCAAGTACAAGGATCATTTATTGGAAAAAAGACACACACAACATTTTCTTTGAATCTCATAGATATGTACTACTAAAGGTACCTTATGCAGATATTTCTTGGATTGTACATCTGTTTGTATAATTTTTCTATATTATTCTGTCCTTCATGTAATAATAATTTCTGTGAAGCCTACTATGTCTTTTCAAAAATACACTAAGCTGCCTTCCTTTGTATTTTGTTTTTATAATCAACTGTCTTTTTTTTTTCTTTTTTCAATGATTTCTGTTAGTGGTTCAAATGGGCACGTGTCACTGTCCTCGCCTGATACACAGCGCAACTTGTACAGTTTTTGTGGTAACAATGTAAGCCACTGGGTTGATCAGTCTGATGTTCTTCATGGCTAGGCCCTTGTGCCAAAGGCTGTAACATGTTTTGTTTGACTTTTAGACTGGAGCATATCTGCGCTAAACTCTGACCATTGGCTTCTCACTATGTAATTTTATGTATGTAACCTTTGTACGTCATGACAATTGTCATGTCGGTTAATGTTTTTGTCATACTTAATTTTCCATGTATTTTATAGGGTTTCTCAAAATTTCATTCTGATGAAGACATTCTTAGAGGTGTTGAAACCTAGATCAGTGTACCAAACAGTTATTTGTAACCGGTTGGCTGTGTAGTTCCAACGATTCCAATGTTGAAATGTATATATGGTTGCTTAGAAATAGCCATGTTCAAAACTGTAGTTAAAATTGTATGATCATGGGAATATGTCAAGACTATCCTGTCAAACAAGCTTTACTTTGCACATTTGAAGAATTGGAAGAAGTTGATTTGATGCCTGACAGTATAAAATACTAACAGTGGGTGACATGAGAGGGAATGGAAATGATGACAATTACAAAACCACAAGAAATGTTTTTTGAACTGCTGGTAGCTAACCTTGGAACCTGAAAATGCATAATGTTATTGCCAAAGCTCAGGTTAAATTAGTGAAAGACAAAAAGCAAACCTTGGCTGTTGATGAATATTTAGTTCCTGCCAACTTTTCTGAAAACTATTCCTTTGTTAAAGATGAATTACAAGGATACCACTGTGAGACAAACAGGCCACAGTTCATCCAATTGTCTTCTGTTACAAGGATAATGATAAACTAATGGGTCACAGTTTTTGTGTCATAAGTGATTACTTTGAGCACAACACTACAGCAGTGCATGCTTTTCAACTGCAATCAACAAACTACATAAAACAGCACCATCCTTCCATAAACAAACTGATCTACTTCTCTGATGGTACCGCAAGCCAATACTAAAACAAAACAAAAATTTTGTCTCATCCATTCACATGAAGACTATGAACTTGATGGAGAGTGCCACTTTTTTTGCATCATGCCATGGGAAGAATGCTTGTGATGGTGTTGGAAGTACAACAAAGGGAGCTGTCACAATAGCTAATCTGCTGCAGTCCTATGAGAACCAAATCTTGACACTACAAGAAATGTTTAAATTATGTAAAGAACAGGTAAAAGAGATTACTTGTGCTTCTGTAAAATGTGAGGAAATGGAAGAATTCTATGTCAGTATCATGGAGGAAAGATTCGGCACTTGTCAGAAGACTAAAGGCACCCAATCTTTTCATTGTCTTATATCTCAGTTGCACAAGTTGCTCATGCGTAAGTTTACATCAACATCCCTTGATAACGAATTTCATCAATATGGGAAACTTGCACCACTGACACTTCAGAATAATGCCATAGTGGCTTGTGTTTATAATGATCAGTGGTGGATTGCCAAAGTTGATAGTAATAATTGCCAAAACAAAGATGTGCATGTTACATTTTACCATCCAGCAGGATGAAGGGTCTTGTCTCAAAAAGTTAAAAAGCATCAAGTCTGGATGTTTGTTGAAAATGTACTGAAGAAGCTGTCTCCTGTGGAATGTACAACTGCTACTGGGTTAAATTTTAACCTTATGATCAAACTGGATGCAGAAATTTCTCTGTTGTTCAGTGAACAATGTAATAATAACAAATAAGAAGAGAGCAAGATAATGTAATCAGTTAACTCATTTTGAAAAAGAAAAAGGTTATCATAGATACGTTTAAATTATGTGACTCAAACAATGGAATATACAGGATGGAATGTAACAATATTATGAGCAGGAAAGTTGCTACTCACCATATAGTGGAGATGCTGACTCACAGATACTGAAGGCACAACAAAAACTCTAAAAATTAAAGCTTTTGGCCATTAGGGCATTCAACACACACACACACACACACACACACACACACACACACACACACACACACACACACACACACACGACTGGAGTCTGAGGCAACTGAAACCACACTGTGAGCAGCAGCACCAATGCATGATGGGAGTGGCGACAGTTTGCGGGTGAGGAGGAGGAGGAGGGATAGACTGAGGGGAGTGAGGGACAGTGAAGTGCTGCAGGTTAGATTGTGGGCAGGGGAGATGTAAGGAAGGGGGGGGGGATTAGTGAAAAAGAGAGAAATAAAAAGATTGGGTGTGGTGGTGGAATGGGGGCTGTGTAGTGCTGAAATGGGAACACGAAAGGGGCTGGATGGGTGAGGACAGTGACTAATGAAGGTTGAGGACAGGAGGGTTACGGGAATGTTGAATGTGTTGCAGGGAAGGTTCCCACCTCTGCAGTTCAGGAAAGCTGGTGTTGGTTTGAGGATCCATAGGGCATAGACTGTGAAACAGTCATTGAAATTGAAGGATGTCATGTCTAGCTAAAAGCTATTATATGAGTCTTTTTGTTGTGCATATCTGTGACTGCGCGTCTCCGCTATATGGTGAGTAGCAACATTCGTTCGCATGATACTGCTTAAAATATGTTACTGATACACATTATCCATTAGTCCAGATATTGCTGATATTAAGAAATGTATTTTCATATTGGTAATTTTTTTCACAACTTCCTATTGAATCTGACTTCAAATTTATAGTGAAGTGTGATTTCATAAAAGCCTATTAAGTTTCTAATCTTCAGCTTTTTATCTAGTCCCCTAACAAACATACAGCTGGCCAAAGAATGAAAAAATTAAAAAAAAAAAAAACCCCTTGCTTTTGTAAAAAAATAGGTAATTTTTTTTTTCGTATAAGTTTCTAACCATTGATACTGTATAAAATGTCACACACTGTGTAGGGTAATTGCACAAAAAATATTAAGGCAGAGAAATTACTATTGCTTTGGTAAAATACAGTTCAAAAAATAGCGTTTTCTTTAATTTGTGACATTAACTTTAAGCTATTAAAAATATATTAAGGAATACGTTCAGTGAAGTAATCATGGTTTACATTTCTAGTCTACTGTGTGCTGAACCTGATGCTTCTTATTTGAAAGGTCTGAGGCAACCCATTACCAAATAATTTAAAAAAAACTGCAGATGCTTGTAAAGGCAAAAGAATGCTTGCGGCTTGAAACAGAAATGGACACTAAATGATAACAAGTAACATTTTTTTAAAAATTCTTTTGAGTCCATCAAATATGAGTGAATTCACCTAGTGAACATTAATTTTTTCCTGAGATGGTCAAGCAGACACTGCTGGTCCACCTTGCATTGATTGACCCTACAGGAATTTAATTCCCTCACATCAAGTGATTTAAATGAAATGTAACTAAGCATCAAAGGTCAGTCAAACATGGCGATTGGTTGCACAGATCACTTGCCTCTGGAGCTGTCATGGCAGAGCGCTTCAAAGTGAAATTGCAGAATTTTGTGAAAAAGTTTCCTGATCACCCTATTGAAATGGGGGAGACTCCAACTTGTTAGCATTAGAATGGGAGAGTAATGCAACCAAAACTGGTGGCAGATTTGTGAAACATCATTCTGAATGTGTATGAATCCACAGTTTTGTGGTGATCTGTAGTAGTAAAATTCTCTCAGGCTTCAAGCTGCATAAAGTGATTTTGAAATCCGCAAGCTTTTGGCAGAGCAATCTGTGACCATTGTCAGGTAGCGACTGTCTTTTAGTTGCTGCTACTGTGATGTCACTGGTGCTCACTCCAGTGCTATAAAAGTCAATGGTTTTGTTATGCGTCGCTTCAACCTTCTGATGGTCGGCTCCCGAGCCATGCTTAGCTGCAGGCCACCATCTTTATTAAAGGTGTTGTAACAAATTGCATCTGTTATGAACCTGTCCCAGAAACTATTAGTCTGTGTAATAACTGATATGTCTCTGAATGGAATAGTGTCTGTTTTCTAGAGCATGCTCTGCTGCTGCTAATTTCTCAGGGTACGAAAGGCAAAAATATCTCTTGTGTTCTACACAGCACTGTTTAATAGTATGCACACTCTGTCCAACACAAAACTGTCCACAATCACATGGTATTTACTTTTTTTATGCCTGTTTAGGAGCCGACTAATCTTTCCTGTTACTGAGCCACAGAACAACAAGAATGTAAGCTTCTTTGTGTCCTCCTCAGGGTCCATCTGCTTACATGTATTCAGTAAGATGGCTTGCAAAAGGTGGTGGTTGTTGCATCTGTTTTCCCTGAGTATTTTCTGTAAGTGGCTCATTTCTTTTGGGTGATTTTCAGCATCAGAGACAGCTTTTGCTCAATACATTGAGGGTCTCAGAACAGCAGGTTTCTGTGGTGGATGGTGATAACTATTAGCATGCAGATGTTGGCCTGTTTGGATGGATTTCTGGTAAAAATTGTGGCTGAGAGACCTATTTTCTGTACAGTGGACAAGGATGTCAAGGAGCACAAAGGCACCATTTGTCTACCTCCATGGTGAACTCAATGTTGTCAGGGATATTGTTGATGTGGTCCAAGAATTCTCCCAGCTTTTCACTTCCATGAGATCAGACAGTGAACATGTCTACTTTCTTGGGATAGTTTACATCTGTCTTCAAGAATCTTCCAATTCAGTCCCTTCAATATTTCTGCAACACTCTCTTATAGATTAAACAAACCTGTGAAAGTTTGTGCTGCCCTTCTCTTTATACATTCAATATCCTGTTAGTCCTATTTGGTACGGGTCCCACGCACTTTAGAAATATTCTAGGATGTGTCACACTAGTGGTTTGTAAGCAATCTTCTTTGTAGACTGATTGCAGTTCCCCGGTATTCTACCAATAAACTCGTGTCTACCATCTGCTTTACTCATGGGCGTATGTGAGTATTCCATTTTGTGTCCCTACAGTGTGTTACACCCAGGTATTTGTAAGAGTTCGCTGATTCCAACAGTGACTCACTGATATTATAGTTGTAGGATACAATGGATTTTACATTTTGTGAAGTGTACAACTTTACATTTCTGAACATGTAAAACAAGTTGTCAATCTTTGTATGACATTAAAATCTTATCGAGACTTGACTGAATATTTATGCACCTTCTTTCAGGTAGTACTTCATAACAGATACCTACATCATCTGCAAAAAGCCTGATTTTACATGAAGATTGTCTGCAAGGTCATTGATACACAACATGAATGGCAACACACTTCCCTAGGATATACCAAAAATTACTTCCACATCTAATGATGACTTTCCATCAGAGATAACACGCTGTGTCCTCCCTACATAAAAGTCCTCAATCCAGTCACAAATACCCCTTACTATCGAACTTTTGACAATAAGCATCGATATGGTACTGAGTTGAATGCTTTTCAGAAACTGAGAAATACTGTATCTAGCTGATCACCTCGATCCAAAGCTCTCAGTAGGTCATGTCAGCAAAATGCAACTCGGGTTTCACACGATCAATGTTTTCGGAATTCATGGTGGTTGGCATTGAAGAGGTCATTATGTTCAAGATACATCATTACATTTGAGCTCAGAATATATTCTATGATTCTATAACAAATTGATGTTGAAAGTATTGGTTGGTAGTTTTGTGGATTGCTTCTATTGCCCTTCTTGTAGTAGATGGGTGTGACCTGTGCATTTTACCAAGAACTGGGCATGTTTCTCAATGCCACTGGTGCTAATACTTTTTTTGGAAAGGAGCATTTGAAAATGGGGTTAAGCATTCAGCTTTTGCTTTGTTATCCTCAATTTCAGCTCCCACATGATTTGCTACGGACATCAACACTACCTTTGGTGCCACTAACAGCCTTTACATATGAACAGGATTTCTTCACATTCTGTGAAAGATCATTTGACAATATTCTGCTTCAGTAGTCATTGGAGGCATTATGCATTGCTCTCTTGACAGCCAAACGTATTTCATTCAGCATCTATCTACAGCACTGCGCTAGGTTTTACACCTTTTATGTAGTAATCTATTTCTTTAGACATTTCTTTACAGTGACTGTGTACGATGGAGGTTCCCTCCCATTATGGACCCTTCTACTGGGAACATATCTATCCAGTATGTGGTCAACTATTGTTTTAAACTTGAGTCAGAGTTCCTCCACATGCTACTGCCCTATACTGAAAGTTTCAAGTTCCTCATTGATGTGACACTACTGATATTTATCTGGTTTACTGAACATGTACATATTTATGTTTGTTTTAGTTGTGCTTTTCACTTGGGCAATCATTGTTGCCACAACCACATCATGGTCACTGATAACAGCTATGTTGTGAACATGCTCAAAGAGGCCAGATCTATTTGTTGCCGTTAAATCCAACATGTTTCCATTATAAGTGGTGTTCCTAACTATCTGTTCTAGGTAGTTTTCAAGAAAGGCATCTAGTACTGTTTCACAGGATGTCTTATCATGCCCACCACTAACAAAACTGCAGTTGTCCGTATGGACTGTTGGGTGATTAAAGTCTTTGGTAATTATTACAGTAAGTTTGAGGAACTTACAAAGTGTACAACTTTACTGCCGCCGTTTGCTGATATGTGGTGACAGTGGTAAGCAGGGGTCAAAAGAAACAGATCGCAGACCTCAGGCAGTTAGCTTGGACCTCGGTCAACATAACCTCATTCAAACATTAGTCAATTTGTGTCTACATCAGAAAGTTGTTCTCGATTGAAAGTGTCAGGTTACGAGAATAATTCTCGTAATTCGCAGGAGGTGTTACGGTTTTGCTTCAATATGAATGCTCTCGAGTACATATGGTAAAGACGCTATTAGTGAAAGAACATGTCAAGAGTGGTTTCGATACTTCAAGAATGGTGATTTTTAACGTTGTAGACCAGCATAGTGGTGGAAGAGAGTGTGTTTTCGAAGATGCGGAATTCGAGACATTACTGATTGACAAGAATGGGGGAAAGAAATACAGTAGAAGAAGAATGGGTAGCTCTGAGGGTTGAAGTAGTGAAGGCAGCAGACGATCAAGTAGGTAAAAAGACGAGAGCTAATAGAAATCCTTGGGTAACAGAAGAAATATTGAATTTAATTGATGAAAGGAGAAAATATACAAATGCAGTAAATGAAGCAGGCAAAAAGGAATACAAACGTCTCAAAAATGAGATCAACAGGAAGTGCAAAATGGCTAAGCAGGGATGGCTAGAGGAGAAATGTAAGGATGTAGAGGCTTATCTCACTAGGGGTAAAATAGATACTGCCAACAGGAAAATTAAAGAGACCTTTGGAGAAAAGAGAACCACTTGTATGAATATCAAGAGCTCAGATGTAAACCCAGTTCCAAGCAAAGAAGGGAAAGCAGAAAGGTGGAAGGAGTATACAGAGGGTCTATAAAAGTTCGACGATCTTGAGGACAATATTATGGAAATGGAAGAGGATGTAGATGAAGATGAAATGGGAGATAAGATACTGCGTGAAGAGTTTGACAGAGCACTGAAAGACCTGAGTCGAAACAAGGCCCCGGGAGTAGACAACATTCCATTAGAACTACTGACGGCTTTGGGAGAGCCAGTCCTGACAAAACTCTACCATCTGGTGAGCAAGACGTATGAGACAGGCAAAATACCCTCAGACCTCAAGAAGAATATAATAATTCCAATCCCAAAGAAAGCAGGTGTTGACAGATGTGAAAATTACCAAACTATCAGTGTAATAAGTCACAGGTGCAAAATACTAATGCGAATTCTTTACAGATGAATGGAAAAACTGGTAGAAGCAGATCAGTTTCGATTCCGTAGAAATGTTGGAACATGTGAGGCAATACTAATCTTCCAACTTATCTTAGAAGAAAGATTAAGGAAAGGCAAATCTACATTTCTAACATTTGTAGTCATAGAGAAAGCTTTTGACAATGTTGACTGGAATACTCCCTTTCAAATTCTGAAGCTGGCAGGGGTCAAATGCAGGGAGCGAAAGGTTATTTACAATTTGTACAGAAACCTGATGGCAGTTATAAGAGTCGAGGGACATGAAAGGGAAGCAGTGGTTGGGGAGGGAGTGAGACAGGGTTGTAGCCTCTCCCTGGTGTTATACAATCTGTATATAGAGCAAGCAGTAAAGAAAGTGAAAGAAAAATTCAGACTAGGTTTTAAAATCTATGGAGAAGAAATAAAAACGTTGAGGTTCGCCGATGACATTGTATTTCTGTCAGACAGCAAAGGAGTTGGAAGAGCAGTTGAACGGAATGGACAGTGTCTTCAAAGGAGAATATAAGATTAACATCAACAAAAGCAAAATGAGGATAATGGAATGTAGTCGAATTAAGTCAGGTGATGCTGAGCGAATTAGATTAGGAAATGACACACTTAAAGTAGTAAAGGAGTTTTGCTATTTGGGGAGCAAAATAACTGATGATGATCGAAGTAGAGAGGATATAAAATGTAGACTGGTAATGGCAAGGAAAGCGTTTCTGAAGAAGAGAAATTTGACATCGGGTATAGATTGAAGTGTCAGGAAGTCGTTTCTGAAAATATTTGTATGGAGCATAGCCATGTTTGGAAGTAAAACATGGGCTTTAAATAGTCTGGACAAGAAGAGAATAGACGCTTTCGAAATGTGGTGCTACAGAAGAATGCTGAAGATTAGATGGGTAGATCACATGACTAATGAGGAGGTATTGAATAGAATTGGGGAGAACTGGAGTTTGTGGCACAACTTGACTAGAAGAAGGGACCGGTTGGTAGGACATGTTCTGAGGCATCAAGGGATCACATATTTATCATTGGAGGGCAGTGTGGAGAGTAAAAATCATAGAGGGAGACCAATAGATGAATACACTAAGCAGTTTCAGGAGGATGTAGGTTGCAGTAAGTACTGGGAGATGAAGAAGCTTGCACAGGATAGGGTTGCATGGATAGCTGCATCAAACCAGACTCAGGACTGAAAACAACAACAACAACAACAACAACAGCAACAACAAGAACAGCAACAACAACATATCCCTGATGGTGATGTCAACACGGACTCCGATGTTGATTTGGAACATTTTGCCCTGCATCACATTCAAATCTCTGAATCTGAGAATTATCAGCCCACCTTTAGTGTCCTTAAACAGTAGGCGGACGGAATTCACTTACCTTTTAACTATACGCCACCTGGATCAGTATAAAGCTCCATTGAGTGAGTGGGAATTCCCCAATACCCAGGCCCCTGACCCCTTGCCCTGACAGGGTTCTGGAGCCGGACCATGCCCATAGTCAAATGTTCAAACACGTATTGCTGGAGTGCCAGAGTCACATCAAAATCTTTTTCAATTTTATCTGGTGCAAGGGTGAGTGGCGAGAAAGTACGATCGTCCCGGTACTGAAACTGGGTAAACACACCCGCTAGTTGGACAGCTATCACCCAATTAGTTTCACTAATATTACCTGCAAGTTTCTCGAACTTGGGGTGAGCCTCAGGCAGTGTCGGTACCTCGAGTCTCGGTGTTTTTGGCTCTATCCCGGGGCAGTTTTCACTTAGGCGGTTCTAGTGCAGGCAATCTGGATTGCCTAGAGTCTGCTGTCCAGTCATCTTTTGCCTGGGATAAATACCTTATCACAGTCTTCTTCGACCTGCAAAAGGCTCGTGACACTTCACGGCATCATTACATCCTCGTTCTCCTACACGAGTCGGGCCTCCAGTTCCCGCACCTGATTTTTGTCTGGAATGTCTTGTCACATCATTCTTTCTGAATTCGAGTTAGTGCTTCCCATAGTACCCCCCCCCCCCCCCCCCATACACAAGAGAAAGGCTCTGTATTGAGTGACTATCGGTGGTCTTCCTTCAGCTGTGGGGTCCGCAGTCTCACCCTCCTTGCGTGCTGACGATTTTTGTTTTTACTATTACTCCTCCACTGTCGGCATTGCTGAATGCCAACTGCCGTGTGCCTTACAAAAGCTGCAGTCCAGGGCTCACACCCACGATTTCTGGTTTTCAGCCACAGAGACACGGGTCATGCACTTCTGTCGCTGTCGTGCTATCTGTCCGTACCCTGAACTCTAACTCGATGACCGGTTGCTTGATGTTGTGGAGTCCTATCGTTTTTTGGGACTGGTCTTTGATGCGCAGCTGATGTAGCTTTCCTGTATTGGTCAACTTAAGCAAACTTACTGAGGCAGTCGAGAATACTAAGGTGTGACTGGTAACACTCGCCCTATAATTTTGCGGCTTTACAAAGCACTGATCATATCCCATCTCGATTATAGAAGTCTGGCATGTGGCTCAGCATTGCCTTCAACACTGCAGATACTGGACCAGATACACCACTGTGGAGTCAAAGTTGCAACAGGTTCCTTTCGCATACATCCTGTTATGTGTACCCCCATTCTCGAATATGTATGTATTCCTCCGTCTGTTCTTGTCCGTTCTTGATGCATTTCTGCATTGGAAGTGGTATATATTGATGGCTCGAAGGTCAACTGAGGAACCAGTTTTGCCTACACACATTAGAGATGCAGTGAAATACACACACTGCTGGACAGGTGCAGTGTATTCACTGCTGAATTGGTGGCCATCAGTCAAGCCCTCAGTCACATTCACCACACACTGATGAGATATTCTTAATTGGCAGTGACTCCTTCAGTAGTATTCAGGCTACGGACCTGTGCTACCCTCGATACTCGTCAGTTGTGACTATCCGGGATCTCCGTTCTGATCTCCGTCAACCTGGACAGTCGGTCATCTTTGTCTGGGTCCCAGGCCACATTGGAATTCCAGGGAACAAACATGCTGACTGGTAGGCGAAGTTGCTACCAGGATGCCAACTTTGGAGATGGGGTACCGAAATTGAATCTTCAGTTGACTCTATGCTGTAAATTGTTGGAAGCTTGGAACGTGGAATGATGTGCCCTATTTCCTCCAAACAAATTGCGGACAGTAGGGGGGATCACGATCGAGTGGCAGTCTTCTCTTCATGTTTCTCACATAAAATCGACAGTTATCTGTAGACTTTGCATTAGCCACAAGTGGATGACCCGTGGCTACATCCTGCAATGTGAGGAACCACCCACAGTTGGTACGGTGCCCATCTGACGGTGGCTCACATCCTATTGGACTGCCCTTCTTTGGCCACATGACAATCGAATCTTAGTTATCGACACGCACACATTGGTGCTAACAGACAACACCCAACTGGCAGATCTGATTTTACATTTTACTCCATGAAGGCATCATGTACTCCTTTGTGAGGTAGGGTGCTTTTGCCTCGTCAATCACTTGAGGGATTGGAGGGATGCCCCTTTGTCTGCTCTGATCCAGGGGGATCGTAGCTGCCTTTGCTCAGTGGACCGGCATGGCTTCTGCCCTTCCCACTTCTTTTTCTTTTACATTTTTCATTGTTTTAATTTCTCATCAATGTTCTCTTTCCTGTGGTTTTATCAAATTGCCTGCATTGCTAGTTTCTTGTAGTAATGAAGGATGAGGAAATGCCTGAAAATGGAAAAAGTGCATCTCATACCACATAACTGTCCCGGGGGCCTCGAGGTGCTTTCTGGACAAAGGAACTCACCCACCTTACTTCTTCCCATGCTTCTCTCACTTCTACTTGCTTCTGTATATTGATTTCATTGATTCTCATTTGTATTTGGATTCATTACAATTTGTCTTCATTGTTCTTCCTCCCTGAGTACTATTCCTGTACTTATGCATATAGGACCGATGGAGCAATGACCCTTTAACCTCATGAGTCCAATCCAGTCAGGTTCATCGTGTGTTCATTGGATTCAGTAGGGCATTTGATACAGATCTGCACCATCTTAGTAGGAAAGGCAAATGTCAGAATGAGATTATTAGGAAGAATCTTAAAGAAATACAGGGTGATTCAAAAAGAATACCACAACTTCAGGAATCTAAAACTCTGCAACGACAAAAGGAAGAGCTAAGCACTATCTGTCGGCGAATTAAGGGAGCTATAAAGTTTCATTTAGTTGTACATTTGTTCGCTTGAGGCACTGTTGACTAGGCGTCAGCGTCAGTTGATGCTAAGATGGCGACCGCTCAACAGAAAGCTTTTTGTGTTATTGAGTATGGCAGAAGTGAATCGACGACAGTTGTTCAGCGTGCATTTCGAACGAAGTATGGTGTTAAACCTCCTGATAGGTGGTGTATTAAATGTTGGTATAAACAGTTTACAGAGAATGGGTGTTTGTGCAAAGGGAAAAGTTCTGGACGTCCGAGAACGAGTGATGAAAATGTAGCACGCATCCAGCAAGCATTTGTTCGTAGCCCAGGAAAATCGACTCGCAGAGCTAGCAGAGAGCTGCAAATTCCACAATCAACTGTATGGAGAGTCCTACGAAAAAGGTTAGTTATGAAACCTTATCGTCTGAAATTGGTTCAAGCACTGTCTGCAGCTGATAAGATTAAAAGAATCGATTTCTGTGATTTTATCCTTGCTCAAATGGAAACTGATGAATCTTTCGTTTCAAAGATTGTGTTTAGTGATGAAGCAACTTTCCACACTAACGGGAAAGTCAACCGTCACAATGTCTGTATATGGGGCACTGAGAATCCGCGGGAAACAACTCAGTATGAACGTGACTTGCCTAAGGTGAACGTTTTCTGTGCCATTTCAGCCAATAAAGTTTTTGGTCCCTTTTTCTTCGAAGGTGCTGCTGTAACTGGACTACAGTATCTGGAGATGTTAGAGAATTGGCTGTTCCCTCAGCTCGAACAAGAAGCACAACAATTCATATTTCAGCAGGATGGAGCGCCACCACATTGGCACTTATCTGTCCGTAACTACCTGAACGTCAACTACCCGAGGCAATGGATCGGCCGCCAGGCAGCCCGTGACAGAGCACTTCATCACTGGCCTCCAAGAAGCCCTGATCTAACCCCCTGCGATTTTTTCTTATGGGGGTATGTTAAGGATATGGTGTTTCGGCCACCTCTCCCAGCCACCATTGATGATTTGAAACGAGAAATAACAGCAGCTATCCAAACTGTTACGCATGATATGCTACAGATAGTGTGGAACGAGTTGGAGGATCGGGTTGATATTGCTCGAGTGTCTGGAGGGGGCCATATTGATCATCTCTGAACTTGTTTTCGAGTGAAAAAAAACCTTTTTAAATACTCTTTGTAATGATGTATAACAGAAGGTTACATTATGTTTCTTTCATTAAATACACATTTTTAAAGTTGTGGTATTCTTTTTGAATCACCCTGTATAATTCATCCATAAAAGAAGTTGTTTGACCAATTCTAGAGTACTGCTTATCACTGTTTTTGTCACAGGATCATTAAAATGACATGAATGGGTCACAAAGGCACTTGACCAAACTCCAATGGCAGACTTCAAGAGAGGTATTGTGTGTCACAGAGAAATTTATTATAGAAATTCCGAAAGTGTGCATTCTGGGAAGAGTTCAGTAACAAATTACTTCCTCTCACATACATCTCACAAAATGACCACAATGAGAATATTCGAGAAATTAGAGCAATTGTGGCTGTTTACCAAGAGTCGTTCTTCCTATATGCCATTCACAAATTGAACATGGAAGGTTGGGATAAGATAGTGATATCAGAATTACCCTCCTTCACACACTGTCAGATTATATGTAGATTCATATGAATTAAAGTAGATTATCCTAACGGAATTTAAGTAGGAAATTAAGCACTATACTTTTAGTGTGGAATAAGTAGAGATTGTAAAATGCAGTTGGACAATAGCAAGAAAAGAATTTCTGAAGAGGACGAATTTGCTAACATGTAATACACATTTAGGTTTTAGGGAATCTGGTGTCAAGGTTTTTGTCTAGTACTGCCTTATATGGAAGTGAAATGTGGATGAAAGACAATTTGGACAAGCAGAACACACTGCAGATGCTTTTTAAATGTGATGCTGTAGAATAATGTTAAAAATTAGATGGGTACATCAGTTAACAGATGAGGTACTGAATTGAAATGGGGGAATGATTGATGACACACATTCTTTATCATCAAGAAATCATTTGTTTTGTAACAGAGCAAGGGTGACAAAAGTTTGGACAAGTATGTATCAGAGTGTGAATAAGTATGTATGTTCAGATGGGTATAGGTCACAGTAGCTGTGCAGAGACGAAGAGACATTTACAGGATAGACTAACATGGAGAATTGTTTGAAACCAGTCGAAACAATGTCGACCACATAACAGGAAGTGCAGAACTATTCACATTCAGATATACATATCAGTGAAATCAGCAGCTCCAAATGATGTTCAATTTAGATGTCACTCGAGATGCCACAGATATTCCTGTCGAAAAATCAGTTGTGGCTTGTGATACAAATCTTGAATTCAAATGTAAAATAATCTATGTAGCCAGGCAGTTCCCGTGCAAGATGCATGCAATTTGTGTTAGTGGCAGACCCATAATTTGTGCAAAATTCTAGTAAAAATGCTCTCCAATGATTTCATTCAGAAGATAATCAATTGTGATAGCCACATCTTAAATCTCCTATTCAACAACCAACACTGAATTTTTGACTCAGTTGGTAGACAAGCAAGAGTTTTTGTCAAGACCATTAATTACTGGGATTGAAATGAGTCGCAAAGAAAGTTGTGACACTATTTTGTTCAGACAAATAAGAAGCTGATTCCTGTGCATCGAAACAGCTTAAATGATGATATCTGCACAAACACGAAGACAGCACTTGATTTAGAGCAGTGGTAGGAGCCAAATGTCATTCTATGAAAGCTGTGTGCTGGGCAATGAGATGGAGTATTTCTTCCACCAAGATGTTTGTCAGGTGACTTAGCATTGACACTAACACGTGGAGAATACATAACCCTCATTTGTCGCCAAGTTTGTTATGGCGACAATAAACACAGTGTGTGGAACATACTACTTTATAGAGCAACACGTAAAGTATAGGTTGTGCGAGATGGGCATAGGACTGAACACTTTGACTGGAAACTGTGATACAGTGTAAAGAACAAGTCGAGCACTCGTGTGCAGTTGCTAAAATAATGCTGTTTCTTTAGCAGCTCACCAGAGCACACCAGGGAGTGACCCTGGTGGCCTCTACAAGCAGACCTGTGAACTGTATTGATGAGCATACTCTGAAATCGCACACATCACGAGTGAAGGTACATCACCCATGAGACACAGTCGGATGTCTATGTAACTATTACACGTGGACACGATCGGCGGGTACGTCGGTGATCAGAGTTGCAATTGTCTGTGAGAGGTAGAAAAGCCATCAAAGTGCATTTGTGCCGTTCACATTTAGTGTAGTTACAAGGCCAGGTAGGATATATAAGAAATGTGAACAGCAGCATACGGGCCGCGTGGGAATGTGACGGCAGGCGTATTCGTAAATAAGGTTCCGGCCAATCGCACCCGACCACGAGGGAGGATCACTGTGTAGTACACAGCAACCCTGTCGTGCCTGGGCCTGCCATTCGAGAAAAGTATTGAACACCCTGCGGTATTCTGTTTCATCCTGCTACATCGGTTGGAGACTGGCAGCAGCCAGACTAGGGGATTACCATCCTGCGCCTAGGGTGCCATTAGCACCACAAAACGAACGGCCAGTTTTGGAGCATTGCCGCGATCAGTAATTGTCGACTACCAATTAACGGTGTCGCACTGTGTTCAGTGATGAATTGTAGTTCTGTAGTACTCCAGATACGACTGTCGGTGAGAACTGTGACGAGCTGGGGAATTCCTTTCCTTCCGGAGTTTTGGAGAGGAACGGCCACACAATTCCCGAATTCACAGTGGAAGCAGCCACTGGGTACAGCTTCAGGTCATGACTGATAGTGATTGAGGGAGATCTGACGGGACAAACGTACATCACGGACATCCTGTGTTCACACGTATTAACCCCTCATGCAACAGCATTGTGGACCCATTTTTCGAGAGGACAGTGTTCGTCCTCACGTGGCATATGTGTCTCTGTACTTCCTACGTGAAGTTGAGTTACTCCTGGAGCCAGCAAGGACCCTGTATCTGTCCCCAGTGGGACACATGTGGGACCAGCTCACACGACAGCCTTGTCGGTGACAGTAAGCAGAATATCGAGGGCAAATTATGACACTGGCGTGAGCTTGCAGCAGGAAAAGATACCATGGCTTTGACTACTTCTAATGTTTCTGATGACAAGAATGTGTGAAGTTGTACTGCAACCTTCCCACTTCTTTTAAATGAGTCAACTTACTCAGTATGCACAACCGATCTTCTTTTCCGGATAGCCAGCTACGTCAATCTCTGAAAACCAGTTCTCTGAAGAATGATGCTAGTTTAAAGGGACATATAGGACACACTCCATACTCGTGAAATAAGTAGGTACATGAAGAATACTTTTAGTTCATTCTCAGTATATTACATCTTCCACGAAGGACAAAATTATCATTTCTCACATAAATATTCACCTGTGTCATCTCACATTACACACACTTAAGATACATTTACAACAGAGTTGGTTTAACAACCACAGAAATTATAAACACGTCTCGCCTCTATCAGGTCTGTGTCGAGTTACTTAAGTCTTCCTCAACTCTACTGTTCTTTTGTCACTAACAATAGTCACAGTTACAAAACAGCACAGAATAACACAGAAGTTCCTCACTTTCGTTAAGACTTAAGTGGACCGACTGACGAGTACTCGTTGGTGTCGTTCGACCGCCGTGTCTACGGTCTTCTCGCGACAAACTTCAGACCTGCACACACGGATGGGTGACGTGCAGTAGATAGGGTTCTTTTCTCCCACTCACATCTAAAATATCATGTGTTCGAGATGGTGGAAGGCTGAGTGGTTCTAGAATTTACACAGAAATTCTCGGATCACTACAAACTTTCCTAACAAAATCAGTGCGTGCATCCGTGCCAGAGAGAGTTCAGTACCGTAATGGAAAAGTATTTGAAAATGTGACTCTCGGTATTGTAATCACTGAAATAGTATCACATATTGTTGTAATCATGGAAAGAATATCACACACCCTTTCAACCTACAAAGTTTCATTTCATTTCTTCCTCCCCTTCAAAGGACTTCACTTTCTTTCTCTAACAGTACTGTCAGATCATATTGGACAGTGACGGAATACTGAATAGAAGGAGGGCTTCTCATTTTGCGAACACGTCTACGGTAAGACGTGCCATTTCAAAAAATTTAGGAACATATGGTAGATGAGTTCATGGTGCGGATAGGCAGTACCTTTTATCTGCAGTTGTTGTAATGCATACATGCATCATTTTAAGATAACTCTATCTGATCAAAGTATCTGGACACCTCTGTGTAATGTGGAACCATACACTAGATGTCATGAAAAGTGGGCACCTCTGTGTAAAGGAGGTGATGAGTATTATATTGTCAGTAGGGAAGCAGTAACAGCAGACTGGGTCTGTCAGGAGTGTTCAGTGACTTCGAACACGGACTAGTCGTCAGATGTTACCAGAGTACAA